>NC_140503.1:114458301-115671634 GCF_964339955.1 Pipistrellus hanaki | reverse complement strand
ATATATCAATGGAACAGAATAGAGAAGCCAGAAATTGACCCAAGCCATTATTCAATTAATATTTGACAAAGGAGACAAGGGCATACAATGGAGTTAAGACAATCTCTTCAATAAATGGTGGTGGAAAATTGGGTCAGATACATGCAAAAAAAATGAAACTAGATCACCAACTTACACCATACACAAAAACAAACACAAAATGACTAAAGCACTTAAAATATAAGATGGGAAACCATAAAAATCCTACAAGATTCCATAGGCAGCAAAATATTAGCATATCTTTACTGACACAGCTCATAGGGCCCTAGAAATTAAGGAGAAAATATACAAATTGGACTACATAAAAATAAGAACTTCTGCATAGCAAAAGAAACCATCAACAAAACAACAAGGAAGCCCACTGCATGGGATAACATATTTGCCAATGATATCAGTGATAAAGGTTTAATCTCATAATTTAAAGAGAACTCATACAACTTACCAAAAGAAAGATAAACAATCTAATTTTAAAAATGGGCAAAGGACCTAAATAGATACTTTTTCAAAAGAGGACATAAAGAAGGTCAAGAGACATAAAAACATGCTCAAAGTCACTAATCATCTGAGAGATGCAAATCAAAATGACAATGAGATACCATCTCATATCTGTCAGAATGGCAATCATCAACAAATCACAAGTGCTGGTGAGGATGTGGAGAAAAAGGACCCCGCATACACTGCTGTTTGGGATGCAGACTGGTGCACTCACTGTGGACAATAGTATGGAGTTTCTTCAAAAATTAAAAATGGAACTGGCATTTGAATGAGTAACCCCACTTCTAGGACTATATCCCAAGACATCAGAAACAACAACCCCTATGTTTATAGCAGCACAATTTACAATAGCTAAGATTTGGAAACAACCTAAGTATCCATCAGCAAATGAGTGGATTAAAAACCTGTGTAACATCTACACTATGGAATACTATGCTGCTATAAAAAATAAGGAACTTTTACCATTTGCAACAGCATAGATGGACATGAAGATCAATATGCTAAGTGAAACAAGCCAGTTAGAGAAAGATAAATATCACATGGTCTCACTCATTATGTGGGATATAATGATCAACATAAACAGATGAACAGAAATAGATCCAGAGACAAATGGCAAGGGGAGGTGGGTTAGAGATCAACAAAAGGATTTATATTTATCATAACCAATGGACACAGACACTGGGTTGATGAGGGCTTATCCTCAAGAGTGGGAATGGTTGGGGGGGGGGTTCTTAATGGGGAAAAAAAGAAGACATGTGTAAAATTTAGACAATTATAAAAAGAAAGAGATATAAAAGATAAAGGAAGGCATAAGCAAATGGAAGAACATACTATTTAATGAATTGATAGAATCAACATCATTAAAATGTCCATACTACCCAAAGTAATGTATAAATTCAATGCAGTCCCCATTAAAATACCAACAGCATACTTCAAAGACCTAGAACAAGCTCTCCAAAAATTAATCTGGAATAAAAATTTAAAAAAAAAGACCCTGAATAGCTGCAGCAATCTTGAGGAAAAAAGAACAAAGTTGGAGGGATCACAATACCAGATATCAAGCTGTATGACAAAGCCACTGTTCTCAAAACTGCCTGGTACTGGCACAAGAACAGACATACAGACCAATAAAACAGAACAGAGAACCCAAAGTTCAACCCAAGCCATTATGCTCAATTAATATTTGATAAAGGAGGCAAGAGCATACAATGGAATCAAGACAGTCTCTTTAATAAATAGTGTTGGGCCAAAACTGGTTTGGCTCAGTGGATAGAGAATCGGCCTGCAGACTGAAAGGTCCCAGGTATGATTCCAGTGAAGGGCATGTACCTTGGTTGCGGGCACATCCCCAGTAGGGGATGTGCAGCTGATCGATGTTTCTCTCTCATTGATGTTTCTAACTCTATCCCTCTCCCTTCCTCTTTGTAAAAAATCAATAATAAATATACTTTAAAAAATAAATAGTGTTGGGGAAATTGGACAGATATATGCAAAAAAAAAAAAAAAAAAAAAAAAGAAACTAGATCACCAACTTATACCATACACAAAAATAAACTCAAAGTGGATCTTGCTGTCTGAAAATCAAGGCTTTTGGATTAGAGAGTTTATCACATTTATAATTGTGTGTTTTTTATGTTTGCAATTCTGATAATTTACTAATTATTTTCTGATAGTCACATCATGTCTTAAGTTTCTAGTTTCTTTTTTGTATTTTTCTGTTCTTGACTTGTTTGGTTGATTGTTTTTCAGCACTCTATTTTAATATCTCACTGGCTTGTAAACTAAATTTCTTTACATTAGTTTTTCAATAGTTGCTCTATGCAGACTTATAATACGTATCCTTAACTTATCACAGTCTTCTCAGAGTTCTTGAACATATTTGTAATTATAAGTTTGAAGCTTATTTCTGATAATTCCAATATTATGATTGTCCTTAGATTTATTTCTGTTAAAACTGTTTTTATTTTCTCACAATATAGTTTCTCCTCTCTCACCCCCCAAAATGCTAGCTAATTAACAACCAAAAATGTGAATACAAAAACTGAGAATAAAATAAGAAAATCTTATACATTTCTAAAAATTAATCCAATGTTGCCTGGTCAGATAGCTTTAAAGGCAAATTTTATTAACTTTTAGATTACAAATAATTACTGAAATAACCCAAGTTTTCCAGAATATAGTAAATTTTGAAAACTATATTTCTATCAAATGGACTATTTTTTATTTACACAATGAAGCAAATGAAGCTTTTAATGTCCTTGGATTAGAAAAAAATAGTCATAGTGCCATAAAACAAGTTTTCAGCTACCATCAAAATGATAAAACTTGATAGATTGCTCTGGGATAATTCAAGGGTATTTGATACTATAATTTTTAACTATTATTATAGTACTAGTGGCCTAGTGCATGGATTAGTGCACATTGATAGGAAATTAATTGGAATAAATATTTTAATATCACTATTCACCCTTTCTCTGTAATAGAGGTGTCAACCAAATGCACGATTGACAATAACAGATCAAAATACAACACTAACATTTGTGATTGGCACCAGTGAGCTTTATATGTATTGCACATGTGTGAGTCAACTTAGCCTTTTATAGATATAGAATAAACTTGCTTAAAATACCTGCTTTCTGCCGGGACCTGTTTGGCTCAGTGGATAGAACGTCGGCCTGCGGACTGAAAGGTCCCAGGTTCAATTCCGGTTAAGGGCATGTACCTTGGTTGCGGGCACATCCCCAGTAAGGGGGTGTGCAAGAGACAGCTGGTCCATATTTCTCTCTCATCGACGTTTCTAACTCTCTGTCCCTCTCAATTCCTCTCTGTGTAAAATCAATAAAATATATTAAAAAAATATTTTAAAAAAATACCTGCTTTCTGATTTAAATTTTTTCCAGACCAGTGAAGCACCCCAACTTCTCTTTCAGGTAATTATCAGCAACACAGCAGTAAATATCTACATGAAGCACATTCTTATTATACAATAGATCACACAGAGAGAACAAAGGGTAATATATTTAACTGAAGCCCTAGCTGGTTTGGCTCGGTGGATAGAATGTTGGCCTACAGACTGAAGGGTCCCAGGTTCAATTCCAGTCAAGGGCACATGCCCAGGTTTGGGCTCAATCCCCAGTGGTGGTGTTGGGGGAGGGGGGTCATACAGGGGGCAGCCAATCAATGATTCTCTCTCATCATTGAAGTTTCTATCTCTCTCTTCCTCTTCCTTCCTCTCTGAAATCTATAAAAATATATTTTAAAAAATATTTAACTGCAGCATTGTTTGACTATATTTTTCACAGTGAGAAAACCTGAAGTCATTTTCAGGGTCCACCATTTCTTACTTCTTTTCATTTGGGTCAAGTTTCTAAGCTTTCTAAATTTTCATTTTCTGGCTAATGAAAAGAAAATAGGATTCCACAGTCTTCTATCTACCTACTCTAGGACTTCTGTGAAGATCAAATGAGATGAGGCATGGGAAAATGCTTCACAGGCATTTGGTTAAAATGTAAAATGTTTGCACCTGTGTTTCTGGCTTGAAGAAACGCCAAGGAGGGTAGTTGCTAGGGAGAGGAAGCTAGGTGTTGCTACATGACATCATTACCCAGAGACCACAGTGACCTCTTCTGGGCTGGGCTGGGCTGTGGGCCACATTTTTTACCATGGGGTCTTGGTAGTATGGGCTGTGATTTGGTGGGGTTTTGCTCTGGGGTGGTGGTGAGTGTTGGTTTGTCAGCACCAGGTCTATAGTGCTGGCCAGTGTATGTCATGGCAGCTTCTGCATTAAGCATCTGGCCCCTGGTGGTTAGTGTACATCATAGTAACCTGTTGGATGGTAGGAGGAACACTTAGCATATTAGCCTTTTATATTCTAGTATATAGATTCTACTTAATGCAAAAGTAAAAGATATATTTAAAATTTTTAAAGAGTATTGGAAAAGTGGCACTAAAATTATTTTTTTTTGCAATCCTCTAACATAGAAATATGTCTGCATAAATTCAACAGATGAACTGAAACATTATTATGCCAAGTTAAAGTTTAATAAGATCATAACTTAAAAACAGACATATTTTGCTTACGTAATAAAGTGAACTAACCAAAGCTTTTATATCTCACATCTATTATAAAAAATATACCCCAGATTAAGCATATGTTAAAAGAAAAAAAAAGTTTGTAGAAGAATGTTCCTGCCAGTATTTATCAAACCTTATATTTGAAATGCTTTTTTCTTGAACAAAAACAAGGCAGAAAGCAAGAAGACATAATTATGTAAGAAAACAATTAAATATTTATAAAACAAAACAAAACCTGCTATTGCTAAAGAAAAGTTTGGTTATCTGCATGAAAATCTGAGAATTTATGAAGCTGTGAAGAAAAAGAATATGGTCTCTGTATAGACCTGTGAGTTTGTATGCAAGGAGAACAGTATAAAGAGCATCTGGCTATGAAGACAAAGAAGATAGAGCCCAAGAGATGAGGCAATAAACAGCATCGTGGAACTCAAGGGATTAGAGTTTTAGTTGGAAAATTGTTCAAATGATTTAAAGCCTAAAGAGAAAGAACTTCAAGGAAAAAGTTTTTAGAATTAGTTTTTGAGAGGTCATTGATGATATGCAATTATATGCCTTATGGAGACATTTAGTTAAACTAAGTAAAATAGACTATTAATTATATCAATGAAACAAAATAAACATATTGTCAAATTTTATGGAGTTTTAAATTCAATAATCTTTGATGAGCATCTTTTACTAGCAGTTGAAAAGCCATGTCAAATGATAAGTAAAATCTTAAATTATGCATGTAATTCTGTAAAAGAAAGAACAGCATCAAGATGTGTGTTTTCATTATATTCTTTACTTATAATAACTTTATTATTAACTTTTTGTAAATTTGAGTTCCATCTGATTTTGCATCACCCAAGAAGAGTTTAAAAATAAATAGTTGTGAAACACATTAAAACCATTTTAAGAACTCTGTAAGTACATGTCATACCTCCTATACTCTGACCTTCTGGCTGCTATGAAACAAGAATGAAATAGGAAACTCCAAAATTTCTTAAATATGTCAGTGAGAGATTAGTCCCTACACTAAAATGCTATGTAGATATTAAATTGTCATGTAATTCACGTTAAATTAAATTAGCTAAAAGTGTCTAATTCAGAGTTTGAAGAAATAACTGTAGAGGAAAATGTAATTGGCTAATGTTCCATTCTTCCCCCTTTTTAATACTATAGCCTAAACTTTCTTGTTCTTTATGTTTTTCAGAGATAAGATATATGAAAAATAATATGTTGACTGTACTTCTACTCCTAACTTTGCCTGTCTTGAGAAAAGTTAAGCCTACTTACTGGATTGGAGGTTGAGCTACATAAATAAATTGAACAAGAACTAGCAGGTAATCTATTTTCAAAGTAATAAACAAAACCATTATTCACTACACTTAAATATGCTAATTACTATATGTCACTAGAATGGAAAAGTTGTCACATTCCCATATAATACTTACCATTATGTGGGAATTATCTAAGTTACGGTATTTTTATAACTTTTAAATGAGATAATGTATTCACATTCAGGTAACTAGCATAATGCTTGGTAAATATTAGATAATAAATGAGAGCTACTGATATTATTTTATAATATTTTAATTTATTGATCATTAATTGAGACTTGCTGATAGTTCCATTTAGTTTAACAAAAGCAGCTATATACAAGCACCTCTGCTGCAGTACAGACCAATGACATTTTTGCTCCTTGGATATCAGTTTATTCTTCTTTGAGTATATAGTACATATACAAATTGCACAGCTTTTGCAAATTCTAGATAAAATCCTAATTTAAAATATATCTTTCTTTTGTATTCCTTAGGAACATGACTCCATACTTCACTATCTACCCTTACAAAGCACACCCATAAATGTCTAATAAGTAGTGTTGCTATCTTCCCTTATAAAAATTCCTTTATTGAATATTGTTATTTTGAAAAAGGTTTTCTTTAAAGTTATAACTCCTTTTTAATGAGTTTGTTGTGTTGCAAATCCAAATATAACTCATGCTATTCTTAGGAGATATTTAGTCAACAATATATTTCATTTATATGAAATGAAGTGTGATTAAATCATATTTTTAATGAAGTAGGTCTCATTTATTTTAGAAAAAATAAAAAAAGGTTTTGAAAAATTTAGGATTTGTACATTACACATACAAATGTAAATAACAAATACATTTCACAATCATTTATTAAATGATAAATCTATGAAAAAAAATGTTGCTTGATTTTGGGTAGCCAAAACAACTAGATGAGCCATTTAATTATTTACTTATTTGTTCATGTAGTTTTTGTCCCATGACTTATAGTGCAATCATCATTTCATTCATTTATTTGCATTTTATCTCATATAGGAATATGTACATTGTCATGTTTTATATACCTATAATATATTTCCATATTCTAGATTATTATTCATGCTGTTATTTCTATAGCAAATAGAGCAAGATATTTCAAACTACTTATCTTGGTGTTATAGTCATTCCAGTGTCTTAATATTGATTGCTTATACACAAGATGAAAGAGGTTATTTTCAGGGTGTCATTGTTTCAGTGGCCTTGTTTAAACTTCTCAGCAAAAAAAGGACAATGTGAGTGTCTGTTTACTGCATTATAAATTGCTTGTGTCTTATATATTGGCATTAGGGACAGACTGAAAAATGGATACTCTAAGGTAGAACTTCTTAAAACTGTAAATTTCTGAGGTCCTAGAACATCACCTACTCTAGAGAGATCTGTTTTGCCTTGGAATGTAATTTAAGGCTCCTGTTCATAATATTGTAGGGGTTTCATCTGCCAAACACTTGTATAAGAAAGGAGAAAATCCCTTTATATTCTTTGTGAAATATTGGCAGCAAAATATAAAAGTTTATTTTACTCTTGATTATATAAAATTTGAGTAACTCTGGATTATAGAAAGAGAAAAATACTATATTTTCTCTTTTGGTATGTTGATACATATCTTTGATATGTCTTATGTTTTTGCATCTCTGGCAGTTAATTATCTTTCTTTCAGGAAGAGAAAAAATATATATATATTTTAAATTTACTAAATGTTTCCTCTTCAGGGGAAGAAGTAGAATTAATGATCCAATTTAATATTTCGAAGTTAGGTTAGCCTTGAGTGAGTTATGAAAAAAATGTTGATTCAAAAATTGTGAAAGATTCCTTTTATAATGTATTTTATATGTCCTATTTAGTGTATGACTTTTTGATAAAAGTCTTCATTTATCTTGCATTATTTTAATGCAAACTTTTAGTATTAATGGTAAGGAGCATAGTTTGTAGTCTAATCATATTATTTTTCACTATCTTGTTTTTTCCTGATTCCTATAATACACAGAAACACAATTATTGTCACAATTTTACATATTAGAAAACTGAGTGAAGAACAGTCAAGTAACAAACCCCAGGTCTTTAAACTCTATTGCCATAATTCTCTATTATATATGTAACTGACACTAAAATTTTTTGCTTCTTTACCTATAAGTAGATAAGTAATATGTGGTTATTTTTAAATGATGATGGTGAAATGTTCCTAAAACTAAATTCATATTTTGTATGTGATTTTGAATTGTGCAATTTTGTTGGGCCCTAATGTTTCTGAGATCCTTTGGCATCAACTAATATGAATAGGAAATAAAATGTGTTGATTGTAAAATGATCCTTATTTCTACTTGCTCTCTGATGTGGAACTGTATCTTATGCCCTAGAGGAAATGACAGTAGCATTGTGTTAAGGATTACTGAGTATGGAAAATTTTCAAAGGATGAAAGATATTGAGAAATCTTCCTTGTTCAAAGCTATCTTCATGTAATAGATGTTTGTCATTTTTGTTGCCCACCATCTGTTAGCTTTCTTAAAACAGGCCTTGATTGCATGGCTCAGAGGGTGAACATGGACCTATGAACCAGGAGGCCATGGTTCCATTCCCGGTCAGGGCACATGACCGAGTTGCAGGCTTGATCCCTGGTGGGAATCATGCAAGAGGCAGAAATTAATGATTTTCTCTTCTCATTGATTTTTTCTATCTCTCCCTCTCCCTCCATCTCTGAAGTCAATAAAAATACATTTTAAAACAATAAAAAAACAAAGAGCACCTTGATTTTTGTATGTGGGAAATTATCCTTCTCCAATTTGATCTACTAAATTTCTCCAAAATCTTGTCTCAGCTAAGGAATGAGAATAAAATCCAAACTGGACCAAGCTGACCTTCTTCCATGGGAATTTGAAATTTGAGTCAACTGAATTTAAAACTACTGAGAAAAATTCAAACTTACTTATGGAGGCCTGGTGCACAAAATTTGTGCACTAGGGGAAAAGGGAGGGCCTCAGCCTGGATTTCGAGAAGGTGCAGGCCAGGCCAAGGGACCTCACCAGGGCACTATTGGGGCCAGGGAAGGATGCACAAAGTTGGCCAGCTGGATAAGGACTATGGGAGGGCTTCATGGCATGTCTGGCTCATCTCACTCAGTCCCAATCACCTGGACCCTAGCAGCAAACTCACCTACCAGAACAACTGTCTGCTCCCTGGTGGCCAGTGCATGTCATATCAACTCAAGCACTTGAGTGGTCTTAGCATATCATTAGCATATTTTGCTTTGATTGGTTGAATGGCTGACCAGATGACCAGACTCTTTGCATATTAGGCTTTTATTATATAGGATACTACTAGCAATTCTTGATACCCAGAAGAGATAACATTGGTTCTCATTACCTATTGATTTACCTTTGGTTTCCTCTGTGAGTTATAAAGCATTCCCTTTAGATTTTTTACTTATCCACTATTTTATTGAAAAGATAAATAAAATAGCTTATTAACTTAACCTTTATCAATTTAAGTTCCTTGAGTAAATGGAATAATATCTTACAATGTTTAACTATTGTACTAAGCCTTTACATTTTTATCCCCATAAATTGTATTCCTCCATGCTATTTTAATAGCATAACACTTGAAAAGGAGTAAGAGTATGGAAGATATGATGTTAAGGAAGTCCAGGTGAAAAGAGAAATACATTTTAAGATAAGTAACATGGAAAGAGGGTTTCAGATAGTGAGAGAAATGTGCCCTTATCTCTCTTATAAGGACTGATGTTACTAAAAGGAGGGAGTATTAAAATCATCAATGGGAACATCAAAGAAATGAGGATCATTTTATTCCCTAGCCATTTGTTTTGTATTATGGAAACTGACAACTATGATAAGATGGGATATGTACACCTGAATATTACCTATACTATAGAGTGTTTAACCACCATGATTGCTTTATTTTGCCTTTCTTGAGTCACCGATGGACTTCATTAGTTTCAAAGAGATACAAAAAGTATCGAGTAGTTCCCTCATATGTTTTATAGCAAGATGTGATTCTGTGATAGACAGCTTAAGGGAATCATTCTGTAGGGTTTGAAGAGACATCATAGCCATCTCAGGGGATCTGAAGCATCAGCAATAGTTGAAGTGGGACAGAATCAGGTAGAACCCATGGAGCTAGCTGAACTAATAAAGAATAAACTATTCTCAAACAGAGAAAAAGTCAACAGTGACTATGTGGAGATACCTTGAGACCATAGTAATATTTCCTATATCCCCACATAGCATCTTGGGGAGGATAACAGAGATGAAACAGAACACAGAGGGGTGACTGCTTTAACAATTTGAAATAAAGAAGCTACAATTCCATAAATCAGCTAGTTTAATATTGGACTTTTTTAAAGCCTAGCAGTTAAACTAAATCTAGCTGCAAAGCAACAGAGTAAAAAGTTGACGTAGACAACACAGGCTTATTTTTATCTGACATAACAGGAATCCCAGAGGTGTACAGTCTCAGCGATAGTACAGAGATAATTTGGGGCCCAAATTTCTTTCATCTTTCTGATCTGCCCTCCTTAGTATGTCAGCAATGTCTTCCATCCTGGTTGTAAGATGGCTGAAGCAGTTCCAACAATCGTATTCTGAACAGATTAAAAAGCAGGCAGAAGGATATTTAGGGGCAAGTGACAAAGACACTTTCTCTTTCTATTAAGATTAATATATTTCTGAAAAAATCTCAAGTAGTTTTCCAGTGTCTGGTCTGTTATATAAAAATCTTAACAATACCCACTCCATCCTAACAGCAAATACTAAGCTTCACAAGATAAAGCAATAATGCTCTTTAGATCCATAGAGAAATGAGGCCATAGAGTAAACGGCTGCCTCCAGATTGGAGAGAATAGCAGGCTAATACAGAGAATCACAAATTACCGAAGCAGAAGCTTACTGGCTGAAGCTTCCACAGAATGAGTGCCAGGTTAGGGAAACTTGCACTATAATTGATTAATTTCTGGAGGTTTAGGCTGTAAAAATGGGAGATTAAAACTGCAAGGTGACCCAGTTGTTGGGGAGACTCCACACTTTTGTGAGTTTGGCCTCTCAGAGCTCTGTGATATTCACACAGTGAACATCGGATAATTGTCTGTTTATGCTTCTAGGATAGAGAAGGGAAAATGAAGCATTTGGAAATATACCAGATCATTCTGTTCTTCTTGATGAGGTCTGATCTTGGGACAAAATGACCAGAGCTTGACCTGTTGCGATTGTATCATAGTCTAACTACTTGGGAAATACTTGTCTCACCTGAGGAGAAGAGTCCATAGTTCATAGTCCAGAGGCACAGGCTCAAAAAACACTGAGACCCAATCATAGGATTATAGAATGCCTTCCTTTCCCCATACCTTCCTGAACACAAAAAAGGCCATTTACACAAACCCACAGCTAGCAACCTACTCAACAGTGAAAAGCTAAAAGCTTTTCCTCTAAGTTCAGGAACAAGACAAGTGAAATGGAATTCTTGGACTGGAATGAGGATTCTTTGTCTGCCAGAGTCAAAGAATGAATCCACGTACAAAGGGTAGTATAACAAAGGTGGAGATTTATTGAAGAATAAGTACAGATTCCCACAACCTGGACAGGGGAAAGGGTCCCACTGGGTTCCCTTTTCTTATGGCTTATAAAGGCTGCAGATCCTGGTGCATTGATATCCCCTCTGACTGGTCACTATTCCCTTAGACTGGCAGCTTCCCTTTTCTATGGAAATATACCTTCTCCCCACCTGTAGTCCTGTGTTTTTTTTTTTTTCCATAGACCCCAATTCTAAAAATTCCCTAAACCTGCCTATGTTCCCCTAAAATTCCTGTTTCATAAGGAAGATCACTAATTGCCACTTTTATTCAACATAGTATTAGAAGAGTTAGTCACAGCAATTAGGCAAGATAAAGAAACAAAAATCAGCCCTAGCCAGTGGGTAGAGCATTGTTTCTTGGACTGAAGTCTGAAGTGTCCCAGGTTCGATTCTGATCAAGGGCAGGTACCTTGACTACAGGCTCCATCCCAGCCCTGGTCAGAATATATAAGGGAGGCAATTAAACGACATGTCTCACACATCAATGTCTCTCTCTCTCTCTCTCTCTCTCTCTCTCTCTCTCTCTCTCTCTCTCTCTCTCTCTCTCTCTCTCTCTCTCTCTGTCTCCCTCCCTCCCTTTCATGCTCTATAACAATCATTGGGAAAATATTCTTGGGTAAGAATTGACAAAAACAAAACAAAACAAAAATAATCTGACTTTCACTATGGATTATCCATTAAAAAAATAAAAAAATAAAAGTCATCTAAATTGGAAATAACTAAAACTGTCACTACTTGCAGATGAATGATACTATATATAGAAGACAGTAAATACTCCATCACAAACCAGTTAGAACTAATAAATTGTTTTAGTGAAGTCACTGGATACAGGATTAATGTACAGAAATTGGTTACATTTCTATGTGCTAGTAACAGGTTATAAGAAAGATAAATTAAGAAAAGAGACTGATTTAAAATTGCATCAAAATGAATTAAATATAGTACCTAGAAATAAATTTAACCAAGGGGGTGAAGGACCTGTACTCTGAAAACTATAAGATAACATAGGTAAATAAAAAGATAAACTATATTCATCAATTGGAAGAATTAATATTGTTAAAATTTTCATTCTATTCAAAGCAATCAACAGATTCAACACAATCTTTATTAGAATACCAATGACACTTTCCACAGAACTAGAAAAAAGGATTCTAAAAATTATATGGAAACACAAAGATTCCTTATAGCCAAATGAGTCTTGAGGAAGAAAAAAAATAAATAAATAAAGCAGGAGTCATCACAGTTCCTGACTTTTAGCTATCTTATAACTTTTACTAATCAATAGAGTATGGTACAAGCATGAAAAAAGACACACAGTTATAAATAAATGGAATAGAGTAAAGAGGCCAGAAACAAACCTATGACATAGTGGGCAAGAATATGGAATGAGGAAAAGACAGTCCCCTTGATAAATGGTATTGGAGAAACTGGAGAGCTACATTCAAAACAATGAAATAGAAGCACTCTCTTACACGATATACAGAAATAAACTAAAAATGGATTAAAAACTTGACTGTAAGACCTAAAACCTAAAACTCCTAGAACAAATAATAGACAATAAACACTTTGACAATGGTTTTATCAATATTTTGGACCAGTCTCCTCAAGTAAGGGCAACAAAAAAACAATAAATGGGACTACATAAATCTAAAAATTTCTGCACAGCAAAGAAAACCATTACGAAGACAGAAAAGGCAACCTACTAAATAGGAAAAGTTATTTGTAAATCATACATTCGAAACAGGCTGACATCTAAAATATATAAAACACTGCCTGACTAGAGTGACTCAGTGGTTGAGCGTCAACCTATGGACCAGGAGGTCAGGACACATGCCCTGGTTTTGGACTCGATTCCCAGTGGGGGAAATGCAAGAGGCAGATAATCAATGACTCTTTCATCGTTGATGTTTCTATCTCTCCTTCTCCCTTCCCCTCTGAAATGAATAAAAACATATTAAAAAAAATACACACACACACACACACACACACACACACACACACACACACACACCGTATTTTCCGGCGTATAAGACGACCCCCTAATTTTTACAGTTAAAACATAGGTTTAGGCCTATATTCGCTGTATAAGACTACCCCCACTTCTGAGGCAACACCAGTTCTTTTTTAATAGACCGCCTCTCTGACTCTGGCCAATCCGAGCAGGCTTTGTACTAGAGCACAGTGTAGCTTCGGGTACAGAACATGTATAATTTGCATGCATAAAAAGCCTGCTTGGATTGGCTGAGTTAGAGAGGCAATCTATTAAAAAAAGAACTGGTGTTGCCTCGGAAGTGAGGGGTAGTCTTATACAGCGAATATAGGCCTAAACCTATGTTTTAACTGTAAAATTAGGGGTCGTCTTATACGCCGGAAAATACGGTGTGTGTGTGTGTGTGTGTGTGTGTGTGTGTGTGTGTGTGTATAAAACAACAATTTACCCTACTCAGAGATGGGCAGAGCACTTGAAAATAAACATGAAAAGATGTTAAACATAACTAATGATCATGGAAATAAGAATCAAAACCACAACGAGATATCACGTCACACCTGTCATGATAGCTATTATCACTAAGATAAAAAACATTGGCAATGATGTGGAGAAAAGGGCACCCCTGCACACTATTGGTGGGAATGTAAAATGCTTCAGCCACTCTGAAAAACAGTAAAGAGATTCCTCAGAAAATTAAAAGTAGAACTAACATATGATCCAGCAATTCTGCGTATGGGTATTTATTCAAAGAAAACAAAACACTATTTCAAAGAGATATATTCACCACTATGCTCATTATGTTATTATTAAAATAGCCAAGATATGGAAGTAACTTAGGTTCTCATTGGCAAATGAATGGATAAAAAAGTTATATAAGTACACAAAGGAAAATTATTTAGCCATAAACATAATGAAATCTTGCTATTTGCAACAACAAGAATGGCTTTAAAGGATATTCGGTTAAGTGAAATAAGTTAGATGAAGTAAGACAAATACCATAGGATTTTACTTATATGTGGAATCTTAAAAAACATACAAAAACAAACAAACAAACAAACAAACAAACAAAAAACAGAGTAAAAGACTAAACTTGTGGTTGGCAAACTGTGGCTCTTTGGTCCCTTGAGTGTGGCCCTTCCACAAAATACCATGGCCTGGGCAAGTCTATTTTGAAGAAGTGGTGTTAGAAGAAGTTTAAGTTTAGAAAATTTGGCTCTCAAAAGACATTTTAATCATTGTACTCTTGATATTTGGCTCTGTTGACTAATGAGTTTCCTGACCACTGGACTAAACAAACCAAAAGAGGAACTGAATAATAGATTCAAGAAAGAAACTCATAAAAACAGAGAAGGGAGATAGTGCAGGGTGTACAAAATAGGTAGAGGTATAATAGGTATGCACTTCTAATTATAAAATTAGAAGCCTGGTGCATGAAATTCGTGGATGGGTTGGGGGGTACCCTCAGCCAGCCTGCATCCTCTCCAATCCTAGACATCTCAGGGTATTGGGCCTAAACTGGCAGTTGAACATCCCTCTCACAATCCTAGGCCACTGGTTCCTAACTGCTCATCTGCCTGCCTGCCTGCCTGATCACCCCTAACTGCCCTTCCCACACTGGCCTGTTTGCGCCTAACTGACCCCCTTGCCAGCCTGGTCACCCCTAACCACCTCTGCCTGCCAACCCCTTGCTGACCCCCCCAGCTGGCCTGGTTTCCCCATGCAGCCTGCTGTTTGGTTGTCTGGTTGTTTCAGTCCCTGGATTTTTATATTATGGATAAGTCATAAGGATATAATGTACATCTTAGGTAATATAGTGAATAACATTGTAATAACTATGTATAGGATGAGATACTGACTAGTCTTATCACAGGGATCATTTTTTAATGTATATAAATAAAAAATCATTATTATGTATAGTCATGCATCACTTAATGATGTTTTGGTCAACAAAGGACTGAATATAGAACAGTGGTCCCATAAGATTATAATGGAGCCAAAATGTCCTACTGCCTTTGATGTTGTAGCTGTTATAATATCATAGTGCAACGCATTACCTTTGTGTTTGTGGAGATGCTAGTGTAAACAAATGTACTGGTTTATCAGTATATAAAAGTATATCACACTAGTGGCCTGGTGCATAAAATTTATACACAAGAGGGCGCCCCTCAGCCTGGCCTACATCCTCTCACAATCTGCGACCACTGATTCCTAACCACTCACCTGCCTGCCTGCCTGATTACCCCTTAACCTCTCTCCTGCTGGCCTTATTGACATCTAACTGCTCCCCTGCTTGCCCAATCACCCCCAACTGCCCTCCCTTGCTGGCCTGATTGCCCACACTGCCCTCCCAAGCCACAACCCTCTCCTCCTCTGGGACCTGCCTCCTCCACATGAGGCAGTAGAGACGCTGGGTCTGGCCTTCTCTGCACCATGCAGAACCATGGGACCCACAGGCCTCACTGCACAGAGCAGCTGCAGGGCCTGCCTCCGCAGTGCGCATAGCCATCTTGTGGTGGTCATCTTGTGATGGCCTGCTTGTAACAACAACATTGCACGTGAGGGCCACCTAAGCTTTTATTAGTATATATTATATATCTCAAAACTTAAGTGACCATTATAATGAAATGACTGGAATGACCGGTTGCTATGGTGTGCACTGACCACCAAGAGACATACTATGCTCAATTAGGAGCTGCCCCCTGGTGGCCAGTGCACTCCCACAGTGGGAGCACTGCTCAGCCAGAAGCTGGGCTCATGGTTGGCGAGTGCAGTAGCAGTGGTAGTAGCCTCTCCCGCCTCTGCAGTAGTGCTAAGGAGCGAACTGAGATGTGGTTAGGAACAGTGAGTGGTTAGCAGCACAGATCGCTGATCACTGAGCCCGGCTTGGGATCCACCCAGCCACCTGCTGCTTCACACAGTGCTACATCCCCTGTGGGGTTCCGGATTATGAGAAGACAGAGTCCAGGCCAAGCAACCCCAACGAATTTAATGCACTGGGCCTCTAGTAATTATAGAAATATGTGAGAATGACAGATACAAATTTCAAGGTGATGGTTATTTTTGTGTAGAGAAACAAAGCCTCTTCAATCAGCTAATGGTGTGATCTGTGGCTATGCATCAAAGCATGGATAGATCCCACTTAGAAATCAAATCCAATGTGTGGTGTGTACACTGAGTGGCCAGATTATGACCACCCATCAGTATTTCGTTGGGCCACCTTTTGCCTCCAATACTGCAGTGATTCTTCTTGGCATTGACTCCATGAGATGTTGAAAGGCGATACGAGGAATTTGACACCATGCCTGATAAATAGCACTGTCCAGTTCTGTGAGATTTGATGGTTGTGGAACCAGCTGCCTGATGGCTTTTAACTTTGTCCCACAAATGCTCAATTGAATTGAGATCTGGTGATTGTGGGGGGTCACCTAAGCAAGGTAAAGTCTCCCTCATGTTCTTGAAACCACTCCTGCACAAGATGAGCACCATGGCATGGCACATAGTCTTATTGGAAGGAGCCATCTTCATTGGAATATGACATCAACATGATAGGATGAAATGGATCAGCAACAATACTTAGGTATGTTGTGCTATTCAGACATTGTTCCACAGGAACTATAGGGCCTAATTCATGCCAGAAAAACATGCCCCAAACCATAACACTGCCCCCACCAGCATGAAGGGTTGTACTCATGCATGTAGGGTGCATGCTTTCATGCTGTTTCTGCCAAATTCTAACTTTGCTATCTGCAGGATGGAACTGGAAACGTGATTCATTGGACCACATAACTTTTATCCAATGCTTGACTGTCCAATCCTTGTGTTCCTGTGTGAATTGGAGACATTTTATCTTGGTAAGTGCAGACAGCAAAGATGTTTGAACAGGCCTTCAGCTTCCTTATCCCATACGAAGCAGTGTGCAGATAATTTGCCTACAAATGTCAGGTGGTCATAATAATCTGGCCACTCAGTATATATTAACTGAGAGCTGTTCACTAACAGACTTGCTAACCAACTAGAGTTTATAAGAAGTACAATAAAATAGTATATTTCACTGAAATATATATAGTTTAAAAGTTTATGATAAAATTCATAAATGAGGATAATATTACTGTCTAAAGACAAAATGAGACAAACAGACATTTTAAATTACAAGAGAATATAGAGATTACAATTTTATTATAAGTAGACTAATTATATAAAAAGTGTAGATGCTGTTCAGATTTCTTAATTTTCTGGGACCGAGATTTCATTGCTTGAAATGTGAATAAAGTAGCATTCCTTTAACAAAAATTAATGGTGCCTAGTTCACAAAGAATTGTTTTACAGAACAACAAATGTTTTGAAATTGGGTGATATTCAACAAGAGTAAATTTATAAATAGCCTCCCCAAACCCCATGTCCAGAGTTCTGCACTTTCTTTATACATATTTGAAAGCTTACACATCCCGTATATGGCATTTAAGAGTTGTAAAATAAAGAGGCTCTATTCTGATAGCACCTTTTTCTGAAATGCTTTCTATCAGCCAGACCTGTGGCTAATTTCTTGTCCATCCTCAGGCTTGCTTTTCAAGGATATCTACTCAGATTATCTTACTGTAGTTTAAATTACAGCTCTTTCCTGCTACACTTTGCTCTCTATTATTCTGCTCTTTTATTTCCCATAGCACTTTGCATTTTTAAATATATGTAATTTGCTTAATTTGTTTACTGTCTTTCATATTCCACCAGTAAGTAAACCCTAAGATGACAGCTTTTGGCTGTTGTATTCACTGGTATGTGTATCTAGTGGTTAACCAATAAATAATTTTTAATGATAAACTGTACTGCTAATGTTAGAATAAATTAAATATAAAGTTGGATATTTTTTAAGTAATATCACCTTTCATCACTTCTTAATTCTCCATAAGAAAAATAATTTAATAAGGAGTAATATCTGCTTAGTGCAGTCTTATGTAGAAAGATCACCCATTTAATTTGCCAGACTTTTATTAGAATATCACTAGGAGAGAGATGTCCCACAGTCTCTTCTAAAGGATCACTAGAATGAACAGTTCAGTTTTGTAGAAATAGGGTCTGAAAACAGTCATTGGACTGGAGAAAGGAATTACAAGGTATTTTGTGTTAATTAAAATCTTACCACTCAACACTACTTGGTCTCCTGAAAAGTGTTAAAGATATCTGCCTACATGCTCACTGGGAGCAGAGTTGAAGAGTAGGAACCTCTCAATTGGGTTCAGTATATTAGGAACTCTCTGATGGATGGGTGAATGAGAATGAAGTCCTAGGGCCTGGAAATGGCAGTTTATCTTGGATATAACTGGAGTAAAGCTGGGACTAACTTTAAGTTCAAGTAGTTGTGTGTGAGTATGATTAGTGGATGACAGCTAGTAGAGTAGGGTTGAGTCTGGTACTGCTTGTCACTAAAGAGAACACTGAGTGATATTTCCATTTGAAAGTAAACTAAAGACTTATTGACTTTTGGGACTAGTCAGATAGCCACTGTTTGTTGAATGCAAGACAGGAAGTCTACAACCTGCACAGAGACTTGGACTAACTCAGTAGAGGCAAAGTATCTTCCATAGCAAAACTTGCATGAGTGAATAATAGCCAAACATGTTTAATTCTCTAGTTCTCTCTTTACCATGAATTTAGGAAGAGGATTAGTCTCTGGATATTTATAAGAACAAAAATGAGGTGGGGACTTCCAAGCCAAAAAAACGAATATCCTATTAATGTGAGCAATGAATTTAGTGTAAATATTAAAAAGAGAAGTGATTTAATTATTCTCAAGGCTAGTGAGTTGAACCTACCAGTTATAGTAAAATTGTCTACATTTGTGTATCTACTTCCTTTTTCTTAAAAGTCATGAGACTAAGTAATTATTAAATTTCTCAAAAAAAGTGGATAAAATTGAGCTTACGAGATTTGTTTGTATAGCAAATTAGCAGGCTGCTTGGAAATATACAGGGGTAGGCAAAAGTAGGTTTAGAGCTGTTCATGTGAAAAGACAAATAATACAAATAAATAACATAATAATTCATCAATAAGTAATACAGTAATAAAGTATGTGTACAATTGTTATTCTTGTATTATTATTTCATTATTAATTATTATATTATTTTTTGTCCTTCTCTCTGAGCTTTATTTCCACTCTGAAACTGCTATAAGATTGTTTAACATCACATTTACAAAACTGTTCCAAACAAAACTGTTTCATTTAGAATTATTATAAGGAAAGGGTATCCTATCTAATAAAAGAATAATATGCAAATTAACAATCACTCCGCTACACTAAAAGGCCATTCCCACTGCCAATCAGGAGCAAGTATGCAAATTAACCAACCAAGATGGCTGCAGCCATGGAATGAGAAGAAGGCTAGAGTTTCCCCAGCAATAGAGGAAGCCAAGCTTTCCACACACCCTGGCAGGCCCAGGCCTCCACTTAAAGCTACAATTTTTCAATTATAGAAGATAAATAAATCCCAGATACCAGGGCCTCCACTTGCGTCACCAAGGGGAACGGCCAGCCTGCAAACCACCACAGGACCCTTGCCTAGGCTGCCCTATGCCCCAAGGGAACCCCCACCCTGATTCTGGACACCCTTCAGAACAAACCAGCTGGCTCCCACTCATGTATCAGGCCTCTATTCTATTTAATAAAATAATAATATGCAAATTGACCATCACTCCAACACACAAGATGGCTGCCCCCATGTGGTCAAAGATGGCTGCCACCATGTGGACACAAGATGGTCGCCAGAAGATGGCCAGTAGGGGAGGGCATTTGGGAGGGACCAGGCCTGCAAGGGAGGGCAGTGATGGGAGATCAGGCCTGCAGGGGAGGGCAGTAAGGGGCAACTGGGCCTGCTGGGAAGGGAAGTTATAGGCAAACAGGCTGGCAGGGGAGCAGTGAGGCATCAATCAGGCTGTCAGGGGAGTGGTTAGGAGGTGATCAGGCTGGCAGGCAGAAGAAGTTAGAGGCAATCAGGAAGGCAGGCAGGCAAGCAGTAGGGAGCCAGAGTCCTGGATTATGAGAGGGATGTCCAACTGCTGTTTAGGACTGATCCTATTGGGAAGTTGGATATCCCTTGAGGGGTCCCAGATTGGAAAGGGTGCAGGCTGGGCTGAGGTACACACCCTCCCATGCATGAATTTCATGCACTGGGCCTCCAGTTTTCTATAATTCACTATCTAATAAAGCTGATATCTAATGGATTTAAATGAGAACAGGAAGGTTTAAAAATAAAATATTTCTTTGTCATGTGAAGTTATTACAGTGTTATTGTTCATCTATATTTTACTTGAATGATAATCTCATACATGGAGGGGCAGAGGGAAGTGGAAGGTATCATTCATAATATTGATAGTTTGTGTCATCTTTTCTAAACTCATGTTTTCTTCAGTATTTTTATTCACTTCATTTTCTTTTTGTCTACTATTGTCAGAATTTTCTAATAAAACTATAAAGGAAAAATACCAAATGGAAACTCTAAGGGAAAAAAAGAAGTTAGGTACATGTTCAACCAGTTATCCACCCACCTCATATTGCTAACAGTGTAGAACACTCAATTTTACATGTAACTCTCCAATACCACAGCACAGTAAATGAGACTATATATATCATTACAATCCCCAGTAGAGATAATGAGAGCATATGCACAGCCACAACTATCCATTGAGATAATGAGATTATAAATACTATACTCCTACGGCTTCCAGGTATAATGAGAAGCCATTATTTTGTGGTCATATTTCTGCAATCATCCTTGAGACCAGGAGACAGTGAATTTTGAGATAACCTAAAGAGGAAGAGAAACAGAAAACCATTTATCATAGACTTTCCAAAATTAGCCCATGAAGAAAGGCACAAAAGGCAACCAAGTTACTGAATATAATCATTTGTTAACTAATATCCTCTATTCTTAGAGAACCATGAATAATGAGGGCATTATTAAGGACAGCATGGCCTAAAATACTCCATTACAGTGTTCAAGGACATACCCATAGCTCTCATAAAGATAGGGTAAAATTAAGAGCCATTGAAAAATAATAATTTTAAGTATTCTTCTTGTCTTTTAAATTAAAGAAAAGCTAGCTTTAAACACATTATAAACAAATCGTATTTTTGGCAATAGTGTTTATTTTCTGCAGCCAGAGGATACTTATATGTCCACATTCCTGGTGGAATCTAAACAAAATAAACTGATGAACAAAATAGATCCAGGGACTGGAAACATGGAACAGACTGATAAATCTAAGAAGAAGGTGGGGGTAGAGCAGGGATGGAGAGAAAAGAAGGGGAAGAGACTGAACAAAGACGTATATGTATACTAATGGCCCAGCACATGAAATTCGTGCACGGAGGGGAGTGGTTTGTCCCTCAGCCAGGCCTGCATCCTTCCCATCTGGGACCCTGTGGGATTAGGCCTAAACCAGCATTCGGACAACCCCCTGGCAATTCGAGACTGCTGGCACCTAACCGCTCACCTGCCTGCCTGCCTGATCACCTCTAACCACTCTGTCTCCTGGCCTGCTTGCCACCAACTGCACCCCTGCTGGCCTGCTCACCCCCCACTGCCCTCCCCTCCTGGCCTGATTACCCCTAGACACCTCTGCCTCGGCCCCACCACTATGGCTTTGTCCGGAAGGACATCTGCAAGGTCTCATGTTCTAATTAACATATTACCCTCTTATTAATATAGATAGGATATGACATACTGCCATAACTATAACATATCTACCAACATTACTCTATGAGAATACATACTTCATGCGCTAGGAAGTCATCTAATACATTACATTGTATATGCTATAAGTAGTAGGAAATACTGTATTTGTAGCAATGATATACACCCTTCCTGATTAGAAGGGAAGTTCTTTGAATGTTTCCTGGCCCCTAATGTATTTTTTTTTTTTTTTTTGGTCATTCAACATAACTTTATTTACTGTTTATTGCACAGATTTGAAGTATTTAATTTCTAAGCACCAAATATTCAAAGAACTATTTTTTCCATGAAGCTTAACATTAACCTTAGTGAATTCATGAATTCATGTGATTTTATTATAAACACTAGAGGCCCAATGCATGAAATTCATGCATGAGGTGTGTGTCCCTCAGCCCAGCCTGCACCCTCTCTAATCTGGAACTCCTCGAGGGATGTCTGACTGCCTGTTTAGGCCCGATCCCATCGGGCAGTCGGACATCCCTCTCACAATCCAGAACTGCTGGCTCCCAACTGCTTGCCTGCCTGCCTTCCTGATTGCCCCTGCTTCTGTCTGCCAGCCTGATCACCCCTTAACCACTCCCCTTCCAGTCTGATTGATGCCTCACTGCTCCCCTGCCAGTCTATTTGCCCCCAACTGCCTTTCCCTGCAGGCCTGATTGCCCCCAACTCCCCCCACCCCCACCTTTGCTGGCCTGATCACCCAAAACTGCCCTCCCTTTAAGGCCTAGTCCCTCCCAACTGCCCTTCCCTGCTAGCCATTTTGTGCTGGCCATCTTATGTCCACATGGGGCAGGATCTTTGACCACATGGGGACAGACATCTTGTGTGTTGGAGTGATGGTCAATCTGCATATTTCTCTTTTATTAGATAGGATAGAGGCCTGGTGCATGGGTGGGGCCAGCTGGTTTGCCCTGAAGGGTGTCCTGGATCAGGGTGGGGGTTCCCTTGGGGGATGGGGCAGCCTGGGCAAGAGACCTGTTGTGGTTTTCAGGCCAGCCATGCCCCCCAGTGACCCAAGAGGAGGCCCTGGTATCTGGGGTTTATTTTTTACAATTGAAACTTTGTAGCCTGGAGTGCAGCTAAGCCTTCTGCTCACTCAGGGGCAGCAGCTATTTCTGTTGAGATTTATTTACCTTCTATAATTGAAACTTTGTAGCCTTAAGTGGAGGCCTGGGTGGGCAAGGGCAGACGGGAAGCTTGACTTCCTCTATCACTGGGGAAGCCCAAGCCTCCCTCCTGCTCTCCATGGCCTCAACCATCTTGGTTGGGTTTATTTGCATATTTGCTCCTGATTTGGTATTGGGCATGGCTTGTGGATGTAGCAGAGTGATGGTTAATTTGCATATTATTCTTTCATTAGATAGGCTATGCAACTACTCTGCATAAGGAGAAAAGTTATAGCATAACATTTAATGTCCAACCTGAGTTACCTCAGAATGTTATATATATTGACTTCTTAATTCAGATAGTACTGGGAACTCAACTGTTTGGTTGGTGATGGGGTTGACTTGGTTTAGGGAGGATTATTCCTAAAATAATTAAGGAAAGGGGGCCTCAATCTTTCTTCTTGATTGTTTGTTCCTCCCCAGCACCTTAATCTTTCTCCTTTTCCTCAGCTTCTTGAGCATTATCTCCTTCACCTTCTCCTTCTTCCTCCTTTTGCATCCTCACATTCTTCCTTGGCACCTTCTTCCTCTTCCTCAGCCTCTTCTTTCTCCTTCTCCTCCTTTCCAGCTTCTCCTTCAGAGGGGGGGGTTTGTCCTTATCTTCCTCACCTTTTGAAGCCTCAATGGTCTCCTCCACCTCTATATGCTCCTCCTGGACATGGCCGGTGTATTAAGAAGGGAAGGAGCAAGGGGACATTAAGTAGGAGCTTGTCTGTAAGCCACCATAGGCAGATTGACCAAAGACCTGGGAAGTCTGGGAGTAGCCGCTGGCTATGCTTACGATGCTGGTGAAACTGAGCTGGGTCTCCTCACCTTCTAAGAGTTTCCTGTAAGCTGCAATGTCCAAAGCCATCTTCACATTGAGGGGGTCCTGGTATTCTTTTAAATATCATGCCATTTCACTCTTTGTAGTTCTGAACTCATTCTCTAATGTGGTGATTGCGTCCTGCATACCACTAACATCAGCGTTCCGCTTATTCTTCAGCTCCTGCAGCTGCTTTATTCATGCCCCGGCTTGCTTCAATCTCTAGGGTTTTGGCCTTGAGCAGGTGGCGGCTCTCAGGCCCCTCATCCTTGGCGGCGTGCACCGAGTAGGTGTTCTTGGCAGCTCTCTAGGTTAGCATGGTGAAGCCCTCTTGTATCATTCTTCAGCATTCTGAATGTTCTTGGCAACCAGCTTTTCATACTGGGTGTGGATGTCCTTGAGTGTGGTGGAGAGGTCGAACTTGTAGAACATGTCCATCTCCACGGAGATCTGAGTGTACTGGATCTGTGCCTGCAGTTCAGCGATCTCCTCTTCATGCTCTTTCTTCAGAAAGGCGATTTTGTCCGTCAGGCTGTCAGTGCACTTTTAGAGCTCAGCCCAGCAAGAGCCGCCGCATCTGCACCTTTGCGCACCTCCATCAGCCAGCCCTCGGCGTCCTCTTGGTTCAGCACCTCTTCCTGGTAGCTTGACTGCAGGTTGCTCCCAGTTCCTTCCGAGCCCCAGTGCCCCCTAACTGCCCACTTCCCTCTCCTCGCCAGGGACAGGGCTCAGTGGGGCAGGGCACAGGAATCTCATCTTCATTAAATGTTCGCAGGCTGCCCAGAGGCAGACAGTGATCCTGGAGACCCTGGCAAACCCGGCCTACCCAGTTCCCCGATTGCTGGCCGGACCCTGAGGGCAGTGTCAGGTGTTGCCTGCCCTGCCTGTATATGCAAATTTACCCGCCATATTTGTTGGGTTAGTTTGCATATACCTACCAATTGGCTGTGGGCATAGCAGAGGTTCGGTCAATTAACATAATTCTCTTTTATTAGTGTAGATATGTATAACCCATGGACATAGACAATAGTGTAATGAAGGCCTAGGGTGGGCTAGAAGGTGTCAATGGAAAAATGGTACATCTGTATAATTTTCAACAATAAAGATAACTTTTTTAAAAAGCATGAGGGTAGAATAAAGATATTTTCAAAAAAAACAAAAGTTTATAGGGACAGGAAGAGCTCCCAGGCTCAGTTTGGGCATGGGGATGGAAACTAATTCCTATGTAATCCAAATTAGAAAAAAAAAAAATTATATACTTCTGCTCAGTTTTGATATTTGAAATTTAATTCCCCAAAGTAAAATATCCCTGCATGTGATAAAAGGTGATATTCCTACTTTTAGGAATATAGAAGTAAAATTTTCACCCTCTACTTCTTGTGCTAAGTTGAAAACTTTTAATCTTTGATTATTTTGAATTTTGGCTAGAGTTTTGAAGGAAAGTCCAAATCTGAATGTTCACAGAATTATTTCTACCTCTCTCTAAATTTCATAATCCGCCCCCTCCACCCCCCTTTAAGATCAAGGCTCAGTGGTTCCTTTACTATTTGTATAATATGCCAAAATCTCTTCTAGGTCTTTGTTCACAAAGGGCTTAAATGCACTTGAGCAGCTAGAAAAAATTTACTGACTATCCTCCTTTAGGATATACGAGCAAAAGAGGTTTGTCATTCCTCATAATCCTACTTATGAGACCACCCTTTCTCCCTATCAACTCAATCAAATTACTGTCTTCTGACAAATTTCCATTTTTCTCACTAATTATCACAATCTGAAGATATATTTTATTTCTATTATTTAATATCTGTTTTCTCACATGGAAATAAGAAGCAGGAGGAAAGAAAGCTCTTCTGTATTGTGTATGGCTATAGAACAGGAATATAACACATGCCTGGGACTTTATAGATATTGGTGATAGATAGATAGATAGATAGATAGATAGATAGATAGATAGATAGATGATAGATATAGATAGATAGATGATAGGTAGGTAGGTAGGTAGGTAGGTAGGTAGATAGATAGAATCACTAAGTGTAGGTTACCATGAAGACTTTAAAACAAAAAGAATCAAGGCTGTGCTTGCCTTATATTGGAAATGCATTTCTAGTTTCCTAAATGTTTATGTATGTCAGCATTAGAAACTTTCAAATCTGTAAAATTTATTTGAGCCAAAGTAAAGTAAAGCCAATTGCCAGGAAGCAAAACCTCAACAGATTGAAAAAATGCTCTAAAAATATGGCAGTTTTGCACCTTATTTTATACATTACAATCAAAAGAGGAAACATAAGTTGGTTACATGAAATCCATTGATGATAGATTAGGGAGATGCCAGAAAGCAAAGCAGTGCATGGGGGAAAACCTTTGGGATTGGTTAAAAAGTAAAGTGATAGTCAGATACTTCTCTCACATAGGTGGGTACAGAATAGTTAACCGTCAACAATTAAGGTGATAACAGTGCAATGAGGGGATCTGTAGTCTCCCTTCTGGTGAGGTGGTTATGTTTTGAGGGGTCCAGAAAAGAAAATTACTTTATTATCGCAAAGGCATGTTTATCAGACAGGCTTAGTTAAAATAAAGTTTGGTCCTTGTTAGAGAAAAATTCTATTCTGTCTTAGGACATGACTGTCCACCATGAACAGCTTTTAGCTAAAAAGTTTTATTTCAGACCATCATCCTAAGTGCTTATTTCAGGTCTCTGAGTTTTTAAGGTCACCATACAAGTCTCCCCTGAGCTTGTCATTTTTAATATGTGGCCCCTTTTAAACTACATGAATATGTAGTTATATATAATTTATATATATATAATATCTGTTTTCTCACATGGAAATAAGAGGCAGGAGGAAAGAAAGCTCTTCTGTATTGTGTATGGCTATAGAACAGGAATATAACACATGCCTGGGATATATATATATATACACACACACATAATTTGGGCACTTACTGTGCTACTGCTACCAGGGTATCTTTGTCTCTAGCCTTTTTTTTTTTTCTTTTCTCAGAGAGAACTATGGAGCTAAAAAATATATGTATATACTAAAAGCCCGATGAATAAAGATTCGTGCTGGAATAGGCTTTTATTTCCCCTGGCTGCGGGCACTGCCTTTCTACTCTGGCCCAGCCCCTTTCCAATCAGGCTCCGGAGCTGCCTCTCTCCACTCTGGCCCCACCTTTCCGTGCTGCCCAGAGGCCCTGAGAGGACAGGGATGGGGCAGAACGCCTGTGTCATTTCCATAGCAATGATGCAAGCATCCTGCCCCATCACTGGGCTCCTGTGTATGCAAATTAGCAGCTATCTTTGTTGGGTTAATTTGCAAATCACTCCTGATTAGTTGGTGGCATAGCAGAGGTATGGGCAACTAACACATTTGTCTATTATTAGGTAAGATTTTAATTCATGAACACATAAACAGGTATAATTATTTTAATTCCACTGGGTACATCTTAGACTTCCACCCATCCTTATATGTAACCCGTTTCTCTGGCAGTGAGAAACTTGGCTTTTTTTCTTCTGGCATATATTTACTTATTTGGTTAAACCTAAAATATACCTAAAGTAGCGTCAGGAGTACTTGAAAATGCAGTAGCCTTAAATAGAGAAATATTCATAATTCTAAAACAAAGCTAGTTACAATCTATAATCTATACTAATAAAATATGCTAAATAGACCATATGTCCTTCTGGATGACCTTCCGGATGAAGCCAGGGATGAAAGGGAAGCCTGGGTCCCAGATGCCTGCAGACAGCCAGAGAAAAGCCCAGGTCCCAGGTGCCAGAGGAAAGCTGGTGCTGGCAGTTGGAGGAAGGAAGGCCTACTCTTGTACAAATTTTGTGCATGGGGCCTCTAGTGTTATTATAATTAGACTAGAGGCTCCGTGCACAAAATTCATGCACTAGGAGGGGTGTCCCTCAGCCCATCTTGCACCTTCTCCAATCTGGGACCCCTCGGGAGATGTTCGACTACCAATAGTCAGACATCCCTCTCATAATCCGGGACCACTGGCTCCTAACTGCTCACCTGTCTTACTTGCCTGATCACCCCCAACTGCCCTCTCCTGCCAGCCTGACTGCCCCCAATTGCTTACTCTCCCACAATGGCCAGATCTTGCCCCTAACTGCTTGCTCCTTTGCTGGCCTGATGGCCCTAACCACCTCTGCCTTAGCTGTCCCTCCCCTATCATTGCTTTGCCCAGAAGGTATTTGGATGTCTGGAAGATGTCCCATCGATCTGGTCTAATTAGCATATTACCCTTTTATTACAATAGTATAGACTAGAGGCCCGATGCATGAAATTTGTGTATGGCGGGGGGGGGGGTCCTCTCAGTCCAGGCTGCACCTTCTCCAGTCTCTGGGACCCCTCAGATATCCCTCTCACAATCTGGGATTGCTGACTACCAATTGCTCACCTGCCTGCTGGCCTGATCACCCCTTAACCACTCTCCAGCCAGCCTGATCTATGACTAACTGCACCCCTACTAGCCCAATTGCCCACAACTGCCCTCCCCAATAGCCTGGTCACCTCTAATGGCCCCCTGCTGGACTGGTAGCTCCCAATTGCCCCCCTGCAGGCCTGGTCACCCTACACAGCCTGCTGTTTTGGTCAGTTGGTCGCCCCTCACTAGCACCCTGCCAGCCTGGTCGCCCCATACAGCCTGCTGCTTGTTTGTTTGGTCGTCCCTCACTAACCCACTGCTGGCCTAGTCACCCCAAGCAGCCTGTTTGGTCATCCACTCCATTGCAATGGTCAGTTAGGTTTTTATATATTTTGATAACAATTAATATTAATAATAGGAAGAGAGCAAAGGGGAGGCTAGACATGATAAGCATGGGTGGCATGGTCATCTGGGCGGCTACGGTTTCATGCTTCCCAAGGAACCATCAGTTCTTTCCCTGCAGATGACTGGGGAATGAAATCAGAGAGAGAGATGGGCACATGTCCAGTGAGGTCAGGATGGCATAGGGAAGGTGTAGCCTGGGGAACAATGGATTGGTCAGAGGATAGGCCCCAAGCAAGCTGTGAAATCTTGGAAAGTTAAACCCCACCAAATAAAGAGTTCTTTCTCTCCTGCTTGTGTGTGGGGTTGTTCCCTTTTCTCTTGCTCCATGACCCACACATGCTCATGAGCTTATCTGTTATCTCTATGGTCATGTGGCCTTACCTAGCCATGTGGCACATGGCTGTGCAGACCTCAATTGCAGTGGACTGAAACTTGGAAAAGAAGCTAAAGTAGGCATATGCTGGCTTGTACTGTATTTTAATATGGAACAGAAATTCTCAGCAGTGGCCTTAATTCTAGTCCTGCTGAAGAAAAGATTGTACTTCTTCTGTGGTGAGATGGCAGAAATGGGACCGTGGAAAAGAACCCCCTTAGTTTTACATCATCAGTGAAGCTTCCTGGGAAACCTCATCCTTCCAAGGGGGTCTCAGAAAATTCCTTTCCTCCAGGCACTCCAAGAACTCAACTTTCACTGACAACAAAAAGAGGCTGAACTTTATTTGAATTGAGAAATTTGTTTTTAAAGGACTTGGAAGAAGCCCATTTTTTTTTACTAATGTGTTTTTCAACAAATCCCCATTTCTTGCTGCTAACTTCATCTTTAGCTTTCTTTCTTTTTTTTTTTTTTAATATATTTTATTGATTTTGTACAGAGAGGAAGGGAGAGAGATACAGAGTTAGAAACATCGATGAGAGAGAGTCATTGATCAGCTGCCTCTTGCACACCCCCTACTGGGGATATGCCCGCAACCAAGGTACATGCCCTTGACTGGAATTGAACCTGGGTCCCTTCAGTCCCCAAGCAGATGCTCTATCCATTGAGCCAAACCTGTTTCGGCCATCTTTAGCTTTCTTGATTCCTTTTTGATGAATATTTCCAAACTAAATCTTCACTTCATCTCTCTAGCTAGCTTTGTAGAATAACAACCTGTTTTTTGTAGTTGTATTTTACTTTGGCATTCTTATGGTACCCAATTTATTTTCTTTGGCATCTGGTTAAGTTTAGAGTAATTGCTAGTAAGACTAATCCCTGCTCCTTACGTACCATTTAAGAAATCAATCCCAAATTAAATGAAAGGGGTAAGGAAGCCTTCTTAATCCTTAACCCTTTTATCTCCTTACTTCCACTCTTCTTGGTCTCTTTCAAGACACTTACTCCTTAGAAATCACTCTTTCCCTTAATGTCATAGCTAACCCATTCTACCATCTTTATTCAGGCTAAAACTTTAGAGATATTGTTGACTCTGTATTTTATCTAGTTTTAAAATCTAATTAATAGTTTCACAGTTTGTCATCCTTCTCACCTATGGCCTCTTTCATGTTTTTATGCCTAGGAGATGCATTTGTAATAATTAAATCAGCAGTACATCTTGCATGGGAAATTAAAATCAGTTATCCTTGTGCCCCAATGTATTCTGCATACTGCTAAAAATAGCCTTATTAAACTAGGTGATGATACGTTTTCTAGGGCCAATTAGTTCCCATTAGAATTAAGTACAATTGTTTAATCAAACATTTGAGTCTGATTATGCTGTGATATCAACCAACATTTCTGGAGGTGATCCTTGCTCTTTCCTTTGACAGGCACAACCCTCAAGTAAAAATAAAAAATAAAAAAAAACTCTACATTCCTTGAACCTTTTTTCACCTTCATTTTGCCTATATTATTTTCTTAGTATTTCAGAGGAACAGGCTATCAATAAAGACATGTATTAGAAATTTTAATATTCTGAGTTTTAGTTATATAGGCATCTCTCTTAAAAAGCTAGAAAAATAACAGCAAATTAAAGAAGTAAACAAATTACAAAGCAAGAAACAGTAATCAGTGAAATAGGAAACATTCAATTAAAAAAACAAGAAAACTAACAGTTGGCTTATTGAAATGTTTCAAAAATTAATAACATTCTGATAAGATTGATATGACTAATAAAAATATGTGTTATATATACTAATTTATATATGTTACATATTATCTTGGTAAAAAGGTAGACTTAAGAGACTCTATAGATATTAAAAAGCTAGTTAAAGGCTAATAAACTATATTAAAGGAAATAAAATTATATCATGATACATATTTTAAGACTATATATATTTATATATCCAAAGTGACACAAGTTGAAATTTTAAAAATTTGTCTACTAAATGTTTATATTTATTAAAGAAATTGAAACCTCCAAAATTTCTCCACTCACAAAATTAAAGTTTATATAAATTATTCTAAATAGTGAAGGGCAAAATAAAATATCAGTTTATATAATTTTTTTCTTGAGGATAGAAAAAAGGAATAAATTCCAATACTACTTTTGGAGGTTCGGATAATTTTCATACCAAATCATGACAAGAACATTACAGAAAGAAAAAATATAAGTTAATCTCTTTCTTCACTTGGACATGCATGCATATATGCATAACAAATAAAATATTTAAAATAAATCCCAACAATATATAAAGAGGGTGATATGATGAAGTGGGATCTATTATAGAAATGCAAGGTTGATTTAGTGTTTTAAAATCAATCATCACATCTACATCATTAAAGGAATAAAAGAGAAAATTCAAATGGTTATTTCATTAGATGTAAAAGCAGCATTTGATAAATTTGATCCATATTGAAAGGTATTTTATTTATTTATTTATTTATTTATTTAAATATATTTTTTATTGATTTTGTACAGAGAGGAAGGGAGAGAGATACAGAGTTAGAAACATCGATGAGAGAGTCATCGATCAGCTGTCTCTTGCACACCCCCTACTGGGGATGTGCCCGCAACCAAGGTACATGCTCTTAACCAGAATTGAACCCAAGACCTTTCAGTCCGCAAACTAACGCTCTATCCACTGAGCCAAACCAGTTTCTGCTAAAGAAACACTTTTTAAATCCCTACTATATGTCAAACACTGTGCTAGGGCCTGGAGATACAAAGTTAAATTAAAAAGATCCTAATATAAAGAACACATGGGAATAAATTTTAATAAACCTAAAATCAATAAGTACAGTGATGGCAAAAAAAAAACCCATAACAAAGCAATACAAAACAAAAAACAAACAAACACCACAACTGGGTAATCTACCTAAGCTGAAAGAGAAGATAATTTTCTCTTTAAGTTTAGAGTCATGGCACTTTAAGGATTCATAATGTCAGTCTAGTAAATTATGGTTAGTATTTTAAAGAAAATAAATAGATGAATATGAGATTTTTGTGTGAAATTTTTTTCTTATACACATACAAATACATACATGCACATATATCTGTACTTGGCTGGTCTTTAAGTACACATGAGTCAACATATTAAAATTTTTAAGCCTTAGAGAATCAGAAACTGCTTTATAATTTGCTCTTATCATTAACCTTTGTTTTTTCTTCTGTTTTAATAGATATACTCCTGATTACTTATTTAAACAATACAGGTTTTACTTAGGAAGCCCATCTGTAACACTGACTTCTAAAATGAAACTCAACAATATAACTGAATTGACTTATGCATAATTGAGTCCATGAAATATAAAGCAATCTACTAATTTTGATTCTAGAATGATACAACAATTTTATATCAAGATGATGGAGCTTCGGGAATTTTGGCCTATTCCTACTTTGGAAGAAATAGCTATCCGCCTCTCTGTTTCAATCTTGAATCCCATTCCGTTGTCCCTCTGAGATGAGACAGGGAGAGATGCCCATACCCTCCCTATATAGACAGAGCCATGGCCCTTGTCAGCAGGGATGAACGTCTCTGAGGGGCAAATGAGGCAAGACAGTAAGAAGCTAGAAAAATTCCATGGCAAGTGGAATAGGGAAACCAAGAGAGTTAAATGACCAAGCAGCTTACAGCCTTCTAGTAAATCATCTTTACCTAAACCAAGGACTTAAAAATAAATGGTTTATACTTCTCCCCAACCAGGGGGTAAATAGCTTAAATCACCCTACTCAGGGAGATATATTTCTGAATTCCTATTAATGCCATTTGTGCCAACCACACATGAGTAGATAAAATTAAGGAAATAAATCTCATTTTGGCACACCAGCATAAACCTAATGAATATTCTATTGAGATTCTTTCCCAGAACCTCTCCTAAACTTCCAACTTTTAAAACCCTCAAACATAGATCCCAATGTGTACTCTCCCTCCCAGGAACAGGCCTGTGCCTTTCCCTTCTTCTCCCCACAGGCACACATTTCCTAAACTACAGGGGTCCCCAGAAGACTTACAACCAGGGAAGCAATGGGCAGTGGCAGCTCCTACTTGGCTAACCCCCTGACCTTGTCTCAAAGGCCCCATTTTCTCTCACTTCATGGTGAGCCAAAGAAGCACTGCCTAGGTCTCCCGTTGCTCCCTCTATTCTAAGTAAGCCTTTCCTGGTTTCACTGTCCCAGCTTTAATTAATGTATCCTCAAAGTAACAAAACAAAACAAACAGAAAAACACACAAAAACCCCTAAGGAGTATTTTTTGCATTACTAGAATAAGAAAAAAATAAGGTAACATATTCAATTGACTATAGTTAGTTTGGTTTGCCTGCATTTTGGAGTATGTGTAAGGGAAATGAATCAAGGGAAGATGTGTGTAGAAACTCTATACTGTAATGTTTTAAATACTCTGTATTGAATTTATACTTTAAAAAAAAATTATCAATAGAACATGATGTTTTTCCTGCCACATTTCCTGCCACATTACACTTTTCTTCAATTACACATAAAGGTTAAAATTTAATAGCATGGTGAAGTTCAAAGAAAGTGTTTATCAATTATACGTTACTTCAGGAATTTAAGGATTGGTGGCAATATACTGATGTGGTAGGCAGTTAGAGAGAAATGAGCAAAGCAAGGATGATGGGCTACAGAAGGTCAGAAAGCCACCAGGGTGAAAAGCCCTGGTACCTACCAAAGGACAATCATAGTGGAACCTCGCCTCCAGGGTGACCTTCCCTCCCCCAGAAAATTGCCAATTATATGATTTGGGTCCCCAGACCTTGCCTCCTTAGAGATAACATCTAGGCCTCAGTAGTATTTCAGCTCCAAGCCCAGAAAAGCAGCAAAACCAGACAAGTGAGCCCACGACTGACCTCAGAACCAGCTGCATTGGATATTGACCCCCTGGTGCTGACAAATCAATTTGTGAAGAACTAGACCCAAAAAGGACATACCTGGAAAGCTACTAAATATAACATTGAGATCTTCTCCTTGGATCGCCCCTAAAATATCCATGGAACATGCCTTTAACTCCCCGCCCCTTGTTTTTATTTTATTATTTACTCCCCTTTTCTACCTTCTTAAAGGTGAGTTACTTTGACCTTCCTCATTTCTAAGTTTCAAGCACCTTCCTTCCCCTGTAAACTTGTTCCCAAAGCTCATTTTATTTTCTTTTTTTATAAAATCACAGAGGTAAAATAAGTGATTTTATAAATAAATGTTCTTTTATAGTTTGAGTCTTGGCTCTGAATTTTTTCCTAGCCAGAACATTCCAGGGCTCCAGCAGACCCTGAGTGAGGGATGAATGATTACTCTGACACAGGATGGCTGTGAAAGAGAGGGCTAAGGGACTGCCTGGTTAGAAGAACCAGGCAGCCTCATTTGCCTGCCTCGTCAGGCTTTTATTGCAATAGTATGTTGAGATAAATTTTTAAATACGACCAGCAGGGTAAGGATTCTTGGGAAGACACAGGAGTCTACAGTGTCCTTTAAGCACAAAGATTCTGGTAAATACTGAAAGGTCCATACACATACACAGACTTGTTTGGAAAGGTCAAGGAACAATTAGGGATGGCTGCCTTCAGCTAGCTTTCCTATGAAATTCTTTCAGAATTTCCTCTTTACAAACTTTCCAACCAGGTCCCATGCTCCCCCACAAGAACTTCAGTATCAAGGTTGCTGAACCCAGGCCCCTTCTGACCCCTCCAGGCTAATACATGGTGCCATTCCAGCTGCCAACTACCTGAATTATATATTTTAGGCAATGTACATCAGTTATGTCAGTTTCAACTGATACCTGCTTATCAGTATTACACAGGAGCAGGTGGACTAGGGGTAGCAGGGGAACACAATCTTTAAGCTCCAAAGCAATTTACCTGAAGTGAAAAAGACTCATTCAGGGGAAGAAGAGTCAGAGTCCGTCAAGTAGATTTAGGAGCACATGAAACTGCTGGTGAGAATGGATGACTTGGGATGTCCTGTGTGATGCTACCTCCATTTCTTTTGGCCAAATATCTGGAGAATTTGAATTTTAAAAAAAATAGCATGAGGTCTATATAAAGTCAAAAAATAATGCAAGAGCTAAATAAGAGATTATAAAGAACTAATAAGAAATAATAAGAAACTATTTCTATCCCAAAAAATGAATTTAAATACATTCCACTTCAATAGGAAGATTATTGTAATTATTTCATCAGAATTGAGATTTTGAAATACCTGAATTGAGCAGGAACACAAAGTCAAGAATTACTGGAAGAGTTTTCTTATAAGACAACAACAGAAGCAACATCTAAGGCCAGGAGAAAAGATCAAGTGACCACGGTGTCTTTAGCCACAGGCACAGAAAATAGCAGAGTCCAGATTAGGTGGCTCTGTCGATTGAAGAATTATTCTGTACAACAAAAAGGTTGTAGGTTTAATTCCCTGTCAGGGCACATACCTGGATTACAGGTTCTATCCCCAGTTGAGGTGTATACAATAGGCTGCCAATCAATGTTTCTCTTTCTCTCTCTATTCTTCTTTTTCTAAAATTAATAAAAATATATCCTGGTGTGAGGATTTAAAAACAAAAAACAAAACAGAGATACAGAGACTAGGGAAGCTTTTATTTATCAATCATTTGGAGCACAAATGATAACTATAATATATTATGTCAACATTATAAATATATTAGTTAAGCCTTGATCTATAAGAATATTGAAAATTGTTTTATGTTTTAATTACTTCTCAGCACCTGTCTTCATATAATTAATAAAGCACATTATCATAAATATTTAATCAAATCCTCTGCACTGCAGTACACAATCAAGTCCCTCAAGGAAAGTTTGTCTTGAAAACTGTCTCAGTCATTCACTTAGAAATGTTACTACACTGCATTAAACAATTTGATTCTATTTATTTGAATAATGTTTGCTCTTTGCATTTCAATGTGTCCACTTAAATTTCCAATATGTTGTTGGAAATTAATTATCTAAAAAAGTGAAATTTCTACATTTTTGGGGGGTAAATCTTCACTTGAGGATACTTTTTCCATTGTTTTAGAGAGAGTGGAAGGGAGGGAGGAAGGAGCGAAAGAGAGAGAGAGAAACATTGATGTGAGAGAGATACATTGATGGCTGTATCCTACACATCCCCCAATTGGGGTTGAGGATTAAACCTGCAACCCAAATACATGCCCTTGACCAGAAATTGAACCTGGGACTCTTCAGTGCTCAGGCTGGAGCTCTAACCATTGAGCACACCAACCAGGGCATATTTCTCATTTTGATGTTTAAGGCAGTAGTCTGTTATGCACAATCACCAACTTGGCCTTGAACAAACCAGTTGGCATGCTTTATAAACATACCAACACACCCATTTGGTTATATTTGTTTGATATGGGCTGGAAATATTGCAGAAAGTTTTAGACACATACACACACATGCGCGCGCGCGCACACACACACACACACACACACACAAGTCAATGCTATATTCACAACTAGGGGCCCAGTGCACTAATTCGTGTGCCTTGAAAGGAACCGTGGGATGTGAGGCTGCAGTGGGCACATGAGTGGGTCTCGGCCCATCCTCTGTGCTCCCACCTGGCCCCTCCTGCTGCAGCCCCCAGTCCCCTGTCTGACAGGAGCCCTGCTTCTGCCGCTACCACCACCACCAAGGCACCGGCCCCACTCGCACCCATTGATGGCGAAGTGATTGGAGCCAGCACTGGGTGCCAGCTGCAGGTGCAAGTGGGGCTGACACTGGCAGTGGGTGTGAGTGGCAGCTCCAGCACCAGCAGCAGGTGTGAACGGGGCTGTTGCTAGCAGCAAATGTAAGAGGCAGCTGCCGGTCCAATCATCCCTCAGGGCCTTTTCACCTCCCCTGCTCTTAAGGGGTGACAGGGCTGGCAGCCACCTCTGACACCTGCTGCCAATGCCAAGCGATTGGGCCAGTGCTAGGCATCGGCAGTGGGTGTGAGCAGCAGCTCTGGAGCTGGCAGCAGGTGCTGGTGCCCAGTGGGACCACAGTGCATGGGAGTAAAGAATTTTCAATAAACACCAGAAGCCTGTCCGAAAGACAGAGACTGGTCTGGTGACCTCGCTCACCTGCTTCACCATCCCACCACTGCCAATGCCCACCATGTTCTGCATGTGCCTCCTGGTGGTCAGCACACGTCATAACGACCAGTTGTTCAGTTGTTTGGTTTTTCTGCTCTTCAGTCTATTTGCATATTTGCATATATATATATATATATATATATATATATATATATATATATAATATAATATATATATTGTATATTGATAGAAACAGAAAACAAAACCCAAGATCTTTAATTATATTGATTCACCTTATCATTCCCCTTAGTTGAGACCTAATTTTTCCTCCAATTTTTTAAAATCTTCCATTTTAAAACTGTAATTGAAACTCAGGTTCAGTTGCCTGTCACCACAAAAGTCAAACTTATGAGACAGGTGCTGTTAAAAAGGAAGGTGATATGTTCAGGTGTCAGCAGTCTGAGAAGCTGGCAGGCTCATGCCTCAAAGACCATCTTAATATGTCAGAGCAGGCAGAGGATTTTACAAAGAGGGAAAAGAAAGCAGAATAAAGAGATCGAGGAGAGAGGGTGGACCAGCACAGTCCATTCCAATAAGGACCTAAAAACTGGTTAATTGATTGTCTGGTGTGTGTTCTGGTTTTTGTCATTCTGGTTTTATGGTTGAAGGTCAGCAATTCTTCTAGAGCTGGGATGACTGAAGGTTGGAGTTTGTATCTTTTATTAAGTTACTTCCTAGGATTCTTTTACAAACACGATGTTTATCTACAAGCTACATATTAGCTAGAGTCAGCATTTATAGAAACAATGGCAAAAAACTGTTAGGGTGGGTAGGTTACAATGTCCCACTGCTACAATACCTTTTCTTCTCATCATAGAAATATACTATGGCAAATTAAATGCTTAACCTGCCAATCCCCCATCTTTATCTTTATTTAAAAATGTACATATAAATGAATAAAACTTAATGTGTCATATGCTATCTTAAAAATTATATATACTGCCTTGGCCTGGTAGCTCAGTTGGTTGGAGAGTTGTACTGACACACCAAGGTTGTGGGCTTGGTCTCCATTCAGGGCTTATACAAGAAGCAACCAATGAATGCATAAATAGGTGGAATAGTAGATTAATGTTTTTTTCTCTTTTTTTCTTTCTCTCTAAAAATCAACAAAAAAATAAAATTAATTAAGAAAATTTTATACTAGTATAATTACTGTGCATATTCTATTTCAACTTACTTGCATTATTATTCAGTTTTTTAAAATTTGATATAATTCATATTGAAAAAATCAATATATTTTGTATTTCTTTAATTATATAGTATCCCAACTCATGATAATGTTACATTTTATCTATAAATTGACCTAATTGAAACATAGTAAGCTGTTTTTTAGGGTGCCACAATGAATATCTTCACAAATATCTCCTTGTGTATATGTACAAATTGCTAGGCTCTACAGATAAACACATTTTCACTTTGCTTATAATATTTAATTGTACTTTAATAATACTGTGTTACAGCTTTACTATCCTATCTATTAAAGAAATAATATGCAAATTGACCATCACTCTAACACACAAGGTGGCAGCCACCATATGGTCAAAGATGGCTGCCCCCATGTGAACACAAGATAGCTGCCACAAGATGGCTGTCAGAGGAGGGCAGTTGTGGGCAATAAGACCAACAAGGGAGGGCAGTTGGGGGGGACCAGTCCAGCAGGGGAGAGCAGTTCTTGAGGACCAGGCTGGCAGGGGAGGGAACTTGGGAGGGACCAGGCCAGCAAGGGAGGGCAGTTAGGGGTGACCAGACCTGCATGGGAGCATAGTTGGTGGAGAGCAGGTCTGCAGGGGAGGGTAGTTAGGGTGACTGGGACTGCAGGGGAAGGCATTTGGGGGTGGCTGGGCTGGCAGGGGAGGGCAGGTGGGGACAACCAGGCTTGAAGGGGGAGGGGGGGAGTTGGGGGACCCGGCCTGCAGAGGAGGGTAAGTTAGGGGTGACTGGGACTGCAGGGGAAGGCAGATGAGGGCAGCTGGGCTGGCAGGGAAGGGCAGTTGGGGACAATTGGGCCATCAGGTGAGCAATTAGGTGTCAATCAGGCTAGCAGAGGGGTGGTTAGGGGTTATCAAGTGGCAGGGGAGTGGTTAGCGGTTATCAAGCTGGCAGGCAGAAACGGTTAGGGGCAATCTGGTAGGCAGGCAGGTGAGTGTTTGGGAGCCAGCAGTCCTGGATTGTGTGAGGGATCCAGCAGACCGGAATCAGGCCTAAACATGCAGTCAAACATCCCTTGAGGGGTCCCAGATTGAAGAGGGTACAGGCTGCACTGAGGAACAACCACCATGGATGAATTTTGTACACTGGGCCTCTAGTCAATATAAACGTTTTTCTCTTTCTCCCATAACCTCAAACTTTGGTATAATCACACTTTTTAAAATTTGCCAATCTAGTGGGTAAAAATAGTTTCCATTTGCATTTCTTTGAGTACTAGTGAGATTGGGCCGCATCTTCTTGTTTCACCCAAGAAATGTTTCACTCCTCAAGCCTCTGCCCATATTTTCTACACTTATAATTTTCTATTGTGTGAATATATATATATATATATATATATATATATATATATATTCATGTTTATTTGTTTTCTCTCACTACTAATCTTCTGTTATATTTTCAAATACAAAATGGTTTCTTTACCTTTGATATTTTTCTCTACCTTATAAAGTTAATCAAACTAGCTCCTTTAATTTCTTTAGCCCTCTAATTTTTTTCTCTAAGTACATTTTAGTTTCTCCCAACAGATTTTGTTTTGTAATGCTTTCATTGAAGTTCTTTTCCAAAACTTTCATACATTTTCTCTGTATCCCTACATTACTCAGGGATGACTCTGTGAAATATGGGTGGGTATTGTTTTCTTCTTACAGAGTTTTCAAAATTATCTTTATACTATTGATTTTTAACTACATTGCATTGTAAACTAAGAATTTATCCTGTAAAATAAAAATTCTTAGTACCCTATTTCCCCGAAAATAAGACAGTGTCTTATATTAATTTTTGCTCCCAAAGATGTGCTAGGTCTTATTTTCAGGGGATGTCTTATTTTTCCATGAAGAAGAATATGGTACACATTTATTGTTAAATGAAAATAAAGGAAATTTATTACCTGTTTACAGTATGGTAGTACAGTAGTTGTCAACACAAACCAGACAAACTGTGAATCCTACAGTATCAAGAATTTACTCATTTATTCAATGACAATCATGTCATCATCTTCTGGAACATCATCATAACAATCCAATTCCTGAATTTCCTGGTGAATTTCTTGTGACTCCATTTCTTTCAGAATCAGTGGACCAAATCTCTCATGTTTAGCCTAGGGGGACTTATTTTCGGGGAGATGCCTTATATTTCACTCAGAAGGAAACCTGTAAGTAGGTCTTACTTTTGGAGGATGTCTTATTTTCGGGGAAACATGGTATTTCTGGAGAAAGCCACTATTTTCTAATATATGGCTTATATTTCTCAATATTTTATTACATAATAAAACATTTTGTTTTCTATTCCTGGGTATAAATTTTATAGAATAACAAATTAAAGGTCATGTTACTATATCATTTCTAATTTTTGGTCTGCTTGATATTAGCTTATGGGTCAAGTATGTTAATATGAAACTAACCAAGGTTCCCTTTATGATACCTCAGCTGCTTCTTCTTCTTCTTCTTCTTCTTCTTCTTCTCTTTTTCTTTCTTCTTCTTCTCTCTTTTATTGGTTAATATTTGCCTCATTTATTTTTTCTATTATTTTATTTTCAAATTCTAAAAACACTTTAACTATAGACTATCTCTTACCATATTTTTCCATTTGTGCTTATTTTAAATACTAGAGGCCTGGTGCACAAAATTCATGTATGTGGGAGAAGGGGTGTCCCTCAGCCCAGCCTGCACCCTCTCCAATCTGGGACCCCTCGAGGGATGTACGACTGCCTGGTTAGGCCCAATCCCACCAGGCAGTTGGATATCCCTCTCACCATCCAGGACTGCTGGCTCCCAACTGCTCACCTGCCTGCCTTCCTGATTGCCCCTAATTGCTTCTGCCTGCCAGCCTGATTAATGCCTAACTGCTCCCCTGACAGTCTGTTTGCCCCTAACTGTCCTCCCCTGCAGGCCTGGTCCCCCCAACTGTTCTCCCCTGCAGGCCTGGATCCCCCCTAACTTCCCTTCTCTGCCAGCTTGGTCACCCCTAACTGCCCTCCCCTGCAGGCTTGATCTCCTCCAACTGCCCTCCCTTGCAGGCCTGGTCACTCTCAACTGCCCTCCCTGCTGGCCATCTTGTGGTGGCCATCTTGTATCCACTTGGGGGCAGTTATTTTTATGTTGGAGTGATGGTCAATCTGCACATTTCTCTTTTATTAGATAGGATTAGTTCTCTTCTCTTTGGTCCCTTACACCTCTTACTTTTATCTTTTTCCTTTCCCAATATAAACCCATTTTTTTTAACTTCTGGCATTTTAGTTTTGAACTTTTATGGACAAATACTATTACTATTGTATAATCAGTAAACAAATTTTAGTAATTTATTTGCTCTTCATATGTGTTAATTTTACTCCTGGGTTCATTTTCTTTGTATGTTTTTTTTTTTTTTTTTTTTTTTTTTCTTGGATAGCATCATTCAACAGTCATTTAAGAAAGGGTCTCTCAGAGACAAACTCTCTGAAACTAACTACTTATACTTAAACTAGAGGCCTGATGCATGAAATTCACACAAGAGTAGGCCTTCCATCCCCTGGCTGCCAGCACTGGCTTTCCTCTGGTACCCGGAACCTGGGCTTCCTCCCGGCTCCCAGCAGGCCTGTGACCCTGGCTTTCCTGGCAGACCTGGCATCATCCAGAAGGTCCTCTGGAAGGATGGCCAGCCTAATTAGCATAATATGCTTTTATTATTATAGATTATTATAAATAATATTCTGGATGGAAATATACTTGTGTTTTCAAAGTTTTTCCCCCCAACTTTTATGCCATTGTTTAATTGCCTACAATGTTGTTAAAAAGAAATCATAACAATCTTAGGCTAATTAACTCCAAGTATCTTAGCAATTTCTTTGATAACTTTTATGCCATACGTGGTAAATATAGAGTAAATATAAAATTTCTGTTTACAAAAGAGGAAAAAATTATGATGACTCATATCATTTGCCACATATGCCAGTCAGAAACAGGAAGAATCATTTTTCTGGCACTGTAATGATCCACTCATCAAGTATCTAGCTGGTTATTGTCCTGTACCCTAGAAGATTCTTCGTTTCTGGGTGACACCACTTTATCACTGTACTTCTTATTTCACAATTATGGGTCCTGAAAATTGTCATTGAAACTATGCAATAATAGTTAGCAATAATATCAACTTAATTTCTGAAAGGATTATGATATATTTTGCTTTGTTTTTTACTTATTTGTTTAGGAAATTCTGTGGACAGGTGACTAAATTTTGAAATTCCTCTTAATGTAGTAGTCAGTGCTAGAGTTAATCTATGTAAAGATCCTTACCTTTAAATGTCTTTATTTTTTCATATTTATTTTTGGGTGTTTTTTTTTTTTTTTTTTTTTACATTTTTAGGTGGGAACATAAAAATATATATGCTTAAAATTATAATTTTATAGTTTCAAAATTAGTTTCCAAAATAATGAACATTGCATATGTTTTTTACATTTTAAATTGTCTATATTCATAGTTAAAATATTCATTCCTTCTAAATCTGTATATTTTTGTTTTTGCCTTTGCTTTTTGGATTAGACTGGGTGAAATAAATCATATATACAGTATGTAAAATAAAAAAAATCTTAAATTCAATTATGATACCTTTATTGCTTTTTTATTTAAAAAAAATGTTAGCTGACAGCCCCATAAGTCAGAGGGGGAGGCTACCCCTCCTCAGCTCTTGTTAATATCATAAGAAAGATTTCAGATTACAAACATCAGCATTGAAGCAAAGTAAGTAAATGTATTAAGGAAGTGAGCCAAGCAAATTTATTAAAAATACACTTGGCATTGCCTGGCCAGTGTGGCTCTGTTGGTTGAGTATTATTCCATGCACCAACAAGTTGCTGGTTCAATTCCTGGTCAGGGCACATGCCCAAGATGCAGGCTCCATATTTAATAGGGGGTGTGCAGAAGGCAGCCAAACAATGTTTCTTTGAGTCAGTGTTTCTATCCCTTCTTCTCTTTCTAAAAAATCAATGAAAACACAATGTTAAAAAATACACTTGGTTGTAGAGTACATGGGCAACCCGCCTAGTCTAAGCACACTGCTTGGTAGGGCTTAAGGTTTTAAACTCTTCTGTCTACAGATTTCAACATTTCTCTGCTGGATATTTTGGGCAACAGACTAGATTTCAAGGCCCCCCTCTTACTTTGTTGTGGCTTTTCCCAGAATTTATGAAAATACTTGGCAAGTCCCAATACTGTTGACTTCTGTGTTCAGTGTGTGAGACACATGTGTCAAACACAAGGCCCGCGGGCCAAATCCAGCCCGCCAGGCCTTGCAATGTGGCCCGCACCGCGCTGTCATCACTGCACTCCGCTGTCAGTTTATGACATTGTCAGTTTATGACTGTTCAGTAAACCATTCGGCCCGCGATTTAGGCTGGATTTTAGATTTTGGCCCCTTCTCTGATTGAGTTCGACACCCCTAGACTCCCTTTTCTGTCCCCCTCCTCCCTTTCCTGTTGACTCTGGTTAGGGAGGAGAGGTATTAACTATTTACTCTCAAGCATCCTCAGTCAGGGAGGATAAAGTCTTGTGATTCACAAGCTGGCTGCAAACTGCACAAACTATTTGGCCCTAAATTTCTTGTCTGTTTCCCCATTCCACTTGTCTAGGAATTTTCCTAATTTCTCACTATCCTGCCACATATCTATATGTCTTTTAATATTGCTCAATTCTACTTCAGTTACATATGTTTAATTATAAATATTAAAACTAAGTTCAATTTTAGTTATGGTTATTATTATTTTTAACAATAGAAATGAATAAAAACCAAATTTGTCTCTGAATATAGTTATGGGGAAAGTCTCTAAGCTTTGGCAGTTTTTATTATTATATTCTTAAAATTGTAATTTACATCAGGATTTATACTTTTAATTTGAATCTTAATGCACTATCATAGTTTCTTATTTAATAGCACAAATCATTAAATATTACATATTTTTATCAGAGTACAGTTTTGGAAAAATTCTGTACATTTTGATGTTTTGTTTCCATTACTGTTTATCTAAAAATTCTGTGATTAGTATTCAGATTAAAATAAATAAATTATTTATCTGAGAGAGAGGGAAAGAAGGGAGAAAGAGAGGAGAGGGGGAGAGAGAAAAAGACATCACTATGTTGCCTTGACAGGCAGATATTGAACCTATAACATTGGCCTATGGGGATGACACTCTAACCAACTCAGCTACCCAGCAGGGTAATTAATATTCAGATTTAACTCATTAATCCAGACATTAGATGGATTTTTTTCTTTAGAATATTCTTTATCTGTTTATATTTTCGTTATTAACTTTTATTTTTGCCCTACTTTTTTTTTACTTCTTAAGCCAGTAAACTCTATATCAATATTCTACATGTACAAGAAGATTAACTTTGTGTCTTGGACACAGAGTTTGATGTATTTTTATTTAATAAGACATTTTCTTACTCATATGACCTAAATTCTTAGTAGATTTTGCTGCTTAATATGTACAGTAATATACTCAATGTGAATGTTATCTTCAATATTTTGCTTCCCTGCTTTATTTATTTTCTATCTGTAGAGAAGTACATATGCATTGATGGACTGACTGGTTGGTTGGCTATTTTGAAGCCCAATGTTCCCAGCAATAATAACTTCATTATGGACTAACTGCTTTATAGAATTTTACACTTGTACATAGTAATACTGCAATTCTTGATTTTTTTCTTTTTAATATCCCACGGAATTTCTTAGCTGTTTTTTAAAATATTGCCCTTAAATTAGTGACTAAGATTTATGTGATTATCAAAGTAGCACCTCAATAAATTAGTGAAATTTTCTTTACTGGGGAACAATAGGAAAATGAGGTTAGGAGACTCAAAAGTTCTTAAACTGAGTTTTCAAGGCTTTAGGGAACTTTGAGTGGAAGACACATGTAGTTAATAATAAATAATATTCAATGTAACTGTAGTTTAGAAGGGCGTATGAATTCTCAACATACATGGATTTATTCAATAATTTAAAAACAAACAAAACACAGATGCATCTCTTGTGATTCCACAATGAGTAGGTCCCAGGACAGACACAGGAGGCTGCACAAACACGATGCTAGGGCATCTTCTCTAGACAGAATCTGTAAAATGTAATTAGAAATAAGAAAACAAGAAATAAGAAATAAGAAAACAAACAAAACAGAATTTTTCCTGGTGCAGGAAGGAAAGATTTCCCTTTTCTTAGAGCATTTACTTTATTTTTTTAATTTAACTTTATTTTTATTGTTAACACTATTATAGATATCTCCCTTGTTCCCACTTTGCCCACCTCCATCCTGCTGCCTCTTCCCTCTGGCCATCTCCACCTTGTAGAATACTCATTATTATAGCTCCTTCTCTGCCCAAATGAGATGCACTGTATATGCAAGCATAATTTTACTTCACTTTATTGCATATCATAGGGGTTATAATCTTTTTGCTGGTGGAGGATCTTGCCTTCAATTTATAAAAAACTCAAACCTGCTTTATTGTGATATTCTTTATTATGGTGGCCTGGAACCAAACCCACAATATCTCTAATGTAAAAACCTTTTAAAATGCTAAATAAAAGCCTCTTGTTAGACTAACAATTGAGATGGCTTTCTCAAGGACCTGGGAGCCATCATTTGGAAATGTAATTTTCAAGGAAGATAGTGTCCCAATCTCCCCATCCCCATGAGAATTTAACATAGGTCATCTGCTCCAAATTATACTTTACTTCATGGAGATGTGACTGAAAAGTTTTATTATTCCTTCGTATTGTCTTGTTTTTAAATCTTTATTGTTGAGAGTATTACCGATGTTTCCCCCCCGCCCCCATTGTCCCTTTCCACTAGATTCCTACCCTGCCCCAAGCCTTTACTACCCTATTGTCTGTGTCCATAGGTAATGCATATCCAAAAGGTAATATGCAAATTGACCATCACACACTCATAAGATGGCTGCTTACTACTAGACTGGCAGGGGGGTTAGTGAGGGACAAGCAAATGGCTGAACATCAGGCTGCATGGGGCAACCAGGCTGGCAGAGGGGTAGTTGGGGATGACCAGGCCAGTGGGAGGTAGGGGGGTATTTGGGGGAAATCAGGTCAGCAGGGGAGGTAGTTGGGGGCGACTAAGCTGTCAGGGGAGCAGTTAGGGGTGAGCAGATTGGCATGCAGAGGCAGTAAAGGGTGATCAGGCCAGCGGGGGGTGTAGAGGGGGGGTGGAGGAGGCAGTTAGGGTTGACCAGGCAGGCAGGCAAGTGAGCGATTAAGAGCCAGTGGTCAAGGATTGTGTGGGGGATGTCCAATTGCTGGTTTAGGCCTGATCCTGAGGGGTTCCAGATTGGAGAGGGTTTAGGCTGGGCTGAGGGGACTTCACCCCACCCCTGTGCACAGGCCCTCTAGTATGCATATAAGATCTTTGGTTAATCTCTTCCCATTCCCTTCCCACTCCCTTCCCTCTAAGGCCCTATCCAATTTGGCTCAGTGGATAGATCATTGCCCTGTGGACTGAAGGGTCCTGGGTTCAATTCTGGTTGAGGGCACATATCTTGGTTGCAGGCTCTATTCTCAGTTGCAGGCTGAGCCAGAGGCAACCAATCAATGTTTATCTTACATTAATGTTTCTGTCTTTCTCTGTCCATTCAACTCTCTCTAAAAGTCATCAATGGAAAAATATCCTCAGGTTAGGATTACAAAATATTTACATTTACATTATTATTCTTATTCCTGTTCTTATTTAATTCATTTGTATACAAGCAATTAGCAAACAAATGGCCAGCCCAATTGCCTGGTAAATTTAAGGTGAACTCTGTGTGATAAATGGTGCTGTCAAATCTTACCTTGGCAACATGTGTGTAATGAATTATATCTGGTTAAAAGAATGTGATTTTTTTTTCTTTGTTTATAAACTCTTCAGATGGACATCATATTCTGATTCAATGCTTATTCAATAATAAAATGGTTTCTCTCTCTTCTATTGTGGAGAGGTTTTCTGAAATGGAGGATTTTGTTTTTAATTATATTCCCCACCCCCAACAATTCCCACTCAGTATTTACCAGGTAGTGAGTGATAGGTGATCAACAATTTCCAACAAGTTGCTGAGATCCAGTTTGAAATCAATAATTGATTTGACTCCAGAATGGCTAAGAGCATTTAACTTGACTAATAGATTTATTTGGTCATTTGCCTATGATGTTCTACCAGCCTCCTTATGTAGAGATTAATGAGTTTTAGAGGATGAGAGAGTCTAGTGCTTACTTCAGAGATGGAAAAGAGGGCTAGTCGGTGTCCAATGGCTTTAAGTAACCCTTTTCCCCAATTAAAGATGTAAATCTTGTGCTTGCTCCTTGAGAAGCCACCCATTCTCCAGTTTAAAAGTGTATGAAAAAGGATTGCATTGCAGTAAAACTCTGAGTTTCAGTGCTTACAAATCTCCAAGAGAGAATGTTTAGCCTGTTTAAAGGAAGGAAAGACAGATGTTGGGCTATCAATGGAAGGAATACTTGGTAGCAAAGTACTCGTACAAAGTATATTTTTAGGATCTGCCAGTCTTTTCCCCTGCTTAGCCAAACATGGAGAGAGATAAGTCTTTCTAGAAGAGCAATAAGAAAGAAAAATATGTTTTCTACTTTGGAGATATGTGCATGGTGAGGAGCTTTTAGGACTGGGAGCAAAACATGCAACTAGGGGAGAAGAAAAGGTGGTAGGATTCAGTAAAGAGTGGTGACTTCCCAGGTTCAGCAGAGGTTTAGCTGGGATGCAAGAATGAGCATAATACTATAAAATAAAAAGCTAGTATGCAAATAGACCGAACAGTGGGACAACGGAACAACAAAATAACCCATCTCTGTGATGTGCACGGACCACCAGGGAATGCACGAGGAACATGGCAGGTGTCGGCTGTGGCAGGATGGTGGAGCAGGTGAGCGGGGCTGCCAGACCAAAGTGGGGTGCCGATCACTGTCATCAGGGTGGTTACTGAAAATTCTTTGCTCCCTCGCGGGTGCTGTGGTCCTGCCCAGCGCTCACACCTGCTGCCAGCTTAACCCTGCTGGCACCCAGCACTGACCCAATCCCTCAATGCCGTCAGCAGGTACGAGCAGTGGCTGCCAGCCCCAATTGCCCTTCAGGACTTCTCCAACTCCCCCTATTTTTGAAGGGTGATGAGGGCAGCAGCCGCAATTCCCACCCACTGCCAGCGCCCAGCACCAACCCCAATTGCTCAGTACCGTCAGGTGGTGTGAGCAGGGTGTGTGTGTGTGTGTGTGTGTGTGTGTGTGTGTGTGTGTGTGAGGGGAGGAGAGGAAGGGAGGGAGGGAGGGAGGGAGGGAGGGGGGAGGGAGAGGAGTCAGGCTGCCAGCAGATAGGAGTCTGGGGGCCTTGGTGGGAGGGGTCTGGTGGGGGCCTGGAGGATGGGTTGAGACCTGCTCCTGTACCCACTGCAGTCTTGAGGCCCACAGTTCCTTTCAAGGTGCACAGATTAATGCACTGGGCCCCTCGTATAGTATAAAACCTTTCCATACTAATCCTACTTACTATGAATTGTTAACTTAATAACATTCAAACCTATAAATAATTTTTTTGTAAGTTTACTTGAGTCAAACTGTGAACAATTGCCAGGAAGCAGAATCTCAATGTATTAGGATAATGCTCCAGAGAATGGTGGTTTTTCACCTTGTTTTACATATTACAATCAAAGGAGGAGGGATAAGTGGGTTACATGAAATCCATTGGTAATAAATTAGGGAGTAGGGAGATGAAAGCAAAGTGGGGAAACTTTGAGATTGGATAAAAAGCAAAATGATAGACACACATTTCTTTTACTTAGGGTGCAGGATAGTTAACAGTCAACAATTAAAAGCTATACTAATATAAGGATAATATGCTAATTAGAGTGGACATCCACCTGAACAAAGACACAGTGGCGGGGGCTGAGACAGAGGCAGTTAGGAGTAATTATGAAGGCGGGGGGGGGGGGGGGGAGTTAGGGGTGATCAGTCTGGCAAGGAAGCAATTAGGGCAATCAGGCCAACAGGCAGAGGCAGTTAGGGGCATCAGGTCAGCAGACATAGTGGTTAGGTGTGATCAGGCAGGCAGGCAGGTGAGCAGTTAGGAGCCAGTGGTCCCAGATTGTGAGAGGGATCCCGGATTGAAGAGGGTGCAGTACAGACTGAGGGACACCTCCTCGCCCCATGCATGAATTTCATATACTGGGCCTTTAGTCTATAACAATAAAAGGGTAATATGCTACTTAGACCAGGTATCTTATGGATGTCATTCTGGACATCCTTCCTGACGAAGCTGGGGCCAGAACGAAGCCAGCTGGAACCTGGGTACCTATAGGCAGCCAAAGGGAGCCAGGACCCACCAGCCTGAGTCCTGGGTGCCTGTGGGTGGACTGAGGGAAGCCAGCCTTGGTCCTGAGCGCGTGCCCCTGGCTGGAGGAGGGAAGCCCAGCTCCTGGGTGCCTGGGGGAAGCCAATGCTGGCAGCCAGGGAAGAAAGGCTACTCTTGCACACATTTTCCTGCAGCAGGCCTCAGTGATAACAACAGTGAAGGAATAGATGGTCTCCATGGTGCTGGCCTGGTGCCAGGCACATTTGGTTGTGCCCTCAGGAGTCCAGAAAAGGGGAAGTTGCAAGTTACCCTGACATTTCAGGCAGGTTATCTTAGATGAAAGAAGACAATAGGCTCAGTTAAAGATTGATCTTTATCAGGGAAATACTGCCCCAGGACATGATTACCCACTATAAACTGCTTTTAGTTCAAGCTTTAATTTGAGACCATCCCTTGTGGTTACTTTAGGTCTTTGAGTTTGCAAAACTGCCTTGCAGGCCTTCCCTGAGCTAGTCAGGTCAGCATGTGGCCTTTTTGTCATCCACAGAACTGAGCCTCTTTTCTGTGAAGGCTATAGTTTGCAGCACCTGAAGGCAGGCCCCTTTTCTGAACTTTAGAGGGCAGGACTACAACAATATAGCATAAAACTTTCTTCACATGCCCTTTGTTCTGAGAAAAATAGAAAGAGCTTACTATATATATAATGTTCTCTTTTGTGTGGTACCATCAAATCTAGACACCCGTGCATTTCAAATGACTTGATTTTTATTTTTTATCCTGGACTCAGCATAAATTTCTGTTTAGAGATTTCAAGCTCCATTGTGTGAGTCTCAACTGGTTGTCAGTTATCTCCTTCTGGGCATATCATAATCTTTCCATAAATATCTTCACCTAGCTTTGCCAGACAAAGCAGCAACAACACTGTAGTACAAAACACCCCAAGGGCTAAACATGAAAATAAGAGGATGTAGAATTTCCTTATCTCTTTGTCTTGTCAGTTTTATCAAGCTGGCAGGCAATAGCCAGCCCCACCATTTCCCATCTGCTTCTGAAAGTGTACCAGAGCATTCTGAATAGAAATTAAGGTTATTCTATCAGTGACCCTACTGAATGCAATGCACAACCTTTTCATCTTAGTGTAGCAAATATTTTTTTTAAAAATCATACTTCACAATGCATTTATCTTCTTACTTTAGTTATAAACATCAAGGAATTAAAATTGAAATAAGTATATTTTTCAGATAGACAACCTGAAAAAAAGTGTGGATGCATTGCCTCAAGGGTCAGTGTGGGAAACCTTCTTATTTCTATTCCATGTAAGGGATCTAGATCATGAAACCGGTTTAGTTTATAATTCTATTAAATTAACTTGTTTAAACAAAACAAAACAAAACTGGGAAAACCATTTGTCCTCAGGGGGCATACAGTTATTAATGGTTTAGATAGACTTATTACTGGTATTGAGAGAGGTGCTTATTCCTACCTATTGAGAGTAGGAATGGAATTCTTGAGTTATTCTAAGAAAAAGAACTTTTTCAGACTCGAATGGTAGGATGAGATATGGTAGAAAGCTTTATGTATGTGGAATCAAACTCCTGAGTTCCTTCAGGGGTCCTTTAGTCTACACTGGTCCAAGGTTTCATTTCCCTTAGTCCTGCCAAGTTATTAGTCTAAGTTTGCCTTTAGCAGGGCTAACATCGGAGCCAGTGTCCAGAGTTTCCATTCTATATTTGCACTCTAGTCCAGCATCAGGCTAGCCTAGCTTGTGTTCCCAGATGCAGTCCATTACTTCGTTGCATGTGGGTCCCACATGACTGTGGGCCAAATGGGTGAATGCCAGGGAGCCAAGAGCCAAGATTAACAAGAGAGTTCCAAGAACAACCAGAGAGAGAATCCCTTTGTTTAGGGTTTTATGTATTCCCATATTTTCCAGTGCTTACAGTGGCCACGCCCATTCTGGCCAATGATCTCTGTTCCTAGGTGTGACTGACAGATATCTTACCTATGCCACCCCAATTTCACTGCATCGTGTATCTATGTCCCCTTTGTCCAATCCCTTCCCCTGGTGTTTTGCAGGGAATAGGCTGGTGGTTTCCTGGGGGAGTGTGACATTCTAGTTTCCCAATGAATTTGCCCAAATGATTTATAATTTGCTACAACATATTCAGCATTTTAATTTATTGACATGCAAATTATAATGTGGCAAAATTGTACAAATAGGTAACATGGAAATAGACATGAATAAAAGCAGATAAGTCCAGCTGATTTTAGAACACATTTGTTGGCCAAATAAGGTCTGTATGCTAAATATGGCTAGTTACTTGTTTTTGTAAATAAAGTTTTATTGGAACTCAGCCACATTGATTCTTTAGGCACAATGGCTGTTCTCAATCAAAAACAACGGTGCTGAATAGTTGCTACAAAGACCTTATTGCTCACAAAATCTAAATATTTACTATCTAGTCCTTTATAGAAAAAGTTGGCCAGCTTTTGCTTTAGGGAATCTTTTAAAGCCAGATAAAGAAATTAGTAATAGTTAAGTGCTTAAGGAGTGTTTGCTTCAAAAATTATGAAACTCATATACTGAAAACTTCTTCATTATGACACAGAACTTTCATAGGTGCTGAACATGTGTACTAACTTGGTTCTGAATTATATTAAAATGTAATTCTATGACTAGAAAAATACAGCATGTCAAAGCCATTTTAAAATGGCAATTAGATAATGAAATATAGTGGCAACCATACTTTGGTGGAAACTGCTATTTGAATTTTAACCCTGCTAAGTCTGGCTCTTGCATCTGATTAAAACACTGGGTACTTACCTCAACTTCCAGGTGAAGACCTGGAGGCTAAGGCAATTTTCCCTTGCCTGGGACCAGGACCACAGGAGATTGATTCCCACTGATTCGGTGGCTTCAGGGATAGAAACTGTAGATAACCTTTAGAGACTAACTGCTGAGCTCTGCTTCTGTGTTATCGCTATCGCAAGATAGGGCCACATTCCAATGTCCAGCAGGATGTGACTGGGAACCGACCCTGCGGGCTGTTCCCAGGCTTTAGAATTTAGTCTTTAGGATTTTAGGAACAAAAGGAAAATTCTTTCGGTTTAAACCTTTAAAAGGAATTGCCTACCCCTGAAATGGTGCAGTCGTGTGGAGACCACCTGCATGTGGTGCTCTCGCGGTTGTCCTGGCCAGTTCAATAAATCCTTGCCTGCTTTTTTTAATTAATTAATCAGCCTCCGGTGGTCTTATTTTGAACCCAGGGTTCGACCCCACAACAGATAATTATAAAAGTAACATATGTTACAATATTCAAACAGCAAATAGAGTAAAATTAAAAGGGAAGTGGCAGCTCCTCTTATTTGGAGATCCATTCCTTAAAACAACTATTATTAATTTTTGCTTTATTTATGTGGCTGTACACTGTAGTAACTTTAAATATTCTTATTTTCATATTTCTTTAATATCAATGTAAACAGCTTTTATTTCCCCCTTTTGACGTATTCTATAATAGACTAGTTCTTCCTTTCAGGTCCTACCCCATTGTCTCTTTTATTGTATATTAATTGTATTTGTTTTACACATTTTTAGTTACCTATGATATTTTTAAATGTACTAATTGAGGTATAAATGACAAATAGTATTTTGATTATTTGCTAGAAAATATAATTTTTAGCCTGTATTTTGCTTCTAGGTTAGTGACAAAATTTAGAAACAACAAGTAGAATGAAAAATTAAAATTATGTAAATATTTTTCATTAAAGAAGAATCTTCAGTTTCAGGATTCAGCTATCAACACATTCTAAAACTTGCTAAGTAACTCTGTTTTGTTTGTTTGTTTGTTTGTTTGTTTTAATATATTTTATTGATTTTTTACAGAGAGGAAGGGAGAAGGATAGAGAGCCAGAAACATCGATGAGAGAACATCGATCAGTCACCTCCTGCACACCTCCCAATGGAGATGTGCCCGCAACCATGGTACATGCCCTTGACCAGAATCAAACCCGGGACCCTTCAGTCTGCAGGCCGACACTCTATCCACCGAGCCAAACTGGTCTTGGCTTGTTTTTTTAATCCTAGGTTCTCAAAATTCTTGGTTTTCCAGTTTTTTAAAACATTGTTTCTAGTAATTTAAAATTTATATAAATCTATACATATTTTTCTTTCAAAATTTATAAAAAGATTGATCAGGCAAGAAATTCTGGTTTTAATATAATTTTGTGTCAGAACTAGCTTTCAGTTCTGCTAAATAAAATTCTGGTGCTTATTTGAACCATTCATTTAAGAAATTTTGTTTGTGTTTTCCCCCCATTAAAAGTGTTGTTCTCTCTGAATGGTTAGAATGAAAGTTTCATAGCATTTTATCTGCGTTGTGCTCTGCTCATTGATCCTGCTGGTCTATGTGAGCCCAATCTTGTTATCTTTTTCCTAGCTTTGAGTACTTTCTTTTCTTAAATCTTCTCCTGAGTTTGCTGAAACTCTGAGTTTGTAGGTGTTGGACTCAATGACTCGATGCTGGACTCCTTGAATATTAGCTTTCCTTTTATATTTTCTATTTATATCTTTTTCTCTATGTTCTAGTAGTGACTTTTGATATTACTCATATCACCAACTTGTTTCTCATTTGTGACCATTTAATTATTTTAGTTAAACTATTATATATATATATTAATTTCTTGTGTATTTTGTTATCTGATTGCTATTTTTTCTTAGTAGTCTGTGATTATTTTATGGATACATTATTGTTTTAAATATCTTGGGCATTAATAATTTAAATGAATTAAAAGTTTTTTTTATAGAGGGTGTTAGCTCTGTTTGTTCACATCAATCTTTGTCTCTTTTAAAATGTTCAAATAACTATTGCTTAATAGAAATGGCTGGTACTATCTATAATAATAAAAGTATAGAATGCTAATTAGACAGAATGTCCTTCTGGACCACCTTCCAGATGAAGCTGGGGCTATGAGGGAAGCCGGTGCCAGAAGCCGGGGGAAGGAAGACCTACACTTGCATGAATTTTGTTCACCAGGCCTCTAGTCTCATCTATAAAACATTACGAATGATTTCTCTGCAGGTCTCCTTGAATTAGATGGTGACTGCACAATTGCCTAAATGAACAAATGGTGATATTAAGTGGTTAGATTCTCTGGAGAATTTTGTAAGATATATATAGGCAGGTTTTTTTTTCCTACAGCTAGTGTAGAAGTAAGAAATGTTTTTACTTGGGCCAAAACCGGTTTGGGTCAATGGATAGAGTGTCAGCTTGGGAACTGAAGGGTCCCGGGTTTGATTCCAGTCAAGAGCATGTACCTTGGTTGCAGACATATCCCCAGTAAGGGGTGTGCAAGAGGCAGCTGATCACTGACTCTCTCTCTCATCTATGTTTCTAACTCTCTATCTCTCTCCCTTCCTCTCTGTACAAAATCAATAAAATATATTAAAAAAAAAAAAAAGAAATGTTTTTACTTGGATAGTGGAGATATCTGAAGTTTTCACCCTTAGCTAGAGCTGCATTTTCTTTCTTCTTTCTATTCTATTTTTCCTTCTTTCCCAAATATCCATAATAGGAATATCAGGTTGATTTCTTATACCCTCTAGAGGCCTGGTATTGGCAGTTCAAAGAGAGAATGGCCTGAGTGACTCAAGTTTTTTTTGCTCAGTTTTTCAGTTACTTATCTTCTTATTTCATCACGGAGGCACAACTGCCTTTCAACATGTTGATTCTGACCTGAAGCATTTTCTAGGGATTGCTAAAAGAATTTATATGAGACTGTGGGTGCAGCTCTAATATACTAACTTATTTGATTTTTACAGCAACTTTTAATACTAGTACAGTATTAACTTTTTTAAAAAAAAAATTAGTTGACTGAAAACACTATGCACCTATGATTTGTCACAAAGAAAGTAAATAGCAGAGACATGATTGATATATTAGTGCATGGTGTGAATATAAGTGTTTGCAATTATTATTATTATTAAGTTGCTCTAAAACATACAATATTCTTAGCTAGAAATTGTAAAATTTTCTTAAATATTGTTTTTAAATAACTATTTCTTGTGTCAATAGAGGTAATTTCTGATGTCTGTTGTCTTCGTTGTATATGTTGAACTGTACAGTATGGCAGCAACTAGCTACATATGCCTATTTAAATGCATAGTTAAGTAAAATGAAATGAAATTAAAAGCTCACTGTTGATTAAGAGAGACCTCCTTGCTACAAATCTTGCTCATATAGGCCTGGTCAGTGTGAATATCAGAATAAGTATGCAGAGAGGGTAATCAAGAGAGAAATGGGAACGATAAAGATATTAGAAATAGATCCTTTATTTTATAGATTTACCCAGGACAAGCTTAACCCTGCATGGACTTTATACTCATTGTTTGTATCATTATATTCCAAGGCACCAGATAATATTCAGATTTCTATACCCAATATTAGACCTATGATGCTAAAATTATTATTTTAAAATATATTTTAATTGATTTCAGAGAGAGAGGGAGAAGGAGAGAGAGAGGCAGAAACATCAATGATGAGAGAGAATCACTGATAGGCTGTCTCCTGCACTCCCCCGACTGGGTATCGAGGCCGCAGCCCAAGCATGTGCCCTTGACCATAATTGAACCCAGGACACTTCTGTGGCAGGCAGATGCTCTATTCACTGAGCCAATCTGGCCAGGGTAAGCTGAAATCATTAAGTGTTGGACTTGGGAATCTGTGTTTTTAACCAGCTCCCTTAGATTTTTAAGGACTCTTCAGTTTTGAGAGCCATTGGACTAAATAGTTACTGTGATAAATAGATGAGACATTTGGAATTAGTCATTGTTTATGAGAATTTTGTGTACCACTCACATTCTCAATACTTCACCATTTTTCAGGTAATTAGTTTTAGTTCTGTCACAGTGATCGATATTAGCTATTAATTTATGCCATTGTTTGGATGCTAACAAAATAAAACAAATTATGCATATGTAATTACTATTAATTTTATCAGTCATAAATTTGTTTTGGCATGTTATTAATTTAGTAGATTTTTAGTTAAATAATAATGTCTATTTAACATGTGTAATGGCATTACTTCTGAATTTAGAAGACATTGAATAGTAATGTTATAGTAGAAATTAAGCTATTGTAAATATTGCTCACAATATTTACATTCTAGAAATAACATTCTAGAAAATAACATTCTAGAAAAGGCAAATAATTTCTAATAGTTGAGTTCTCATATAATATATGATTGCTTATATTATTTAAGCTATGTTTGACTATACACAATTTGAAAAGTCACAGTCATTAAAATTAAAGTTATGAAACTTCATTTTCTAAATATAGCTTGAGAAAAAAATAATTCAATACAAATACCGGTTATAAAAACATAGCTTCTCTGTGAAAATTTATGTAAAATACTAGGAAAGGTTGATAATATTGAAAACTATACTTAAAAACCAATTAATACAAGATTAAAATATATTTGTCAATACAGGGTATGATTTACTTAAAAGAGTATAGTAGAATTTTTTTTATAAACTTTGGATAAGGAAATATTCTTAGAACACAAATATGCGTTAATTGGAGAGAGAGAGAGAGATTGGAACTAAGATCTCATATTCAGAATCAATTGACACACAGCATGATGGTGGTAAAATTGCAAGACACTAAACATAGTTGCAAAATATGTAAGCAACTTTATTGCTTCGAGAGAAAAAAAAGAAACTATATAAATTTAAAAGTAGAAACAAGCCATCCCACAAAATAACTCAACAGTTACTTCATGAAAACAGATAGATACCAATAGCCAATAAATATATGAAGACATTTTTAACCCTTGAATCATCAGGAAAATTAATACTAAAACTACAATAAATATCACTACACACACATCTGGATGACTAAATTATGGACATAAACGATTAACTACATGAAAAATTAAAAGAGACAACAGTGAATGTTGACAAGAAGATGAAATAATGAAAATTTTCATACACTAGAAGTGATACTATAAGGTGGTGCAAAATTCTACCAAATTCTGATAATGTAAACTGGTTCAACTTCTTTGGAAAACTGTCACTGTCTTCTAAAACTGAAAATATAAATAATTTGTTACTAAAGTATTTCACTTCCAGGCATACATACTACTCTACCACAGAAGCACACACAAATATGCCACATGACACATACTTGAGAATGTTTATGGCAGATTTATTTGTATTAGTTTTACATTATAAAACATCCAGATTTCCATTACCTACAAAATAAATTATGCATTCATGGAATGAATACCATGAATTCAGCTATGAAAAAAATTTAAAAAACACAGATGAATTACACAAGTACAATATTGGACAAAAAGAAGCAAATACAAAATAATATAATATTGTATAATCTCACTTATATAAAATCCAAAAACAGCTTTTTTACAATGGGTTTGATGACAGACACAGGTGTGAAGAATACCACTAAATTTAAGCCAAAATGGGAATGGAAAAAATCCATATCAATATCATCGTCATTGGACACATAAATTTGGGCAAGTTTAACAGTACTGGCTATCTGATCTACAAATGTGGTGGGATCAAAAAATCTGAGAAGTCTGCTGAGATAGAAAAAGGATCCTTCAAGTATACCTGGTTGAAAGCTGAACATGAGCATGGTATATGAAAATTCAAGATCAGTATTATGTGACCATCACTGATGCCTCAGGACAGAGATTTCATAAGAAACATGATTATAGGCACATTGCAGGCTGACGGTGATGTCCTGGTTGTTGATACAGGTGTTGGTGAATTTGTAGCAGGCATCTCCAACACTGGGCAGACCTGTGAGCATTGCCTTCTGGCTTACATATTGTGTGTGAAACAACTAATTGTTGTTAACAAAATGGATTCCACTGAGCTGCATTGTAACCAGATGAGATAAGAGGAAATCGTTAAGGAAGTCAGCCCATACATTAAGAAAACTGCCTAAAACCCTGACCATAGCATGTAGCATTTATGCAGATTTTGGGGTGGAATGGTGATATGCTGGAGCCAAATGCTAGCATGCCTCGGTTCAAGGGATGGACTGTCACCCATAAATATGGAAATGCCAGTGCAACCATGCTGCTTGAAGCTCTGGATTTCATTCTGCAACCAACTTATTCAACCCACAAACCCTTGCACCTGCCCCTCCAGGATGTCCACAAAATTGATGGCATTGTACTGTCCCTGTGAGCCCAGTGGAGATTGGTGTTCTCAAACCTGGCATAGTTGTCACCTTTGCTGCAGTCAACGTTACAGCAGAGGTAAAGTCTGTTGAGATGCACCATGAAGCATTGAGAGAAGCTTTTCTGGGACCTTGTGGGCTTTAATCTCAAAAGTGTGTCTGTCAAAGATGTTTCTCCTGACGATGTGGCTGGTGACAGCAACAATGACCCACCACTAGAAGCAGCTGGCTTCATGGCTCAGAGGATTATCCTGAACCAGGCCATATCAGTGCCGGACAGCAGCTGTTTGGGGCTGTCACACAGTTTGCAGTGCTCTCAAATTTCCTGAGCTGATGGAGAAGATTGATCATCATTCTGGGAGAAAGCAGGAAGATGGCCCAAAGTTTGTGGAATATGCTGCTGCTGCCATCGTTGATATTCCTGGCAAGTCCATGTGTGTTGTGAGCCTCTCTATCTTCCTCTGGGCTGTTTTGTTGTTTGTGACATGAGGCAGACAGTTGGTGTGGGTGTTGTCAAATAATGGACAAGAATGCAATTGGAGCTGGCAAAGTCACCAAGTCTGCCCAGAAAGCTCAGCAGGCTAAATGAATCGTATCCCAATATCTGCCACCTAGTCCTAATCAGTGATATAAAGATGGTCTCAGAACTCTTTCTCTCAATTGGCCATTTACGTTAAATGGAGAAACATTGGCTAATGGTTACAACGTGTCATGAAACCTTCAGAAGGAAAGGAGAATGTTTGTGGACCACTTGGGTGTTTGTGCATGCACTTGTGTGTGTATGTGTGTGCGTATGGCAGTTAAGTTATTCGTTCTTAAAATCAGTACTTTTTAATGAAAACAGAATTTTCAGACCCATTAAAACAGTTTAATGAAGAAATACAAAGTCAAAAAAGACAAATGTGTATTTTGAAGGAAGTCATAATCACGGTTTCCTGAGGAAAAGAGCATGAGTCTGGCGTTTGGGATAGAGCAGGAGGTGAGGTCCTCTGAAGAAACTTGTTTCAATTTATTTAACTAGTTAGTGACCTCATAATTTTATTCACTTTGTGATGACTCACAAATAATAGACTTATTATTTGCACCTTTATTATGGAGCATATACTTCAATGAAAAGTTAAATAATTTAGCTTATGCTATTATTATTGTGCAACTCAAAAACTATACTTCATATACACCGCCCCCCCCCTAAAAAAAAAAATCAACAAATTGTACCAAACAAAATTTATACTGTGGGACATTTAATGAAAATGATTTTCTTATTGCCTGAGATAGTTTCACTTATACAAGTTTAAAACAACATAAAATAAGGTAATATTAAATTAAGTAAAAAAGATAATAGTATAAAAGAATCTCTAAATTTTGTCATTTAACTCAATATATAGAGTTCTTCTCAATGATTATGTTCTACTTTAGTAAAAAACCATTTAATTCACAAAATGTTTATTAAAGTCTTAAATGTGATTGAGAAAAATATAGTGCAGCCCTTACATTTACCTCAAGGAAGCAGTCACCTGTATGGATATATAAAGAACATTCACTCTTTTATATTTAATATTAGAGGCCCAGTGCACAAAATTCGTGTGGGATGGGGGAAGAGGGGACTTTCAGCCCAGCTTGTGCCCTCTCGCTATCCGAGACCCCTTAGGTAGGTCCCTAGGCCTGGTTGGTGATCAGGCCCTACTAGGCTTTCCTTTCTCTGGCTGCTGGCAGCTGGCCCCACCCCCATTGCTGCCATTGCTTGCCATTTGTGCAGCACTGCAGCCCTCTCCTCTGATACTGGTCGCCTCCCTCTGTGGGTGACAGGCGTGGGGTGCGATCTCTTGGCTGGCCTCGGCTTCCCTCTGCAGGGCGATTGATTGCTGGTCGACCTGCACACCCGCGGCAGAGTCATGGCCAGTGGCCTGGACTCCCCCTCTGGGGCAATCAATCACAGGGCCCCCAAATCAATTGCCCTGCAGAGGGTGGCCCCGCCCACCCATTGCGGTGCTGCCAGCCAGGTAGCATGGGCCTCCCTCTTTAGGGCAATTGCAGAAACCACACCTCTCCTAGATCAATCACTTTGCTGGCTGGTGGCCTGGCCCTCCCTCTTCGGAGTAATCAATCATGGAGCCCCCCTATCAATCGCCCTGCATAGGGTGGCCTGAGCCTCCTCTGTGGGGAGATTGTGGGGCAATGGCAGGGCCCCCTGACCAATTCCATGACATCCACCTATGCTGGCTTGGTGTCAGTGTGTGTCATAGCCTGTTAGTCTGGAAAGTCGTCTGGAAGGTGGTTCTGCTGTTCAGTTGTTCGGTTGATTTGCATGTTATGTTTTTATTATTATAGATATTTTCACATTTTGATATATAATTTCAATACAAGGCACAAAGTAATCATTATTACAAGGGTCCAATATCTGTGTCCTTTTTATATTTAAAGGAAAGAAAAATCTCTTTAATCTAAAGGTGAAATTCATACTGGTTTAAAAATTATATCAGTGTGAAAGCTATTGGAAAGGATTTTAAGGGATTGGAGAATGTCTATACTTGTTACAGGAAATAATTAAGGATAAGAGTGAGACAAGGGCTCTCTAGGAAAAGATGATTACTTGAGCTGAAAAGGAACTGTTGAAAACTGTTGGATATTTCCAAATAACAGCTGTTCATACTGTTTGCCAGCTTAGTGAAATAAAAATCTGAAAAAAATGTAGGACAAGATTTAGAATTTAGTGGGGCTAGTTTATAAGGATTTTTTAAAAGTAGGATAAAGATTATGTATTTAATTTGTTAAGCTCTTATAGAGGTGTCTCTTTGAAAAGTTTTGATTTAAGATATCCTGTTTAGGAGTAGTAAACTACAACTGACATTTTAGGGATTAGAAAAGAAGGCTTATATAGTAAATTGCCATTTTAGTAGGATATAACAATATCTTATAGATGAGAGTAAATAAGCAAATCACCTTGAACAGCAAAATAAAGAACAGAAAAAAGAACCCATTGTAGAATATGTTGGTCTTGGTATTTTTTATAAATTGAGGTATAATTGACATATAAATTCATATTAATGTAAAGCATACAACAAAATGATTCAATATTTGATATATTTTGATGTGATCACCACATAATTATAGTTTTTATTCATCACCATCTATAGTTTTCTTTTTCTTGTGTGAACTTTTAAGACCTACTTTTAGCAACTGTCAAATATGCAATACAGTATTATTAGCTTTACATTATATCCTGTGACTTATTTTATAACTGGAAGCTTGTATCTTTAACCCTTTACCCATTTTGGTCAACCACCATGCCCCTCCTCAACTGTCACCAATCTGTATCTATGAGCTTGTTGTTTTGTTGTTGTTGTTGTTTTTCTTTTTTTTCAAGATTCCACATATAGGAGAGATCATATGGTATTTGTCTTTCTTTGTCTTATTTCACTTACATAATGCCCTCAAGATTCAAGGTCCATAATATTCCATTGTGTGTGTGTGTGTGTGTGTGTGTGTGTATGTGTCTGTGTGTATCACATTTTCTTTACTTATCAATGGGCACTTTATCCATCAATGGACACTTAGGTTGTTCCCATGTTTTGAATATTGTAAATAATGCTGCAATAAGCAAGGGGGTGGTGCATAATCTTTTTGAGCTAGTGTTTTTGCTTTCTTTGGATACTCGGAGGTTTTAGAGTTTGACCGAAAATCAGAGAAGAGAAACTGGGGTCTAAAATGGCTTCACAGTTTGAGATATATTTGATTAGGCATCAGGTATAGAAAAGGATAGACCTAGCCAAGTCAGCAAAATGTTTTTCTTCTCATTCATAGGAGCTCGCCAAAGAATGGAGAGAAATCAGAGGATAAATGAAATTGAAGGCAGAGAAAGGTCAAAGTAAAATATTTTATTTTAGAGTTAAATCAATGCTTTTCTTTATATCACAATTTTTAAAACATTCTTTATTTTGTTGAGAAACAAGTTAATACTCGGTATGTTTTCAAATACTTTTCTGGAAAGCATCATTCAATTTTACTTGCATTATAATTACATATTTTTGTGAAACTAGGGTTTAATAAATCTTAAAGAATCTAAATAGATTTTCATATTGCTTGAGTTAATTATTTAATTTAAATTACTCAATTACTTTTAAATGTACTTCAAATATTATTATAACCAAATATGATTGCCTCTGTTATTCTTTTCATGTGAAATCTTTTTTTTTAAATTTTACCCATTCTAATTTCTTGCCATTTACCTCAGAGAAAGCTGAATAACATCTCATTTTCAAGGTAAAGCCTTCTTACCCACTTCTGTGTTGAGTGCTACTCATCATCTAGTAGTTCCAGGAACATGGTGTCTTGTTAACCAGCTCAGTTGCTTGTGCTTTTGATTTTCCTCTCTATTTTAGATCTTTTCCTTTAGATGGCAAAGAAGCTTATATTTTCCAAAGTCTCTGTTTGCCTTGCCACATTTCTGTTCATTCAGTGAAGAACTTTGCAAAGGCCAGAATTTATATCATTTTACTTTCTTATAATTTTTTTACTCTTCAAAATTTTGTAATATGACTTATTTTCTTGTCACTTTTAGGAAACTGTTCTCTCAAATCATTAGTTATTTTAGTCTTTGAATGGGAGGTTTTTATAATTCTTCCTTCTTTGACCCCTTTTAACATGTGTACCTGTTGATTTACCCTCTCCTTCTTGAAAATCAGTTTTATGCAGGCTTAGGTCTTCTCCATATTCTCTGATGATTCTTTCTCTTATTTCAGATTCTATGTTCAGTCTTTTCTTTCTAAAGTTTTCCATTGATAATTAGGTTACTAACTATTATTTTGTGTGACAATCTGGCACATTTCATTCTATTAAATTCCAATATGAATGCAAATTTGCAGTTGTATTAACAGCTTTATGTGATTAGCCTACTCACTTTTTGAACTTAATAAGTCTGTAAACAAACTTATTTTTTCAATCTCTGTTATTCCTCTAGTTTACTTTTATTTTCTAAAGGACATCACTCTTTCTCTTGCTTTTATTTGTTAATTTTTTCCAAAATATTTGAGATCATTATGTCTGAAAGATTGGCAGGAGAGACAGCTGTGTCAATTCTCAGCCAGAATGAAAGCAGATTAGAGTTGGAGTTGGAGACTATCTATGATCATCTAATTGGAGGACTTCTGAGAAACTGTATGGTATGTAGCTAAACTTCATCAACTGGAAGAATGGAGAGATAAACATTTAGCCAAATTTCGTGCTCTATTTGATAAGGATTGCTTTACTTGTAAACTCTTCCAGACCTCTGAGCTGTATGCATCTGAGTGCCAAGGAACTCTGAAGTTATCTGACTTTCATGTCTCTGAGGAACCTCATGGCAGAAAGAAAGAGACTCACAGTAGGCAACAAGGCAGGCACACTTGAGTTACACTTTCAAGAAGCTAGCCTATGCTGGTCAAACATGCTTAGAGTTAGTTGCTGCAATCATTGCTAAAATAAGAGACGAGTGGAGAGAATGTAAAGCAGCGAGTAAGAAATGTCTGGCCAAATCTGGTTTGGCTCAGTGGATAGAGCGTTGATTTGTGGACTGAAGGGTCCCAGGTTCAATTCCAATAAATGGCATGTACCTTGGTTGCAGGCACATCCCCGGTGCGGGGTGTGCGGTAGGCAGCTGGTCTATGTTTCTCTCTTATCAATGTTTCTGACTCTATCCCTCTCCCTTCTTCTCTGTAAAAAAAAAATCAACAAAATATATATATTTTTTAAAATGTCTAGTTTATTGTAATTATCTTACGTTTTAACAGGCCAGATTACTTTCATACTTGCCTATTTTAATCAAGCTAATCTTTCCTTTCAGGTACTTTCTTCCCACTCTGCCTATCTTAATCCCACGTACTCTTTAATTCCAAACTCATATTATCCTTCCTTGATTTTGTCCCATTAATAAGAAGCTATTTCCTCCTCCTAACTCATATCCCAATACACTCATCTCAGTATTGGGATATAAGAGTTTGCCCTAATGAAATGAATTTTAGCTAAAGACAAGGATATTTTTCTCTTCCTTGTAATGTTTGATTCTATCCAAACAAATAAGTTGGTAAAAGTGAGTCATGATGATATCATATCTATGACAAGTTATTAATCCCATTTAAACTACAGTTGCCTTACCTATATAATCTAGATTAATATTAATTCTGCTGGGTTATTTTGAGACGTATTGGGCTAACATCTAAGCCACATCTTGACTAAAAGAACTGCATCTTAGAGGTCTGAGGGTGACTCATTGGTTTCAGTAAAATTTCAGTTGAAATGAACCTAACCACAAAGACAGTATGACAATAACATCCTTTCTTATCATGTTCTGCAAAAATAGTTGTTTTGTCAGTTAAGTAGTAACTAGGATATTTGTGCAAGCATTGTTTTATAGGTCCTTGGAGTGGCCCACTGACCCTGGGAAACATCTTATGAGTGCCCTGGGATCAGCCACCAGCAGGTGGCAATGGATCATAATGGTGAGTCAACTGAATGAGTCAACCTGGTTCATGAGCCCTGCACCCACCCTATAGCCCCCATATGCCTCCACAAAACTCCCCTGGGAGCTCTACTTCTCTTTTCTGCTTGGCTCCCCTGTGCCCAAGCTCTTTTCAGTGAACTCTGTCTGCTTGATCGTGTACTGAGTTCCATTCCTATGACACTGAAACTCAAGAACCTGACATTCAAGGTCCAGTTTTAAATAATAAACGATAAGCAATATGCCTTCACAAAATAAATGATCTTTGAAAGTTATCATCCTACTTGCAAGACCACACTAGAGATTAGGCAATTGATTGTTTTTTCTTTTTTTCTTTGTGTTCTTCTGAAGTGATTCATTGCAGTTTAGTTGCTCACAGCTAAAGAATATTTTTCTCTCCAGTGAAGATGACAATTTCTTTCAGTTTACCCAATTCCCTAATTGCCACGGAGATCTTATGGTAAGCCCTGGGGGGAGGGGTGGTGCAGACTTGGGATACAGCTGATGAGGAGGCAGACAGGAGCAGAAAGATACCACTGACTGTCCTGCTTCAGGAGCCTGCTCTACTGGACTCCTAATGAAATAATGCACTTCCTCATTGTTCAGGCCTATTTGAGTTGGGTTTTCTGGTTCTCGCTGTTTAAAGCTTCTAAAATAACACATACTTTGATTTAACTTTACTGATGCTTAGTCTTTCCATTTATCTCAGATTCTGATGCTGCCCCCTCATTAAGTCAGGTGTTGGGAAACATTAAACTTCAGGAAACACAACAGCCATAGGGAAATATGGCTCATCCTGCAGGATGGAGCAACTCTGGGCCCCTCCACTGTGCACAGCATTTGTTCTGCTTTCAAGACTCCCCACAACATCTGAAGCTTTACATCCCTGGAGGCCACTGCCCATATGTTCACCTTTCTTACCAACCTGCAGTTTCCAGGCAGCTGCTAAATTACGATTTTGAGTGCTCAAATGTGATTTCACTTGTGGGGACAAAGAAGACGTTTGCCCCTCATTAAGTTAGAATGGCATTGCACCACAGTGTAGACTTTACATATAAGTAGGTTGAAGGAATCCATAGAGCTAAAAGGATTAGATAATGTGTGCAGTTAGAGGTGAGGAATCAGGTTGTGTTCATTTGTGCTTATTGTTGTTGTTGTTTTTCTCACAACAATAAAGTAAATAGATTCTCTCCTCTCAGAAAAGAAAGTTTCAATACTGTAGAGTTATCGTTGCTTCTGTCTAGAATCCATATTTTTTTTTTAACTCCAAGGAACATATCACGGAGTATATAGGAGAACACTGGCAACATATAAAAGGCTATGAAGGCCACAGAGCTACAGATGTTCCTTTATCCATTGCAAGCTGGTCCTTCAAGGTAGGTTCATTTTTGCAAAGCTGCTAGCTTGTTCTGTTGCAACCTGATTAGACAGCAGTGCCAGCAACCTTGTTGGCTGTCCTTTCTTTCCTTGGTTAACTTCTTTTGTCAGTGCAGTTGAGTTATCAAAGGGTGTAAGTGTTATGCCAATACCGTTTCAATGTTAAACACTAGCCATGCAAAGGCTAAGGCAAATTGCTTTCCAGCTAACTGTTGGCAGCTTGCTCTTATAGATTAAGACCAGGTCTCTCCACAAAGCATTGAAGCAGCAAATTCAAAAGGAGTCAAGTAGAATATAGGGTATTTGGCATCAGAGATAAAACAGTTCATTACCTGGTTAATGTTTGCATTTTCCTGGTATAAAGCAAGCATAAAATTACAGTAAACGAAGTGACATTTAATGAGCACTGGACATTTCAAGAGAAATGTAGACTTTAAAAATGTTTCTTTTCCATTGCTAGGAAAAATTAAGAATATGGGGCGAGGGATTGTATTAGGTTCACATCTCAAAGCCAGAAAAAATAGGGAGAAGAACTAAATTCTAGCCCCAATTCTATTAGTTATAAATTATGGAAATGTGGAAAAGCCACTTTCCTCCTTGTGGGGATTTAATTTTCAACTGTTATATAAAAAATAAAACAGCTGTCATTTCTACCACACAGGTTGGGGCAACATTGAAATGAAATCACATGTGTAGAAATGTGTTAAAAATTCTGAAGCATGGTAGCAAAATATAAACCTTTCATTTAGGTGAGTTTGCAATCTCAGTGCAATACCCTGATAGCTACAATGGCTTAGAACATGCAACTGAGACTGACATAGTCATGATTTACAAAAACATTACATTTAATGTAACTAAGCCTCTCAGAGTTAAGAGGTTCTTTTTTTAAAAAAAATAATCTTTATTATTGAATGAGGAGCCCAGTGCGCAATTCAAAATTGCGAGGTACTGCCTGCCCTCAAGTCCCCAGTCTGGCCCTGCCTCGCTCTAAAGCCCTTGAAGCAGCCTGTGATGGGAGAGGGCCTAATCCACAACCTTCTCCTGTCCAGTTGACCCGTTATGGTGACCCAGTTAATTAGCATATTTTTTCTTTACTATATATATATATATATATATATATATATATATATATATATATATTTTTTTTTTTATTTTTTTTTTTACAGATATCCTCTTACCCTACTGTTAACCCCCCTCTACAATGCTCACATCCCCTCTCCAGGTCTTCCTTACACTACTCTCTGTCCATGGTCTATGCCTATATGCATATAAATCATTGGTTAATCTCTATTCACCTGCCCCCCTTACCTCTGGAATACATTCTTTCTGTTCAATGCTTCCATGTCTCTGAATCTTAGCTATTGTAAATAAAATAACAATGTTATGAGAATAGGGGTAGATATATATTCTTTCTGATTGGTGTTTCTGGCTTCTTAGGATATAATTCTGGAAGTAGGATATTGGGTCAAATGGCAGTTCCATTTTTATTTTTTTGAGGGAACTCCACACAGTTTTTCACAGTGACTAGACCAGTCTGCATTGCTACAATAGGGTTTCTTTTTCTCAAATCCTCTCCAGTACATGTTGTTTGTTCATTTATTAATCAATGGTAGCCCTTCTGGAAGGTATGATGTGGATATAAACAAATGGAAGAATATACCATGATCACAAATTGGTAGAATTAACATCATTAAAATGTCCATACTACTCAAAGCAATCTATAGGGATTCAATGTAATCCTCAACAAAATACAAACAGCATATTTCACAGTTCTAGAACAAATGCTCCAAAAATTTATATGGAACAAAAAAATGGCCCTGAATAGCTGTGGTGATCTTGAGAAAGAACAGAGATGTAGGAATCACAATACTAGATACCAAGTTATACTGCAAAGCGACTATAATCAAAACAGCCTGGTACTGGCATGAGCAAGGCAAATAATCAATGGAACAGAACAGAGAACCTAGAAATTAACCAAAGCCATTATGTTCAATTAATATTTGACCAAGGAGGCAAGAGCACACAGTGGAGTAAATTCAGTCTCTTTAATAAATGATGCTGGGGAGCCAAAACCGGTTTGGCTCAATGGATAGAGCGTCGGCTTGGGGACTGAAAGGTCCTGGGTTTGATTCCGGTCAAGGGCATGTACCTTGGTTGCGGGCATATCCCCAGTAGGGGGTGTGCAAGAGGCAGCTGATCGATGATTCTCTCTCATCGATGTTTCTGACTATCTCTCTCCCTTCCTCGCTGTACAAAATCAATAAAATATATATTTTAAAAAATGATGCTGGGGAAATTGGACAGATACATGCCCCTGACTCAATCAATAGGTATTTCATATTTCAACAATTCTTCTGGCACATCAGTGTGTTGTGGCACACAGTTTGAAAATCACTGTTCTAGAAGTTTATTATAGGAAAACAGGTCGCCACCTGCTATAACAAAAATAAAGGTGCTTTGATTTTCAAGTTACTCAACGTGTCCCCTATTACATACACGCAAACAAAATCCATGGGCAGGAGCTTTAACCTAGCCTTGGCTAGTTAGAAATAATAATCCAAAATATTGAATTAGGAGCTACTGATGCAGAGAAATAAGAACACTAACAAATTCATCTGGTATGCCATTAATGATGATCGCAACACCCAGCCACACAAAATAGATCCACAGAATAGACCTCCTGTTCCACTTATTACAAGGATTTTACCTATGTTTAATGATTTATATAGATTTTATCACATTCTAATATTTATTTTCAACTCTAAGATTTCCTGTTTTATTTATTTTGATCTGAACATTACTTTACTTTTATAGGTGTCTTGATAAATTTTTTATCTTGAAAAAAATTGAGCTCACCTTTACATATTGCCAGTTTCCTTATCAGTATTTGCCTATTAATTAACATAATGCTTAGCAGGGCAGGTATGATTAGTAAAAGATCCCAAACTGATGAAATAATTGACCCTGTCTCATTGGGATTCCTATCATTGCAGTAGTTGTTTAGTATGTTAAGGTCCTATTTAATGCCTATGTGGCTTGAGTCATAAAATCATGGTTGTTTACCTGATTATAAGACCTGAGTTTCTTTACCTAGTAATTGGCCTTGAAATAATGACCAGCTATTCTTGAAACTGTAACATTAAAGATACATACTGTAAATAATTTTCTCCAAAGACTCCTGTGAATACTCTTTTAGTTTCTGGATATATGACATATCTATATATATAAAAGATTAACATGCAAAGTGTCCCCTCGGGAGTTCAACCAAAAGACTGGGAGTTTGATCACTCCCTATGACATGTGCCGACCACCAGGGGATTGGCCCTGATCACTGGCCAGGCCTAGGGACCCTACCCATGTTCGAATTTTGTGCACCGGACTTCTAGTGAGCATATATCATTAAAGAAAAAACATCCTTTGCATTTTCACCATATAAGCGTCCTAACAACAACATTTTCCTGAGCTTCATTCCACTTTTGATTTGAGAGCTCTCAGTTCACCAATTGTTCTTTTATACACAATTAATTATTACTATATACTGTTTTATTGACCTGGTTTTTTAATATTTGTATTTCTGGATTTTTTATTAAATATAGAGTAAAAAATCTAGAAATAGGATATTGATATACAGGAGTGGGCAAAAGTAGGTTTACAAGTGTTCATATGGAAAAAGACATGTGGGTTATAATTATTACAAAAGATTTATTAACTCTGTTATTTGCATACTCACAACTACAAACCTAATTCTGACCATCCTTGTATAACACCAGAACATGGCAAAATCAGTATTATTTCACTGCTTGTATAAGGAAAAAAAAAAAAAAAAAGAATGAAAGTAAATAAAGTAAGGTTAGAAGATCCTAGAAGTCCCTAGATTTCACCTTTTAATAAATAATAAATGAAAAAGTATTATCACATTTCTGAAGGAATGACAGAAATTAGTGTAATCATCAAAGACTTGAGAGATTCAGACGTGATTGTATCTCATTGACATTTAATTCTTCTCTTTGCTAATTATAGAAAGTAAGTAACAATAATGATGGACAGTTTTAAGCCTAATCTGGTGGTGACTTTCATTGCAGACCTGCCAAATGTGGTATTTTTGGTGGAACAAATCTTATATAATAAAGAGGTAATATGCAAATTTACCATCACTCCAACGCACAAGAGGGCCACCCCCATGTGGTCAAAGATGGCTGCCCCCATGAGAACACAAGATGGCTGCCCTAAGATGGCCAGAAGGGGATAGCAGTTGTGGGTGATTAGGCCAGCAAGGGAGGGCAGATGAGAGGAACTAGGTCTGTAGGGAAGGGAAGTTTGGGGTGACCAGGCCAGCAGGGACCAGTTAGGTGTTAATCAGGCTGGTAAGTAGGGGAGTGGTTAGGGGTGATCAGGCTGGCAGGCAGGGGAGTGATTGGAAGCCAACAGTCCTGAATTGTGAGAGGGATCCCAGATTGGAGAGGGTGCAGTCTGGGCTGAGTGACACCCCCTCCCACGTGCATAAATTTTGTGTACCAGGACTCTAATCAATATTATATTAGACATCTGAAATGGAAGCACTGATCTCATCTTTTTTTGTTTTTCCTATTCCAGCTTGAACTGTAAAAGTAGTTTGTTTTCACCCAATGGGATTAGCAATACACCATCACCATGATGTGTTAGAGCATGGCTACAACATATTTCTGTTTAGACTCATGCCAAGGCTTTGTGCAGTTTCACTATTTTAATAATATAATGATTATGGGAAATGGAGAGCAAGAAGTAGCAGGAATAAAGCTTTCTTGGTAAGAAATAGTTAGTAAAGTTTCTGTTGATCACTATAATGGGTATATAAGGATATCACCTCTAAAGTCAGTGACCAGTTCTTCAAAAGAAGAAAAATAATATTATCCTTTATAATAAAAGGGTAGGACAACAGAACAACGAAACAAAGGGTAATATGCTAATGACATGCTAAGGTTGCTCAACCACTCACTATGATGTGCACTGACCACCAGAGGGTCCCTTCATACTGGCCTGTGCTCTCTCCCAATCTGAGATCCCTTAGGGATGTCAGAGCATGAGCCTCTCCCAATCAGGACTGATTGAGTGCGAGCCCATGGCAGGCACAGTGGGGCCAGGATGAGCAGGAGTAGCAGGAAGGAGTTGCAGGCCCAATCCCCGCAGGCCACCCAGAGGGACCCCACCCATGCATGGATTCATGCACTGGGCCTCTAGTCCTAATAATAAATAGCTCATATGCAAATTGTCCCCTAGACTAGGAGTTCAACTGGGAGTCCAACTGCCTGTGGCCCCTACCCCTGGCTGGCCCAACTCAATTGGCCTTGATAGGGCAGGCCGGATGGACCCCATCCATGCAGATTTGTGTACCAGGCCTCTAGTATTGATATATTTGATTTTGTGTGCAGCATATACTAGGTTTAAGAGTATTGCTGACAGTAACTTACCTAGTGTTCTAAATGTTACTGGCTTTGATAGATTAAGAAGAGTTCTTAATTGCTCTAGGCTGAACTATAATCTATACTAATTTATCCTTCATGATCCACTGGATCTTATGGTGATTGATGGTTTTGGCTAATTCTGCTGTTGTAGAGAATTGGTAGCAAACATAATAGGAAAAAATCACATTGGAATGACCTGGTGTTTTGAAGTGATGCCAAGTTTTCTTGAGTAAATAACCATTCTGCTCTTCAGAAATATACTTTGGCTTACTGCTGCTACCTCACATATTCTAAAGAGTTAACTATAGCATAGCAGAAAAACCTATGATTCTTGTATCACATCCATCTAGTCATAAATAAGCATCCCTACTTTAAGACTTCAGTATGTGTTAGTAGTTTGCATAATAAGCAGGCTCTTCCAAACATTCCTTCCATCATAGTGCTGGCTCTACCTAACTGCACAGGTATGTTTTCATGGAGCTGTTTATTTGTTTGCTGTGACTATTTGACTAAGATGGGGAAGAACCTTAGCCTGTATCACAGATGACTCTGCATGATATACTGGCACCAGCACAGGTGACTCTGACAATGATGGAAAGGAAAAGTTACACTGAAAACAGACCTCTGAGCATTCCATCCGACTGTTCATCTTTGCTTGCTGTAATAGAATGACTTCAGGATTTAAAGTACAGGTCAGATGAACCAATGTGAGCTACCCCAAATTCAATAATATTATATTCATTGCTCTTATTGATAGCAGATCTTTGGAAAAATGTAATATTTTGTGATATTTGGTAGTGTTTATTTTTGAGCTGAAAATTAACCTTAGAATCACATCAACCCTATAAGGGTCATTAAAGATAAATGGGTAGCCGAAACCGGTTTGGCTCAGTGGTAGAGCGTCGGTCTGCGGACTGAAAGGTCCTGGGTTCGATTCCGGTCAGGGGCATGTATGTTGGCTGCGGGCACATCCCCGGTAGGGGGTGTGCAAGAGGCAGCTGGTCAATGTTTCTCTCTCATTGACGTTTCTAGCTCTCTATCTCTCTCCCTTCCTCTCTGTAAAAAATCAATAAAATATATATATTTTAAAGATAAATGGGTAAATCTGAGCATAGATTTTAAGGATAACATATTATGAAATTCCATTCCACTGATAAACCTAGGTAGGAGTTATATGTGTCTCTGATTATCCTTATACTAGATGCCCAATGCACAAAATTTGTGCACTGGGGGGAGGGGGTTGCCCCTCAGCCCAGCCTGCACCCTCTCCAACTAGACTGTTAGCTCACAACTGCTTGCTTGCCTGCCTGCCTAATTGCCCCTTACTGCTTCTTCCTGCCAGCCTGATCATCCTCTAACCACTCTTCTGACAAGCCCTATCTACCTGCCCTCCCCTGAGGGCTCAATCACCCCCAACTGCCCTCCCCTACTGACCTGATCAACCCCAACTGTCCTCTTCTGCTGGCCTGGCCACCCCTAACTGCAATCTCCTATAGGCCTGGTCACCCCAAAATTCCCTCCCCTGACATCCTGGTCCCCGCCCCCCCAACTGCCCTTCCCTGCTTGCCTGATCACACACAACTGCCTTCCCCTGCCAGCCATATTGTGGTGGCCATCTTGTGACCACATGGGAATGGCCATCTTGTGACCACATAAGGGTGGCCATCTTGTGACGACATGGGCATAGCCATCTTGTGCCCACATGGTGGCAGCCATCTTGTGCAATGGTGTGATGGTCAATTTGCTTATTACCTCTTTATTATATAGGATATAATTAGAGGCCCTGTGCATGAAATTTGTGCACAAGGAAGGGGTCCCTCAGCCTGGCCTGCACCCTCTTCCAATTTGGGACCCTTTGGGGGATGTCTGGCTGCCAGTTTAGGCCTGATCCTGCAAAAATTAGGCTTAACCTGGCAGTCAGACATCCCTCTCTCAATCTGGGATCGCTAGCTTCTAACCACTTGCCTGATCACTTGCCTGCCTGATCATCTGCCTGATCACCATCTCTGTCTCAGCCACTGCCATGGAAGCTTCATCCAGAAGGACATCAGGTTGTCTGGCTGTCCAGTCTAATTAGTATATTATGCTTTTAGCATTATAGATTTTTTTTGAAATGACTCATTGAAAATACTTAGAATGCATGTCAGCAGCTCCAGGTCTTATGTTTGACTGAAACTCTATTGTAAATAACTTCTTTTAACTGGGATGGTGTACAGGTTCTTCCTGGATGGCAAACTCATTTAAATGTGAGACACTTGAAGGTCTTTCTCTAATATTATAAAATGGATCCAAAGTCCTTAGAAAGTGATTTTAAAAAAATAAACAGAAAAACAACAACAATGTTCTGGTTGAATATAACAGCCTAAAGAACTCATTTTTAAAATTTGTAACTTTAATACGTTGACAACTAATTGTTTAAATACAAAGCATACTTGTAAATATTTGAGCATAAAGCTAACCCGAGGTTGTTATCTATGCACATAATAATGGTTTTGGTAGTTGATGTTAGACTTAGAAAGAACAAGATTAGAGTATAAATGACACAGAAGTTTGGGCCTGACGTGTGAGTTTATATGGATATTTTATGTAAATGCATTTAACATTTGCCACTATATTAGGAATTTTAATGCTCTATTGCAGATGTTGGCATCTACAGTCTGCAGGTAAAATCTGAACACCTGTATTTATGGGGTGAGTTTTTGACAAACAGATTATGTGAAATTCAAATTTCAGTGTTCAAATATAAAGTTTTATTAGCCCACAGCCACACCCATCCATTTATGTATTGCCTATGGCTATTTTTTCACTTTAAAGACAATTAAGTAGTTGTGACAGAGTCAAATATAACCTTACAAAGTCAAAATATTGTCCATCTGATCTTTACAGAGAAAGCTTGCTCTGACCCCTGACCTAGTGAATAACATGACATGTTCTGTGGGTTTCATTCCTTATTACACATTCCCCAGAATAATAGGACATTTATTCTGGATTTGCACATGTACAACTTAATCCCCTTTACTTTTTCCATGCCTTCTCTCAGGCTCCTCCCCTTTGGCAGTCATTAGATTATTCTGTGTCTATCTCTGAATCTGTTTCTATGTTGTGTCTTCATTTCATTTGTCTTTTAGATTTTACCATAGAAGTGAAATAATACTGTTGGTTTTTGTTTTCCTTGTCTAACTTATTTCATTTAGCATAATACCTTTCAGGCCATTTGTGTTGTCACAAATGACAAGATATCATTCATTTTTTGGAGGAATATGCCAATGTATATATGTACCACATTTTCATCCATTCATTTATCAATGACATTTAATTTGCTTTCATATCTTGGTTATCCTATTTAATAAAGAGGGACTGTGCTAATCAACTCTCATGCCATGGCAAAGATGGTACCACCCACAGCCAATAAGGAGGGAATATGTTAATTGACTGCCTCACCCTCAAATATGTCAGCACCCACAGTGGCCGAGGTGCAGGAAAGCATTGGATGGAAGCTGCCCAGCCAATGCCCGAGGCACAGGCCACAGGCAAGCCTCTGATGGCAGGTGCCTAGTTGCCCAGGGCCGCCCAAGGCTCAGGTAACCAGGGCTGGCTGAGGTTTGCACTGCCAGCAGTGGCAGCAGCAGAGGTGTGATGGGGGCATCACCTTCCCCTGATTGCCAGGTCAACTCCCACCCCTGAGGGCTCCAGGACTGTGAGAGGGGGCAGGCTGGGCTGAGGGACCGCTCCCTGGGCCTCTAGTTATAAATCAAGAAAAATGAACATAAAGGTGCATTTATTGTTTTGGATTAGTGTTTTTGCTTTCTTCAGATAAAAACCCAGCAGTGGAATTGTTGTCTTACAGTACTTAATTTATTAGTCTTAATAGCCAATTAAACTAATTGTAATTACTTAAATAAATTACATGTTTGGCCAGTATTCAAAAACTTTCTTATGAAAAATATATTAACGAACAGTAAGAAAATGTTAACTTATTTTTTTGACATCTATAATAATAAAAGCATAATATGCAAATTGACTGAACAGCCAAACAGCAGCACAACCTTCCAGAGGACCATGTTATGACATGCACTGCTGCCAGGCCAGCCAAGGCAGGTGAGATGGAATTGACCCGGGGTCCCTGCCATTGCCCCATGATCACCCCACAGAGGGAGGCCCAGGCCACCAGCTGACAGGGCAATCAATTGGGGGGGGGGGTGCTCTGTGGTCACCCCAACAAGAGAGGCCCAGGCCACCCTCTGCGGGGTGATCAATTGAAGACCTCCATGGAACCAGGAAACTGAGGTGTGTGGCAGCAGATATGGGCAGTGCCAGATATGGGCAGTGCCAGATATGGGTAGCTCCAGGCTAAGGAGGGTGAGGGCAGGGGGTGGGGCCACAAATCCAGGGTGGTGAAAAGGTAGCTGGGGCTGTGAAGCCGGCAGCTGGGGGAAGGAAGGCCTGCCCTTGCATGAATATCTTGCATCGGGCCCTGGTAGAAAATAAAGGGCCAAATGAGAGTAATAGAAAAGAACTCCCAATTGTGGAAAAATAAAACCAAGTCTGAGAGTGGAGGAACTTAGAGTATCTGAGAAATAAACTATTGAAGAAGGCAAAGGCATGTGTAGAACAAAGATTTACTTTTTTACTATTAATTTAAGAAGTGAGAAATTTTTACTGGATAAATTGCTTTACATTTCTGATGGAACACCTCCACACCTCCTTTTTGAAATGCAATTTGAAAACTTGTAAAATATTGATATACTTATAAGATGGTCTTGAAGTTTTCCTACTTAAGGAGGCACTCTACTTGCATAGCTAAGCAAAGAAACACCATAAAGAAACCATTCTGTATTTCTGATTCAACAAATGGAAAAGATATAAAAAATGCAACAAGATTGGTTAATCTCTCTGCACCACCCACCTTCCCTCTGAGATACTTCAGACTGTTGCCTGCTTCAATGTCTCTGAAGTGGTTTTCTACCCTGATTTTGTATTAGAATCACTTAGGTATTGAGACCTTTAAAATCATACTTATGGCTAGGACTAACCCTTGCCCAATTATAATCAGAATCTCTGGCATGGGCCTATGGTTTGGTAATTTTGAAATGTTCCTTGCCTATTTGAATGTGCAGTCAGGTTGAAGAACCTCTGTTCCTAGTGTATTTGGAAAATGAAAAAAAAAAAAAAAAATCTATCCCCCCCCCCCCCCCCCGCCTTCTGCATTTACCCACAATGCTATTGCTTTTCTTTGGAGAATAATTTTGAAATATCAATTGAAATTGAAAATGCACATAACATACAAGTTAGCAATTGTATTTTGAAATATAACCATATAAACATCTTACATGCCCACAAAGTAATCTGAAAAAGGATGTTTATTTCATCACTGTTTGCAATTGAAAAGAGTAAATATGATACAGTTTTCAGCTGAGGAACGGTTAAATTGTAGGATATTTATAAAATACTACTCACACTTGTGCTTAAAGTAAACAATATACCCCTGGTCAGCGTATCGCAGTTTGTTGGAGTGTCCTCTTGGGCACTGAAAGGTGAAAGGCTGCCAGTTTGATTCCAGGTCAGGGCACATAGCTAGGTTTTAGGTTCATCCCCAGTGAAGGTGGAAATGGGAGACAACTGATAGATGTTTCTCTCACACATGAACATGCTCTCTCTCTCTCTCTCTCCCCTCTCAAATCAGTAAAGCATATCATTGCTTAAGGATTAATAATAATAATAATAATAATAATAATAATAATATAAACTAAATCAAAATGAGCTATTATAATGATGAGTAGACACAGCCACTTGAAAAACATCACAATAATTTTAGTAAATCTTAAAAACACACGAAATAACTCTACATCTACTTTATATTTTAGGCACAGTGAATTGTATAGTTAAAATTTAAAAGCAACCAGCACAGAATAATCTCTACAACTTCAGCAGGTGAGTTATTTCTGTGGGAACTAGGATAGGGCTAGAAATTGAGAAGCTTAGGAATATCTCTACTATTTTATTTCTTTAAAGAATCAGTGAAGCAAGTATTAAAAATGTGGTATTTTAAAATTAGGCTAGAGATTGCCACTTGGAATTGGGACTACTGTCCTTCAATTCCTTCAATTCAGTGCAGATGCCACTAAGCTGGCTTCATTTCCGTTAGAGCCCTATCTTAGGCTTTACAGCAGCAGTTCTCAACCTGTGGATCATGACCCACAGGTTGAGAACCGCTAACAGTGTCACCTAAGACCATCAGAAAGCACAGATATTTACATTAAGATTCATAACAATAGCAAAATTACAGTTACAAAGTAGCAACGAAAATAATCTTATGGTTAGGGGTCACCACACATGAGGAACTATATTAAAGGGTTGTGGCATTAGAAAGGTTGAGAACCACTGCTCTAGGTGGAGTGAGAAGAATGGTGTTTTTCATGTGGCATGATCAATGCCTGATCTGTAAGGTAGAGGTGCAGTGAGGAAGGGGGCATAAGGGAAATGATTCTTGATGCTTCTCCTGCTACCCTTTGTGCTGTAGACTGGAGGTGTCATTAGGTTGGGAATATGGACAGGAGGAAGCTGCTTCATGGGATTGCACAGATGGTTAAGCCTAATGGTTATGTTGGACTGTTGACTGCATCTAAGGCTTAGGGTTCTGACCTCACCATAGATAAAATGTGAGTAGGAATCACTAAAGCCAGTATGTCAGCACCTAATCCCATGAAAGAAATATCACACATATCAGTTGGAGAAATGTTCTTGAGAACTACTGTCCCAGCTGACTCAGAGGCATAAATTCCAAAGATCCTGATTGACCCCAGGTGGTGTGATGTGTGAAGGGAGGGGAAGGGACAAGGGTAGAGCTGAAGGTAGAGAACCAGACTGGGCCCTAGTTGGGCAATAGGTCAGTCTCTGGACACCCTGCTGGATGGCACTATTAGCCTTGTTAGTCCCAACTACCAGAGGAGGACTTAATTTTTTTTAGGAAAGACTTCAAAGCACAGAGTCCTTAAGGCATAAGACCCAAGATAGGACCTCACTTGTCCCTTCTAATGGTAGTAGTGACCACTTAACTAGATCAAAGAAGTGGTGATATAGACTTATGGAGATATAACATATATACAAGATTTATAATTTATAGTTCTCACATGAAATGGGACCGTGGGAAAAGTCTATAATTACATTGGTTTCTGACTTTGTTAAATTATATTTGAGGAATCATTAGTCAGGATAGAAAGAAAATTGTCACTTGATCTGGAAGACAGATTTATGTACTATCAAGTGTGACTTCATTTTATCAGATTACTTATTCTTACATCTATGTGAAAACTAATCATACAGAGATCCTGCTAAAATGCAAATTGTAACTTAGCAAGTCTTTGTGGGCTGAAATTCTGTATTTGTAACAAGTTTCCAGGTCACACTAATTATTGAAAAGTATATTTTAGGGGAGAAACCAAGATGGTGGTCTAGGTAAGCACCTAAACTGCTGCCTCACACAACAATTTCTAAACAACAACTAAAAGACAGAACGGACATCATCCAAAACCACAGGAAAGCTGGCGGAGTGGGAAATCTACAACTAGAAAGGAGAGAGGCTCAAGGATCAGGGGAGCTGCAAAGCGCCGAGGAAGGGTAGCTGAGTGCCTGGCTGGCAGGAGGGGAAAGGAAGCCCCCGACTGCACTGAACACCAATTCTGACTGTACCGAATCCCATCTCCAGCCAAAACCCCACGGACCCAGGCTCATATGGGTGGAGTCTGGGCTGTAGAGAAAGGCAAATGGAGACTCAGAGACTTGGAGACTCAGGGGAGCTGGGAGCCGCAACGGGCAGGGTCTAAAGTTGAACGTGCGAGAGTGCCTGCAGAGAGACCTGACTGCAGAGGTTGCCAAAGCTTCTCCATAGCAAAAGGAGTCAGAAGCACTGAATCCCAGTTCCGACTGCACTGGGATTAAAAATATTATACAGAGACCCAACCCAGTTCTGGGCGAGCCCTTGCTCTTACAGGGGGACTCTGGACTGTCAGGTGGAAACTCAGGGGATCCGTGGAAGGCAGAGATCTGAAGTGTGTGCATAAGGGCAGGGCTGATGGGAAGCCAAGACTGTGGGCTCAGCCCTGAGACTCTGCCCATCCAAGCTGAGAACAGAGGCTTTTGCAATTTTGCAAATCTGATCCTATAAGACTGTCTCCAATACAGAAGGTATGCCGGCTTAGACACAGCTGATACTCACATCCAATTGGCCTGGAGGTCAATTCCTTCCAGTGATTGACCAACACCAATCAAGACTTAACTACAACAAGGCTGTAAACATAGTCCACAAAGGGGATCACCAAGATTGTCTACCTCAGGTAGTGTAAAACAAACCATTCCAAAATGTAGTGTGTTAAAATAGAAATTTGTTATCCTCTCATGTTTCTGTAGGTTTGTTCTGTTCCGGTCCATGTAGTGTCAGCTAGGGTGTTGGGCTTCCGACAGTCATCTGCAGGCTCAGCTGGGATCTCAGCTGGGTAGATCAGTCAGGAGCCATGGTTCTCCTCCACATGGCTGCTTGGGCTGCCTCATAGCATGGTGGATGGATTTCAAGCAGGGGCTTTTTTAGAGAAAGCATTCTAAAGAGGAGAAAATGGAAAGTTGTCAAGTTAATTAAGGATTAGATACAGATCTGGCACACTGTCACTTCTACTGCTTTTTTTTCTGTGTCAAAACAGTCAGCAGTAAGAGGAGTGTTACATAGGCTAGAAATCTGGGTAGCATGATTCATTGAAGAATCATCAAAGTAACAGTTCACCACCGGTGTTCAGATAAATAAAGGTAGTTACTGAGAAGTTGAGTTTGATTTTTAGTTAATCATAATTTTTTTTAACATTTATTATTTTTATCTACTATTTAATATTAGAAAACAAAACATGGTCCTCTTATTTGAAATCCTATATAATAAAAGAGTAATATGCTAAGTGTCTGACCATTTATTTGAATGTTCGACCAGTTGCTATGATGCACACTGACCACCAGGGGACAGATGCCCTGGCTGGTAGGTTAGCTTGCTGCTGAGGTCCAGCTGATCAGGACTGAGCAAGACAGGCTGGACATGTCCTAGAGCCCTCCCACAATTCCCTGCTGGCCCCAATTGTGCACCAGTGGGTCCTTCAGCCTGGCTTGCACCTCTTGCAATCTAGGATCCCTTGGGGGATGTCAGAGAGCCAATTTTGGCCCAATCCCTGCAGGACAGCCTGAGGGACCCCACCAGTGCACAAATCCATACATCAGACCTCTAATAGATATATAAAACAACACAAGAGAATGAATGAAAAGAAAAAGAATGTGATAGAGGTGTGAAAGCACACAAGCATATATTATATACACTGAAATACCAAAATAAAAATTAGGTCTGTATTTGTTCCATTTATTAAGTATCTATAACACTTAATTTTTTATAATTATATGCATCTGCTGAAACCGGTTTGGCTCAGTGGTAGAGCGTCGGTCTGCGGACTGAAAGGTCCCGGGTTCAATTCAATCAAGGGCATGTACCTTGGTTGCAGGCACATCCCTGGTAGGGGGTGTGCAAGAGGCAGCTGGTCAATGTTTCTCTCTCATCGACATTTCTAGCTCTCTATCTCTCTCCCTTCCTCTCTGTAAAAAATCAATAAAATATATTTTTAAAAAATATATATATAATTATATGCATCTGTGACATTTTAGGGTTGTGTCTTACTTTAAATTATGAAAAGAGTTCATTTAGTTGACTCTTAATACTTAGATCTTGACTATCAAAGACAAATTTTATGCAGCATTCTTTTACACAATCTGTAGGTCCAAATCTGTGGTTTAGTAGAATTAACACTTAAAGTGAAAATGTAATTTCTGGAACATTTTGTAGCCCAATAAGATTATAAGACATAAGTAAAATTCCATAGAAACAATACATGCTGAAACAGTGGCAATATTAAGCTAAACTCTTTTTCTAAAGAAATAAAATTGCAGAACTGAAATAGGTTTCAAGAGATGTTGAGAGAAATAAAATTCCATTTATTAAATTTGTAATAAAACAAATAATTTAGACAACTGACTTCCTTCCTTTGCTTCACTTAGACTCTCAGATACACAGAATAGTAAAAACAAACAAAACTCTCCAAAGGAATGTTTATGTAAATGGGTTTTAGTTTCCATGCTTGATGTATACCCAAAACAAGCATCGTACATGTCCTTAGGTAGCTGCTTTGGGAATAGTATAAAATACAATTTTACTTATTGGTGAAAAGCAATTGGGTTTTAATGGCTATCACATTTCCTTCTTTTTAAATTATACTTTTTAATAGTGGAAAAAGAAGAAATCTCTGTGGTGCCTGTAATAGTTAAATGTGTTCATCCTTGTTTTTATACTAAGAGGAATGTATTTTCAATTACATAGATTTTTAAATGACCTTTTATTTCAGAATAATTTTTGACTTTCAGAAAAACAGCAAAGAGTACACAGAGGTCCTGAGTATTCCTTGTCCAGTTTCCCATTGCTAACATTTTACATTTCCATGGTACATTTGTAAAATCTGAGAAACTGACTTTGGCACATTAATTTTTAACTTAACTACAGTTTTAGTTTCAATTTTACCAATTTTTCTGTAATGTTCTCTTTTTTGTTCTAGGACCCACTGTAGAGCACCACATTGTATTTAGTCCTCGTGTCTCCTCAGACTCTGCTCAGCAGCAATTTCTCCATCTTCCCCCCCCCCCCTTTTTTTTAATGCCTTTTAATGTCTAGAAGGTACTGACCAAATATTCTGTAGAACATCCTCTAATTTGAGATTTTGTGATGTTTTTTCTGATGATTAGACTGAGTTTATGGGTTTAGGGGAGGAATACCAATGAGATGAAACACTTCTTAAATTATAGAATATCAGAGGGTTCATGATATGTACTAGACATCACTGGGGCTATTATTTTATTATTTGGTTAAGGATTGTTTGCCATATTTCTTTAACATGAAGTTATTTCTCTCTTTACCTATTCTGTTCTTTGGAAGCAAGTTACTAAGTCAAGATCACTCTAGAGGGGTGTGTGTGTGTGTGTGTGTCCAAATTCTGAAAGCACAAGTATCTACATATATGGAATGGAATTATTCTGTAAGAAAGATTCACCTGTTTTCCACCATTTATCTATTCAATTCAAAGTAGTTTTTGGGTTAAAATAGGAGGTTTGGGGTGAAATAAGATTAGGAAATTTTTTTAAAAATTAAGGGGTTAAAAAAATTAAGGGGTCCATGGAAAAAGCACAAGTCAATGGAGCTGCAAAAGGTACATTTCCACAGAATAAGAGGACTGGGAGCTGCAAAAGGGTGTACATTTATAGAATAAAGGGAAGGAAGCCCCTCATTCAAAGAGAGAAGAAGTCCCAGAGGGAATAGGGCAACAATGCGGGATGAGGGAAGGAGAGCCTCAGGTGTATCATGTGAGGTTCCATCTTTGAGCTCTGAGTTGCAATAGTGACCAAATCAGAAGGGAATAGTGACCAATCAGAGGGGATATCAAGGCACTAAGATCCGCAGCCTTTATAAACTTCCCTCATTTTTTAATAATTTCCACCTTTTGCTATATCACCTTTCATCCATGGTTTCATTCTTTGATTCCACCAGACAAGAGCCCAGGAAGCACCCTGCCCAGGGAACACTGCACATTTCCAGTCCAAAATTCCTGTATCACAACCATTATTTATATCACTATGGACTCATGAATACTATACCTTGGGTTATAATTTAACATTATGTTATTCCTTTTGCTGCTTATACTGTTCCAGTTTTGGTTAGTGGTGGTTTTTTATGCTTGGCTTTTACTAAAACATGCTCTCAACCCTTTGTACTTGAGCACTTCCTTTATATATATAACAGCAGTGTACCATATATATCCAAAGGGTTGAGAGCATATTGTAGTAAATCTTAAAGTTCACCTTATATTTTGCCTGCCTCAGCACTAGAACCAGCTATTTCTCCAAGGGGCCTAGCTCCTTTTATTAGAGAACTAGAAATTTATGTACTGGGGATGGAGGGTCCCTTAGCCCGGCTTAGGACCTCTCACAGTCTGGGACCCCTTGAGCCTTACCTCTGCTACTTAGTGCTGCTCCTTAGTGCTGCCACAGAGGTGGAAGAGGCTCCCCGCATGGCCACTGCACTCGCCATCCATGATCATGACTTGTCACTGAGTGGTGCTCCCCCTATAGAGTGCATTGACCACAAGGGGGCAGCTCCTGCATTGAATATCTGCCCCCCAGTGGTCAGTGTACATCATAGTGACTGGTTGATCTGGTCATTCCATTCTAACAGTCACTTAGGTTTTTGTTATATAAACTAGAGACCTGGTGCATGAAATTTGTCCTCTGGTTGGGGGGTCTCAGCCTAGCCTGTGCTCTCTCACAGCCTGGGAGCCCTTCGGGCACCAGGCCTAAGCTGTCAAACAGACATCTTTAGCGCTACTGCCACCTCCTCTGAGCTCACCATGTGTAAGCCCAGTTTCTGGCTGAGTGGTACTCACCGTGTGGGAGTGCTCTGACCACCAGGAGGCAGCTCCTGCATTGAGCGTCTGCCCCCTGGTGGTCAGTGCACATCATAGCAATTGGCCATTCCTCCATCTAGCTGAAACTGGCTCTCCAAAATCCCTGAGGGGTCCCAGATTGCGAGAGGGCACAGGCCCAGAACAAGGGACCCCACTGGTGCACCATCAGAACTGGGGAGAGACCACAGGAGGACTTGAAGGAGTGTCCAGCCCATCTCACTCAGTCCCGATTGGCTGGACCCCAGCAGCATACTAACCTACCGGTCAGAGTGTCTGCCCCCTGGTGATCAGTGCACATCATAGCATGCAGTTGAGCTGCTTTAGCATATCATTAGCATATTACATTTTGATTGGTTAAACAGCTGACTGAATTACCAGACACTTAGCATTGTAGGCTTTTATTATATAGCTTTGAATTTAGAAACTAAGATCTGGGCACTGGGTGTGCTTGTTGCTGGAGTATCCTTGTTTCAAAGTCTTATATGCAGACATTATAAACATATGGAAGTGTACAGTCATGCACTGTATAATGTTTATGTCAGTGATGGAGTATATATAACATTGTTTACCATTTAATATAGCTTAGTGTATTGTAGGTTATACCATCTAGTTTTGTGTAAGTATACTATATAATGTCCTCATAATGTCAAATGGCCTAACAACACGTTCCTCAGAACATAGCCCTGATGCTAAGCAGCACGTGACTGTAATAACATATGTGAAAAAAGTTATGTGTAATTGTTTTGACATCTATCTGTTTATATATTAATTAAATATTTGCTTACTCTGTTGTTCCTAACTCTAATTTAGTACCACATGGTTTATTTTAACCTTACTTTTAACGTATATGTATAACTTTTCTCTCTGAAAGTGAGAAACTTAGCTTTATTTTAAAAGTTTGATTTCAATTTTTTTGTATTTAATATTTTTTCATACCACCTATTATGGGTGGGACAAACGTTAGTTATATAAAGGACATGATTACAAATTAATAAAACACATTTATCCTTTGAATTGTATCATATTCATATGTAGGCTTTTAATATTTTATCATTAAGTACCAGCTGTGCTTTGTTTGCAAAGGAAGGAGTATAGCGTGAATCTAAAAATAATGCTGAGTGAATAATCAGACTTAAGAAAATTATTCTCATGTGAACTGCATGTGATTTGAAGCTTTAGATCAGTGGTTCTCTGTCTCAGCTGCATATAGGAATTACCTGAGGAGTTTTTAAAAGATGCTGATGCCTGGTTCTCACCTCCAGATTCCGATTTAATTTGTGTGGGCTTCAGAATGAGCACAGGGACTCTAACAGCTCCCCAGGTGATTCTGATATGCAGCAGAGGTTGAACCAGGGTTCAGAACCTCTGCTGCGCTTGGCCAGCTTAATGCTGATTGCAGCACCTTCTGTGATGTCTTGTTTTCTAAATGGACATATTCCAAGCTAAGCAAACTGTGAACAGCAATATATGTTTGAGTTTGAACAATGGGGCACATTGTGCTGTTGTATAAGTGTAGTCATGAGAGCACCATTGTGGCTGTTATAACAGGGCTAATAAATGTATATGGTGAGCTGTGTCTGAAGAGTAGTGTGATACGTTGCTTTTTATTTTGAATTATAAAACACAGGACCGGCACTACAATAAAAAATCTTCAAAGTAAAGTACAGCAGAAATTATAGTCTCATAAAATTATGGGCATGTAAAGGTTTATGTCGTTCTTAACCCAAAAGCCCCAAGCAATTTTCAGATATCCCTTTTCATCAAAAAGCATAGAGACCATGACCCAGTGTTACAGACTGTCACCCCTTATTCGAATGTTGAAGCCATAACACCCTTCATGACTGTATTTGGAGATAGGACATTTAAGGAGGTGTTTAAGGTTAAAGGAAGTAATAGAATAGAGCCCTAGTTAATAAGACTAGTTGAATGATTCACAAATTTATAAGAAGGGGAAGACATATGAGGAATGGACACACAGAAGAAAATCTGTATAAACTCACAGCAAAAAGGTAGGTGGATGTTTGCAAGCCAAGGAAAGAGGCTTCACCAGAAATCAACTTTGCTAGCACCTTGATATTAGACTTCCAAACCCCAAAACTGTGAGAAAGTACATTTCTGTAAGTCACCCAGTCTTTGATACTCTGTTATGGAGGTCCTAGCAGACTAATACACTCAGCAGTTTCACTTCTCCGTATATAATCAATAGATATGTAAGCATATATTTAAAGAAATGCTAAAAAATATCCATTATAGCTTTTTAAATAACAGACAAATTGAAAACATCCCAAATATTTAATCTTAAGTGTACAATTCAATAAGTTTGACATATACACATAGCCATGTTATCCACACGTTTTTCACAAAATAGATAATTTCTTCTGCATGTGTCTTTCTAGTTAATCCTTCACACCCAGAAAAACTTAGTTTTTATTTTTTTTCCCACTATGGGTTAGTTTTACCTGTTGTAAATCATAATGTAAAGGAAAGTATAAAAATATGGAGACCAGAACTACGAAGTTGTTTGCCAGAATACAGATTTCTAGTGTTTCAACAATACTTTTACTAAAAAATTCAATATTTTTACATATCATAGTCTATAAATATTCAAGAGTACAAATCTAACTGAGCAATTTTGATAAAGTTGATACTTTTCCCATAGTTATTTATTTTTATACTTCAGGGTACATCCTTACCTTGAAAGTATAGTATTTATCATGGACTACCTTATAAATCTTATAAATACCTCCACAATTCACTCAGAATTAAAATAATGCATCATTCTAACATAAATCAGTGATTTACAGCAGGAAATAAAAATAATTTGGAATTGATGATTTATTCTATTTAATAATAGTCATGATGTACATATGTGGTTGATGATTTCTGTGTTTTTAACTGTTTGTTTGGGACAAATATGGATGTCCAGAATATATGAACTCAATACGTTTTAATGTTATAACCTTGAGGCATTGATATGTCACTGAATTTACTGTGGCTCTTACAACATTAGAAGAAAATAGTGCAATACTAAGTATACATTTTTTTTTCCAAGCATGGTGACTTTTTAAAGATGAACTTCCAGTTTAAACAGCTTACCTTTAAATTCAACCAGTTTTTATTTAAATAAATCCTAATATTAAATAATAAAAAATAAAAATTAGGATGCCAACTACTTTCTGGCTATATGCTAAAGATCAATGGTCTATTGTTTTGCATTATTTTTACGTGAGGGGAAATAATGACTATTTGAAGACTATTATAGCCTCACCAAACAACATTTTTCTCTGAAATATTGTATTTTTGTTGTTGTTAATCTTTACTGCCAATATTTTTTCCATTGATTTTTAGAGAGAGCGCAAGTAGGGGGAGAGACACACAGAGAGAAACGTTGATGTGAGAGAGACACATCGGTTGCATCCCACACATGCCCCAACCAGAGCAGGGGATTAAGCCTGCAGCTGAGGTACAGCCCTTGGCTGGAATTAAAGCTGCAACCCTTCAATCCTTAGGCGATGTTCTAACGACTGAGAAAACTAGCTAGGGCCGAAATCCTATGTTTATTACGTATATCCTGAAGCACAGATTCAGATTTATTATTGGGTCTTAAAAATAATTTTCAAGTATGGACATGTCTTTAAAATAAAATATACTTTTACTATGGCATGTACAAATAAGTTTTAAATTGAATTCCAGAATTAATTATAACATATTTCTTATGATATTTATAACTATTTAGGTTACTGTTCAGCAGATGTTTGCTTTTCATGCTTTTATTTGGCAAAGTGGAGCAGGGAGTACTTGGGCAAAGTGCACCTCCCAAGCACAGTGATGTCATGGACCGTGTGCTCACTTTGGCCTGTGGAATGTGCACAGGTGGGATTTAAGCAACAGACTCAACTTTCTGCAAGAAGAAAATGCCCTCAGCAGCTGCTTCACTTCAGCCTTGGTCTCAGAAGAAATACATACAGCGTAGATTTAAACTCAACCCACAGGTTGAATGCAAGTCCAGATAAACCACATCCTGATGCAGAGCTAAATAGTTAGTCCTGGCCTTGATTATGAATTGCAGTCAACCTGACTCAGGGATGTGAGATTTTGAGTTTATTTGCTATGCAGCAGTAACGGACTAATATGTTCTCACACCTAGTTAATAATTGGTTTTCAAGTGGGAGATACAGAAGTAAAGTAGGACAAATGTTTATAATCTACTTGCAGAGCTAAGGAAAATTGCAGAAAACTGGTGATGAAAACAAGGTTATTGATAAACACAGCCCTAGTTGGATGACAGAGATAAGTTTATTTGGTAGGCCACAACTCACTAATAAAAAGTCTTTGGGAAATTAAATAGGCAGGCTGCTCTAATTCTCTATGTCGTATCATTAAACTTTCTAAAACTTAGTGGCTCAACATTACAATGTATTATTATCTTTCATATGTTCTATTGTGGCCTAGGTGAGCAGTTCTCATTTGGGTCTCTCATGTGGTGGTAACTTTAAAAAAAAAAATCTTTATTGTTCAGATTATTACAAATGTGTTCTTCTTCCCCCCCCTCAATTGTTCCCCTCCACCAGGTTCCCACCCCACCCTCTGTCCTTTCCCCATCCCCCATTGTCCTCATTCATAACTGCACAGTTTATGTTCAGTCTCTTCCCGCACCTCCACTCCCCTTTTCCCCGAGAATCGTCAGTCCACTCCCCTTCCATACCTCTGATTCTATCATATTCACCAGTTAATATTGTTCATCGGGTTTTTTAATTCCCTTGGTTTTTAGTTTCACTTGTTGATAGTTACATATTTGTGGTTCATAATTTTTATCTTTATCTTCTTCCTCTTCCTAAAGAACCCCCTTTAGCAATTCATATAATTCTGGTTTTGTGGTGATAAACTCCTTTAGTTTTTTGTTTTGTTTTGTTTTGTTTTGTTTTTTGTGAAGCTCTTTATCTGGCCTTCAATTCTGAGTGATAGTTTTACTGGGTAGAATATTTTTGGCTGTAGGTTCTTGCTATTCATCACCTTGAATATTTCTTGCCATTCTTGTCTGGCCTGCATGTATTCTGTTGAGAAATCAGCTGACAATCGTATGGGTGCTCCTTTATAGATAACTACCTGCTTTTCTCTTGCTGCTTTTAATATTCTCTCTTTTGCTCTTGGAATTTTAATTATGATGTGTCTTGGTGTGGTCCTCTTTAGATTCCTTTTGTTTGGGATTCTGTGTGCTTCCTGGACTTATAAGTCTATTTCTTTCCCCAGGTGGGGGAAGTTTTCTGTCACTATTTCTTTCAGTATGTTTTTGGTATCTTGCTCTCTCTCTTCTTCTGGGATCCCCATAATTCTGATGTTGGTTTGCTTGAAATTGTCCCAGAGGCTTCTTACACTATCTTCAAATTTCTGGATTCTCTTATCTTCTTGCTTCTGCAGAGGAGTGTCCTCTGGCTTTTTGTGTTCTAAATCTTTGTCTTGATTCTTGCGATCTTCCAGTCTGTTTTTAGGACTCTGTGTAATATTTTTTATTTCAGACAATGTTTTCTTTATTTCTAGTTGATCCCTTTTTATTTCTAGTTGATCCCTTTTTATTTCTAGTTGATCCCTTTTTATTTCTAGTTGATCCCTTTTCATATCCTCATAGGTCTCATTTATTTTATCGGCCTTTTTTAGGATATTCTTGAAAAGCCTTATAACTGTAGTTTTGAATTCAATGTCCATTCTTTTCTTTTCCTCAATCTCCTTCCTTTGTGTCCTGCCTCTTGTATGCATTTTACTTGTTTTCCTGGTTTGATGGAATAGTTTTGTGTGCTAGGTGTTCTGGTAGAGCCCAGTAGCACAGCCTTCCCAGTTACCTGTGGTGGACAGTCTTGGTATAGCCCTTTTTGGGCTATGTGTGCAGTCTTGTTGTTAAGTCTTGCTTATTGTTGGTATCACTGGGAAGTGTTGATCTCCAAGCCAATTGGCTGTGAGGATCAGCAGTGTCTCAGCTAGGAAGGCTTCTGTATTCCACTTGGATGATGTGGAGTCTCAGGGTGGCGCAGACAATCTTTGGTTCCCTGTCAGTCTCCTCTTAGAAAAGTCCTGTTTGCGGTGAGTCTCGCAAAATTGGTTGCAGGAGCAAGCACTTCTTTGATAAAGGTGCAGACAAGCTTTGAATTCCTGCCAGTCCGTCCTTAGAGAAAGCCAGACTCTTGGAAGAGCTTCTGTGCTCAGCTTCGATGGGGTGGAGTCTTGGGGTGGTGCAGACAAGCTTTGTTTTCCCTTCGGCTCCTCCTCAAGTCTCGCAATAATGGCCTCTGGTTTCACACACCTCTGAGAGATCTCTGCCCACTGCCTGACAGTCTGGCCTCTCCCTGACTGGGACCATCTATCAGAGCAATAGGGTGATTCTGCTTTCCTCTGAACAAGAAAGCCAGCTGCGCATTAGCTGTCTGCCCTCTCTGTGCACTGGGAGTAAGTCAGTAGCGAACTCAGCCCGGCCCACCCTCTCTGCGCACCTGGGAGTAAGCCAGCAGCAATCTTGGTCCCGCCCTCCCTCTCCATGCGCAGGGAGTAAGCCAGCGCCTTTTCGCGTGCACAGTTCTCCATACCTTCACAGCTTCTGAGGGTCAGCGTGCCTTCTCTCTCCTTCCCAGATGGCAGAGCCTCCTCTCAGCTAGCTGACCAGTGCTTCAGGGAAATACCTCCCCTGTTTCCCAGTTCTAAGTTCAAATTTGTTGTGGTAGGCTGCATTTGGGTGTCTACCCTATGCCACCATCTTGGTTTCTCCTGGTGGTAACTTTTTGAAGAACTTTTGATTTTTAGAGTGATAGAAAGGGAGAGGAAGAGAGAGAGATAAACATTGATGTGAGAGCAAAACTCTGATAGGCTGTTAAGCCCAAAACCCAGGCATCTATCATGATTTGGAATTGAACTGGAAACCTTTCAGTGCACAGGATGACACTCAAACAACTGAGCCACACCAACCAGGGCTCATCTGGTGGTACTTTGAAGTCAGGTGGAGCTGCCATTATCTGTAGGCTTACAATTGCTATATGTGTGAGAAGGTTGCTGTGGTTCCTGGATGCTGACTGTAAGCTGAGACTTTAGTTGGGCAGCCCACTTTAGGTCCTCTACAACGTGGTGTCTTTATGTGACTTGGGCATCTCTCAATATGGTGGCTTGGGTCCTGGGTTGTATCCCAAGAGCAAGCATTTCAAGAGAACAGGAAGATACTGCAAGGCTTTCTACAATGAAACCTCAGAACATCCAGAATGATACATTAATGCATTCTTTTCATCAAGCAAATTAGATCAGCTTGATTCAAGGTGAGTGGATGCAGACCCACAACTCTTCATGTGATAAGTAGTAACCACAAAAAAAGAGTGAATAAATTGATGGTGTCCATCTTGAGAACGTATTTACTTCAGAGGCTTTATCTGATTCAATTGAGATAAATAGCTTTATCTACAGAGTGCTCATATGATTTGTCATACACATCACCAAATCACCACATGTTTAAGAGTAAAATGGATAGTTCATACGAATACAGTGGAATTTCTTATAAACTCTGGAACTTCTATCACTGTTTCTTACTAAACTATTATGTATTAGTATGAATTCATCCTTTTATATTTTGATGCTGAGTTAATTCTGCAAACCATATATTTCTCCTTTACCAACTGAATTTCTCTTAAACTCTGCCATTAGGAGGCAGTAGAAGACTTAAAAGCAAGTGGAATAGTCATGTCAATTCCTCTCTGTTGCCAGAATCTACATGGTCTAGATGTTTTCTGAAAATATACAAACATATTCTTGACCAAAAGTTAATAAAGCAATATTTTCTGTAAATTTGACTTGGGATCCTTTTTCATTTTTTGCTCAAATGATTTTCCTCTGGCTTGTTTTGACATCATGTGTGTTTTTCATGAGTGTCTTGTTGTTAGCATTACAATTAATTTTCTAAAGTACAAATTTTCTATATGTAATTTACTTACAAAATATTTTTCCTTACATGATATTCTTCTACTACCCCCTTTTTTTATTTAAATATTAGGAGGCTTTTGAAAATTTTATACTGTAGTCTTGATAGCTTTTAAATTTTAATTTTTGCACTATAATGACTGCTTTAGGTTCATTTCCTGTTGTGAGGTTTTATCCTGAGATGAACTACCAATAAAAATTTTAATTAACACTCTAGGAACAGCTTTATGTCCAGTGCAATTAGTTTTTCTAGAATATTCACTTATTTCAATTAGCCAATTTCAATTAGCCTGAAAACTTGTCTACTATTTTTACTGTCAAATTTATTACTATAACACAATCTTATTTTACCCTGTAAATAGTAGTGGAAAGGATTATTTGCCTTCTTGAGTAGGCCCTGAACATTTCTGGTGATAGGCTGGATTTAGATATCAAAAACCCACTTCCCCACACCATGGGTACAAGCCAACTCAGACAAGTCCTATTGCAGTGAGAGGGCAGCTGCTGTTGGCCAAGTCTCTGTCTGTTACCTGGGTTCCAATGTGAGCTGGGCATGGGAAGTGAAGCAGCCATGGGAGCAGGAAACTTCCCTCAGAAGGGGTGAGGGTTCAGGCCTCTGCAAATTTGGGGGAGGTGAGGGTCTGTGCCCCACCTCTGTTGACCCCCAAGTTCTCTCCTGATGGCCCCTCTGCATCTGTGCCTGTCTTAGGTTGTTCCTTCCCTGAGGAAACTTACCCATCTCTGGCTAACCTGCCATCCTCTGGGGCCAAGCAGGGTGATGTGAGGTTGAGTTCTATCTCCTTGGTAGTTTATGCCCCCATGGCCTCCATACCCAGCACCTGCCTTGGGAGCCCCTAGCCTGCTGGCAGGGCCCCAGCTCTGATAAAACATTTTTGGAAACTGAGTTTCTTCTCCAAAAGGGTAGGGATAAAGGGGAGAGATCAACCAAAGGACTTGTGTGCAGACATATGAACTTAACCAGTGGTCAAGGGCAACAGGGAGGTGGGGGTATGTGTGGGGAGGAGTGTGGGATGGGAATGGGGAATGAGGACAAATATGTGATACCTTAATCATTAAAAAAAATTAGAATAAATAAATAAATAAATAAGAAACAAACAAACAAAAAACTGTCCCAATTCCAAATGGAAGTAATATAAACCAAAATTATAGGTGGTTGGTAAATAAGCCTTAATAAGGAAAACTCTAATAAACAAGCATGAGGAAAAATGTTTACCCTTTGGTTCAAATAAGTACAAAGTAAAGCAACATTTATGAAGCATTCCAGAATAAGAATAACATTGGGAAATAGTGCTCAACATTTCAAGCAGTTCCTGTGGAATTGGGATGCTCATTTCCTGCTGGTGACAATAGAAATGGTTATAACATTCTTAAAATGCAATGGGAAACTAGCAAGAACCACACAAATGTTAGGGAATCTTTTGATCCAGACAGTCAAGGAATTAAGAAAAATAAGTTATTCAACAGTATAAAAAACATACATGCATAAGCTATTTGTCAAAAACCTGGAAACACCCTAAATGCAAAACAGTAGCAAAATGATTTAGTAAATTACAGTATATCAACTTGATGGAAAACTATGTCATTATTAAAATGGTAATTAGCAAGTAAATGTAGAAATGTAAAAAATGTTTATAGTTTACAGTTTGAGTGGGAAAAAATAAAGGACTTCTATCGTATGATTGTAACTGTAGGAGAATGCATTTATGCAAACAAATACCAAATTTTCTCATTCTAAAAGGCATATTTTTAGTATTTCAACAGCTGTGGAATCAAGATGGATTTTACAATAATACTGTCTTGTGTTTTAACTGGAAGTACTTTTTCTTTCTTAGTGGTATGTGAAATAATGATACATCTTAGATTAAATGAAATGTGTTACTATTAGAAACTATACAAATCTATCAAGGGATTCTAGGTGTTTGATTTTACTTATGTTCAAATTAAACTTTATTAGTAATAATAAAAAAAACAAATGGAAGAAGAGACTTGCCCTTCCTGTTCCTATTAACATTGTTTCAGCACAGTCTTGGTAGCAGTAGTAGACTCCGGTTCCCAAGTTTGATTTTTCCATGTTCTCCAAACCAGCCTCAGTGCACTCCAGATATATCATCAACAGAGACACTCTTTTTAGTGAAGTGAGAGCCCATTAAGCTTTTAGATTCTAGTAACCTCAATCTCTTCCCTTTTTTCTTCCTGCCCTAGAGATGTGAGCTATTCTTGTTGGTTTTTCAATTCCTGTCTAACTAATTCCTTACATTAAACTTGCAACCAAAAAAAAAGTGTAGTTTTTCTTTTCCTGAACTTGACAGATATCATCTTATCAACCTGGCTTTTCTCATGACTTAAATATTGATAGATCATATGAATCCAAAAGTTTTACTAAGTAATCAGAATTTACATTGGCCATGCTCAGGGCACTAAAAAATATAAATAACAATGATTGGGCTCAAATAAATAAATTCTTCTCTTACTATAATGTAGTTTATTTAGTTTTGTTAAATATTGAAAATGTCTGCAAATTATCAATTGATTTTATGATGTATTTACTACTGGCATCTTTAATGCACAGCAAACTGCTTATATTATCAAGTAATCTTTTACTGACTAATATCTATGTAAACATGGCACTATGCTATTGTGTATGTAAAATCATTTTTATTCTATCTTATAAGCATACAGTAAAATATACTTAATGTTTTGTACTGATGTGTAATCTATAAGAGAATTGGAATGTATCAGCCAAAAATCCTAAGAATAACAAGCAAATATAAAGCTGGCAAATAGGTTTTAGGAATTTTTATTCCACATGGAAGTTTCTTAGTAGATAATAACAGTTATTCAAACCAACATATGACCTAAGTAGTGGATGTATTCTCCTACAAAGTTAATTATTTGTATTTTGAGAACCAAGGGAAAATACAAGAGGAACTTTTAGTGCTACCAATTAAAAAATTCCTTAAAAATTACATTTGTGTATGCATTTGTGTATGCACTATTTGAAAAACAATGGAAATGCAGCACCTCTTTATTCTTCTATAATTTTTAGCAGTACATCTGTTTGTCCTAGTGTGAGAATTATAAATTGTAAGGGCCTAAATCTTCCTCTTTGATTTTATTTTAATGTTACCTTTTGATTTCTGTTCTGCTTTATCTCTTCTAAGTAGAACAAGAAGACATACTGACCAGGTGACTATATAATTCTCTTTGTCAGATAGGGCATCTTTTTCTCTACTTTGATGGAGTCAGAATAACACTACAAATATACAAAAAACATGCGCTTTGATGGTTCTACTATGAAAAGTACTGTGTATCCTTCATATGCAATCTGTTTATTTAAAAGCATTTTTAATTTTGTTATTCTTAGAGTTCCTGCTGCTAGAGTCTGCCACTTAATTATGCTATATGGCAGCAGGATCTACTTATATTCATAAGATATTCTACCATTAAAAGGCACGGTAACATATTTTTAAAAAACAAAATTTAATGATTTTGTGTATGTGCTTTTTGTTAGCAGGATGGGGGCTCCCTAGATATATGCAACCTGTGCCTCTGGAGGCACAAGTGAGTTGCAGCTCTATCATTGTAAAACTTTGGGGATTTGGGTAAAGATCTGAGGCTACAGATAACATGGAGGGATAGAGAAAAGATATTATAGGCAAAGAAAGGAAGATACATGCTTGAAAAGTGGGGAAGATAAAATGTTTAATAAAGGAAGGCCAGCATCTTGGAGCTGGGAACTGAAAATGATATGTCCATATTTGCTTACCCTACTTGTTGTTGTTGAGGTGAATCATTTTCTTTTTTCCCCTTTTAATATGTTTATATTGATTTCAGAGATGAAAAGAGAGGGAGAGACAGAAATAAACATCAATGATGAGAGATAATAATTGATCAACTGCCTTCTGCCTGCCCTCTACTGAGATTGAACCTACAACGCTGGCATGTGCCATTGACTGGAATCTAACCCAGAACCCTTCAGTCCATAGGCTGATGCTCTATCCACTGAGCCAAACCAGTTAGGACAAGGTAGAACATTTTCATGTGTGCCATTTTAATTTGGGTTAATTATAAATGAGATCAAATTAGTTTGAATTGAATAGCTATTATTTATCATAACTTTAGTAAAATAATACTGGGAAATTATATTTTTAGACTGTACAATATTTCTTTTACATGATTTTAGCAATCAAAGGAACATTGTATATTTACCACTAAATTCTAATTAAAATTCTGTATTCTGTAATAATTTAGAAGGCTTTAAGAATCTTGTAGATTGGTAAGTCAGTGAAAGTAAAGGTTACAAGGGGATCAATGTCAGAGGATAGACTGAGGGTGTTATAACCCCATTCCTCTGAGTTTTGCATCATAATCATTTGGAGGTAATCAGGAGACTTAACTGAAGGAGTCCCCCTCAAGAAGCATCCCTGTCTAATACTATTCAAATAATGCAGAACTCTCACTGTTTCTATAGACAGTTTATTTCCTGGTGGCCTTGGGCATTAAGCTTGGCTCACTTTATTTGTTTGTAACTTACCTATGACTACTAATTACAGATTCAGGTTTAAAAACAAACAAACAAAAATCAAAAGACTCTAACTCAAGCTTAGCAAACTTGGAATTTCATGGAAACACTATTAGAATATATTTATAAATAATATCTATTTGCAAAAACAGGCTAAAAGAGTTACCACCAAATCAGCACTTCAAGAAATGCTAAAGGGACTGATGTAAGAAGAAATAAAGAGAAAGAAAAGAACACAGTCATACAGAATAAAAAATGGAAATAAATAAGTACCCATTAATAATAACCTTAAATGTAAATGGCTTGAGTGTTGTAATAAAAAATCATAGGATAGTTAAATGGATAAGAATATATATATATATATATATATATATATATATATATACACACAGTCTAAAAGAGATCTATCTCAGAAACACAGGAATCACACACAATCAAAGTGAAGAGATGGGAAAAAAATTTCCAGGCAAATGGAAATGAAAAAAAATAAAATCTGGGGTTGAAATACTCATATCTAACAAAATAGACTTCAAAGTGATGACCACACAGAAATAAGGAGAACCACTTTATAAAACTAAAGAGATTTATATAACTCTGATACACATATATGTACCCAATACAGGATCATAACTATATATATAAAACTTCTGGAGTGTTTTAAGGAAAGATCAACAGCAATACAATCACAATAGGGGATTTTAACATTCATTGATATCACTGGATAGATCTAGACAAAAAAGTCAACAAGGAGACAGTGATCCTACATCGCACACTACTTCAGATGGAATTAATTGACTTTTTCAGAACAGTTTACCTCAAAGCTACAGAATAAACAATCTTCTCAAGTGCACATAGAACATTTTCAAAGATAGACCACATGTTAGGACACAAACTAAGTCTCTATAAATTCAAGAAGATTGAAATCATATCAAGCATTTTCTCATATCACAATGGCATAAAATAAAAAAACAATTGCAATAAAAAAAAGCTCAAAAACATTCAAACACATGGAGGCTAAATAGCATGCTATTAAACAATGAATGGGTTATCAAAGAGATCAAAGAAGAAATAAAGATATATCCTGGAAACAAATGAAAATGAACACACAGCAATCCAAAATCAATGGGACACAGTTCTGAGAAAGAAGTCATAGCACTTCAGGTCTACCTAAAAAATGAAAGGAAAAAAAAAGAAAAGAAAAACTTTAATAATTTATCTAATTCTACAAATTAATGAATTAGACAGAGAACAACAAGAAAAGCCCTAAGTAGAAAGAAGGGAATAATAAAAATCACAGTGGAAATAAATGTCATAGAAACTAAAAAAACTAAAAAAAGTCAATAAAACAAGAGTGGGTTGTTTGAAAAGATAAATAAGATTGATGAACCTCTAGCGAGACTCATCAAGAACCAAAGATAGAGGACTCAAATAAACAAAATCAGAGAAAAAGAAGTGAAGTAACAACTGATACCACAGAAATACAAATGATCATTAAAAGATATGAATGGCCGAAACCGGTTTGGCTCAATGGATAGAGCGGGCTTGGGGACTAAAGGGTCCCAGGTTCAATTCTGGTCAAGGGCATGTACATTGGTTGCGGGCATATCCCCAGTAGAGGGTGTGCAAGAGGCAGCTGATCGGTGACTCTCTCTCATTGATGTTTCTAACTCTCTGTCTCTCTTCCTTTCTCTCTGTACAAAATCAATAAAAATAAAAAAAAGATATGAATGACTGTATCTTAACAAACTGGACAATCTGGATGAAATGGACATATTTCTAGAAAAATACAATAATCCAAAATACAATCAGGATGAATCAGAAAACCTGAATAGGCCAATAACAATTGATAAAATTGAAGCAGTAGTAATAGTAAAAAAAAATTCTAGCGAACAAAAGCCTTGGTCTAGATGGCTTCACAGTGGAGTTTTACCAAACATCAAAGAAAAGCTAACACATATCCTCCTCAAACTATTCCAAAAAATTCAAGCTCTTTTTGTGAGGCCAGTATTACCGTAAATCCAGAACCAGATAAATACACTACAAAGAGAGAGAATTACAGGCCAATATCCTGGTTGAATAGAGGTGCTAAAATATTAACAAAAGATTAGCAATTCAGATCCAGCAATACATTAAAAACATCATAGCCCCAGCTGGTTTGGTTCAGTAGCTAGAGTGTCAGACTGTGGACTGAAGGGTCCCAGGTGCAATTTCGGTCAAGGGGACATGACCAGGTATTGGGCTCAATACTAGTTGGGGCCTGTAGGAGGCAGCCGACCACTGATTCTCTCTCATCATTGATGTTTCTATCTCTTTCTCCCTCTCTCTTCCTCCCTGAAATCAATAAAAAATATTAATATATGGAAAAAAAACAAACAAACATAATATACCATGACCAAGTGGGATTTATTCCAGGGATGCAAGGCTGGTACAATATTCGCAAATTAATAAATGTGATACAGTACATAAACAGATTGCAAGACAAAAATCACATGATCATATCAATTGATGCAGAAAAAGCATTCAAGAAAATTCAACACCCATTTTTGATAAAAACTTTCAGCTGAATGGGAATAGAGGGATCATACCTCAACACAATAAATGCCTTATATGATAAACCTACAGCGAACAATGGTCAAAATTAAAACTATTTCTTCTAAGAACAGGAACATGATAGGGATGTCTGCTTTCACAACTCTTATTCAGCATAGTCCTAGCCATAGTGATCAGACAAGGAGAATACATAAAATGCACCCAAATTGGAAAGGAAGAAGTAAAACTGTCATTATTCTCAGATATGATATTGTACATAGAAAACTCTAAATAATCCATAAGAAAACTACTAGATTAAAAAAAAAATACTTTGCAAAGTAACAGGATACAAAATTAACACCCAGCAATCTATGGCATTTTTATACATAAATAATGAACTGTCAGAAAGAGAAACTAAAGAAACAATCTCATTTACCATTGCGACAAAAAAAAATTAAGATACTTAGGAATAAACATAACCAAGGAGATAAAAGACCTGTACTCAGAAAACTACAGAATGTTGAAAAAAGAGATAGAGGAAGATATAAACAAGTGGAAGAATATACTTTGTTCATGGATTGGTAGAACCAGCATCATTAAAATGTCCATGCTACCCAAGGAAATCTACAGATTCAATGCAATCCCTATTAAAATACCAACAGCATGTTTTTCAGATCTGGAACAAATACTCCTAAAATTAATATGGAACCAAAAATGACCTGAATAGCTGCAAGCAATCTTGAAAAAGAAGAACAAAGTTGGATAAGTCACAATGCCAGATGTCAAGTTATGCTATAGAGCCACTGTGGGAACTCAAAGCAGTCTGCTACTGACATAAGAACAGGCATATAGATCAATGGAACAGAATAGAGAGTGTAGCAATCAACCCAAGCCATTACACTCAATTAATATCTGACAAAGGAGTCAAGAACACACAGTGAAGTAAAGAAAGACTCTTCAATAAATGGTGTTGAGAAAATTGGACAGGTTCATGCAAAAAAATGAAACTAGATCACCAACTTACACCATACACAAGAAAAAACTCAATATGGATAAAAAAACAAAACAAAAAAAAAACTTAAATGTAAGTCGTGAATCTATAAAAATCCAGGCAGAAAAATCTCAAACATTTCTCATAGCAATATGTTTACTGATACATATCCTAGAGCAAAGGAAACTAAAGAGGAAATAAATAAATGGGACTACATCAAAATAAAAAGCTCTCCACAGCAAAAGAAGCCATCAACAAAATGAAAAGAGAGCCGACTGCCTGGGAATATATATCTGCTAATGATACATCTGATAAAGTTTTAATATCCAAAATATATAAGGTACTCGTGCAACTTTTAAAAAGGAAGCCAAGCAATCCAATTAAAAATGAGCAAAAGATTTAAATAGACACTTCTCCAAAGTGGACAAAGAGAAGGCCAAGAGACATAAAAAGATGCTCAAAGTCACTAATCATTCTAAATATGCAAATTAAAATGTCAGTCAAGTATCACCTCTCATCTTTCAGAATGGCTATCATCAACAAATCAATAAATGATAAATGTTGGTGAGAAGGTGGAGAAAAGGGAACTCGAGTAAACTGCTGGTGGGAATGCAGAGTAGTGCAGCCACTGTTGAAATCAGTATGCAGTTTCCTAAAAAAATTGAACTGCCATTTGACCCAGTGATCCACATCTAGGAATATATCCTAAGAAACCCGAAACACCAATCAGAAAGAATATATGCACCCCTATGTTCATAGTAGGACAATTTACAATAGCTAAGATCTTGCAATAGCCCAAGTGCCCACCAGTAGATTAATGGATAAAAAAACAACTGTATTACCTTTACAGAATGGAACAGTAAACAAAGAAGGAACTCTTAACATTTGCAGTAGCATGGATGGACAGAAGAGTATTATACTAAGTTAAATAAGCCAGTCAGAGAAAGGTAAATATCACATCATCTCACTCATATGTGAAATCTAATTAAAAAAATAAACTGATGAATAAAATAGAACCAAAAACTGACAAATTTCAGAGGGAAAGCAGGGGTGGGGGATGGAAGGAGAATGATTAGCAGTGGAACTTATCTATAGATATAAAAGCCTAAGTGACCATTATAACCAGATGACTGAATGACTGGCTGGTAGCTATGACGTGCACTGACGACCAGGGAGCAGTTGCTCAATGTAGAAACTGTCCACTGGTGGTTATGTGCTCCCACAGTCAACATCCCATGGTCCCTCCCCACAGCCAGCCTGCCGGCCCCAATCAGGACAGATTGGCCGGCCAGGAGAGACCCCAGCTATGCACAGATTCATGCACCAGGCCTCTAGTATGAATATATGCATAACCCATGAACACAGACAATGGAGTGGTGAAGGGCTGGGAGGAGCAGGTACTTGGTGGAGGGGGCTAATGAAAAAGTACACACACACACACACACACACACACACACACACAAAAGGGACCTGTGTAATACTTTTAATAATGATAAATTTCCCCCCAAAATAATATCTGTTTGTAGAGCAAATACTTTTCAATATAATTATTAGTTAAACTATAGGCCCAGTGCATGAAATCCATGCACAAGTAGGGTCCCTAGAGGCTTCTGGCTGCAGGATGGGGCCTACCTTCCACTCCCTGGGGCAGGGCCAGCCAGGGGGAGTGGTTGTGGGCAGTCATCCCACAGCCCCACCCTCTGGTCTAACTCCTGGTTGAGGGCACAATTTGCATATTAGGCTTTTATTATACAGGATAGTTCTCATGGATATTTTGTTTTTAATCCTGTTCAACTGACTCCAGTAGATGGAATAACTTTTATAATTATTTTTTAATGACTACATTTGAGAGGAATGTCTGAGTTTGTCTAAGATTTACATAATTCTAGTATTACATTATATTTAAGATCTTTCTCTCTGTAGAAAGGAATGAATGATATTGAATGGGAGTAAATGAATTTGATTTGTAATTTTAGAGGAATGTTTAGTAAATGTACATCCCAATGCACTATAAAAATCTAAACATGTCCTCCCTATAAATTGGTTGGTTTAAAGTTGAAATTAAATTAAATTTAAAGTTCTTTTGCTCATGTATAGGCCTTTGGCCTGATTCACAGTGTCTCTTTTTCTCAAAAATATAATCAATTTTATGAAATTATTTTAGAATTGTGGGAATATTTGAGTATGGGTCCACATTCTACTAAAATATGGGGTAATCTGAGAAAAAAATAATTAAAATAAGAACGCTATCAGAAGTTAAAATGTTGCCGGGACCAGTTTGGCTCAGTGGACAGAGCGTCGGCCTGCAGACTGAAAGGTCCCGGGTTCGATTCCAGTCTAGGCCATGTACTTTGGTTGCGAGCACATCCCCAGTAGGGGGTGTGCAAGAGGCAGCTGATCGATGATTCTCTCTCATCGATGTTTCTAAATCTCTATCCCTCTCTCTTCCTCTCTGTAAAAAATCAATAAAATATATATTTTTTAAAATGTAACCAATGGAATTAACTTAATTGACTTAGGAAAAATTCCAACCCTCTGTAGGTACCGTGTTTCCCCGAAAATAAGCCATCCCCTGAAAATAAGACCTAGCGCAACTTTGGGAGAAAAAATTAATATAAGACACTGTCTTATTTTCAGGGAAACAGGGTAGATACCAGGGATTTTCATGCTGTGCTGGTTAATATTCAATAGGTGGTATCTATCCCTCTGTCTTTGGCCTTATCACCTGATTTTTGTATTCTCTTTTTTTTTTTAATATCTTATTTATTTATTTTTTTTACAGAGAGGAAGGGAGAGGAATAGAGAGCTAGAAACATCAATCAGCCACCTCCTGCACACTCCCCACAGGGAATGTGCCCACAACCAAGGTACATACCCTTGACTGGAATAAAACCTGGGACTCTTGAGTCCAACGCTCTATCCACTGAGCCAAACCAGTTTTGGTGATTTCTGTATTCTTTAACTTAGGAGAGTGCCTCTAGCGATGGTGAGTTTTATGGGTCTAATATGCTAGCTAGGCTATATATGGGACCCAGTTATTTAATCAAATACTATTCTGAGTGTTCCATTGAAGATATTTGGTAAATGTGGTAAGTTTCTACAGTTGATTTTAGTAAGATTTTCCTTACTAGTATAGCTGAAAGGCCTAAAGAGCAAAACTGTCTTCCTGAATCAAAAATACCATGTTTCCCCGAAAATAAGACATCCTCCGAAAATAAGACCTACTTACAGGTTTCCTTCTGAGTGAAATATAAGGCATCTCCCTGAAAATAAGGTCCCCCTAGGCTAAACATGAGAGATTTGGTCCACTGATTCTGAAAGAAATGGAGTCACAAGAAATTCACCAGGAAATTCAGGAATTGGATTGTTATGATGATGTTCCAGAAGATGATGACATGATTGTCATTGAATAAATGAGTAAATTCTTGATACTGTAGGAGTCACAGTTTGTCTGGTTTGTGTTGACAACTACTGTACTACCGTACCGTAAACAGGTAATAAATTTCCTTTATTTTCATTTAACAATAAATGTGTACCATATTCTTCTTCATGGAAAAATAAGACATCCCCTGAAAATAAGACCTAACACATCTTTGGGAGCAAAAATTAATATAAGACACTGTCTTATTTTCGGGGAAACAGGGTAGTCTTCCTTAAGGATACAGTATCAACACTAGGCTGCCAGCATGCCTTATGGATTTCATAAGCCAATCCTTGAACATAAGCTAATTCCTTGAAATAAATCATACATACGTGTGTGTGTGTGTGTGTGTGTGTGTGTGTGTGTGTGTGTGTGTGTTTTCCTAAATATACTACTGGTTCTCTTTCTCTGGAGAATCTTAACTGATGTGATAATTTGATACAGAGATACTTAGTAGTATAAAGGTATTAATCTACCCTAGAAATATATGCATGTTTAATTTTATTTTAGCTCAATAAATCTGGATTGTGACTAAATTTGCCATAATTTTATCTGGAAAAATGTATAGAAAGGGTGAATATACAAATGGACAGTGGCCAGATCATATATGACAATATATAACTTGTACTAACCAAAGTTAGTCAGTGATTCTGCAGTGATTGGTCCAGAATGAACAGGACTTGCTCAATGAGTACCAACTTTGCCCCTGTTTCCAACTCAGGACGAACCAGATATTGCCAAATATGCTCCCCAAACCAATCACATAAGATGGCCCACTTCTAATAAGCTCACTTATAGTTTTCCTAAATGAGCAATCTGCAACCAGAGCATACTGAAGTCCTCTCTTTTCTCTCTCTCTCTCTCTCTCTCTCTCTCTCTCTCATCTCTCTCTCTCTCTCCCTCTCTCTCCTTCACCCCCCTCCCCATTCTGCCTCTGCAAATCTAAGTCATGGTGGCTGACAGCCTTGATATAGCAAGCTCTGCACAAGTAGTCTCATTTGGGTGGCCTTTGTTTATTTTCATAGTTTTTCTGGAGGTTTCATGGAGATACAGTCTGCACTGCCCACTGATGTAGATTCCAGTCTTGGACCAGGTGCATTATCCACAGAGATTGCTAGTGCCTTGGAGCTTGTGACTGGTGAAGTCCCTGCTGATATATGAAGTCAGCACTAGGTTTAAACACCACATTGTTTGCATTAAATTCCTCAGCTAATGATCCACGTTTTGGTATCCAGATTTCATTATTAGCTTCAATTTTCTTCATTTTTTTTGTATTGTGCTAACAGTGCTGCTTGTCATAAGAAGGAGAATTACAAGTTAGAACTAGGAATAGGTCTTATAGGTCTGTTGTTGGAACTAGCATTATAGACTGGTGAGTTTGTGATTCTCATATCAGCATCTGTTTGAACAAACTTTGCTGTGGGTCACCCATATAAAAGAATGAGGTTATCATTCCATCTCAAATCTTTGTCCTGAGAGTTCAGCTATGATCCAGACTGAATGTCTTTTTCAGTTAAATTTCAATTATTATTTGTATAAACTATATCCACAAATAGAAGGAACACAACTCCTTCTCTCTAAAATTTTAGCTGTGTATATAGTGACTTCCTTCCACAGAGTACATACAGTATGAAAAAGGGAAGAAAAGAATAACTTTACATGAAAAAGCCGGCCAAACGCTACCTCAGCCAGGTGATTCAGATCAACCTGAAGAGTGATAAATCAAGTTGACAGGATAGCCCCTTGGATGATGTGGTGAAAATATCACCTTACCTCTGTGATCTTTCCTCCACCCCGCCCCTCCAAATGTAGCCTCAGTCTAATCACAAGAAAACCAGCAAGCAAAACCCAATTAAGAGACAGTCTACACTATATTTGAACATTACTCCTCAAAACTCTAAAGAAGATCAAAAACAAGGATAGCTTGGGAAATTGTCATAGCCAAGAGGAATTTAGGGAGACTGACAAGTAAACGTAACATAATATCCTGGATAGAATAACAGAAAATTGACATTAATAAAAACTTTAAAAATCGAAATAAATTATGGAGTTTTACTTAATAATAATGTATCAGTACTGATCCTTTAGTTGTGACATATATACCATGCTAATGTAAGATGTTTGAAATATGCAAACTAGATATGAGGTATATGATAACTATTTGTACTATCTTCTCAACTTTTTTGTCAGTCTGAAACTATTCTAAGATAAAAATTTTAGTCAAAAGTCAGTTGGAGTATATTTTTTTATAAAAACATTTTTAGAAAAATTGAATATATATATTTTTTCAATTTTCATATAACTACGGCTAGCTTAGCAATCATTCCCTTTCCAAGACATGGGACTTGGAAGGAATATGAAATGTAAAGTAGGGACTTAGCAAAATTATATTTGCATATTTGTCCATAGGATTCTGAAAAATATTTACTTATAAGAATAAATATATTTATTTTTGGTTTATTTAAATTCAGCTCTTTCTCTGTTTTTTTAATTTATGGATTACTTTTGTTTATTGATCTTTCAATAAAATATGATCAAAGTTACAGGATAATTATAATCATAGTATTAGCTAGGTGAAACACCACTTTTTGTGAAATGGAAATGAAATTTTATTTTTAAAACACTGTATCCATTTTATTTCCATTCTTTCTTATAAAGAGCTTTAAAGAATAGCTTGAAGTTTTCTAGTCATGAGAATGATAGTAAGGGCATTTATCATGTACCTGCATCATACTTCTCTTTAATTCTTACTAGTATGTCTTAGCTAAATCTTTTATAAGGACAGCTTAGCTATTAACATCTAACATAATGGATTCAGATTAGGAACATTTAGAATGTACAGTAATCTATGAAAGTTGTAATTAGGTTGCCTTTTACCTGATTATTATTAAAAAATAGAAGCCTGGTGCACAAATTCATGCTCGGGTGGGGTCCCTCAGCCTGGCCAGTGATCTGGGTTAATTGGGGCCAAAAGGCCAGAGTGGGGGGAGGGAAGGCAAGAGGTTGGCCAGCCATGAGAGGTTGGCCATGGGAGCCCACTGACCATCAGGGGGAAGCTCCTGCATTGAGCATCTGCCCGCTGTTCAGTGTGCATCATAGCTACCGACTGGCAATTAGCATTGATCTGTGGGGTGACTGGTGTGGTGATCAGGGCCCTCACTTGCATCTGCCCTGGCCTGGTGCTGCCCACTCACCGGCCCCATCCCCCACCACCACTGGTCACCATCTATGGGGTGAGTGGCAGGGCAATCAGGGCCCCCACTCACACTTACCTTGGCCTGGTGCAATCAGCTCACCTGCTCCACCCTCCCGCTGCAGACCCACTCTCGGGGCCCATTGGGGCTGGCAGTGCCACCACTGCTGCCTGCTGCCAGAGCCACATCACTGACATCCACCATGTTCCGTGCAACCCCCTGGTGGTCAGCGCACGTCTAACTCCCAGTCAGTTGAACTCCTGCCTGTGGGGATAATTTGCATATTAGCCTTTTGTTATACAGGATATCCTATTCTTGAATCAACAAATTCCTGTACCTTGAAAGGAACTGTGGGCTGTAAAGCTGTGGTGGGCACAGAGGTGAATCTCAGTCCATCCTCTGTGCCCTCGCCCAGTTCCTCCCAGCAGGGCCACCAATCCTCTGTCTGCACACATCTACTGCTGGCACCAGCATCATCAGCAAGTGTGAGCAGCAGCTGCTGCCCCTAATCACCCCTCAGGAGTAGGGGGAGGTGGAAAAGCCCTCAGGGGTGATCTGGGCCAGCAGCCACCACTTGCAATGCTGGCGTGCTGAGCGATAGGGACTGGCGCTGGGCACCATCAGCAGGTGCGAGCAGTGGCACTGGTGCCAGCTGCAGGTGTAAGCAAACTGTGTGTGATTGCAGAACATGGGAGCAAATAATTTTCAGTAACCACCAGAGGCTTGTCCCAATGGCAGCAACCGGTGCCCTGCCTTGGTCTGCCCCACCCCCCCACCTGCTCCACCCTCCCGCCAGCACCTGCCATGTTCCACGCTCTGCCACCTGCTGCCGACGCCCACCATGTTCTGCGAGTGTGGGCCCCTTTGTGGTCAGCGAACATTATAGCAACTGGTTTGTTGATTGTTTGGTTGTTCAGTCTACTTGCACAATATATATATATAATGGTAATCACATACATTTCATCTGTGATTCCTAATTCATCAAAATATATTAGGCTGAAATTAAATAAGGTAAGTATTGTGAACCTCAACATGATATAATAAGTTATCTTTAACATTTTCTGACTTTACATTAATTTCTACAATACTATTATAAGGCTATGAAAAAATGTTTCTAGAATCCAATGTTACATACAAAATGTTGTATAAGCTAGATCTTTATTCATAGGCTGAGTTTGACTATGCTCATTAGTTTCTCCATAAGGGTTGATGCATTATTGTTCTTTGTCTTCAATAAACTTATTGTGGGAGAAGGGGCAAGTTCACTGACCAATGCAAAACTCTATGGTGGACCTCTGATAATGGAAGCACTGAGTCTGGGGGAGTGCCTGAGAGGGATCGTTGACCAAGGTTAGTTAGGAATTGAGATAAGAACTGGTTCATAAGAATTGCAATTCCTGAACCCAATCTAAAAAGACAATCAGCATTTAGGTAGAAACTAGTAAGTTTATCTTTATAGACAGAACACACGGAATGAAATTGAGGCAGGACAAGCATTGCTTAATGGGGAAAATTATAAGTGTTCAGTGGGCTTCCAGGCAGTTGTTAGAGTCGAGGCTAAAGAATCAGGTGACAGCCAAATTTAATCAAGGCAGTAACAATGTATAATTAATTTTATAGTACTTATTTATTTTATATTCATTATTAGTATAATTCCAACAGGTATTTTGTAACTGTAATATTACAAAAATCTGTCATTGCTGACATAGAAAATAATGAATATTTCCATTATTGGGTGGCTAATTTAAATATAATTTCTTAATGTAAACCATTGGTCAGAATTATTCAGAACCTGGAGTCCTGGTTGTGAAGTATGGGAGAAGAGGGTAAAGTAAGTTTGTTTCTTTATCTCATCTAGAGGATTCCAGTAAAAAAGTGAACTTGAAGGATGATGCCTACTGCTCTGTAAGGTGTAGATAGAAGTACAATTTACTTAAACTATGAATCCTGTAGTGAAAAAATGAACAAATGTAATACTTTAAAGTTTCCCCAGCTGCTGATTTGACTTCTGAAATTCAGTATGATTGTCATGTATTAATATGCTACTAGCACATTAAGATAATATTCTTCAAAGCATAACTAATATATTTATACTAGAGGCCCAGTGCACAAAATTTGTGCGTGGAGTCGGGGGGTTCCCTCAGCCCAGCCTGCATCCACTCCAATTGGGGACTCCTTGGGGAATGTCTGACCACTGGTTTAAGCCCGATCCCTGGATCCCTGTGGGATCAGGCCTACACTGGTGGTCAGACACCCCTCTCACAATCTGGGACCACTGGCTCCTGACCACTCACCTGCCTTCTTGATTGCCCCTAATCCCTCTGCCTGCCTGCCTGATCTCCCCTAACTGCCCTCCCCCACTAGCCTGATTGAGCCCTCAAGGCTCTACCCTGCCATCCTGGTTACCCCCAACTGCTCTCTCCTGACAGCTTGATCTCCCCTATTTGCTTCTGCCTGCCTGATTGCCCCCAACTGCCCTCCCCTGCCAGTCTGATCTCTCCCACAACTGCCCTCCTTTGCATGACAATTTGGTTCTGATTGGTCAGTTTCTATGCCAGTCAGCGTCTCTGGGCCTATCAATGGAGCTTGATTAGAAAGGCGGGCTGATCAGCCACCCTGGTGGAGGCCTGGAGAGAAATGGGAAGGGTGCCTCAGGCTCGGTGGGACTGATAGAAGTGCAGGGCTGGCATGGAGGTGGTGCCTGTGTTTCTGAACACTTGCACACTGTGTTTTATACCACAGCATGTGGCAGCGCTGTGAAGGGCACCAATGGGAGCCTTGTAGGCAGAGCTGAAGCAGCTGTGCAGCCATTGCCTCCGCCACCCAGGACTCAGTTCCTCCCCTTGGAAACAGCTCGGAGAGGGCACCTTAGGCCCAGTGGGACTGATGGAAGTGGGGGAGAAGGGGTTGTGGTGGCATGGAGATGGTGTCTGTGCTCCTTATCACTTGCACACTGTGTTTTATACCACAGCATGTGGCAGCAGCTGTGACCGCCAGGACAACCCAGCGCTGACTGCAGGACTGACTTCCAGTTGGTCAGCCTTTCCTGTGATTAGTCATTACAACCCTGGGATTTTATTATTAGGAGTATGCTTGTTTTTAATTTTGTACTTTTTTGGAGAAAGCTGCTTGAAAATAGACTCTGACTTCTTCTCTTTACCTTTCTAACCAAGTTCAGTTTTCTTACATAATGGCACTGAAGAAAAAATCTTAGAATGACTAGGTGCTATAGCAAAACTTAAGATTTTTGTTTACCTAATGCTTACATAAGCATCATATAATTTCAAAGGAATAAAGCAATTGGTGCTATAGTACTAGTCATTATTATACTTTAGCATTTGTAACTTTGTGCCTATGTCCAGAGATTGTTCTAGGTACTGTTAGAGTGGTAAACAGTATCAGCTATTCTAGGGGCATTATCCCAAAGGTGTAGAGCTTTATATGTTCTCACTGAAAGACCTATGCAAAAATATTAACTAATGATATTATTGTGACTAATCTTGTGAAGTTAAATAAATGTTTATAGAATCTAATCTAGCCTCTTTCAAACAAAGACCAAGAATATCTGTAAGTCAGATTTTCTGTTCATATGCTCTATGGAAATTTCTATGCTAAATAACACCTCAGAAAGAATGTATGAAACAATCTTCTTAGATCCAAAATGTGCATTAATTGTAATAGCCAATATATTAACACTTACTTTTGTTGTTGTTGTTGTTGTTGTTGTTAATCCTCACCCAAGGATATTTTTTTTCCATATATTTTTTATTTTAGAGAGAGTGGAAGGGAGGAGAGAAGAAAAAATGGAGAGAGAGGGGAAGAGAGAGAGAGAGAGAGAGAGAGAGAGAGAGAGAGAGAGAGAGAGAGAGAGAGAGAGAGAGAGAGAGAGAGAGAGAGAGAGAGAGAGAGAGAGAGAGAGAGAGAGAGAGAGAGAGAGAGAGAGAGAGAGAGAGAGAGAGAGAGAGAGAGAGAGAGAGAAATATTGATGTGAGAGAAACACATGATTGGTTATCTCTTGCTGGAGCCCCAACCTAGCCCGGGGAAGAAACCTGAAACCCAGGTATGTGCCTTTGACAGGGAATCAAACCCAAGCTTCTTTGGTGCTCCAATCAATGCTCTAAACACTGAGCCAAACTGGCCTGGGCTACAAGTTAAATCTTTTAATAATAGAAGCAATATCAGGGAAAAATACTCTCCACACAGACATTCATTTCACAAATGTATTATTTATTAGGATATGAAAACACCGGAAAGTATATACTTTATATGTTATTTGGGTATGGCTCCAGGAAGGGAGCTAGGAACTGATTGATGAAAATATATTTGAAATACCATTTACCCATGTCTGAAAGCCCTAAATACTTCATAATTCTACTTACTGTAATATCATCATTGTTATCTAAATTTGACCTAAAATGATAGAATCACTTTTAATCTCTGTTTGTTTACTTTGATTGTGACTGAAAAGATAGTTTCTATTCTACTCTACTTTATTTCTTTAAAATAATGCTGATTTCTTTTTACCTTTACCATCATTTATTCTGTCAGTGTTCCAATATTAACATGAAAACATATGAAGCAAATATTTCAAGGAAGTTTAAAGCTTTCACCACAGGAAGGCCATATGGGAACAGAACGATTTTTACAATGGAACACAGTGACCTGACCAGGTGGCCAATTAACAGAGAATATTTATTAAACAATACTTTTTAACAGTTTCATAAAACCCAACCTGATATTAGAACAGAGTCATATTCACTGATTTCTGGGATTAGATTTAGATACTTTAGACAATTTTTCCCTGCCTACTCCGAAATGTAATTAAATATTGTTGACATTTATTTTATTCAATAGTTACTTTGGGCTTTTTGCCTGCCTTACTTTAAAAAATATAAATTGTTCGACTCAGGGTCAGCTATAAGGCAGAGTTTGGAGACAAAATAGCTACTGGTATAAAGTGGATGCTCTCTTATTTCACTGATAATAAAATGAAACACATGGATAGCTAGAAGGCCAAGTCCATTAAAAACAGAAATGAATGGTGTATAATGTTATCATGAGTGTAATTAGGATAGAGGGCCGTACAAGCAGTGTAGTCATTTTCTAAGCTTTTTTTCATTCAATAGTAAGATTGGGTACTCATGATATGCAGCACAATAAAAAATTTTAAAATAAAGAAAATAAAATATTAATTTAAGTGAGCTTTCAACTCCTTAAGGAGGCTAACAATAAATTAATTCGAATTTACTTTGATAATGGAATGGACAGTTTTCACACATGTATAGAAATGGCAAATAACCCTGATTAGACTATAGGGGGAATATCAAGGAATGATGCGGAGAGGTGCTGCTTGCATTTAATGTTAAAGGGAAAGAATTAGGTCTTTAAAATACTGGTAGAATAGCATTCCAGGAAATAGTAGCAGAACAGTCGAATTTGTAGAGGCATGAAGAAGCCTGGCTTTTTGGGGGTGAGAACTTACTAGTATTTGGCAGCAATTTGTCTGTAGATGAGGCTGAACAGATAATTGGAAGCAAGTCAGCAAGTCAATCAAGTCATTCCCTTTATTATTATTTCTTTTTAATCCTCAACGAAGACATTTTTTTTTAATTTGAGAGAGAGAGAGAGAGAGAGAGAGAGAGAGAGAGAGAGAGAGAGAGAGAGAGAGAAGAGAGAAATATCTACTGGTTTTCTCTGTGTTTGTGCCCTGAGTAGGAATTAAATCCACAACCTTTTAGTTTATGAGAAACACTCCAAACTAAAGAGCCACACCTGCCAGGGCAACTAATTCATCACTTGCAACATTATGGATTTTATACCAATACCCAACTATTTCTTAAAATTGATCTCAGAGAGGAAGAGAGAGGGAGAGAGAGATGGAAACATCAATAATGAGGAGAATCATTGATTGGCTGCCTGCTGCATGCCCCCCCACCCCACTGGGGATAAAGCCCACAACTCTGGCATGTGCCCCAACTGGGAATTGAACGTTGGCTTCCTGGTTCATAGGTCAATGCTCAACCACTGAACCACACTGGCCTGGCCCAACTATTTTTTTTTAATGATATTTTCATGAAGTAATATTTGGAAATATTTATCTCATTCGTATGAATCTCACTTTGGCCTGTAATGAGTTAGTGTCTTAATTCAAAGTAGTGTATTCAAAATGAGTTAACAATAAGATGTAAAATGTTTGGAAAATTATTAGAAAAAAGGAAAATGTACCAACTAACTAGTGAAAGAATATTTTGCTTCTTTTCAATAATGAAACATGAATGGCTTATTTATTACAGATTAAGCACAGCCATCAAGAGCACTGTTTTTGTTCAGTGTCAAACAAACTTGATGTGTAAATAACAGGGTTATTCTGTTTATCATGTACTGATGTTTTTTCAGGCTTTGAATTATTCTCTTGAAAAACATCAGTAAGTTAGTATTTTTACTATGCATTTAATCCTTTATGTGTTTCTTTTATTCACTTTCCATCCATCATATTAAGAAGAGAAAATAATAAATCCTGATCCTCTTCAATAATTGCAACCTTCTCGATTCACTACAGTTTAAAAAAAAAAAAAGGTTTTCAAGAATAAAAAGAGAAAAGGTAAACTATTTCCAAATTTTCTGGGTAAAAATTTCATTTAATTTAAGAATCTTAGTAGTGATTACATATTGTAGCTCCAATGTTTTATCACTTGTTTTAAAATTCAAAATAAAAATATATAAAAGTAAAATAACCTAGTTATCTGATATAGTAAATGTCTAGGTATTTTGAAGTGCATAAACCAGGACATGTTAGACACTCTTATTTTTGTGGTTATGCTGAATTGTAGAATAATGGGTGGTAATGATTTGTTCTAATGACGGAGAAGTAAGACTGCAACATGATCCAGGACCAATACAGTTTTGTTTTCTTAGTTTATTGTGTTTCAATGAAGAAAACAAATCCCTTTTGCTATTTTATTCTTTAACTAGAGGTACGATGCACAAAATTCATGCAAAGGCTTTGGCCCCCGCCCGCTGGGGCTTTGTCCAGAAGGACCTCTGGACTAATTAGCATATTATGCTTTTATTATTATAGATGTGGATGTGATTGACTTGCCCTAGTTTATTCAGAACAGCTATTTGATGACAGTGTCCTTGGTTCTTAGATATATCATAGAATAAAATAGATAAAACTCCTTTATTTTGTGAGGTATACTAGTGACAAAACATAAATAAAAATAAATATTATCAATACATAAATCTTGTAGAATACTAAAAACCCAATGTGCACCCTGGATAATTTGGTGCAGCAGATAGAGCATAGACCTGCATACTGAAGGGTCCCTAGTTTGATTCAGGTCAAGGACACATATACAGGTTGTGGGCTCAGTACTCAATAGGGGATGTGCAAAAGGCAACTGATCAATGATTCTCTCTCATCATTGATGTTTCTATTTCTTCTCCCTCTATCTTACTCTCTGAAATCAATGTGTATATATATGTATTTAAAAAACAACAACAAAAAACAAACAAACAATGTGTTATAGGAAACAGAACAGGCTGAGAAGAATTAGGGATGTTGAGAAGATAGGATTTGATTGGAGGCCAATATTTGCAGCAAAGTACACAGCGAACATTTATTTTGTTGATTTAAGACAAGGGTGGGGAACCTTTGTCTGCCAAAGGCCATTTAGATATTTATAACATCATTTTCAGGCCATACAAAATTATAAACTTAAAAATTAGCCTTCTATATTTGGTCAAACATTTAATTAACTCACCCTTAATGGCTTGGCAGGGCCAAACCAAATAATTTCCGGGGCCTTATATGGCCCAGGGGCCAGACATTCCCCACCCTGATTTAAGACATGGTCTTAGTCATAAATTGAGGTTGTCACATGTTTATAAAATAAACATGAATCTATAATCTTGGAAATAATTTCCTCTTAAACAAAGTGGGTTTCATAATGACTCTCTTAAAGATTTTTTTCCCTCTTTGGCATCTATAAGTTTTGAAATTTAGTTTCAAATGTCCATTACATTTTGAGAATTACCTCTAATTTTTAGGAGAAAAATTAAGTATATTTGATAGTGTGGGTATTATGTGAAAAGTGCAATATTTTCATAAACTTCCAAAACTACAAAACTTCCTCAGAGGTTGTCTGAATCAAGGCCGTACCAATTACATTAGATTCTTTAAATATGTTTGTTTTTTGTTTTGTATTCTTAACTGAATTTCCTTTTAATGATACATGATGTAAATGAGGCTCTTGTTCCAAGATTTTTACTAATTACAGTTTTCAGGTTTTAACTTGAAATAAATGTTAAAATGCATTTCACAAAGATTAATTTATTTTTAATGAGACTTGGAGAAATGCTAATGGCTTTTAATCCTTGAACTAAATGAAGATTTAGGCCAGCAAATTGAATAAAGTAGGCAAAAAACTCACTTCCAGATCTGAGCTATTTATTTTGAATTATTGCTTTGATTAAATATGTTTCTATATTACCATTTATTTGATGCTACTTTATGTAGTATTAACATAATTATATTAGATATTTCTATGCATAATCCAAATATAACTAATAAAATAAACTGTAAAAATGAATTATAAAATGAAGCACAGAAGAATTTATTTATTTTTCTTTTATACTTACAAGCTATAGGAGTCTAGAATGAGCCAGATGGATGTGTGTGAATGGAGGAGGAGAGTAGAAGGTGTTTTAGGTACATGTGGCATCTCTGCAAATACTGAGAAAAATAACATGGGCTTTCCTTCCATATCAGTAATTTACTATGTTTTACACATAGGATTCCAAAAGGAGAGAATCAAAAGGAGAAGTTGAAAAGTACAGAGAAACTCAATGATTGTTATGAGAAATATATATCTATATATACATTATATGTATTTATCTTAACAATCATTATATATATACATACACACACACACATATATATATATATACACAAACACACACGCGCACACACACACACACACACACACACACACATATATATATATATATATATATATATATATATATATATATATATATAACTTGGAAGACTACTTTTGAGAGAAAGATACAAATTAATATATCCATAACTGTCATAATTTTTTGAAAATTGCCTTTTTGTAATAACATTCTATATTCATTTCATTATTTTTAAAGTGTTTTAACCTGAATTATATTTTATTTCTTTCCTTTATAAGTATGTGTCTGATATATATTTTTCATCTTTTTAAACATACATTTTTATTGATTTCAGAGAGAGGAAGGGAGAGGGAGAGGGATAGAAACATCAGTGATAAGAGAGAAACTTCACCCCCTGCACACCTCCTATTGGAGATCTAGTTGAAAACTGGGTATGTGCCCTGAAGGGAATTTAACTATTGACATTTTGGTGCATGGAATGACACTCAATCAACTGAGCCACATTGGCTATGGCTGGAGAGAATACATCTTGATTTAGAACTGACAACCTTCTTATATATCGGGGTCTGGGAATGGGATAAGGAAAGTAGCTTGTCTTTAATTTCTCTGGTGAATGTCTTCCTCCTCACATAAATTTTCTTATGATTGGTTACCCATGGTCCCAGAGCCCTCACCCAGGTTATAAATGCCAAGTTCAGCTCCAAGCTCAGTGGCTCTCCAGGATTCTGCCAATAGGAAATGCTACACATATTTCCAGCTCCTCCATTGCTGCTTACTGCTCAAGGCTCTCTCCTTGTACAGCTTCTTCCACTTTGGTTTACCCAACAGTGTGATCCCATATGTTTTTTTAATTGTATCACAGCCTCTCGTCCTTGGGTGGGTCCTCTTTTATTCCATGTGCTATTATGGATTTTTTTGGGGGGAGGGGAACATCTTTACTATTCGTACAGTGAAATTTGTGGTGAAGAGGGGTAGAAACAGATTACTACCTCCCCTTTGAAACATAAATTTTCAAATTAATGTTTTCAAAATACATGATTTATTATTTCATCTCAGTTGGTTAAAAATGAAAAAAATAAGACCTGAATCCTATTCTATACCTAATCATCATTGTCTCCAAAATATCTTTTCAATATGTTTCTTTAATTCAATAAAGTGCTAAAAAGGGACAGTTTTGAAAAATGCATTTCAAAATAATTTGTCAAATTCTAATTGCATTGTCATTCTCCTCTCATTAATGGTTGTTTTTTTGTTTTGATTTTTTTTTTAAATGTTAACTGATGACATGCTTAGAGAGAGAGGGGAAGGTTCAGGGAGATAGAGGAGAGAGAGAAAGAGAGAGAGAGAGAGAGAGAGAGAGAGAGAGAGAGAGAGAGAGAGAGAGAGAGAGAGAGAGAGAGAGAGAGAATTGGTTGCCTTCTGTATGTGCCCTGACAGGAGACCAAACCCCACAATCCAGGAATGTGCCCTCACCCAGAAAGGACCTGGCAATGTTTTGGTATTGAGCCACTCCTCTCAGGCTCCTCTCATTAATCTTTAATCATTCTTACTCCTTTGGTCTTTATAACTTAGCAAAATGAAAAATAAACACTTCTGTACCAAATTGTTTTATAAAACCAAAACCAAATGGAGTGTGGTAAATTGTTACTTATCACTAGAGGCCCAGCACATGAAATCATACACAGGTAGAATCCTTAGGCCTAACCTGCAATCAGGCCTATTTTCGACCTGTTCGCCAGCCCCCAATTCCGCCCTGCCACCATTCACCCCAGTTCCCCATAGTTCCCAGTTTGCCATCCTGTGATCAAAACCTGTGGGCCAGGGGGAGGGACCAAAAGGTTGGCTATTCCGCCCCTTTATCAGTCCCCAGACCTTCCCTGCCACCACCCACCCCAGTTCCCCATGGTTCTCCATTCACTGCCTGGCTATCAGAGCCTGTGTGCTAGGGAGGGGAGAAAGGACCAAGAGGTGGTCAATGGTCAATGAACCTCATAGCGACTGGTTGAGTGGTCATTCTGGTCATTATGCCATTATGGTCCCTGGGGTTTTATTATAGTATAGGATTTTAAATTTAGCAGAAGTTAAAATACATTCCAGTATTAATACACTTTAATTGGCATTTGTCTCTGGTGAGGAAAACATTATGAGTTAAAAAAGAAATGCCTGCTTAAATTTTCCTAAATGCCAGTTTAAATCGCAGAAACAGAGAGAAAGCAAAGCATTCTACTGTATATCTTCATGAACTGTGTCGAACTGAATAACTGGAGATTTTCTCAAGTACAAGAAAATAGTTTTTCATTTCATTTTAGAAAGCAGAGAACATTTTCTTTCCCTTCAATAGTTTTAGCATAGTTCTTTACCATGCAGTACTTAAAAGGTGAATGTAGTAATAGTTTTTTAAACATTTCCCTCATTTGTTAATTTGCTTCCTTAGAACGTAAATTTTGTAGCACTCAAATATATTGTGATTTACTGGCTTTTACAGAGATTTAAATTATTTAAGGGGATGCCACAATAAGCATCAGTATAAACAGATATATATATATATATATATATATATATATATATATATATACACACACACACATATAATCAAAAACAGATTCCAATTGCATTTATCACTCTAGAATCCATTTACATAAAAATTGTCTTAAGTAAAATGCATTTATAATGGTGCTATTATAAGTAATTTTTTTTCTTATTCTCAACAATTTTTTAAAAGAAAAATGATAAAAGAGTGCTAGTGTATATGACAACTTTCAATACAGAGTAAACTACTACATGTAACTGTGGCTCCTGATCTTGTAAGACAGATGGTCATTCTCAGATATCCTACTGCATGTCCCAGCAGTATTTTATGCATGTGCCACTTTTTTTCTGGAAACACTTTCTTCCCTTGGCTGCTAAGACGATTAGCTTTATTTTCTTTATCACTGGCCTTTTCCATTCATTCTCTTCAGATTCATTCTTTCCAGCTTCTAAATCTTTTCCATGTATACTCAATCCCTTGGTGACCCCATCCAGTTTCATAGTTTTAAATGCCATTTATATATTTCTAACCCCCAAAGTTATTTTTAAAACTAGAAACTTTTCTCTGACCTCTAGGTTCTTCCATCATTGCTCTCTCCAGTTAGGCATAGAATAGACATCTGAAACTTAACACACTGAATTGAGCCACTGAATGCCTGTACTTACACCCACGTGATTCAAACTGACCATCTTTCACCTGCAGTTTTTCAATTTTCTTATAACTGTTTCTTTTGTGCCACCATGTCTAACTTTATCTTTTACTACTTTTGTTTGCTATAATCCATCCACTTTTCTCCTTGTTTTTCTTTAAACACATCTAATTAATACTTTCCTTAGAATTTTGTTTTAGTTATTCTATTTGAAATGCTCATAGCTATCTTCATGGAACTCTCTTCTCTTATAAGACTTTTCTTAAATATCAAATATTTCATTAACCCTATCTTAATACTCTATTTAAATTTCAAAGTGCTCAATTTCCATATTATGTTCTATTTTTTCCCAGAGCCTACTGTACTATATCATTTACACATTGTGTTTTGTCTGTCTTCATTAGAATATAAGCTCCACAGAGACATGGGTTTTCATCTGTTTTGTTTGCTATTTTGTTTCCAGATTCTATCCAAGTAAGGGGCATATATTAGTAGTTCAATAGATAATTGTTGAATTAGTGAATGAATAAGATGCTATCTTTATGCTGAGTTTGAGGCCATTATAATAGCATACATATTACTAAATTAAAGAGACAATCATTTCATCTTATTTTTTTATTAAAATGTGCTTCTTTCTGTCAAAATAGTTTAAAATTCTTTCCTTATTTGACATGGAAGAGATGCATAGACAAAGTAGGGGAAAGGGTGCAGAGCTCCCATGCCCTTTTGGGGAGTGTTACCCTCCCAATACCAATTAAGAAGCTCTATGTTCGTTGGTTTTTATTGGAGGCTTCATTACGTGGGCATGATTGAGTAAATCATTGGCTATTGGTGATTGATTCAACCTGCAGTGCCTCTCCTCTCCCTGGAAGTTGGGTTGGAATGAAACTTTCAATTTTCTGATTGCCTGGTTGGTTCCTCTGGCAATCTTTGCCCCAACATCCTTAGGGGCTTGCTAGAAGTCACTCATTAGCATAAACACTGGTATGGTTGAAAGGGTCTTGTTATGGATAACAAAAAAAAAAAAATTCTCCTTTCACCCTATTTCCTGTATGTGTTTTAGGAGCTGGTGACACACACAAAAACAAATATTATAACAAAAGATTCACCTACCATCCTGATCATGTAGAAAATTATAGTCATTTTAGGAGTTCTGGCCAGGAGCTGAGGTAGAGACTAGATATAAATTTCTTATTGTCACACCCAATTCCTTTCTTTTCAGAACATAACCACCATAATGCCGGGAAGAATCTGTGAAACTAAGGCCCATGATTTATAGCAACAGCTGAGATCACATCCAGTTGCTAGTATCAGCTTGCCAGCCATGAAACTCTTGAATCTTGAAAGCTTAGAGTCCCCAATAATCTGCTTCAGTTAATGTCACATAAAGCAAAGATAAACTGTCCATGCCAAACTTTGCACATATCGCAGACTTGTGAAAAAAATAAATGCTAATTAATGTTTTGAGTCATTAAGCTTGGCAGTAACACATTACACAGCAATGGATAAGTGTTATAATTGAAATAATGCAGGACAGAGAGATGATCCCAAACATAGTCATTATTCACTGTTAGTTTATGGAGATATAACTGATGGCATGTTCGGTCTAAATAATGTAACCTTTACAATTTATTTTTCCTTATTATCTTGAAAGAAAACAAACCACATCAGGTATTGTTATCTGTAAAATACTTTGTCCAGGTGCATCAGTGACCATTTAGATCAAGATTCTGGGTCCTAAAATGAGAAAAAAAAAAGTTAGGGATTATCTTTATTGAGTTCCAGGGATTTGTAGTTAATGAAAATGCATATTTATAACAATATTTTTAAAATTTTATTGAACACATGGGTAGGAGTGTCAAATTTAGAAGATATTAAGAAAATTTTAATATATTTGCTTAAATGTCCGTAAGGCTCTCTTTTAATGTTTAAAAATATTTTATCTACATTTTGTATATTTGAAAACTCAAAATAATATATGTTCCAGTATGGTATACTAAATCTAAAGTGAGAGTTCACTTTCTAGAGAAATAGTGTTACACATTCTGATTCTAGTAAGGTTTAGTGTCAGTGAGTGAAACAAGGAAAATATTCTAAACAGGGCTATCAATATTTATTTATTTATTATTTTTTAATATATTTTATTGATTTTTTTACAGAGAGGAAGGGAGAGAGATAGTTAGAAACATCGATGAGAGAGAGTCATCAATCAGCTGCCTCTTGCACACCCCCCACCGGGGATATGCCCACAACCAAGGTACATGCCCTTGACCGGAATGGAACCTGGGATCTTTCAGTCCACAGACCAACGCTCTATACCACATATGTCAAACACAAGGCCCGTGGGCCAAATCCAGCCCGCCAGGCCTTGCAATGTGGCCCGCACCACGCTGTCATCACTGCACTCCGCTGTCAGTTTATGACATTGTCAGTTTATGACTGTTCAGTAAACCATTCGGCCCGCAATTTAGGCTGGATTTTAGATTTTGGCCCCTTCTCTGATTGAGTTCGACACCCCTACTCTATACACTGAGCCAAACCGGTTTCAGCAGGGCTATCAATATTTAAATGCTAATCTATTGGAGGGAAAAAATGGTGACAGAATAGAGTCAGATTCCAAGCCTTGTCCCAGAGCAGAAAGAAAAACAGCAGAGGGTCGCACAGGGAGTGTTTGTTGGCAAGTTATGGGACAGATATACTTCAGGAGAAGGTGGGTGACTGCTTGATGGGGTTCCCCTGACTGGGCAGCCCCCACTGCTGCTAGATCCCCTCCCAGAGCTACGGGCTTGAACATGGAGACCACACCATCTTGAAGGGGAAAGTGGATATTATCAGAAGCCTGAAAATCTACAACTGCAGCAACCACTGAACAGCTGTGAACCCCAGAACACTGGTCCCCAATTGGCACAAACACACGGATTCAGAGGAGCTCTACACTCCACCACAGAAAGGTTAGATTTCACCTGGGATAAGGTGAGGTCTCTGGTCCTGGCAGGAGAGAGAAACACGTGCTTTGCAGGAGCTGAAGAACCTGAGAAGTCTGTATCTAGAAAAATCCGTGGCTGTAGGGGTTGGCATGACCCATGAATATGGAAGGGGGTCCTCAGAGCTGCTAACAGAAGGGATCTCTAAAAAGCAACCCATTTTGTTCTGACACAAAAGGACAGCCTAAAAATATTTTTAAAGTGTGCAGGCTTCTTAGAACCAAGGGGGGGAAAAAGCTGGATTTGCAGTACTTATATCTGACAAATTAGATCTCAAAGTGAAGGACATAACAAGAGATAAGGAAGGCCACTTCATAATACTAAATGGAGCCATCCAACAAGAAGAAATAGCTCTGGTAAACATATTCCCACCCAATACTGGAGCACCCAAATAAAAACTAACAAACAAACAAAAAACATCTGGAGGATATCAAGAGAGAGATTGAAAACATCAATCCTAAATGACACTTTAGACCAGATGGAATTAATTGACATCTTAAGAACATTTCAACCCAAAGCCACAGAATATTCATTCTTCTCAAATGCTCCTGGGTCATTTTCAAAGATAGACAATATGCTGGGACATAGGCAAAGTTTCTTCAAATTCAAGAAGATAGAAATCATATCAAGCATCTTCTCAGATAACAGTGGCATAAAACTGAAAATCAACAACAACAAAAATAATCCCAAAAAATCAAACATATGGAAACTAAATAGCATGCTATTAAACAATGATCAAGGAAGAAATAAAAAAACATCATGGCAACAAGTGACAATGAAAACACAACAATCCAAAATCTATGGGACACAGCAAAAGCAGTCTTTAGAGGCAAGTTCATAGCTCTACAAGACTACTGCAAAAAACAAGAAACAATGGTAATAAATTACCTAACACTATAACTCAAAGAGTTAGAAAGATAACAACAAGAAAAGCCCAGTTTAAGCAGAAGGAAGGAAATAATAAAGATCAGAGTGGAGATAAACGACATAAAGACCAAAAAACAATTTAAAAATATCAACAAAACTAAGAGCTGGTTCTTTGAAAAGATAAATAAGATTTATGAACCTCTAGCCAGGCTCACCAAGAAGCAAAGAGAGAGGATCCAAATAAACAAAATCAGAAATGAAAGAGATGAAATAACAACAGACCCCAGAGAAATAGAAATGATTGTTTTTAAAATACTGCAAACAACTTTATTCCAACAAACTGGACAATCTGGAGGAAATGGACATATTCCTAGAAAAATATAACCTTCCAAACCTCAATCAGGAAGAATTCAAACAGCTCAATAGGCCAATAACAATGGAAGAAATTGAAGCAGCCATCAAAAAGCTTCTGGCAAACAAAAGCCCAGACCAGATGGATTCACAGGAGAGTTTTACCAAACATTCAAGGAAAAACTAAAACCTATCCTCTTCAGACTATTATCCAAAAAATTCAAGAGGAAGGAACACTTCCAAACTCCTTCTATGAAGCCAGCATCACCCTAATACCAAAACCAGATAAAGACAACTCAATGAAAGAGAATTACAGGCTAATATCCCTCATGAACATAGATGCCAAAATCGTCAACAAAATTCTAGCAAATAGGCTCCAGCAGTACATCAGAAAGATCATACACCATGACCAAGTAGGATTTATCCCAGGAATGTAAGGGTGGTACAATATCCGCAAATCAATAAACATGATACATCACATAAACAAATTGAAAGATAAAAATCATATAGTCATATCAATTGATACAGAAAAAGCTTTTGGCAAAATTCAATACCGTTTCTTGATAACAACTGTCAATAAAGTGAGAATAGAAAGATCATACCTCAACATAATAAAAGCTATATATGATAAACCCACAGCCAACATCATACTCAGTGGGAAAAAACTAAAACAGTTTCCCTTAAGAACAGGAACAAGACAGGGATGCCCACTCTCACCACTCCTGTTTGACATAGTACTAGAAATATTAGCCACTGCAATTAGACAAGAAGAAGAAATAAAAGGCATCCAAAATGAAAAACAATTAAAACTGTCCTTTTTTGCAGATGACATGAGATTTTACATTAAAAAAAAAAACACACACACACAAAAGACTCCATCAAAAAACTAATCTTTACTTATAAAAGTGTAATATGCTAGTTAAGCCAGACAGACTGATCTTTCAGACATGTAGGGGCTATCAGGACATAAGGGGAGAGGCAAAGAGGTTAGGGTGCAATCAGGCAGGCAGGTAGGTGAGCAGTTAGGAGCCAGCTGTCTCGAATTGGAGAAGGTACAGGCCAAGCTGAGGGATACCATCCCCATTCATGAATTTCGTGCACTGGGCCTCTAGTAGACTTAATAAATGAAATCGGCCGAAACTGGTTTGCCTCAGTGGATAGAGCAACGGAAAACAGACTGAAAGGTCCCAGGTTTGATTCCCATCAAGGGTGTGTACCTTGGTTGGGGCACATCCCCAGTAGGGAGTGTGCAAGAGGCAGCCAATCAATGATTCTCTCTCATCAATGTGTCTAACTCTCTATCCCTCTCCCTCTCTGTAAAAAATCAATAAAATATATATTTAATAAATAAATAAATAAATTCGGCAATGTAGCAGGATAGAAAATTAACGCCAAGAAATATATGGCATTTCTATAGAATAGTGAACTTACAGAAAGAGAGACTAAAAAAGCAATCCCATTTACCATCGCACCCAAAAAAATTAAGATACCTAGGAATAAACTTAACTAAGGAGATAAAAGACCTATACATGGATAACTACAGGACACTGAAAAAAGAGATAGAGGAAGATGTAAACAGATGGAAGAACATACCATGTTCATGAATTTGTAGAATCAACATCATTAAAATATCTGTACTACCCAAAGCAATCTATAGATTCAATGCACTCCCCATTAAAATACCAATGGCATATTTCACAGACCTAGAAAGAACTCTCCAAAAATTCATCTGGAATAAAAAAAGACCCTGAAATAGCCAGAGCAATTCTGAGAAAGAACAATGTAGGTGGGATCTCAATACCAGATATAAAACAGTATTACAAAGCCACTGTTGTCAAAACAGCCTGCTACTGGCACAAAAACAGACATATAAACTAATGGAATAGAATTGAGAATCCAGATATGGACCCAAACCACTATGCTCAATTAATATTTGACAAAGGAGGCATGAACATACAATGGAGTAAAGACAGTCACTTCAATAAATGGTGTTGGAAAAATTGGATAGATAGATGCAAAAAAATGAAACTAGATCACCAACTTACACCATACACATAAATAAACTCAAAATAGATACAGGACTTAAACATAACATGGGACACCACAAAAATACTAGAGGAATCCACAGGCAGCAAGATCTCAGACATATGCCAAAAGAACTTCTTCACTGATATTGCCCTTAGGAAAATGGAAGCTAAAGAGAAAATAAACAAATGGGACTACATTAAAATAAAAAGTTATTTTCACAGTTAAAGAAACCATCAACAAAACAACAAGAAAGCCCACAGTATAGAAGATTATATTTGCAAATTTTATTACTTATAAAAATTTAATCTCCAACATCTTCAGGCAACTTGTACAACTTAATAAAAAGAAGATAAGTGATCCAATAAAAAAAAAAAATGGGCAACGGACCTAAATAGAATCTTTTCAAAAGAAGACAGAAAGAAGACCAAGAGAAGAGACACATGAAAACATGCTGAAAGTCACTAATTATCTGAGAGATGGAAATCAAAATGACAATGTGGTACTATCTCACACCTGTCAGAATGGCTATCATCAACAAATCAACAAACGAAAAGTGTTGGCGAGGTTGCTGAGAAAAGGGAACCCTCGTGCACTGCTGGTGGGAATGCAGACTGGTGCACTCACTGTGGACAACAGTATAGAGTTTCCTCAAAAACCTGAAAATGGAACTCCCATTTGACCCAGTAATCCCACTCCTAGGAATATATTCTAAGAAACTATAAACAACAATCAGAAAGGATATATGCACCCCTATGTTCATAGCAGTACAATTTACAATAGCTAAGATTTGGAAACAGCATAGGTGCCCGTCAGCAAATCACTGGATCAGAAAACTATGGTACATCTACACAGTGGAATACTTTGCTGCCATAAAAAAAGAAGGAATTCTTAACATTTCCTGCAACCTGGATAGAACTGGAGAACATTATGCTAAGTGAAATAAGCCACTTGTCAAAGAAAAATTCCTCATGATAACACTCATTTGTGGATAATAAAGAACATTTTAAACTGATGAACAAAAAGATAGATACAGAGGCAGTAAAGCATTAAACAGACTGTGAAGTTATAGCAGGAAGGTTAGGGAGAGGTGGGATAGATAAGAAATCAACCAAAGAACTTGTATGCATGCATATAAGCATAATCAATGAACTCAAAACACTGGGGAGTGAAGGCATATTTGGGATTGGAGGGGGGGGGGGGCAATGGTAAGATATGTACACATATAATCCCACCTAATAAAAGAGTAATATGCAAATCAACCACTTTGCTACTCCCACAAGCCACACCTACCAGCCAATTGGAACAAGTATGCAAATGAACCCAACCAAAATGGCTACAGCCACAGAGAGCAGGATTGGATTTTCCAGGCAATGGAGGAAGCAAAGCTTTCTGCACACCCTGGCCCAGGCCTCTGCTTAAGGCTACAAAGGTTCCATTATAGAAGATATACAAACCCCAAAAGAAATGGCTGCCAGCCATGAAGAGAGCAGGAGTCTTGCCTCTGCTCCAGGATACAAAATTTCAATTGTATAAGGTAAATAAATTCCAGATACCAGGGCCTCCGCTTGGGTCACCAGGGGGCATGGCCAGCCTGCAAATCACCACTGACCCCTCGCTCAGGCTGCCCCACACCCCAAGGGAACCCACACCCTGACCTGGGACACCCTTCAGGGCAAACCAGCTGATCCCCACCCATGCACCAGGCCTCTATCCTATCTAATTAAAGAGTAATATGCAGATTGACCATCACTCCAACACACAATACGGCTGCCCACATGTGGTCAAAGATCCTGCCCCCATGTGGACACAAGATGGCCACCACAAGATGGCCAGCAGGGGAGGGCAGTTGGGAGGGACCAGGCCTGGCAAGGGAAAACAGTTGAAGGCAGTTAAGCCTTCAGAGAAGTGCAGTTAGGGGTGACCAGGCCAGCAGAGGAGGGAAGTTGGGAGCAAACAGGCTGGCAGTGGAGCAGTTAGACATCAATCAGGCTGGCATGGGAGTGGTTAGGGGGTGATCAGGCTGATAGGCAGAATCGGTTAGGGGCAATGAGGAAGGCAGGCAGGTGAACAGTTGAGAGCCAGCAGTCCTGGATTGTGAGAAGGATGCCCAACTGCCCATTTAGGCCCGATCCTGGTGGGATTGTGCAGCCGGACATCCCTCAAGGGGTCCCAGATTGGAGAGGCTGCAGGCTGGGCTGAGGACACCCCCCACCCTTCTCTGTGCACAAATTTCGTGCACCGGACCTCTAGTACATTAATTTTTTTAAAAATGGAGAGATGCCAAAACCGGTTTGGCTCAGTGGATAGAGCGTCGGCCTGCAGACTGAAAGGTCCCAGGTTTGATTCCGTTCAAGGGCATGTACCTTGGTTGTGGGCACATCTCCAGTAGGGGGTGTGCAAGAGGCAGGTGATCGATGATTCTGTCTCATGGATGTTTCTAACTCTCTATCCTTCTCTCTTTCTCTCTGTAAAAAATCAATAAAATATATTTTAAAAAATAATAAAATTAAAAATAAAATTAAAAAATGGAGAGAAAAAAAATAAAAGATATCTGTAAAAAAATAAAAATAAATGCTGATCTATTGATTCCAAGTTGGAAAATTTTTGGTTATTTCTCTTCTAGTCTTAAATAGCAAATATATGTTTAAGATATTCACCATAATTCTTTCAAAAATACAATACTCATATTTTTTGCTTTCTTCCAACCTGAGTCTGTGACAATCTCTGTGAAAGAGACTGACTTCTTGATGAATTTACTTCATTCTATAATTATAGTATTTCAAAGCACGAATGTCAATGCATAATAAAACATTTAACAATGAAAGCTCAACACCCATACTTTCTGATTTTGTGATAACTTGAAAAGTTGCTTGTTTTTATCTTTCTTTAGAATTCAGTGAAATGTGTCCACAAAACTTCAAATGTGTCTCATTTTCTGTGAACAATTTGTTTTGGTTCATTTCCTTTTGCAATTACATTAACATTTAATAAAATACAGATTATGAGGAAGTGCTCAAAATGGTAATTTTCAAAAAGATTATATCTGTGAAGCAGAACAAACACTAAAGGTAAGAAAATGGATTCTATTGCCTACTTCAAGATATATGCCATTTAATGGGTTCCTTTTATAGAAATTAAATTTTATTTCTAATGAATATCTTCTTTGCACTATTTTGCTAACATTTATTAATTATTTAAGATGTCTATCAATGTATTCTTAAATGGAAACAAAGGTTTTATTATAAAGAGATGACATCAAAGAACTCTAAGAAAAATGTTCTTAGTACAACAATTAATGAATAAAGTCAGGACCATTAATTTCTTATAAGAATATAATGATTCATTTGAATCATTTGATCCATAGTAGTTAAATAAAGCTCTTTTTTTTCTGAGAAGTGTAATGCATTCTTGACAAACTTTTAATTTATTATTCTGTTACCTGACTTCAAATGTAATAATACAAAACTTATTTAGCTTTATTATATCCTTTATTGTCTAATTAATAGCAAGACCTAAGAACCTTCAAGTGGATTTCTGTAAGCCCTTACTTAATAACCATTGTGCAATTTATGAACTACTGTGTATTTTATTCAAATGATTAAACCATTTGTAAATAGAAAAATATTAAGGCACTGGAGAAGCTAACTCTTCCATAAGGTGATGGATCTAGTTCGGCCCTCTTGGATTCTATAAATCATGGAGGGAGCACTCATGTAATTCCTATAAATTTAATTTAGAATCCCATAAACACACCCACTCTAAAAATAAGTTAGAATTAATGTTAAAATTATCCAGTAGTCACAGTTTAACATTATATTGCAAATTGAACAATCATAAACTATTTCAAATACACACTATTCTTACAAGTTTCTTAATTTTTTTTTAACTAAAATATTGTCATTTGAGTCGCATCAATTTGAAGGTATGGAATATCTTCAACAAAAAGTGAAGAAATAAATCAATTTTAACATGGTCCTAATAATTTTCTTGGTCATCATTCAGGTTTTTGTTTGTTTTTTTTTTTTTAACCAAAATGAGTATTAGAGGCTAATAGTTATAAAGGTAGAAATCCCTGTTCCCAGAATATGCATGAGATATAATAAGAGTGCAGTGAATTTCTGTCTTCCCATTTTTTTCATGTTTATATAAGGTAATATACTATGCTTATTCCAGAAATGTCTAGAAGTCTTATACTACTGCCTCTTGGCCATCGTATGCATAGATAGAACTAGCTAGTAGTTTATGTTATACGGTTTAATGTTCAAAGCTCTCCTGCTGACAGGCAGGGTCAGCTTGTTTGAATTGCTTAAGAAGGTGGAGATTGAAGATTTATACTTGGTTTAATGGTTTCAGAACCTTACTTGACTAGGTGACCTGTAGGGCATAAAACACTCCCATAAACATTTCTCTCTGAGTTTTTCTGAAATGAATATTTAATGGTTTTAATACTGAGATGAAGTTTATCCTAAAGTCTTATCTGAGCCCTTTAAAAAATCTGAATTTATGTAATCATTGTACATCCAAATACTCATTACTATAAAACTATAGTCAGATTATAATCTACACTAATAAAAGAGAAACATGCAAATCAACCATCACTCTGCTATGCCCACCAGCCAATCAGGAGGGAATATGCAAATTTGAAGGAGAAAGATGGCAGCTGCCCAGGTTCCAGTCTTTTAATTGGCTAAAGAACACATGCTCACTTTCAAAATTTAAAAGTTAAAAAGTGTTACAGAAAAATAGTAATATGACAATATGCATTAAAATACACTGAAAAGAGATCAATTGTTTTTAAGGTCACATTTAGAAGATAGAAAAATTTTTTAAACTTTGCCTTCAAAAACATTCTTGCACCATACATTTGTGCCTCAGAAACTCTTAGATATGTACACATTAGCTTGTCATAGATACAAAAAATAGTAATGAGACAATGTGAATAGCTGAATGGCTCCTTATATATTGGACTCTTAGCATAAATATAAAATTGTAACATCTTTCAAAATGGTATACTCACAAAGCAATACAAAATAACTTAAAGGCTTTCTCAGTTTCTAAGAAAAGGTGCTAGAATATTTCCATTCATTGTAAATTGAAGTGCACATTGTTCAGATAATTATTGGCTTATTGAAAATATACTATCCATTTGAAATATCTCCAGTAATTTTATAATATTTAAGAAGAACCTAAACTTAATTTCTGTAATGAAAGCATAATCTTTGATTTAGAAAAAAGTAACAGAGGAAAATAGGAAAATATAAGATAAGGCTGAACTTGATTGGAAAAGTCATTCAAATTTCAGCTATATATTATTGTCAGAAAGATTAAAAGGTCAAAAATTATGTCTTTGTATAGGGTCAAATATAATGGGTATTTGTGGTGTTATGTCAATATAAGTCTATTTAATAACTCAAGTAACTAAAAATATATTTATTCAAAGATAAATTTAAGTAATTTATTTTTCTAGGCAATTCTTGAAAGTTAAACTCTTGACACTTTTTAAAAAATTGTTTTATACATTTATTTTTGTTTGTTTATTCTCACCCAATGATATTTTTCCATTGATTTTTAGAGAGAGTGAAAGGGAAGCAGAAAGACAGAGAGAAACACAGATGTGAGAGAGTGTGGTGGGAATCCTGTTAAAGTACGCTAGATGCTCAAGGCCAGTTGGAGTGGAGAGGCCCTGTTTAGAGTACTCTGGCTGTTTAAGACCACTCTGAGCGTGGGACTCCTAATCAAAGTGTTCAAGTTTGAGTAGCTATATGCAGGTACAAAGCCAGGACACAGCAGTCTATACACTGTGCAAGTGCGCCTTTCTATCACCCAAGTACTAAGGTCACTATTTGGCATAAAGCTTCTTGTCTGAGCTTGTTTGAGCTTGTATTTAAGTATGTTACTGACCATCCAATGGAGGCTACTGTAAGGCTGGACTACTTACATCCTATGTAAGGCTGGACTACTGTTCTGTGAGGTTGTAGCTCTTGTGATGGCTCCTGTGCAGCCCTGTGTTGGAGGCCACTCCTGCATTGTAGGAAAAATGTGCTGTTGCCTAGCTGTTGTGCAGCTACTGCATAAGACTGTACTTTGAGGGACTGCTTTGTCTAATAGCTGCTGTTGTAGTAATGCCCACTTGGGCTACAAAAAAGACTCTCTTATATACCCACAACCTCTTACTTATTCTCTGTCCAATACTCAGCATCCAAAGAGATCCAGTCCCTGGCAGAAGGGCTCGGACCCCACAGAGAGATACATTGATTGGTTGCCTCCATGATTGAGCCTGCAACCGAGGCACATGGCCTTGATCTTAATTTAACCTGGGACTCTTTAGTCCTCAGGCCGATGCTCTATCCACTGAACCAAATTGGTTAGGTCAGATTTTTTTAATATAAGGCATGTTTTCTAATGATAAAGTTTCCGCATTCCCTCCCACCCACAGTCTTTGAACATTTTATTTTATTTACTTATTTATTCATTTTTAAAACATTTATCTTTATTGTTGAAAGTATTTTAGATGAACCCCCCTCCCAGGCCTTATTTGAGCATTTAATTTTTAAAATATATTTTTTATTGTTGAGAGTATTACAGATATCTCCAATTTTCTCACCTTCTCCTAGCTCCTACCTACTTCTCTGGATCTTCACTACCCCATTGCCTGTGTCCATGGGCTATACATATAAGTGTACAAGTTCTTTGATTTATCTTTTATCTTACCCCCACCCCCACATCGAGGTATGCCAGTCTTTTCAATGCCTCCATGTTTTGGGTCTTATTTTGTTGGTCAATTCATTTTGTTCAAAAGATTCCACAAATACATGAGGTCAGGATATTTGTCTTTCTCAGTTTGGCTTATTTCACTTTCCATAATATTTCCAGGTCCATCTATGCTGTCCCAATGGGTAAGAGATCACTCTTTTTTATTGCTACATAGTATTCCACTGTGTCACTATCCCAAAGGTTTTTTATCCATTCGTCTACTGATAGACATTTGGGTTGTTTCAAAATCTTCACGTTGTAAACTGCACTGCTCTGAACATAGGGTGCATATATTCTTTTTGATTGGTGATTTGGGACTTTTAGGATATATTTCCAGAAGTGGGATTACTGGGTCAAATGGAAGATTAATTTTTAATTTTTAGAGGAAACTCCATATTGTTTTCCATAGTGGCTGCACCCATCTGCATTCCCACCAGCAGTGAACTAACATTCCCTTTCCTCCTCATCCTCTCCAGCAATGTTTGTTTATTTTTTTATGATAAGCATTCTGACAGGTGTGAGGTCATATCTCATTATAGTTTTAATTTGCATTTCTCTGATGGTTATTTCCACTTTTAATACAAGAAAATTTCAAATGGAATATCTAATGTGCCTTTTATTTTAAAGTATTGAAATTTTAGTTATTCTGCTCATAGTAAAAGGTAAGTATGGTGAAATATAATAGAAAAAAACCAACACAAGTTGGATGTAGTTATCAAACTATGGTGTAATTAGTTATTGTCACATTTATGCTGTGTGTAACTACTTTCTTGCATTGCTCTTAAATATCAAAATGGTATGATTAATTAGAAATGCAAAAAAAATCTCACATTTGTAAGTTTGTGGCTTTTTCAAAATAGTTTTATATTTTACAAAAATATAAAATTAATTATAATAACTTTCAAATTTATACTGACTTGGTTAAACCAGATAAACATTTCTTCAAGAGAATACAAAGGTGAAAGTGTTTTGTGTTCTTTTTTGTTGTTGTTGTTGTTAATTGAAAATACTCTATCCATTATTTGCTTTTATAACAAATAATAAGTGGGTAGAGAATTGAGTTTTCAAGTTTAAATTTTTTTCTAATTGTAATTTAAAAAAAATAATTACAGAAAAAAATTTTTTAAAAGCCACTCCTCTGGTTAAATTTTTCTTCAAACCTTCAAAATCTATAGAAGTGATAAATCACACTAATATCTTTTATTCATCTTATAGAAACATAAATACCATAAAAGGTTACCTACTCAGATAAGTATGTACTATGTGCATTAGTCTCTTGAATGGGTCTATTATAAGCATTCAACTTTGTATGAACTTGACTTTGTACACTTTCTATATTACCTTTTCAAAATGAAAACCACAATACTATTACAAATAACATCTGTTCACAAGGATTCAATGACTTCAGTTCAGGTGACACCACTTTCCAGGTCTTCTGTTCAATAAAATTTCCATTTGCAAACAACCAAATAAGATCTTAAACAAAAAATGTTATTATTTGAATGTTAAAATTCATAAAAAATTAACTTATATTACTTAAATCCTAGAAAAGCTGAACAATGATCTGGTGTGCAATAACCCAAAAAGGATTTTTAAAATACAAATACTATTGAACTTGAACAGTAGCTAAATCAATTATGAAAACCTTTTCTTATTTACTAGTTATTGTCATTGTGAAATATTAAAAATCCTAAATATTCTGTTTCCTAAGTTTTTTGCCATAATGAATTACTGGATGCCCTCTTTAGTCAGAAGAAAAGCTTTTGAAATTTTTGATTTATATAATCATTAATTATTTTTAAGATAATATATTTATATAAAACCAGTTGCTTATTTTTAGTTTTTGTGTATGTTTGTGTTTTGCAACATTTTCAAACTGTAGAGCAGATAATGATTTACCTCACAGAAGGAATAAAGAGCATATTTAGTTAACAGTCTCTAAGCTTTTCACTGAGCTTGCTGTTTTTTCTATCATGGTCACATGGTGACATATTCTGCCACCACTGTACTTAATCATTTTACACAAAAGGCATTTCTTTGTATATCAAAAGATTTGTTGTGGGGGGGGGGAATTTTTCTTCATATTATTTTCTCTGCTTAAAATTCTCTTCTCATGTGTCTTTACCTGTACAATTCTGATTCAGTTTATGATTATTCCATTCATTGATAATAACAAGCAATACTGTATAACTATATATTTAAAAAAAAATACATCCTTCATATCATTGATAATCTGATAATTCTATCTAATAAAAGTAATATGCAAATTGACCATACGTCCGCTACACACACACAAGCCAATTAGGTACAACTATGCAAATTAACCCAACCAAGATGGCTGCGGCCACAGAGCGAGCAGGAGGTTTGGGTTTCCCTGACAATGGAGGAGGCCACACTTTCTGAACACCCTGGCCGGCCCAGGCCTCCACTCAAGGCTACAAAGTTTCAATTATAAAAGATAAATAAATACCAACAAAAATGGCTTTGGCCATGGTGCGAGCAGGAGGCTCGGGTTTCCCCAGTGATGGAGGAAGCCAAACTTCCTGGCCTGCCCTGGCTTGCACTTAAGGCTACAAAGTTTCAATTATAGAAGACAAATAAATCCCAGATACCAGGGCTTCTGCTTGGATTGCGTGGGAGGGGTGGGGGGATTGCGTGATGGCCAGCCTGCAAATCACACAGGCCCCTTGCCCAGGCCACCCCACTTCCCAAGGGAACCCCCACCCTGACCTGGGACACTCTTCAAGGCAAATCAGCCAACCCACATCCATGCACCTGGCCTCTATCCTATATAATCATATCTAATAAAAGAGCAATATGCAAATTGACTGTCACCTCAAAGCACAAGATGGCTGCTCCCACGTGGTCAAAGATGGATGCCCCTATGTGGACATAAGATGGCCACCACAAGAAAGGCGGCAAGGGAGAGCAGTTGTGGGCAATAAGGCTTGTATGAGAGGGCATTTGGGAGGAACCAGGCCTGCAAGGCAGAGTGGTTAGGCATGATCAAGCCTACAGGGTAGGGCAGTTAGAGGTGCCTGGGCTGGCAGAGAAGGGAAGTTGGAGGCAACCAGACCTGCAGAGGAGGTAAGTTGGGGGGGACCAGGAGAGCAGTTAGGCACAATCAGGTTTGCAGGGGAGCATTTAGGCATCAATCAGGCTGGCAGGAGAATGGTTATAGGGTGATCAGGCTCACAGGCAGAAACAGTTAGGGGCAATCAAGAAGGCAAGCAAGTGAACAATTGGAAGCCAGCAGTCCTGGATTATAAGAGGGAATCCAGATTGGAGAGGGTGTAGGCTGTGCTTAGGGACACCACCCCCTCCCCCCCATTCACAAATTTCATGCACTGGGCCTCTAGTATATATATAAAAAATCAGCAGTTGGGAGCCATCAGTCCTGGGAGGGATCAGTCCTATTAGGATTGGGCCTAAATGGGCAATCGGACATTTCTTGAGGGGTCCTAGATTGGAGAGGGTGCAAGCTGGGCTGAAGGACACACACCCACCTGCATGAATTTCATGCACCAGGCCTATAGTTAGACATAGCATAATAAGGAACTCAAAGGCCAATTTCTCATGAAGATGTGATCAAAGAGGTAAGGCAGTTTCTGAACATTAAAATTATTTATTGTATCACCTAGGTAAAGATTGTGATCTGAACTCCTAGAAAGTCTTGTTAGAGATCTCATTTGAATGAATGTTGTCAGAGAGGACACTGACTTTAGGGTAGGGACCATTGCATTTGGACTATAATATTCTCTTTGACAAAATGACATAAAAAATAAAAGGAAGAAGCAATAGTGGAGTGGCAAAGTAAGGACCTTTTAATATTTACTCCTCAGGTAAAGCAATGAGAACAATAGCAAAAATTTTCAAAATCTACTTTTTCAGAAATATGAAATTAACTAAGATAGTTAATATTTAAAATATATAAGAAACTCATACAACTTAATAAAAGGAAAACAATCCAATTAAAAATGGGCAAAGTACCTAAATAGACACTTCTCCCAAGTGAACATACAGATGGTAAAGAGACATATGAAAAAATGCTCAAGGTCACTTATAATCAGAAAGGTGTAAATTAAAACAAATATGAGATATCACCTCACACCTGTCAGAATGGCTACCATCAACTAATGACAAGTGTTAGTGAGGTTGTGGAAAAAAAAGATACCCTAGTTCACTGCTGGTGGGAATACAGACTGGTGCAGCCATTATAGAAGCCAGTATGAAGTTTCCTCAAAAAATTAAATATGGAAGTCTCATTTGACTGAGTGAACCCACTTCTAGAAATAGATGCAAGAAACCAAAAACAAAACATCAGTCAGAAAGAATGTATGTACTCATAAGCTCATAGGATGCAATAGCCAAGATCTGGAAGTTTCCCAAATGCCCATCAGTAGATGAATGATAAAAACAAAACAAAACAAAACAAAACAAAAAGGTGGTACATTTACAACATGGAATACTATGCAGCTGTAAAAAAGAAGGATCTCTTATCCTTTGAGCCACCCTGGGGCAATCAGTAGTATTATGCTAAGTGAAACAAGCCAGTCAGAGAAAGATAAGTATAACATGATCTCATTTATATGTGAAATCAAATAAATTGGTGAACAAAACAGATCCAGAAACATAAAAATGTGGAACAGACTGTGGAATCTCAGAGGGAAGGTGGGGATGAGTGGGTGGGTGGGAAGAGATCAACAAAAGAACTTGTATGCATATATGCATAACCCATGGAAATGAGGCAATAGGGTGATGAAGGCTAGGGGTGGGGCAGGGGACAGGGGTCAATGGGGAAATAAAAAAATACTTTCAAAAATAAAGATTTAAAAAGAAAACAAAAGAGCTTGCAGAAACCCAAGAAGTGTCTAATTAGAACAATTACTGAATTTTTGTAAGAACATTAGGCTTTTGGGCTTATTAACTTGCTCCATTCTACTCTCTCTACCAAAGATTGTAGTAGCCTTGAAAGCCAACAGCCTTGAAACAACATAAATAAGTGGGGAGATGTCCCATGCTCATTTATTGACTAACTTCATTTGGCTAAACTGGAACTCCTTATTTTGATGTGTAGATAACCTAATCTCTACCAAAATTTGAGCTGCCTTTTTGCAAAAACTGTCAAGCTGATCAAAATTTCTTTAGGAAAAGCAAGGAACCTAGGATAGCCTAAACTATTTTGTAAAAGGAGAAAAATTGGAGGAATCATATTTTCTGATTTCAAAACTTACTACAAAACAATAGTAATCAAGATAATAAATATATGATTGGTTTAAGGATAGACATACACATCAGTGGAATAGAGTTGAGAGCCTCAAGAAAGTTCTCACATTTATGGCCAGTTGATTTTTAGCAAGGTTCCAAGGTAATTTGTTTATTAGTTTTTTATAATTAATTTATTTATTGAGTAAGGTATCACATATTTGTCCTCAACTCCCCATTCCAATCCCCCCCCCTCATGCCCCCACCCTCCTATTGTCCTTGACCACTGGTTAGGCTCATATGTATGCACATAAATCCTTTGGTTGATCTCTCCCTTTTATCCCCACCTTCCCTTTGAGGTCCAACAGTCTGACCCATGGCTCCTTATCTCTGAGTCTGTTCTTGTTCCTCAGTCTATGTTGTTCACCATTTCCCCTAAATGAGTGAATTTAATTGTGAAAGAACAGTCTTTACAACAAGTATCACCAGGGTATATGGATATTCACAAGCAAGAGCTTTAAATTCCTTTCCTCACCTTTACTTTTTGTTATGTGAATTTTATTTCAATTAAGTTATTATAAAAACAAACAACAAAATAAAGAAACAGAAAATCTGTGCCAAACTAAGGCTACTGACTCAGAAGGAAAAAGAAAACAAAAAGCACAGACAAACCTCTCTGGGAGGCAGTGGTCACTGAACAGCCCCTCCCTGGGATTGCACTCTCCCTGGTGCACATAGATTAGAGGGGATAGAAACTCTCAAAACTTGAACCTGAATTAAAATAAACTTTACTTGCAAAGCACCTAGTCCTTAAAGTAAATGCAAATCCTCTTCAGAGGAAAAAAAATGACAGCACAACATTCATCCATGGTTTCAGGGTCTTGCTACAAATAACTATACAAGTACTGTAAAGTCTAGTAACCAAGGACTCCCAAGCACATATAATGTTTAAGTGTACACAAAACTATAGGCACCGTAGAACATACCTTTATAGGACTTCAAATGGTGGAACTGTCAGAAATAGAGTTTCAACCAGTTGTTTAACAATGCATTAAGTTGAAAATATCTATAAGACACAGGAAAATTCAAAAAATTCAAAAAATAAAGGTCAAGTAGAATTTTACTAAATAAGAATATGGCTGAAATTTAATATCTGTTTAATGTAAGCACCAATTTCTGATAATGGAATTGATAATTAATAATTTGAAAAATTAGTAGATAAAACTAGAATAAGTATAAAAGGGAAAATGGAATCTATATAATATAAGATTTAAGACCCAGAGATATCAAGTAAAGAATCAGATAATTTGACATATGTTCGATAAGAATTCTGGGACAATCTCTCACAATCTGGGACTGCTGGCTCCTAATCACTCACTTGCCTGCCTGCCTGGTCACCCCATTCTGCCTCCCCCTGCTATCCTGATTGCCTCTCACTGCCCCCCTCTTCCACCAGGTTGCCCCTAAACTCCCCCACCTTGCAGGCCTGGTTACTCCTAACTGCCCCCCACCACCACCAGCCTCGTCATCCTTTACTGCCTCCCTTGCCGGCCTGGTTGCCCCCAATTCCACCGCCCTGCCATCCTAGTCACCCACTGCCCCCACTGCCAGCCTAATCACCCCCAACTTCCCCCTCTGCCAGTCTGGTCGTCCCCAACTGCAACTCCCTTCCCCCCCGCACCCCTCCCCCCAACCAGCCTGGTCACTCCTAACTGCCCCTCCCTGCCGGCCTGGTTGCTTCTTACTGCCCTCCTGCTGGCCTGGTTGCCCCTCATTGCCTCCCCACAGGCCTGTTCGCCCCATGCAGCCCACTTGTTCAGTCATTTGGTCGGCCCTCACTAACCTCCCTGCCAGCCTGGTCATAGGAAGCCATATTTGTGAGGGAGTGAGGATCAATTTGCACATTACCTCTATTATATAGGATTCTATCCATTCATTTCTGTAGTTTCACTTACTATCTGTATATCATTGGCTCCCAAATGAATATCTCCGGCCTAAGATTCCCTCCTAAACTTCAGACATTGATTATCAATTGACTAGGGACATCTCTATTATGTGTGTGTATTTTTATAGGCATGTAGCTTCAAAGTACAACTAAAGCATTTTTTTAAAAATCATCTTTTGCAACCTTCTCTACTGTACTTTTAAAAAAATTATCTTTATTTTGAATATATTATAGATGTGTCCCTTTTGTTTCCCCATTGACACTCTCCCTGCCTTCACCACATTATTGTCTATTAATATAAGTATATAACTTGCCCTGTTACTTTCTGCCCTCCCCTCCTTCCCTCTGAGATTCATCAGTCTGCTCCATGCTTTTATGTCTTTGGATCTATTATGTCATCCATTTATTTTATTTATTAGATTCCACATTTGAGTGAAAGCATGTGATACTTACCTTTCTCTGACTGGCTTATTTCACTTAACATAATAATCTCCAGATTCATGCATGCTGTCTCAAGGGGTAAGATATCCTTCTTTTTTATAGCTGCATAGTATTCCATGTGTAAATGTAGCAGAGCTTTATTATTCACTCATCTGTCGATGGGCACTTGGGCTGTTTCCAGATCTTAGCTCTTGTAAATTGTGCCATTATGAATATAGGGGTGCATAAATTCTTTCTGATTGTTGTTTTGGATTTCTTAGGATATAGTCCTAGAAGTGGGATCACTGGATCAAATGGCAGTTGAATTTTTAATTTTTGAGGAACCTCTATATTGTTTTCTATACTGGCTGTAGCAGTCTTCATTCACACCAGCAGTGCACCATACTTCTTTTTAACGGAATGGCATTATGAATTTTCCATAATGCCATTCTTCATCTATTGTCAAAATTATCTTCCAAAACATAGTTTCCTCCCACACAAACTCCTTCAATATATATTGGCGTATACCAAATGGAGTTTATGTAACCTCATTTTTACCTACTGTCATTACTGATTGCCCTCAAGCTAACATCTGAATTCCATATAAACTGAATTGCAGATAGACCATTCCCTTAACATTGCTGTTTTCTAAGCCCTTTCCCCTCACACCGCAATAAATTACATGCATTTCTCAAAACTTGTCATGTATTTCTTTAAGGCTTTTGCATTATTCCCCTTTGCTTAAAAATTACTTTTTTTTTTTTTTTTTTTTGCCTGTACCCATGTATGAGACCAACCTCTGATATACTTGACTCTAGGTGTCACTCACCCAGAGTGAAGATGCTCTAGATTCTGCATGGCTGGATTTGTTGCCTGTGCCCCATGGTCCCAGGGCATCACAGCCATGCTCCTCTTATCTTACTTATCAGTTATTGTTTGTGTCACTTACACAAGATTGTAAATCCTTGAGGACTTACATGTATCTTCATTACTGTGCATTCCCAAATCCTGGTGTAAGAATCACAAATTCAAATGCTTTTCATCACCAAGAATGTAAAGAAAACGTGTCACTACATTTAAAAGGCACAATGCATTGTAAGCACAAGATTATGATAAGGAGTATAGGTAAATAAAGCATCTACGAATCATATAAGGGCATTCAATGTAAACTGTAGAATATGTTATAGGCCAAATATTGTGTTTTCAGGCCATATTTGGCCCCTCTGCAGTCAGCCTGACTGCCAAAATGTTGTATATCATAGATGAGCTCTACATTATTCACAAGAAGTTACCAATGAAAATTATTTAAATTAACCATATAAATTAAAATGTATCCTTTTTAAAATAAGCTTTTGATTGAATTTTTCTTTAGTATAAGAGTCAATACAAGATTCAGTTTGCTTCCCTTGGAAAATGACGTTGTACTGAGAAAAATCAAAGGTTAGGTGAAAAACTAATGGTGTTAATGTGATATAATTAAAGTATTTGCAATGACAGTTACATTCCAATTATAAATAAATAATAAAGAAATAATCTAAAACAGTTTTAATTTATATGTGAGTAATATAGATGGATATATTTGAAATATGCTTGAAATAGTTTAATAGGACCTATAAAAATTTTATAAAATTTTGTATTATTTAAGTTCCTTATAAAGAGAAACAGCTAAGATAAAAATAAAGGCAACATTGGTTTATATCTTTCTTAGCAGACTTTGTTATATAAATATGGGAATAAATAATTTTATTTTATTTATTTGGACATTTTACCATTATTTGATGGGTCAATCTTTTATTATATCCCAAAAACAAATTTATTTGAATTTACCAGCAGATAAGCTTGACTTTTGAATATGCAATCAGAATTATGTTTTTAATATAGTGAAAATGAAAAATAAATGTTTTTGAACACTTTTATGTATTTTATATTTTATGTATCTTATATAAATACAATTTTAAAATATTGTTTAAAACCCTGGTATAATAAAATGGAGGGGGATATGTGTGATAATAAAAATATATTAATTAAATATATGCAAAGATATAATCTTGTAGAACATTATACAGAATGAGTAAATTTTTTTGAATTTTCTTTTTTTCAACCAGATACATAGAAATGAAACTGATTTGTAAAAACATTTTTCTCTGTGACAAGACTTCTTCAAATTCTGCTTACCTAATTGACAACATATAAATCATATTTCACCATCTAACTGAGTGAATCATACTGTTGTAGCAACAGATTTTCATATGGTAATTGCAACCTTATGAGTTACATTTTCAGCTAACTTTGAGGGGTCTAATTTGAAGTTAACAGTACACTAAAATTTATTTATAGCTGATACCATTTTACATATATCAAAGCTTTAAACCTTCCAAAAATTAAAATTAAAATTAATGATAGTGAAATTTTTTATCCTGAAAAGTGAAAACAAGAATTTCAAATGTGCTGTCAATTATTACTATGTGCTGGTTTCAGGTCCAACTCTGATCTTAATTTCATGCTTCTGCTTCAGTTTTACTTTCTACCCAAATCAGTAGTTGCTTATTTAATCTCTCAGCCATGAAGTGGCAAAATGTTTAGAAGAAAGTGGCATATCAGGAATGAAAGTAATTTTAATGCTATCATCTAGCAGGGTTTTTTTTGGGTCATTGTTTTCAATAATTTATAATATTTAAATATTCAGTGACTTTTATAGGTAGTTGGAAAAAAGAGAATGGTTATGGGATTCTTGCAATTTTTATTTTATTTTATTGATTTTTTACAGAGAGGAAGGGAGAGGGACAGAGAGCTAGAAACATTGATGAGAGAGAAACATCGATCAGCTGCCTCCTGCACGCACCCCACTGGGGATGTGCCCACAACCAAGGTACATACCCTTGACCAGAATCGAACCTGGGACCCTTCAGTCCACAGGCTGATGCTCTATCCACTGAGCCAAACAGGTTTTGGTGGATTCCTGTAATTATTAATGACAACATGAAAATGAAGATGTTGGTTAAGCATTTGAGGAGAAATTAATCTGATACATAGTGGGAAAAATGGAAATTAGTTAGTATGGAGAAAACAGATGAGAATTTTATTCTATAATTAGAGGCCCAGTGCATGAAAATTTGTGGACTTGGGGGATCTCTCAGCCTGAGATGCTTCAGGGGATGTCCGACTGACAGCTTAGGCCCACTCCCCATGGTTCATCCAGACACCCTTAGCACTGTCACGGAGGTGGGAAAGGCTCCTGCTACCACCACTGTGCTCATAGCTGTTAGCCTGGCTTGTGGCTGAGTGGCACCCCCCTGTGGGAGCACACTGACCACAGGGGGCAGCTCCTGTGTTAACCACCTGCCCCCTGGTGGTCAGTGCACATCATAGCAACTGGTCCTTCCCAGTCGTTCTGCCATTAGGGTCAATTTACATATTACCCTGTCATTATATAGGATGGTAGTGATGACAGCATATTAGTGTTGTCAGGAAACAAAGTCACTTCTAGGGCAGTGCATCCATTATGTCATATGGCCATTTTAAAAAGGAACATACAGGCACTGTCTCACAGAAATTTTGAATGGTAACATCTTATACCTTATTAGTGGCCCAGTGCACAAATTTACACACCTTGAAAGGAACTGTGGGCTGCGAGGCCTATTCTCCATGCCCCTGCCCAGGCCCTCCTGTTGCAGTCCCATCTCCTCTCTGCTGGCAGCCCCGGTTCTGCCACTGCTGCTTCCATGCACTGACAGCACCAGCCCCACTCGCACCTGCTGATGGTGTGGAGTGATTGGGTCTGGTGCTAGCAGTGGGTGCAAGCAGGGCCGGTGCTGTCAGTGGGTTCAGGCAGCACTGCTGCCCTGATCGCCCCTCAGAAACAGGGGGAAGTGGAGAAGCCCTCAGGAGCAATCAGGGCTGGCAGCCATCACTCGAACCCACTCACAATGTCGAGCAATCAGGACCAGCGCTAGTCAGTGGCAGCAGGTGTAAGCAGTGGCTGCAGTGCCAGCAGCAGGTGCACGTGGGGCCAGTGCAGGTAGCAGGTGCTAGCACTGGGTGGAACCTTGGCACACGGGAGCAAAGAATTTTCAGTAACCACCAGAAACTCACCCCATGGCCGCAACGAGAGCCCCACCTTGGTCTGCTCCACCAACTGGCCATGGCCAACACCTGCCATATTCCACCCTCTGCTGCCTGCTGACGATGCTTGCAGTGTTCTGCATGCACCCCCTTGTGGTCAGCGCACACCATAGTGACCAGTTGTTTGGTTGTTCCACTGTATGGTCTATTTGCATATTAGGGTCATATATATATAATATATATATATATATATATATTATAGGGCAGATACCCTACATCTCTCACCCCCATCATTTTAATTATTTATTTCCTTTCATTAAAATATTTGTTTTATAAAGAAATAAATTTATCAACTTAAAATATCCATAATTGCATTCACTAAAGGAAATAACTATTAATAAGCTAATGTATGAACTTCTAGTACCTTATAATGTACAAATGCATATATGAATGTATTATATATATTTACTGAAATATGATCATGCTCTCATATTCTTTGTAACCTGCCATTTCATTTAAAAAGATAATACAAAATTTTCTGATTTTTGAGTATGCCATCTCAGACTCTGAACTTGAAGCCTCAGAGTTATTACAAACATTAACTATTTTTTTCATTCTGTGAAGTATAAAAATAACCATTCTCTTTATATCATTTTCATTTATTGTGGAAATAAAATTGTGGACTCTGTCTTATAAATTTTTTCCAGAATATAACCTATCATGACACAACAAATAAGATTGACTTATTTTTCATTGTAAGAGTATTTAGAGAACCTACTTAATTGAAATTCTGAGCATATAATGCTTTTTACTAGGCATATAAAAATTATACCTAATTGATTAAATAGTTTTGAACTATTTTATCTTTATTTCAAGCATGCAACTTTGCAATGTTAACAAACACATTTCAAATGAATATAGTGCAAATGAGCTAAGAGCATAGAGAGGTGTTTTTTCCCAGGTTGCACCAGGGTGGTACTTCGAGGAACATTCCTTTTCCTTGCCCCTCCCTCAGTTCCACGGTGACTGGGGTACGGCTTTGGAATCCTTGAGAGCTATCCTGCAGAAATCCTGATAACCCTTCGTCTATGATGTTCCAAACAGCACTGTCTTTTACTAGTCAATAGCCAGACCTCCATGAGAGAAGCCTCTGCTTCGGAGCTCTCCCAGATCAGATTCTCTCTAGCTGGTTTCATCTATCTTCCATGTGCTTGTTGATAGGCCACGCCTGCTCCTTTACACTTGCTTGATGCTTTATTTGTTTTCATATTGATTCTAATTTTACGTGGGTCAGAGATTTCGAATTCACAGATTGCCTAGGAGAAGAAGGTAAATACTAATCTCATAGTTCCTATTTGTACTTTGATTTTCTTTTAAAAAATGTAATGCCTTTTAAACATTTTCCCTAGAAACAGAAGAGCAAGGTTCTTTTTTTTTTTTTAAAGATATATTTTATTGATTTTTTTACAGAGAGGAAGGGAGAGAGATAGAGAGCCAGAAACGCTGATGAGAGAGAAACATCGACCAGCTGCCTCCTGCACACCCCCTACCGGGGATGTGCCCGCAGCCAACGTACATGCCCTTGACCAGAATCGAACCTGGGACCTTTCAGTCCACAGACCGATGCTCTATCCACTGAGCCAAACCGGTTTTGGCAAGAGCAAGGTTCTTGACATATTTGTACTGAATAAAGCATGGAGGGAAATATATATATATATATATATATATATATAGTGTGTGTGTGTATGTGTGTGTGTGTGTGTGCACATACACAACAAAACTGACTAATTAGAGGTATTGGTCTCTTTTTCTGAATTATTTTTACAGAAGTGTATGACTCCAAAATAAAATTAGCTTTTGAAGTTTTCTGTCCCTGACATGCTTCTATTCCCTTTTATACCTTTTTGCATTGCACTCACTGCCATTTACCACATTATTTATATATTTAAAATATATAAATTTAATTTATAAATATAATATATACATAAATATATAGAGATATACTATTTATATCTCTCCATGTAATTATTATATGTTATCTTCTATTAAAATGTAAGTTTCATGGAAAAATTAATTTTTGTCTATTTTATTCTTAGCTCCTAGGGTAGTAACTAACAAAGCATAGTTACTTAATATATATTTGATAAAATTAATTAATGAACATTACTTTATATTTATTTGTTTCTCTGTGAATTCCTTTTCTTTAGTATAAATGTTCAAGGAGAAAGTAACTCTTGTCTTGCAAATCATAGCACCACCAAATCACAAGCAAAAAAACAAGAGTGCAGCTTTATAATTTTATAAAAGAGGATTGCAAGCCACAATATCTGTATACAAGATGAAAAGCAATAGGAAAGAATTTTTCTCATTCAAAGTTATAACAGCACACTTTAGATAGCAAGAAAAAGGGCAATGACGTTAAAAATCTAACGTTTTCTCTTACCTTTTAAAATGCTATGCAAACTATTTAAAAACCCTCAAAAAAGGACATATTAATATTTCTGATATTACTAAAACACATCTTGGCATTAATGACAAGCCCTTTATCTACTTAGCTATATATGGAGTAACTCAGGATGAGGGAGGGTTACACTGCCCACCTTACTCCAAGCTATTACCCAAGCTTTGGCAGTCTAAGGGGAGCCACAGTTCTGTTAACCATAATCAGTATCTTGTTGGGGGAGGGAGGCACGGGTAGACAGACACTTTCATTAGCTTCTTTACCTCACTTTTATCTTATCAGGTAAAAATAGACCATTAGCTATGAAGTCCCAGTGTTCTTTAATGATAGAATTGGTTGACTGTGAAGCCACATTTTAAAAGGACTGACACACCTAATAATACATGACGCTATATCAGAGCATTATTTGATTGTCTGCTTTTCTTTTTTTTTTTCTACGCAGCTCACCAAAGAGTCAATCTTTTAATTTTTATTCTCTTTTAGGCACATTGTGTAAACAGGTGTACAGTTAGGATTTGAAATTTAAATTCAGCTTTTCAAAATATAGCCAACAACATTTCACCATTTCACACATTTTAGCAGTTGTCTGTTGCATAATCAGCATGAAACCTAACAAAACTATACACCATAGAAACTCAAAGACATCTGTCTAACTGCTTTATTGAACGTTTGAGCAATTCCGTGGAAGCTTTGCCCATATCACCTGTGGCAGAACAGATGTGGCTACTGTGTGAAGCATATATTAGAACTGTAGAATCCTTGCTAGAAAAAAAAAGTACCAATTGCAGAAAAATATATTTTAGCTTATGAAAAGGACCTGAGTTATTCAATTCACCTTCTTATTGCAGAGTTATAGGCTCAGAGGAACACACCATTCAAGACAGAGCTAGCTGAATAAGGACGTTTTGCTAAAGAGTTTTAATAAGTTAGTTTTAAAATATTTTTCTTTTTCTTAAATATTAAAATTCTCCGTTTTAGGTATAAAACTGAAAGTTAATATATTTTGTGGGGGAAGTAATTTAATTTTTGTTTCAGTTTTTACCTATATGAATCCTTATCAAGAGATATTTTGCTGTAATAGGTGTGGCTCAGTGGATAGAGTGTCAGCCTGCGGACTGAAGGGTCAGTCCCAGGTTCGATTCTGACCAAGGGCACGATCCCCAGAAGGCGGTGTGCAGCAGGCAGCTAATTAACGATTCTCTCTCATCATTGATGTTTCTATCTCTCTATCCCTCTCCCTTCCTCTCTAAAATCAATAAAAAAATAATTAATTTTATAAAAAGATGTTTTGAGAGATTTTGAAAAATATTTTTTAATATATTTTATTGATTTTTTACAGAGAGGAAGAGAAAGGGATAGAGAGTTAGAAACATCAATGAGAGAAACATCAATCAACTGCCTCCTGCACACCCCCTACTGGGGATGTCTCCACAACCAGGGTACATGCCCTTGACCAGAATCGAACCTGGGACCTCTCAGTCCGCAGGCCGGTGCTCTATCCACTGAGCCAAACCGGTTTCGGCTGAAGAGTATTTTGAATAAAGTTCACATCAACTTTTTAGTACCTCTCATAAAAGAATGAGGATAGAAGAAAAGATAAAAGTTATTAAAATATCTAAAATAATAGTGCGGGGAAGGATTCTGTGATCATGGGGCCTCTGTATTCCACTCTGGGTATATCCTGGGAGGGGCTTCAGAGAGACCACACTGTCCCCCACGGTGCAGCTGGCATGATGCACACGTTAAGCATATGCTAGCAATTGTGAAAGAAAATACTCCAAAACATAGGGGAAAATAAGAAGCCTGTGTATACACCATTACTTTTAAAATATTGTGGGTATTCAGTTCTCCATTATGCTCATTTACCCCCTTTACAGCTAAAAATAAGATTTATTCCAATGCAGTTAGATAGTCAGGGACAAAGTTAGGGCTGTGATCATGGGATTACGAGCACATTAAGTAATTTATATGAAAATATGTGGATGAGACAGGTTTTAATTTGCCCAAACTTTATTAACCTTATAATTTCTTAGTGGGCTATCTATCTTTAGAGAGATCAAATCTGTACTCATGACTTTCAATCCATCTTTCTGCTAGCCAATCAGTGAGTAACAGTGGACTTAAATCAAATGAACACTGGATATAAATATTAAATGGAAATTTAATTAAAAATAATAATTTAAGCATAACTTAATGCACACATTACTTGGTTAAGATTAAATAAAACATGGATTAATCTTTGAATTAAATATTCCTATTATATGTATCTGACAAAGTACTACACCTCTGAAATCTTAAATATCTTAGCCTTTGCAGTTTTCATTAAACCTGTATTACCTTTTTAAATTGAAAACTGATAAGAATTTATTACAAAGATGTGACCAGGTATCTACATCTAACACTCTGTTGTCTTGTGTTATTTTTATTGCACCTTATCTATAATGGTCTAGTTAACTTCCTAACATAATTATATTTAAATTAAAAAAATATATTTTCCTGTTGTGTTTACTTTTGGCAGCTTTCAGTGACTCCAATGGGCAACTCTGACTCTTTTTTTCTTTTTCATGTTGTTTTTTTGCTCTTTCTCATGTTTCTTCCTGTTGGCTGTTCTTCACATCCTTCTAAGCATTGCAAACACATGTTCTATTTTTATTTCTTCCTCCTTTTTCTTTTTTAAATCCTTCCATGTGGAAATGGTTATGCACTCTAATTTAATTTTTTTCAACTATATTTACATTCAATATTATTTTGTATGTTTGAGGTGTGCAGCATATTAGTTAGGCAGTCATATAATTTAAAAAGTATTCCCCAATATTTCAGTACCCACATGGAACCATAATCTTTGCAATATTTTTTACTATATTTCCTGTGCTGTACACTGTAGCCTCATGACTATTTTGTAAATATCACTCTGTACCTACTTATCTTTTCACCTTTTTCACTCAGTCCCCCTACTACCCTTCTCTTGGTGCTCATGACTACTATCAGACTGTATCTATGAATCTGTTTCTGTCTTGTTTTTTTGCTTATATTCGTCTTTAGAGTACCTATATAAGTAAAATCACATGGTATCTGTCTTTCTCTGAATGGCTTATTTCACTGAGAATAATACCTTTTAGGTTGATCCATGTTCCTACAAAGGTAAGATTTCATTCTTTTTTTAGGCTGAGCAATATTCCATTGTATTTAGATACCAGTTCTTCTTTATCCCCTCATCTACTAATGAGCACTTGGATTGCTTTTATATCTTGGCTATGGCAAATAACCTGCAGTGAACATAGGGGTATATATTTTCTTTCAAATTACTGTTTTGGGTTTGTTCGGATAGATCCAGAAGTGAAATTGTTAAGTCATAAGGCAGTTTTATTTTTAATGTTTGAAGCACCCTCCATATTGTTTTCCATAGTTGCTGTACCAATCTGTATTCTTTCGACAGTACCTGAGGGTTCCCTTTTCTCCACATCCTTGCCAACACTTGTTTGCTGATTTACTGATGATAAATAAATAAATAAATAAATATGGGAAGCGATATCACACTGTAGTTATAATTTTCATTTCTCTGTTGATTGACCATCTTCTTAGATGTTTAATGGCCATCTGTATGTCCTCTTTGGAGAAGAGTCTATTCATGTCTTTTGACCACATTTTTATTGTTGTTGGCTGTTTTGTTTGTTTGTTTTGTGTTTTTTTGTGTTGAATTGTATGACTTTTTTAAAAAAATTTTTGGATATTAAGCCCTTATTGTATGCATCTTTGGTAAATATTTTCTTTCATTCCGTGGATTGTCTTTATGTTTTGTTGATGGTTTCCTTTGTGTCAGGTCAGGTTCCTTCTCGAACCCTGCCATTGCACTAACTGTTGGTGTCCAATCCCTCTGCTAGGGTCTGGACCTTGTTGGGACACCGGGTGGTGGACGGAGATGCCCTGAGAAATTGTGTCTTTATTGTAGGAGACAGTGGCCATAAGCCATTGCAACACGGAGCCATCAGTCAAAACAGTTCTTCACAGCAAAGTTCCATACGGGCAGCCACACAAAGCAGCAGTAGTCTCTGTACCACGGCCATTACTGAAACAGCTGCATGCTGCCTCTGGACCTGCTGCCTCACACAGCAGCGGCACCTGAGCTCTCCCTTAGAGCTCCCTCAGCAGCCTCCCCAGCCTCTCTCTCACCTCTCCTGGCTTTTATCCCTTTCACATCACAGCAGCATCTCTGTGCCTGCCTTTCCTCCCTAGCCACTCTCCTACAATATCTGCAGTCTTTCCTGTACTCCTAGCACACTGGAGTAACGAATTACACCACTTAGACAAAAGAGGCCTCCTGCAAACAGCAACATCTATTATTTTGGCTACAGAAGAGCACAGTGTACCAAGAGATCATTGTGGCCTTGCAGCTGTGTAGTCCTTGGACATTGTAAATAAGATTCCCATGTTCCCAGTGGCCTTGGCCCTCTGGTGTACTATCAACAAAGGTATTTCATACTCTGAGTTGCCTTAACTATCTGGGGTCTCTGGCATGGTTCCCACACTTTGTTATGCAAAATCTTTTTAGTTTGATATAGTTTCATTTTTTTTTTTTTTTTTGTGTGTGTGTGTGTGTGTGTTAATTTCCCTTATTTGAGGAGATACATCAGAAAAACATTACTATGAACATAGGGATGCATATTTCCTTTCTGATTGATGTTTGTGGTTTCTTGGGATATATTCATTCCTAGAAGTGGAATTCCTGGGTCAAATGAGAATTTCGTTTTTAGTTTTTTGAGGAAAAATGGAATCAGCAGTGCACGAGGGTTCCATTTTCTCCATATTCTCAGATATTTGGAAACAGCCTCCGTGTTCATCAGCAGAGGAGTAGATTAGAGAACTGTGGTGCATCTATACAATGAAATACTACACTTCTGTAAAAAAAAAAGAAGGAAATTTCACCATTTGCAACAACATGGATGGACCTGGAAAGCATTATGCTAAGTAAAATAAGCCAGTTGGAAAAAGATAAATATAACATGATCTCACTCATTTGTGGAATATAATGAGCAACATAAACTGATGAACTAAAATAGATCCAGAGACATAGAAGCATTGAACAGACCGTTGAAACTCAGAGGTAAGGGGAGGGAGGTGAATTGGGAGAGATCAACCAAAGGACTTGTATGCATGCATATAAGGATAACCCAGGGAAACAGACAGTAGGGGGATAAGGGAATGTGCTGGGGGGTGGGAACGGCCAAGGAGAAGTCAATGGGGGGAAAAGGAGACACATGTAATACTTCAAATAATAAAGAATTAAAAAAAAATTACTTAAAGAAATGACTGAGATTTTACTCCTGTGTTTTCTTCTAGGATTTTTATGATTTTAAGACTAATCATTAAGTCTTTAATCAATTTTGAGTTTATTATTGTATATGGTATAAAAATGTGGTCATTTTAGCACATTTTGATATTAGGTAGTGTGATATCAGAAGCCAATTCCAGCATGTCAGCACGGCTGAATCATCTTGAGATGACTGAGGGCATTTTCCCAAACCTGAAAAGGATGCATAAATTGATTGCTTGCTACCAGACAGCTAAGGGAATCTTAATCTACTTGTTTTTGCCTCTCTCTGGCCAAATACCCGATCAACTGGAGGTAATTCTTCTAATCTGACAATAGATTCTGTGTAGTAAAACCCTGGCCTTTGAAGTGTATATCTACCTTGCCTTAGGACCTCTCTGGACCCCTTATTCATATACCATTTGTTATTTTTTTTTTAGTTTTTTTAATATTTAAATTATATTATGTCATAAGTAATTCCATTTCCCATTCACCCTGTTTCCAGAACTTAAAAACATTCAGTGGGTGCCTACGACTGTTGTTACAGAAAACCAAAGAAATACCAAGCATGCTTCCTAGAGAAAGGGAGGGACCCCATTTATTAACACTCCTGGTCTCTTGGAATAATTTCCAAATCAGAGTGAAGAGATGCACAAAGGGCTCCACTTTTTATAACCTTCTGGGGTCTTTGATTGCAGATATGGTTCTGCCCCCCTTTGTGGGCTTACAGGAAGGCCCCCAAGTGTTGGGGTCCCCAGGACATATCCAATGATCTGTCCTGGGGCCAGTGATAATGACCCTCCCCCCTTCCAGGGCAGTGCCTTGTGCACAGTTCCCCTGCCTCTACACTGAGATAATAAGACCAGTTTCCTCCTCACTGTTAGAATATAAACCAGCACTCTTTACTGAAAAAATTTGGTGTTATTTGATTCCTACCTCACCAGCTTCATCCAGATATTTTTCATTATTTCTCATACTGAAACATGAGTTTGAGGAGCAGACTTCTTCTTGTGGGCCCTTGTCTGACTAAGATGAAGAATAAACTTGTGGACTAAGAGATATCTTTAATAAAAAAAAAAAAAATGTAGTTTATTGAAAACATATACAGACTCCATCTGGGCAGGGTTGTCCCCAAATGGGAAAGATCTGCTTTCTCTCTCTCTCTCTAATGTGAAAAATCTACATCCAAAAATCTAAAAATCCGTCCGTGTCCCTAGGTCTCCGGTATATATATATATATATTTTTTAAAAATATATATTTTATTGATTTTTTACAGAGAGGAAGGGAGAGAGATAGAGAGATAGAAATGTCGATGAGAGAGAAACATCGACCAGCTGCCTCCTGTACACCCCCCACTGGGGTTGTGCCCACAACCAACGCACATGCCCTGACAGGAATCGAACCCGGGACCTCTCAGTCCGCAGACCGAAGCTCTACCACTGAGCCAAACCGGTTTTGGCAGGTCTCCGGTTTATATATGCTGTAATTCTTTGTCTGACCTTGACCCTATCTAATTGCACCTTCCTGAATTTAGGATCCCCTGCTTTCCTCATTGGTCACTCTGCTACAAGTATCAGTTTCAAAGCTCAAAATCCACGTGGTGCTCCTCCTTTTCTCTCCCCTTATCTTGCAACATTCCTCTATCCTCTAAAAATATGTTTCCTTCTTCCAGATATCCTGTGACTTTTCTTTATCCTCTGTAAATATATGTCTTCCTCCCCCTTATCCTATGGCATTTCTCTATCCTCTGTAAGATAAGCATTTTGCTGTCTCCAAGCCCCCATCAATGCATTCCTCTTCCATGGACCCTAAACTTGCCTGTTTTGTCTCTAAAATTCCTTTCAATACCTAATATAATAACTAAGTTACAGACCTCATGACCTTGTCCTTGGTATGTAAAACATTTTGAATTAGCCATATAAACATATTTGTATTTTCCTGTATTTGCAGTCTATTCCATATATCAATCCAGTTCTCTACATTTATACAAAACACATATTTATAATTCTATGAAATATATAGAAATTTTGTCTAAAGGGAGAAGATTGTTTTTCTTTTTACCTGACCATACCATGTTCTCTGAGGTTGTGTTAATCCTTAAAATACATACATTTTTTTCTCAGCAAAGCAGCAAAATAACATGCTTAACTTAGGATGGATAGCATATTTGGGAATATGTGAATTTACACAAGTGTAATCCAAAATATGTCTTGTCTTATTCACTATTCTGGCTGCTTCAAATAATCTGATTATATTGTGAAAGAAAAAAGCCACATGCTAACCTGACAAGCTGGGAAGCAGAACCTCAACGTGGCAGCCTTGCAAACCCAGAGACCTAAGATAACCACAAAAGATGGCTTGAAAATTAAATATCTAACAGGTTATAGTAGGTAGTCATGTCCCAGATATTTTCCCAGCCAAAGATCAACTTTGATCTTTTTACTGAGCCCATTTGCCTTCCTGCCTCTAAGATAACATATCTATGAGGTGTCTGGGTAACATGTAACTTCCCTTTTTCCGGAGCCCCTGGGGCACAACCAAATGTGGAGGGCGCCAGGACAGATGCCTCAAATTCCTTCGTTATCATGTTAATTGTTCCTGAACTCACCTGAGTACATGTCCATCATTCTACTGTTTATCCAATCCCAGGAGTTTCCCACCACTTTGCTTTCTCCTGCCTCCTTACTCCATCACCAATGAATTCCATGTAACCCACCTATGTCCCTCCTTTGATTTCAGTGTATAAATAGAGAAATGTAACCTGCCATTCTTCGGAGCATTTTCTCAATTCGTTGAGGTTCTGTTTCCCGGCATTTGTCAACAGTTTTGGCTCAAATAAACTCATAAAAAAAATTCTTTACAGGCTTCAATGGTTTTTTCGTTAACTATATATATATATATATATATATATATATATATACACACACACACACACACACACACACACACACACACACACAAATGAGATTAGGAAGGTGATACATTAAAATGTAACATTGTAAGTTTTATAGTAAAACAATGATATTTAGAGAATAAACTTTCTTGACCTAATTATATATTTGATTCCCATATTTAGCAATAGTAACTAAGAACAAACAATATAAAAATAAACTGCAATTGTACAAAGAAATAAATTATGAAGTACTCGACAGAATATCTAATGATGTATAACAAAATTGCCCACTTAGTCTTTGGCTCCATTTCAGAAGCATAATTAATTTTTCTGATTGTCATTTTTGACCTGTAATTTAAAAAAAATCAAATGAATAAATTATGGTGAACTACCAAACAGATATGCATGTGATAGTACATCATAATTATATCTTAAATATTTATCTTACCTTTGGTGTAACATTTGAAAATATCACAAGTAAATTGAGATTTATATTTGTTTTACAAAGCTAATGACCATCTATATTGATAACCAGAGGAAAGAGTCTTTCAATAAGATTATGAGCTATGCAATCTAGGAAGTTAGTTGAATTAAATTAAGCACCTTAGTATGCAAACATATCTACACAATGCCAAAGTGACTAACGGTAAGTAAATACAATAATGCAGCATTAAATAGTGGTCCTGCTGTGTTGACTGAGTTGATTTGTTGCTGACAAGACAAAATATAGAAAAGAGCTTTTTCTTAAAGCAGTTTGACTAATGTTTAAGTCTTCATTTCTGGAGAAGAAAGTCTTTCTTTCAAGAATGGGCATAAGGAAGTAATGAAGTGACAATTGAAATACTGTGAAATTGTTTTGAAAATAAGATATCATTTTTTACGTATAATAATAAAGGGGTAATTTGCTAATTAGCCTAGATGTCCTTCTAGACTAAGCTGGGGCTGGAGAGAAGTCCAGCTCCTGGGTACCTGGCAGTAGCTGGATGGAAGCAAGCTGGGGTTCTGGGTGCCAGAGGGAAGCCGGTGGAAGGGAGGCCTACTCATGCATGATTTTCATGCATCAGGCCTCTAGAATATAAATAAACAGAAGCTACTACTAAAGATTACCTGCCTAGCCTACTGCAGTAGACTGATTTTCCTCACTCAAGTGAAGCTCCTTTGACTTGATCCTTTCATGTGGTAATGAATTGATTTGAAAGAAACTTAAGATGCAAATCATGTTTATAAGTAGTTCTATTAATATGGTTACTTGTAATTTTATAAACCAGTGCCTGATTTTCTAAGATATTTAGATGGAGATCTCATTGCTCAAAGCAAAAGATCATGGAATGGAGTGAAAAGAAAAACCTATTGTTTTCATTTTGTCTGATTTTTGTCAAGATTTTTAATTAGTTTCCAAGATAAAGGAAAACAATTTTAGTTTTTGCCCCTCCAGTATGATATTGGCTTTGGGTTTGTCATATATGAGCTTTATAATGTTGCCATATAGTCCCGCTATTCCCACTTTGCTGAGAGTTTTTAATCACAAAGTAGAGGCCCATTGCATGAAATTCCTGCTCATGGCGTGGAGGGGGGTATGTCCCCGCAGCCAGCCTGCACTGTCTCCAATCTGGGACATCTCTCTCACAATCCGGGACTGCTGGCTCCTAATCACTCACTTGCCTGCCTACCTGGACACCCTTTACTGAACCTTCCTGCTGGCCTGATTGTCCCTTACTGCCTCTGCATGCTGGCCTGATCACTCCTAACTGCCCCACCTGCCAGCCTGATCTCTCCTAACTGACCCCTGCTGCTGGCCAGGTACTCCCCAATTGTCCCTCCCTGCTGGCTTGATCACCCCCAACTGCCTTCCCTGCCAGCCTAATTGTTTCTCACTGCCCCGCCTGCCAGCATAATGTCTCCAGTTACCCCTCCTGCTAATCTGATTGCCCCCAATTGCACTCTCTGCACTGGCCTGGTCAATCCTCACAGCCCCCTGCTAGCCTGGATGCCCCATGCACCTGTTTGTTCAGTGGTTTGGTTGTCCCTCACTAACCGCCTTGCCAGCCTGGTTTCCCCATGCAGCCTGCTGTTCAGTTGTTTGTGAGAGGGCAGGGCGGGGTGAGAGGGCAGGCAGGGCGAGAGGGCAGGGCAGGGTGAGAGGGCAGGGTGGGGCGGGTCCAGCTCCCGGAAACTGGACCCTAGGCCTAACCCAACCAATCAGGTCAGCCAAGGTAGCTGCACCACCCTCCCTATATAACCCATTGATATGTTAAGTTCTTTCTCTTTCTTGCCATGCCCTCGCTGGTGTAAGTGGGACTGAGCTCAGACTTGTCTGAAATAAATACAGGCTTTCTGCAATTGCATTGGATTCGGCTACCTGGTAGTCTTTGGGGTTTATGACACTTGGGCATTACAGTTTGGTCATCCCTCATTAAAGCCCCTGCCAGCCTGATCGTAGGCAGCTATCTTATGAGGGCATGAGACTTAATTTGCATATTACCTTTTCATTATATAAGATGGGTACTGAATCTTATCAAATGTTTTTTATGCATCTTTTGACATGATCATTTGTTTTTAATCCTTCATTTTAGTTATGTGGTATATCATATTTATTGATTTGTTGATATTGTACCAACCTTGAATCCCAGGAATAACTCCCGCTTGATGATAGTGAATGATCTTTTTAATATATTGATGGATCTGGTTTGATAATATTTAAATATATAGCTTCTATGTTCATCGGGAACATTGTCTATGCTTTTCTTTTTTTGCAGTGTCTTTATAGTGTTTTGAAATTAAGATTATAAAAAAAAGATTATGCGGGCCTCATAAAATGAGTTTGGGAGTCTTTCCTCTTGAATTTTTCTGGATTAGTTTGAGGATAAGTGTTCTTTTTTGAATGTTTTGTAAAATTCTCCTTTGAAACAAACAGTCTAGGACTTTTGTTTGTTGTAAGTTTTTGGATTACTGCTTCAGTCCCACTAGTTTTATTACAGAATTTTTGGACAGGAACCTGGATTCTTTGTCCACTGAAGTTAAAGAATGAATCCATGGACAGAAGCTGGTATAGAAAAAGTGGGGATTTATTGGAGACCAAGTACAGACTCCCACGTGGGGAGCTGGAAAGAATCCCACAGAATGGACCCCCACATGGGGAGGGGGACAGGGTCCCACTGACTTCATGTTTCCATGGTTTATAAAGGCTGCAACTCCTGTGTTCTGATATCCCCTCTCATTGGTCAATATTCTCTTTCAAATTAGTTACTATAGTGACTCCTGAGGCCCTCCTTGCTCATTGTCCTCTATTCAGGGCTTTCTTCCTTCTTCTTTATTTTGTACATATAGGCCTTTTTTGGCTACTTCTAGTTCCCTTGTGTTATGGAAATACACCTGTTGCTGCTTCCTTGTCTTATGGAAATGTACCTTCTCCCAGTCTGTAGTCTTATGGTTTTTCCATGTACCCCAATTCTAAAAATTCCCTAAACCTGCCTATATTCCCCTACAATTTCTTTTTCAAACAATCTGTTCATATTATCTGATCATTCCTGATTCAGTTGTGGACAATTATATGTTTCTAGGAATTTATTCTTTTCATCCAGATTGTTTTGAAAGAAAAGAGCCACATGCTAACCTGACAAGCTCAGGGGAGGCCTGCATGGCAGTCTTGCAAACTTAGAGACCTAAAATAACCCACAAAAGATGGTTTGAAAATTAAATATCTAACTACAAACAGGTTATAGTGGGTAGTCATGTTCTAGGCCCATATTTTCCCAAAGATCAACTTCGTTCTTTTTACTGAGCCCATTTGCCTTTTTGCCTCTAAGATAACATATCTGTGAGATGTCTGGGTAACTTGTAACTTCCCTTTTTCCAGAGCCCCTGGGGCACAACCAAATGTGGTGAGCGCCAGGATAGATGCCTCAAATTCCTTCGTTATCATGTTAATTGTTCCTGCACTCACCTGAGTACTAGTCCATGATTTTACTTTTTATCCAATCCCAGGAGTTTCCCACCGCTTTGCTTTCTCCCGCCTCCTTACTCCATCACCAATGAATTTCATGTAACCCACCTATGTCCCTCCTTTGATTTCAGTGTATAAATAAAGAAATGTAACCCGCCATTCTTCGGACATTTTCTCAATCCATTGAGGTTCTGCTTCCCGGCATATGTCAACAGTTTGGCTCAAATAAACTCACAAAAATTTCTTTACAGGTTTCAATGTTTTTGTTTTGTTTTTTCATTAACATTGTTCAATTTGTTGGCATATAGTTGTTCATATTTTCTCATAATTCTTTGTATTTCTTTGGTGTCAGTTGTGACTTCTCTTTCATTGCTGATTTTATTTTTTTGGGTTCTCTCTCTCTCTCTCTCTCTCTCTCTCTCTCTCTCTCTTTCTTTTTCAATACAAGTCTAGTTAAAGGTTTGTCAAGCTTGTTTATCTTTTTAAAGAACTATGGCTAAAAAATAAAAAATAAAAAAAATGAAACCTGTAAACAATTTTGTGAGTTTATTTGAGCCAAACTGTAGACCACATGTGTCAAACACAAGGCCCGCGGGCCAAATCCAGCCCGCCAGCCCTTGCAATGTGGCCCGCACCACGCTGTCATCACTGCACTCCGCTGTCAGTTTATGACATTGTCAGTTTATGACTGTTCAGTAAACCATTTGGCCCACGATTTAGGCTGGATTTTAGATTTTGGCCCCTTCTCTGATTGAGTTCGACACCCCTACTGTAGACATATGCTGGAAAGCAGTACCTCAATGAATTGAGATAATGCTCCGGAGAATGGAGGGTTACATCTCTATTTATACATTGCAATCAAAAGAAAAGGACCTAGGTGAGTTACGTGAAATTCATTGGTGATGGATTAAGGAGGTGGGATAAAGCAAAAAGAGGAAACCTCTGGAATAGGGTAAAAAGTGAAGTGATGGACATGTACTTTAACATAATTAATAGTTGACAATTAACTTGATAACAATAACCATGAGGGAATGCCCTGATGCCATTGTGACTTGAGGGGTCTGGGTAGAAAGAAAGTTACAACTTAACCAGACATCTCACAGATACATTATCTTAGAGGCAAAAAGGCAAATGGGCTTCAGTAAAGAAGATCTAAGTTGATTTTTGTCAGGGAAAATATCGGCCTAGGACATGACTACCCACTATAACCTGTTTGTAGTTAAATATTTAGTTTTCAAACCATCTTTTGTGGTTATTTTAGGTCTCTGAGTTTGCAAGACTACCACGTAGGCCTCCCCTGAGCTTAGCAGGTGGCTCCTTTTGTCCACACCATGTTTTGTTTTTATTTATCTTTTTTTTTTTTTAACTCTGTTTCAGGCCAGCCACACCCCCCAGTGACCCAAGCGGAGGCCCTGGTATCTTGAATTTATTTACCTTCTAAAATTGAAACTTTGTAGCCTTCTGCTGGCTCCAGGATGGCAGAGGATTTATTTACCACATATAATTGAAAATTTGTAGCCTTAAGTGAAGGCCAGGGTCCGCCAGGGTGTGTGGAAAGCTTGACTTCCTCTAACGCCTGGGAAACCCAAGCTTCCTTCCTGCTTTCTCTGTGGCTGCAGCCATCTTGGCTGGCTTAATTTGCATACATGCTCTGATTGACTGGTGGGCGTGGTTTGTGTAGTGGAGTGATGGTTACTCTGCATATCACTCTTTTATTATATAGTATGAGAGGTGATATTTAAAAACCAATTTATTTTCTGGTAACAAACCAATCACACTAAATTAAACATTTTTTTATAATTTATTAGGAAAATAAAATAACTAAATAAAATTATTTTAGAATTACTTATAGAAAACAATTTATAATTTTTATTCATTATACTTTCATTAGCATAGTAGAACTAACTCTAGATATTTTAAAGAGGAGGATATTTAATAGAGAGCATTAAAAGGCTGTGGGAGTGGAGGTCAGAGAAGTTGCTGTTAGTGTGCAGGAAACCAGAGAGCAGGCATCCCAGGAAACTCATGAGGATTTCAGCTTTTTGCAACAAAGAAGTGGCTGCTTTCCAGAAGATGACTGAAAGTTATTGATATAAACTTCTGGGGCAATCATGACATTTTATTTCCTTCTGTCTAACAAAACTTGTGCAATGTCTTTTTGTTATGACAGAAACCTAAACTGGAACTCTGCTGGCAATAGAGTCTGTAAGATGTACGTTCCACACTTCTACCCTGGCAGACCACAGGGAGTGTTGAGGAGAGAAATGGTTCAGACATCATGGCACAATGATCTACTGGTGAACACTTAATCTGATGTCCTGTATCTTCTAACATTCACATAAAAGAGCCTTTGTGTGTTTAAATAATTTGCATGTCATTTCATCAAAAAAATGATAAGCTGTGTGAAACTATTTTATCTATGGTTAAGATTATATTAATTTTAAATTGTTTTATGCAAGAGTTGAAATAAATGGTTTTCTGCTTAATATTCTTTAGTAAAATATAACTTAGTTCTCAATCACTCAGTTACCCAAGACTGAAGCATTTCCCTGTGCTATGAAGTGAATGGTGTGCCATCCAAGTTCTTATGCTGAAACTTAACCCCCTGTGTTACAGTATTTGGAAATAGGGCCTGTAGGAGATAATTAAGGTTAAATAAGGTCATATGGTGGGGGCCTTACCTGATAGAATTGGTGACCTTGTAAGAAGAAAGGTCACATGAGGAGACAATGAGAAAGAGGCCATATGCCAGACAGAAGAGAGCTCCCATTGGAAACTGATCCCTGCCAGACTTTTCATCTTGGACTTTGCAGCGGCCATAATTGAAATATTATTAATTCCTCTTACTTAAGCGATGCAGCCTATGGTTTTGTTGTGGCATCCCTAGCAGATAGATACACCTGGGGTGAAAGACTTTCAGTGCTAAAATTGGGAGAATCCTGGGCAAAACAGGATAAAATGTGATATTGCCTTAAGGTATACTTTTAAATGAAAAATGTTTGGCCATAAAGGAGTCTGCAGAACTTCAATTTGGTAAAATAATAATCAAGAAATTTCAAATACCTCGGGAATTATGTGACATCCAATTGCAAACTGAGTATCACATAGGTGAATCATATTGGTCTGCGTATTGCATAAATATTGTATATACTTCTATTCATCTTAGTAAGAGAAAGGAGTAATATTCCTTTCTTTGAATCATTCAATCTAAGATTATTTCTTTATTTATATTTTAATATTTCTGAAAGCAGTTTGCATCTCACAATCTGTTACATCTGCCAATAATAATTGATAGTATTTTATTTCTCAATATATGTGTAACATCAATGCACCTTACAAGTGATAATTGTCTTGTGATAAAATAAGTACTGATATTTAATTTTTGAACTTCAAAGATTAATGTGTAGATATATAAACAATCTTTATCTTTTCTATGTCGTACAAATATATTTTCTACTTATTATAGTCTTAACTTGGGTTAATTGAATAAAAAGCCAATCTCTTGATATAAAGAAATGGTGGAGAAATGGAGAATTTCTTGGGGGAAAAGAGAAGAATCTATTATTCACTGAGATATTTGGATAATACTTTGATCATTGCTTATAAAATCAATCAGGTGTCACAGGCAAATATTGTTCAAACTTCTTTTCATGATGGAGGCTTATTTATTTGTTTGTTTTGTCATTATGCAAGATATGAGATGTTTCTATCTTTAGGTGATTATGTAGACATGTCGGGAAGAGAGAAATATCAGCCAGACATGAAATAATTGACAAGGCTTCTCAAAAGTCACTATCAGTACATGTACTATTTTTTGGTAATCTCTATCATTTCATATACTATTAGTAAATCTCTTGATGAACTGAAAGGAAGTTGAAATTGCTATCATTGTTTCAGGAAGCCCTTAAAATGATGAACAATTTTATATGGTCACAGAAAAGATAGGGTTGGTCAAACAAAATTTTTTATCTGATCATTTGGCAGCATAAAAGAATTAAATAAATAACAAAAAATGTGTCCTATATAACGTCTATAAATATATCCTATATAATAAAAAGCTAGTACGCAAACTGATCAAACCACAGAATGACTGGTTGTTATAATGTGCACTGGCCACCAGGGGGCAAACACTCAAAGCAGGAGCCGGCTGCTGGTGGTCAGTGCACTCCCACAGGCGGAGTGCTACTCAGCCAGAAGCTGGGCTCATGACTGGCGAGCACAGTAGTGGTGGCAGGAGCCTCTCCCACCTCTGTGGCACTAAGGACCCCTTGGGGGATATCTGACTGAGAGGGCGCAGGCCGGGCTGAGGGCGCCCTCACCCAAGTGCATGAATGTCGTGCACTGGGCCTCTAGTATGTATATATCCAGATATAAATTAGTCATTCAAAAAAAGCATTTATCAATAAATTCAACTCTGCAAGAATATTTATACAAATATTCACAACCCTTATTAATACAGTAGAGGCTCGGTGTGCAAAATTCTACACTCGGGGAGGGGGGGTTCCTCAGGCTGGCCTGTGCCCTGTCTCAGTCTGAGAACCCTCAGGGGATGTCTGACTGACAGACCTAAGCCCGCAGTCAGATTTCCTCAGTGCTGCTGTGGAGGCGGGAGAGGCTCCTGCCATCGCCGCTGTGCTCACCAGCTGTGAGCCCAGCTTCTGGCTGAGTGGCGCTCCCCTGTGAGAGCACACTGACCACCGGGGGGGCAGCTTCTGCATTGAACATCTGCCCCCTGATGATCAGTGCATGTCGTAGTGACTGTTCGGCCATTTGGTCAATTTGCCTATTAGCCTTTTCTTATATAGGATGGAGTTAATAAATTTACAGAGCTCATATAAGACCGCTGGGATTTTTAGTGAACCCTTTGATTATTAAAGAATATAAAAGGAGGGAAGACTCAGATGCAATGCCAAACTTAACTGGTGCATTTGAAAGTTGATAAAAAAGATTAAATACACTGTATTTTAAAGAAAAAAAAATTCTCTATGAAGTGCACCTGAAAAGATTATACACAATGAGAGGTTACAAATATTGTGCTGCGAATGTTTGAAAGCCATTGAAGAAGGGAGCCCTTTTATTGTTCCAAAGACACTATCCTAATAGAAATATGTTACTTCCACAGTGAGATTGTTTAATCCTAGAACTGCAGACAGATAGACCCTGAGAACAGCACACAATATTGCTTGCATTTGGGCTACAGAGGGTAGAAGAGCCCAGAGAAAGAGAATAGCTGTGTAGAAGAGAGAATTACATTGAAAATGCTGAGTGTGGAAGTAAACAACCAGATGCAGGAAAAATAAAGTGGAGGGAGGAGCACAGCACTGTGAATATGTGCAGGAAGAACAACAAATCTTGAGATTAATAGCAGTATTATTAGAGAAAGATGCTATTAACACTTCAAAAATAGACAGCCTGCCGAAACCGGTTTGGCTCAGTGGGTAGAGCATTGGTCTGCGGGCCTGAAAGGTCCCAGGTTCCATTCCGGTCAAGGGCATGTACATCGGTTGCAGGCGCATCCTTGGTAGGGGGTGTGCAGGAGGCAGCTGGTCGATGTTTCTCTCTCATTGATGTTTCTAACTCTCTATCCCTCTCTCTTCCTCTCTGTGAAAAATCAATAAAATATATTTTTAAAAAAGAACATAATAAATAAATAAATAAATAGGGAAAAGGCACTAACAAATCATCTCATTGAACTATTATTTTTTTCTTAAGATGAAACTTTGGGTAAAATTCATTGAAAATACAGTGTAGAATATAATAATGTTTCATTTATATTATATATTTTATTTTGTTTAGTTAATATAATTAAAACTGTACAACAGTGAGTATGAGGTCTTTTTAAAAAAATATATGTAATTATTTATTATTTGTATTTCTTGTAATGGATGGAGCCCATTTCTTTTTCAAATTGATAAGGAACTCAATTTTTGAATAGGAAAGGGAGAATTATAAGTTGTCTAAATAGAGATGCTTACACAAATGGCATTCACAATCCTTATTCACAGGAAATCACTAAGTTTATAGAACATTCCTTTATATTATATTCAACAAATATGTATTGGTGGCTTCTCAGATTCAGGCACTGCTCTATGGGTGTATCAGTGAACAAAAGAATGGCTATTGCCCTGGGGAGTTCACTCCAGCAGGGGAGACGGTGAGGTAAGTCCTATGGGGAAAACAAAAAAAAGATTAAAGCAGAGCTGGAGAGTAGAGCTTGCAGGTGGTGGAAGGCAGCAGGGAGTTGGAAGAGATAAGAGAGCAGTACTAGTATTAAAAGTGGAGACTTGAGCAAAGACGGAAGGACATGTGGGGATTCACCACATAGATATCAGGTTATGGAGTGTAGGTGGTTGAGAAAACTGCTAGATCAAAGGCCCTAATATGTGGATATTATACTGTTCTGTTCTAGGAAGCGAATGGAGGCCAGGGTGGCTGAAATAAGTGTGAGCAAGGCTAGGGTGGTAAAATATGTGATCAGAGGTCCCTGTAAGAAATTTTTCATTTCCTCTGGCTGGCATGGCTCTCCACTGTTACATTTCCTACAGAAGAGTAACACAGTATGGCATATTTTAAAAAAATATATTTTATTGATTTTTTTTTACAGAGAGGAAGGGAGAGAGATAGAGAGCTAGAAACGTCGATGAGAGAGAAACATCAACCAGCTGCCTCTTGCACACCCCCTACCGGGGATGTGCCCGCAACCAATGTACATGCCCCTGACCGGAATCGAACCTGGGACCTTTCAGTCTGCAGACCGATGCTCTACCACTGAGCCAAACCGGTTTCGGCAGCATGGCATATTTTTAGCACATTATTCTGAATGATGTGCTGAAAACTGTGGGAAGAAGGCAAATGAAGTAAACCATTTTAGAGGCTACTGCAATAAACCAGAGGATAGATGAGGCGGTGGTGATGGTTTCAGTGGCAGTGGTGAGAACTTAATAGATTCTGGAAATGCTTTGAATGTGGAGCTCTGGGGGTTTTCTAATGGACTGAAGATAAACTTGTACAGGAAAGAGAGGAATAGAATCAAGTTGTTATTACTGAGATATGGAAGGGTGCATACACAGCAGGATTGGGCCAAATGAGTGGTTTCATATTGAACTGATTAACTGTTTTACATACATTCTTTTATGTTACTCAGATTGATCCTGTAAAAGGTTGTTTTCATTTCACAGAAAAGAAAATTAGAATTCTCTAATTGTGCTGAAACTTCACAAAATTGCTAAAATTTTAACCCCATATTGATCTTTATACAATTAAAAGTCATGTTCACCACATTATCTTATGTAACCATTTTCTAACATAATAAACCCTTTTCTCCTTCTTATGAAAGCATTATTGTATTATTCTGCTGCTGTAAAATGCCACCGAATATGTGAGTCATTATCAAAGTGCAGACCTGTTCTTTGTTCTAGTGTTTCCCCTCCTCAGTTGTTAAAGCAATCAAACATATTTGCTTTTACATGGGCTTCTCCATCATGGCATTAGTACACGATTCTGCTATCTTTGCAATATTCTTTGATTGATTTGTTAATAACTTAATTTCTCATTTTGTAATTTGCAGACATTTCATACTAATTGCATTTAATGGACTGTGAGCTACTGAAATATTTAGAGTTATTGAAATATTTAGTAAATGCAAAATATGCTTACTGATAGAAATATAAAATAAGCAACTGGTAAACCAATGAAGATGTACATTATCTGGGATCATTGAGCTTATAAAAGTTTAATGGAGGCTAGACGAAATATATCATTACTATTCCAAAGAACTGAAAAGAAATGGGAGGCAGATTTATGCAGCAAACTTACATTTGAATATACTGAAAGTCATCTTGTTACTCACTCACAGCTTTCAAGTTTATTATAGTCAAATTAATATCTTTTCTGGTTGATTGATTTTACACTGGAGTATATCAAGAGCTATTTTTTCTTCATTTTCTCTTTGTGTCACTTAATGTAATCATTTGAGCGTATTTGTTGGTATTACTATGAATAACCTCTAGTCAAAATAGAGATTCTACATGATTACCTTTGTTATTAATATAAAAATATACTTTTGGTTTTCTTATTAAATTTTTATTTATTTACTATGACAAAAATTGCTAAATTTGAGTTCTCAAAGCTATTTCAACTGATATATATATTTTTAATTTTACATTTTTTTTTGCCTCCACCTGTTCTGAAATTTTGATTTGGCATAACATAATGCAAGTAGGAAATTAGAATGGTATATGTAGCAAGAAAACATATTCCCATGTGATTCTTAAATTGTTAAGGTGAAATAATTAGGTATCAAGGAATAGTAGAAAATAAACTTGGATAATAAATGCTAATTAAAACCAGGTATTTATTATGTGAAACATATTGCTATAGCTTACCTCAAATGTTTAAAACAATACCATGGTTACAGTACAATTGTCTTCATTTTACAGCTGAGTTATCTAAGGATAGGAATGCACTAGTGTCTAATGGCTGGAAGAGGCAGAAGGAAGATTTCACTTAGGTTGCTCTGATTCAGAAGTTGATAGTCTTTTCCATGACACTTCCCTGACTTCCAGGGTGAAACATCTAGAGTTATTAAATGCCAATTTTAATTGAGAAAAAAAAAGAATTTTAAGAAGATGGTTGAAGATAGGCCAAGATGTCTAAAATTTATCCACTAGGTAACAATGAACCATTGGAGTATTTCAATAAAGAATTTGTCTGAATATCATGGCATTACAGGCAAATTTAATTTGGCCATGAGATGCAATCAGAATTGGTATTGTAGGAGGGAAGAAGAAAACAGTTAGTTATCACTGTACACTACTCTAGTGATGAGTCATAATTACATCAAATAGAGAATTGGTAAATGAAGAGGAAAAATGATTAAAAATATTTTTAAATAACTAGCAATAGGATTTGGTTGTGGGTTGATTGTGTAAATAGAATGAAAGCAGAGAATTACTGTGAGGTTTCATACATTACAAGTGCTCTGAATTCTATTTTTGACTGCCATTATCCACTTCACTGATTTTGTGCAAAACCATTTACTCTGTTCTGTCTACTTAACAGGATTCTTGTAGAAATTATAGGGCATATGATCCATAAAAGTGCTTTATAAACAGTTAAAGTCCCAACAAATATAATGTGGCTTTTGTACTATGACTTTTTAAAAATTGCCAAAGGAGTTATTAAAAATGGAATTTTCACCTCTGTATCAAGTATTAGGGATCAATATTATTCAAGTGAATGACATTTTTGACAAATCTTCAAATCATATGCATATTCCATTGTAGTGTTTTCTCTTTTTGCATTCCTCAAATGTGAAAGATAATAACTACTCTACCTCCATCAAAGAGTCTAAAATTCAATGAGTAAAAGAGAATGCCACAGAAGTCAGAGCTGGATCAAGTTTACCTATTAAATCTGCATATTTTGCTAAAACAAATATTTACCATTGTAATAAAGTATTTTAAGTAGGATGGAAATTTTATGTATTTTAGATATAACCAGTCTATTGTCACACAAATTTTAGGGAGTTTCTTCACTGCTGAGAACAGTTCTGGAACATTGAATTAGCCACATCTGGTGATTTTGTTAAGGTGAAAGAGCCCTTAATTTAATACAGTCCAAAATTGTTTTTAAGATGTTGGATGTAAAAAAAAATCTGAACTGTAGACCAGGCTAAAAAGTAAAGCTATAGAACTTTTGAGATAAATTTTCTGTAGGTGAAGAGGGTTGGAGTGTGGGCCATACTAAGAAGCATGTCTCACCCTAGCTGGTTTGGCTCATTGGGTAGAGTATTGGCCTGCAGACTGAAGGGACCCAGGTTCAATTCTGGTCAAGGGCACATGCTCAGGTTGTGGCTCAATTCCCCAGTAGGCATACAGTAGGCAGCTAATCAATGATTCTCTCTCATCAATGATGTTTCTGTTTCTCCCTCTCCCTTCCTCTCTGAAATCAATAAGAATATATTTAAAAAGAAAAAAAGAAAAAAAGGAAGCAAGTCTCAAGTGATGGAGATGGCATCGATTCCACATGCTTTTTAAAGCTGTTTCTTACCATTTCCTGGTTTAGCCTATCACTGAAGAGATAACAGTTAGTTATCACTGTACACTAGAAGAAAGGGGTATATGAAATAAAGAAAAAAGTGGAATGAGGAGCAGCAGTACGAGTAGAGAAAAACTCACCGACAGAGCTGTTAACCAGTAATGAAAGTGTTCTGTAATTCCAAAAAGACTTTTCAAGGAAGGTCATATGGAGGGCAATTCACATGGTGCAGAACAAGAGGCCAATGGAACACAAAAATGAGCAACAGCAGAAACAGGACCAGGGAAATGGTACAGGATTAAATATATTCTATGTTTCCTTACTTGAATCCTTGAAATACCTCACGGGACTAATGGGGAGAAGAGGGAAGATACTACTGAATTTCTTATTAAAATAGTAGATTAGTGTTAGATCCATTAAATTAGAAGTATTAATGTAAAGGTGATACACCTTTGTTCTGTGGCAAATGAGGGCAGAAAAGATAGTTTAAAAAACTGACATTTATGTAGTCATTATATTGCAATCCCTTTTTCAAATATATGGTATTTTAAATTAAAAATTAAATTTCAATTGATAAAATCAAATAGTTTTACTATTATAAGTTTTGTTCTCTTTAGGTAATGGCCGTATATCTTATAAGATTTTAAAGAAAGAAAATTAGTCTACTGAATCATCTTTTTTTAAATTGCTGTTTGCTTAATGTCTGGCTATGTCCCACTTGTCTTCAAAATATATTTTTTTATGGGGCCATCTCTCTAATTTCCTTAGTAAGTCTTTCAAAGAGCTATGTTATTTATTTTTACAAAGCACCAGTTTCTAAATAACCTTTTTCTTTTTTATTACATTGTTGTATAAATTTTATTTCCTTTTGTTTATGCCCACTTGTTTGTTTTTTAATTTGCTTTCTAATTTAGTGTTTTCTTAAGTCATTAATTTTAGTAAATTTCTGTTTTAATATAATAATTTGATGCTACATGTTTCTCACCAAGTGTCAAGGTTAACATGACATATTTTAATTGACATTAAATTAGGAATCTATACATATAAAAACCTAAGCAACCAAATGACCAGTCTCTATGATGCACATTGACCACCTAGGGGTAGATGCTCAACACAGGAGCTGCTGAGCTGTGACATGATCATTAAAATCAAACCTTTAACTTTATATATATATTGTAGGTAACCTCAATGTACCCTGTAATTTCTCTCCTGAATTTACTGTATTTTTGACTATGTTAGTTTTCTATTGCTGCTATAATAAAATAATTACCACAAATTTTAATCTTAAATAATATAAATATTTATTTGCAGTTTTGGAAGTTGGAAGTCTGACCCAGGTGTCAAAGGGCTAAAATCAAGGTGTTGGCAGGGATGTATTTCTTTCTGAAAGGATTTCCATTTTATTGTTATTTATATACTAGAGGCCCAGTGCATGAAATTCATACATGGGAGTGTGTCCCTCAGCCCAGCCTGCACCCTCTCCAATCTGGGACCTCCCTCTCACAATCCAGGATTGCTACTCCCAACTTCTCACCTGCCTGCCTTCCTGATTGCCTCTAACCACTTCCCTGCCTGATTGATGATTAACTGCTCCCTTGCCAGTCTGTTTGCCCCCAACTTCCCTCCTCTGCAGGCCTGGTCCCTCCCAACTGCCCTCCCCTGCTGGCCATCTTGTAGTGGCCATCTTGTGTCCACATGGGGGCAGGATCTTTGACCACATGGGGGCAGCCATCTTGTGTGTTAGAGTGATCGTCAATCTGCATATTACTCTTTTATTAGATAGGATAGAGGTGTGTACATGGGTGGGATCAGCTGGTTTTCCCTGAAGTGTGTCCCAGATCAGGGTCAGGGTTCCCTTGTGGTGTGGGGTGGCCTACGCAAGGGGCCTCTGGTGGTTTGCAGGCTGGCCAGACCCCCAGCAACTCAAGTGGAGACCCTGGTATCTGGGATTTATTTATCTTCTACAATTGAACCTTTGTAACCTGAAGTGGATCCAAGTCTTTTGCTCCCTAGAGGAGGCAGCTATTTATGTTGGGATTTATTTATATTCTATTATTGGAACTTTGTAGTCTTAAGCAGAGGCCTGGGCTGGCCAGGGTGTGTGGAAATCTTGCTTCCCTCCATTTCTGGAGAAAACCAAGTCTCCCTCCTGCTCTATCCATGGACTCAGCCATCTTGGTTGGGGTTAATTTGCATACTCACTCCTGATTGGCTAGTGGCCGTGGCTAATGGGCATGGCTTGTGGGAGTAACAGAGTGATGGTTAATTTGCATATTACTTTTTATTAGATAGGGTTTTTGAGGCTACTGGCATTTGTGACTTGTGACTTTCTTCCTTCATTGTCAAGGTTAGTAACTTGCATCTCTATCTGACCCTTTTTTCATTATTACAGTTCCATCTATCTACTTCCAGAAAAAGTTTTCAAAGACTTATATAATCAGAGTGGGCCAACCAGAATATTGCAGGATAATTTCCTCATCTCAAGGTCCATAACCGTAATCACATCTACCAAATCCCTTTTCCATATCTAATCTTCTATTCAGATTTCAGGCACAAGGGCATGAATATCCTTGGGGGTTGTTATTCTGTTTACCACACACAGCAATGAGGATTTATTTTATTTTATGCCAAAAACATATTTAACTAGAATTTTATATTGTTTCTAAATAAGAGATTATAGAATATACACGGATGGGCAAAAGTAGGCTTACAGTTGTAATACAAATAAATAATACAATAATTAAATAATAATACAAGATTAAACTCTTTGTTTTGTATACTCAAACTGTAAATCTACTTTTGCTACTTGTACACAGTGACAAAATAGCAATAAGAGAAACTGTTGAGTACTCTCCAAGGCTCTGTGAAGCAAGTACCATAGAAATAACTTTGGTGCTAATATATCTTAAATCTCACCAACACTAAATGATAAGTGATTTCTTTGTAACATTCTAATGAAAGACTGAACAAAGGTAATTCATAGGTTTTCAATAATTCTGTTTCTCTAAAATTCAGCAACCCATGAAAGATGGACAGTATTTGGTAATGATATAGGACACCTTCCAAGAATTCACTGTCATGCTGTAGAAATGTTTACATTGGACTTCAACCAGCATCAGGTGCTATGGAAACAGAGTTGATGGTGAGATTGTTTTTCCTGTTATTCATGCATCACCATCTTTATCATGTTGGAACTGAAGATGTGCTACCCAAGGCTCATCATAATAATGCAGCTTGAGGTAGTGACTTCACTGGCTTCTGGCTCCTGCAGGAGTCATGCCAGTTAAGTAAGTGATGATGGCTTGGAAAATCATCATGACATGAGCATAATCCTTAATAAAACATTCACAATAATAACAGAGAGAGGAAAACAGAATAGTCAGGAATTTAAAGTCACAAAATATAAAATAAAATAGAAAACTTGATGTGTTGGAATTTGACACCCTCAGGTGTTCTGATTTATAATTATGTTATATAAATAATTGTTATATTTAAGGAGATTGAAAACATTTAAGACAAATACATTATTGACCTAAAATGATATTGAAATAAATTAGGATAATGTTAAGACAAATTAAAACTGCTGAAACTGGATTGGCTCAGTGGATAGAGCATCGGCCTGGGGAGTGAAAGGTCCCAGGTTCGATTCCTGTCAAGGGCATGTACCTTGGTTGCGGGAACATCCCTAGTGGTGGGTATGCAAGAGGCAGTTGATCAATGATTCTCTCCCATGGATGTTTCTAACTCTCTATCCTTCTCTCTTCCTCTCTCTGAAAAATCAATAAAAATATATTAAAAGGAAAGATAAATTAAAACTATTAATTAAGTTTTAAAACTATTGAGAATAATTGGAATGTATACTAGAGGTTATTTCTTAAAAGGAAAAGAAAAGGTGAAGGAGAAATTTCTCCGAGAGTCAACAAAGACAACATAGAAATGATGAAACAAATAGAGGCAGAGTCAACAGGTCCCAGCCTCCAGGTGAAATCTTGGTATTGTACACAAATTCCAACCTGAGGTATATAACTGTCACAAAAGATTCTTGTAAACTGCCAACTAACTCACTAAGGGTTAATCAAAATAGGTTAAGTAATTACTTTAAAAAATTATATTAATGCAAATAATTTTATCATTGAACTTTATATTCAATGTGAATATTTATGTGTCAAATAAGCTTTTCTTTTATTTTAATACAAAAACAGAATTATCTTCACTTTCTGTTTTAGTAGAGCTTCATTAATTTTTCTTTTTCAAACATTCTTTTAATCAAGAAGGCTGAAGTATCAGCTATTGGTTGTATGACTATAATTGATCTGGCAGTGGAAAGTGGAATTTTTCCAGTTGATGCGGTGATTAGAATTGATTTAGCAGAAGAACTCATAAAAGAGTCAATAAAATACAGAGAATAAGACAACAAGTGCTCTTAGAAAATATTGTAATTCAATTACAGCAGCCAGTTCTACCTACCTTAACTAATCTAGTCAGCATCCAGCAGGAGACTGAAGTTGCCACTTCAGGTTGGTTCTTTTAGAAACTCACAGAGTTCTCAGAAAAAGAAAATCTCCATTGTGGTTTTAAAATCTAGTAACATACTTACTGTATCTTTCTTTACACTTCATTTTCCTATTGGATCCAGGTTCCCAAAAATAGTAAGTTGTGTGTTGGCTACATGTATTATTAGTAATGAAATTATGACAAGATCTATATTATTCAAGATATGCTGTTCAGAAATTCTTAGTAGTTACTGAAAGTACACCGTCATACTTATAGACTAACTATTGTCCTCAATATCTTTCTGTAATATTCAGAATTGTAATACTTGTTTTCTGTATATTTATCTGTTTATTACAAGCTAATGATGATTTATTAATATTTTGACTTCATTTTAATATTTTTTATTCTTCCTCTCCTCTGCAATGTTTCTTCTTTTTTTTTGGTGCTTTTCATATGTTTTAATTTTATATTTGATTTATTTAATGTGTTATTATACTTTATTATTTTGTCAACCTTTTTACACTCGTCAATTATTTTCTTAAAATGTTTAGATCTTTGATATGTAAATCAGTTGTCAATATGTGTGAATACTTTTATCATAAATTCTTACTGAAAACTAATTCTTATACATTTTAACTTAAAATTAATTTAGATTTTTTCAAAGTAATAAATTTATATGGTTGAAGATATATTAGTGCTAAATAATGTGCAATGAAAAATAGCAATCAATTCCACCCATTTCCTACCTACATATCCTCCCTAATGTTTGCAAAGACAATGTTTACATTTTTAGCTTTTTAAAAATTTGCCTCAACATATCTTTAAATATATTGATTTCAGGAAGGAATGGAGAGGGAGAGAGAGATAGAAACATCAATGATGAGAGAGAATCACCGATCAGCTGCTTCCTTCACACTGCTGCTGGGGATCAAGCCTGCAATCAGGGCATATGCACTGACTGGGAATTGAACTGTTACCACTGAGCAATACTGGCTGGATTTGCCTCAACATATTTTAATAATTTCCTTATACCGTTGTTTTTGAGTCATGCATTTTAGGTAACTGTTAATTTATTCTTATATAATTGGAAAATTTACCATTAGACATTCTGAGTTCTCTTCCAGCAATCCTCACAACACTTTTGTTAGAATTTTTGTTTAAATGCAGCCAGTAAGCTAGGCTAATGCAATAGATCTCAAGCTGCTGGGCCTATGACAAAATAAGGAGCCCATGTGGGAAAGAAAATCAATGCACTTATTTTAGAGAAAATTTTGTATAAAAAATCATCTGGAAAAACACCAGTGTACTTATTGATGTAGTTGATTTGCTTAACCCAATCTGGTAGAAGCTACTTATCTCCTAGCTCTTTTGGAAATATACCTTTTGAGAACTGACGGCAGACCAGGGACATCTTTAAATGGCAATGTTAGTGAACTATTATTCCTTTGTCATATGACATTTTCCCTCTTGAATTAAGCATTGTTTCATGTTTTCCATTTGTTCAGTTTGTTAAATTTGTAAGACCAAAATTTCTGACAAAAAATTTTTCCAAACACAAATATATTTTCCTCCAAATCAATAATAAATTTTTGAGGTTATTATTATTATTATTTTTAGTAATCTCTGCTTACATACTTCTCTGAATTCCTGCTACAATAATGGAGTGGGAACCTCTTCAGCCTCCTGCAAGTCTCCATCATGGCATTTCCATCACTCCTGACCCTTCTTGATTCTAGTCTCTTGAGTCCTGTATATTCTTTTTTATTTATTTTTTTCAGAAATTTACTCATTTTGCTGAATGATGAAATCACTTTTGAGACCTTATTAATTTGGCTATGTATGAAATTCTAGGATATAGTAATGTTTCCTGAGATTTTGGAGGCGTGTTGCCAGTGTCTTCTAGGATGTAATATACTATTGACATTTTTTATGCCATTCTGAATATTATTTGTGGTGTTTGCATGTGTTTGGGTCTCTTCCATAGTACTTACAGCTTGAGCTTTATCACTGGTGTGATTATATTCAGTTAGTTAGCTGGGTATTAAGTGTGCCCTCTCAATACATACATTTGGAGACTGCAATATTCTCTTGATAGTTGTTCCTTTCTTTTTGTTTGTTTGTTTGTTTGTTCATTCATTTGTTTTGTTCTCTTTCTTTTTGCAACTCTTGTAGTAACACTCCTTTTCTTTTTATTCTAAATTTGTTTCTTATTTCATTATTCTACTTTTTTTCATATCTTTTTTTGTGTTATACATCTTCTTTTTTAAGGACCAGAAGTTCTTTCTTGTTTCTGTTATTTCATCATGTTTTTGTTTTGGGGATGAAAGGCCCTATTTTATTATATCTTTCTAAAGATCTTTATTATAGGTTTTATTTTTTAAAAGATATATTCTACTTCTTACATTTTTATGTATCCTCCAGTTTTTCTCTCTTTTTAACTTTTTGTTTGTTTGTTTTAGTTTCTCTCTTTACTATGGAAGCATTTTCTCACGTACCTATTGATTCTGATAGAGCATTTATACTTAAAAGTAAGGCATTCCGATGGGTTAAAATTGATATTTTATGAGCTAAGTTTATTCAACATATGGTTTTATAACAGTGTTATGGTACGCAATTAATGAGTCATTAACTAAATAGATGTCTGATTAATCTGAACTAACTAGGAAAGGAGATTTCTTAGTCACTCCAGGGAGCAGGCAGCATAGCTCAGCCAAGTGGATTAACATCCCAGTGGGTAGGAAATGCAGGCTTCCCATTCACCTCAGGGCATAACTGGCACCCTTTCCTTTTACTTAATGGAGGAAGGGATAATGGCACGTGGGAAGGCCTTTTACTAAGCACATGCGCAGTAGATGCCAAATGATGAAGCAGAAGTATGAGGCATGCACAGTAGGAGTCAAATAGTGCCCATAGTGGTGAGCAGACCACCCTGGGAAAATCTGGGGGAAAGATTGGCTAGGATAAGAATATGAAACCCTGAAGACCAGGGAAAGAGTTTGGATAGGGAGAGGGAACCAGCACTGCCCCCAGGAACAGCCAGAAAAGAGGCTGCCTAGTTTGAAAGGCAGCCTGACTGCCCTCTGCCTCTTTTAGGCACACTGTCTCTCTTTTTTTAAATTTATTTATTGATTTTTCACAGAGAGGAAGAGAGAGGGATAGAGAGAAACATCGATGAGAGAGAATCATCGATCAGCTGCCTCTTGCACACCTCCTACTGGGGATGTGCCCGCAACCATCCTTGACGGGAATTGAACCTGGGACCCTTCAGTCCCCAGGCCGATGCTCTATCCACTGAGCCAAACCGGTCCCGGCCACACTGTCTCTTTTTGTTACCCATCCGAAGAGGTCCTTGTCCCCACCTGTTGCTAGAGGAAGTGAACTTCTTGCAATATCCCCCCAAAAAGAATTTTCTGAGACTTGCACAGGAGAATGAGTGATATTTTATATATATATATTTTATCTAATCGAATCCCTGAGTTTCCAAAACCCCATTTTCCTCTGTCCCATCAAGGAAGAAGAGGAACTGTGGCTTCAATTGGGCTAAAATCAAGAGACAGTGTCCAGAGTTTCCTTTCCATGTTACAGCATAGTCCAACGCAGCATCAGGCTAGTTGTAGTCCATCAGTCCGTTGTGTGGGGTCCCTGTGGCTATTGGCCACATGGATGAGTGAAAAGGAGCAAAGGGGCTCCAAGGGCCAAGAGCCAAGAGAGAGCCAAGAGAGGGAACTCCTTTGTTTAGGGAATCGTGTATTTCCAAAATTTTTAGGGCTGCTATTGTTGTACCTCTTCTAGCCAATGATTTCTGTTCCCAGGTTTGATGACATGCACCTTCCCCAGGTGCACTCCAGCTCACTGCACTTGCATCTGCCTCCCCTTTGTTGGACTCATTGCCCCAGTGATCTGCAGGGAATGTTTTCCTGGAGAGTGTGAAATTGCAGCTTCTTAGTGAAGCTGCCTAAATGACATGCCTGTAATATCTGGCTTCCCCACTTTGCTCCTTTTCTATTAATAATGAATAGCTAATTAAAATGGTATCATTTTCACTGTAATAAGTCTTGACATGATTGCTTAAAATCCTCCACGTGTGACCCCTGACACAGCAGAACACCTCCAGTAATAATAGAATGATTAGGAGGCAAAGCAGCTTTTCCAGTGAAACGCTCTCACTGATCAGCATTTTAAAAAATCATTTCTTTTTAGCTGTTTGATTTCAGAAGTATGGTGTCTTGCATTGGAATAGACAGGTTACTGCCAGCACTATGCATGCAAGACATGTGACAGTTTATGGACTGCTTCGGAAGACAAAGGGTGATAGGTGCTCCTCTTCAAGGGCATAACTTTTACACAGCTCCTGATTTTTCGCTCTCTTCCTGACCGCTGGTTATCTTGTATGCGGAACCGCCAATTGCCAGCCTCTGGGGGTGTGGTAGGTAATATTGTCTCCCTTCTGACATCTCTCCCACTCCAAACGTTAAGTTTGCAATTTCTCTCATAAGTTAAAATATGCCAATTTTTTTCCTTTTCCAAAATTATTACATACCTAATATTTTTTTCTATTCTCATTATGTGAATAAACAATACTTTATTTTATTCTTTTAAAAAATTATTTATTGTTTTGTTAATCCTTACCAGAGCATGTTTTTCCATTGCTTTTCAGAGAGAACATAAAGGAGGGAGTTAGAGAAAGGGTGAGAGAGAGAGAGAGAGAGAGAGAGACACAGAGAGAAACATCAATGTGATCTGTCTCTGCACATTCCCTACTTGGCGTGGGGAGCAAACCCATAACCCAGGTACATGCCCTTGACAGAATAGAACCTGAGACCCTTCAGTGCCAGTGTGGACACTCTAACCATTGAGCAACAACAGCCAAGGCTATTTTATTCTTATTTTTATTCTCAGGTTAGTGGCTTTTTGAAAAGAGATAAATTGCTGCAGTCAGTTTGCCATTTTTAACTAATAGTCTACAAATCTCGTTATGCTGTGTATGTGTTCAAAATGTTATACATATTTAACTCTAGGCATGTTAATCTTTGTATGATTAATTTAAATCATTAAATAAGTAAAAAAAAAACAACAACAGAGAAGTAAACAGTGTTACTTCCATTTGTTACCTGTCAGTATAAACTTAAAATGTATTAAGCATAATGTACACAGAATCACTAGAATTAACAGTTACTTTAGTCCAGTGATTATATAAAAATTTTGCTTGGTTGAAGTGAATGAATGTTTTGAAGAAATATACACATACATTTATGCACATAGCTCTGCAAGTAAGTTCTACATACAGTTATATGGATATAAATATATGTTATTTTATTATGTGTACTTTTATCATTGAAAATTTCTTGCCTTTTTTCTAATAACAAAACTCTGTATTAGAAAAAGAAAGGGTTACTCATCTCCCCAGGCATAAGAAAGAACGGTTATAGAAACTTCCTAGTTTATTGCACAAACTTTACAAAATTCTGTCTGCCACTGAAACTTGGCAAGGCTTAGAAAAATTATTCTTTTTTGGTTCCAGATAGAAGTGAAAATTAAGTAAATTTTAAACTCAAGAAGAATATCCCAAATACTATGCAGGGTAGAATCAATCAGTGGAGGAGCTAACCCTATATTTTTTATATATTTATTTCTAACTTGGTACCTTTTTTACAACAATCATAAAATCTCAAGCATGACTGATGTCTTAAAAGCTCCAGTGTAATTCCCCAATAGCCTGCTAAAATAAAAAGAATATGATGTGTATTTGGAGTGGTGTTAGAAGAGGAAGATGATTCAGATATAAATCCTCCTTCTAAAGTGATTACAGTCAAATGGGGAATATATTGAAAGAGCTGTCTTTTAGATTTCACTCTGAAACCTATATGTATATATGAAGAGTGACTAAGTGAAACCGGAATACTTAAGGTCCACCTCAAATAGACTATACATACCCATCTAATATATTCATTTTTGAGACTATAACAGTATTGACCTGTTATAATTCCTATATTATGAATTTATTTTACCTAAGAAATTATTCAGAACTTATTTTAGTTTTAACATATACCTAATTTAGCTATATATAATGCTTTACATATGCTGCCTAATTTTATTTACCTAATAAAAGAGTAGCATGCTAATTGACCATACCTTTGCAATGCCCACCAGCCAATCAGAGTGAGTATGCAGATTAACCCAACAAAGATGGTGGCTTAATTTGCATACACAGGCACCAAGCAGCTGGGGGCTGGGCAGGATGCTTGGTTCATCTCCATGGTGATGATACAGGCATTCCACAATATCCCAGCTGCTCTGGGCTTCTGGGTAACGTGGGAAGGTGTAAAGGTGGCTCTGGCCAGAGAGAAGGCACTGCTGGCAGCCAGCGGAAGGAAAGCCCATTCTTGCATGAATCTCCATGTATCAGGTGTCTAGTATTTATATATGTATCTAAAAGTTTGTAAAATCATTTTCAAATTGAGGTTATGAGGTCTATTATTATAGAAGAATGAAAGGAAAATGAATTCTGCCACTATATATATATATATATATATATATATATATGTGTGTGTGTGTGTGTGTGTGTGTGTGTGTGTGTGTGTGTGTTAATAATGCAGAGTTTTTTCAATAGATGAGTTACACATGTCAATATATATGCGATTTGATATGCATGCGGTTTTGTTGTATTGACAACAAGCTTCAAAATTTTATATGTCAAATTTGCTGAAGGTACTAATATCATAGATATTTTTATGCTTAAAAATGTTGAATTTCATGCAAAAAAAAGGCATTTGCGGGAAATGTTAATTCATTACTTTATTTTTGTAGGAAAGTGCTGCTGAAAGTTATCGTATACTTTGGGAAGCTTATGTGAACATGCTACATCATAAGATACTTGGGAATGCTGGTTTAAATGCTTTAAAAGTGATTATTTCCATTTGAAAGACAAATAATATCCAGATCAACCAAAAAAGTTTGAAGACCAACCATTCCAAGCATTAATGAATGAAGATGCATGTCAGACACAAAAACAACTTGCAGAAATATTTAACATTGCTCAGCAAACAATTTCCAATCTTTACAAGCAATGGAAAGATTTTAAAGGAAGAAAAATGGTTGCCACATCAACTGAATGAAAGACAAATGGAAAACCAAAAAGTCATCAGTAAAATGTTGCTTCAACAATACGAAAGAAGGTCTTCTTTGTAACGAATTCTGACTGTCAATGAAAAGTGGATTTATTTTGAGAATCCCAAATGCACAAAATCCAACCATCAACATCGACTACAAGGCCAAATTGCTTTGGAAAGAAGACCATGCTCCGTGTTCAGTGAAATCAGGAAGGTGTGGTATATTATGAGTTTCTAAAACGAGGTGAAACCATTAATACTGATCACTACCGACAACAAATAATCAATTTGAACCATGCTTTGATCATGAACCAACCAGAATGGGCCAGAAGACACAGCAAAGTAATTTTGCTTCATGATAACGCACCATCACACACTTCAAAACCAGTTAAAGACACTTTAAAAGATCTTGCCTGGGAAGTATTAAGTCACCCGCCGTGTTCACCAGAGCTTGTTTTTTCAGATTACCACTTGTTCTAATCATGCACTTTCTGAGCAGCACTTCAAAATGTACAGAGAAGTGGAAAATTGGGTCTCTCAATGGTTTTCCTGAAAACAAGAAAAGTTCTATATGGACAGAACTTACCTGAAATATGGGGGATATGTGTAGGTAGCGATAAACATTACTTTGAATAAAGCACGTTTGATGTTTCTCTTGAAATTATCACGTTTTCTTTCATTATTATTAACTAATATACCTGTATATGAAATAAAATAATAGTCACACACTTCTTTTATTTAGTGGGTGCAGGATAGTTAACAGTCAACAATTAACTCATTAACAACGAGGGAATTTGTGGACTTCAAATTATAATTTCAATAATAATTTTAGAAATAAATGTTTACATCACTAAGTTCATTAAATTAATTTATCTTTCTAAAGCCCTGGGTCCACTATGCTCAATAGATTAAAGGGGAATTAAAGGTTGTTTTCTGCTATTTACACTGACTTATATCCCATAGTAACACTGAAGGTGTTGAAATGTGAATATAAAAGAGCATATAAAATGGTGAGTGATACAAAATAAAAAATATTTACAGGTAAGTTTCTTAGGTGCCTTGAATAGTTTGGTTCATTCAAATTCAACTTGACCTTTTTGATTAATGTGGTTACATGGTTTTTATTTGATAGAGGCCAGGTTGGAGTTTACCAGTGTTATTGCTTGGTCCATATCTTAATATTCTGCCTTTGAAACTGTTACTTTCTTAGAAATGTTGAGATGACTGAAACTGTATTTGAAACAGCCAAAGACATCTTAATTCTTCATTAAATATAAATATTTAGTCTCCACACTACAAAAGAAAAATAGCCCTACTCTGTGGCAGTAAGAACATAAACCATTTATTGGAAAAAGAAGGTGACTTATACAATGGGACTTTAAATATATGATCTTAATTAGCTTTGTTCACATAAAAAAAAATTGAAACCTGTCAATAACTTTTATGAGTTTATTTGAGCCAAACTGTTGACAATTGCTAGAAGCAGAATTTCAAAGTATTGAGATAGTGCTCCGGAGAATGGCATTTTTTTTTATCTTGTTTTTACACATTACAATCAAAAGAGATGTAAATGGGTTCCATGAACTCCATTGGTTGATAGATTAGGAAGGCAGGAGAGAAAGCAAAGGTATGGGGGAGAGAGAGGGGTTAAGCATCTGGAATTGGGTAAAAGTAAAATGACAGTCACACACTTCTTTTACTTAGATGGTGCAGAATAGTTACAGTCATCAACTGACACAACATTGAGGGGCTTTGTGGTCTCCAAACAGGGGTCTGGAAAAAGGAAAATTACTTTGACATTCCAATGATATGTTATTGTGGACGCAAAAAGACAATAGGCTCAATTAAAGTAAAGATTGACCTCTGTCAGTTAAGAGACTGGCCTAGGATGTGACTACCCACCATAACTGCTTTTAGTTAAAGTTTTAATTTCAGACTATCCTTTTAGTTATTTTAGGTATTTCTATTTGCAAAACTTCCTTGCAAACCTTCCCTCAGCTAGTCAAGTTAGCATGTGGCCCCTTTCTCATCCACAACTTGTCCAATTCCACTAGACATTGATGAGAGGAGGCATCTTCTCCTCTCATCAGGATAAATTTCTTAATCTCTAAGTCATCACAACCTTTAGTGCTTTTTTAATTCATAGTTATTTTGATAAAATATATGTAATTATGCTACCATCATTATGTCCAAAGAAAGCTCAAATTCTTTCATGGGGCATATCAATCTGTACATTCTCTTTTCCTAACCTCGTTTTCCTCTGATTCTTTTTCTATTCATTTCTTACCCTCTTCTCAGAAACTCAACAAACACACCAATCCCCCCTACACTGCCTAAACCAGCTTTGAGTTTAACTCTCCAATCCCAGCCTCTGCTCAGACTATATCTTCTTTCCTTTTCAAGTACAATTTTTAAGAGATCTTAATTTAATTAAAATATGCAAAACAAAAGCAAGCATTTCACCAAAAGCAGTCATTTTAAACCATGGTTAAAGTACTAAAATGGGGAATGGCCACAGAGCCTTCATTCCAGCAAGTCTGCCCACTTTTCAGTGCAGTTTTCTTTGAGCACAAAAAAAATTTCCAACTATTCATTTGTTTTATTTTATTTTAATATATATGGTTAAAAAAAGTAATTTTAATAACATAGAAATGCTGTGAAAGTCTAGGATTTTGTTGTGTAAGACTTAAAAGTGATGATGTTTTAGTTTTCCCTATACATTTAAACATTTTATAGGTCATAATCAATATTCTAACTCAGGAAGGTTAGCACAGAAAGAAGCACTGATTTCTGATGAGAGTAGCTATACAGGCAAGTTTCTGCCAGAGGGAAAAATTTTTTAATCTCTGTAACAAATGTATTCGATCCAGTAAAATATTTTTCAATTAAAAAACAAAAAAAAGTGATGATGTTTTAATTTAATCATTGAGGATAAGTAGTTTTTGTTGTTGTTTTGTTTTGTTTTTTAAAGAAAATAAACAGAAAAAAAGGCAGACAGAGAAGGTCACAGTTTCTGATTGTTGTCAAATACATGCATTGAATAAAGATTTTGAAAGATGTTTAAAGCCCTCTTGAGATGAAAAACAAAATAAACTTGAAATAAAATTAAATGCAACCAAAACTCTTTTCTCTATCCTACACAAAGAAATACTTTGTATAAGGACACAACAGGAGGAAAACATCTTTCCTGAACATACTCTTTCTGTGGGTACCTACGAGCCTTAGTAGATTATTGAAAAAATAATCCTATACAATAATGAAGTAATATGCAAATTGACCCTCACACAATCGCATAAGATGGCCACCCCTATGTGGACCAAGATGGACACCACAAGATGACTGACAGGGGAGGACAGTTAGGGGTGACTGGGCCTGCAGGGGAGGGAAGTTGAGGGCAACCAGGCTGTCAGGTGAGAAAAATTGGAGACCAGGCCTGAGGGAAGGGAGAGCAGTTGTGGGGAACTAGGCCAGCAGGGAAGAGCAGTTTGGGGCAACCAGGCCTGCAGGGGAGGGCAGTTGGGGGTTACTGGGACAGCAGGGGAGGCCAGCTGGGGGCAATTGGGCCAGCAACGGAGCAGTTAGGCATCCATCAGGCTGGCAGGGGAGTGGTTAGGGGGTGATCAGGCTAGCAGACAGAAGTGGTTAGGGGCAATCAGGTAGGCAGGTAGGCAGGCAAGTGGTTGGGAGCCAGCAGTCCCAGACTGTGAGAGGAATATCTGACTGCCAGTTTAGGCCCTAAATTGGCAGTCCTACATCCCCCGAGTGGTCCCTAATTGGAGAGGGTGCAGGCTGGGCTGAGGGACCCCCTCCAGGGCACGAATTTCATGCACCAGGTCTCTAGTAAAATTATAAAAGACTTGGCTTTGTTTTTAAATATTTCAAAGATTTTATTTGGTATTTTTTTTGAATTTTTTTTTTATTGGAATCTTTTGGATTATAATCATACTTTGAATTTGAGCTCCTTATTACTCTGAACTTCTAACATAAATATGAAGGTGAACAAAACTTACCTTTTCCCCAGAGAATCAGAACAAGATCATGTGTATTGGAAAGAAAAACAATTAAATAAAAGTACAGAGTAACAGTTGAATAAAATGCATGCATTCAGCTCTTCTTTGTGTTTCTTTTAGGAGCATGAACAAAATAGATGAAAGATGTGTGCCTCAAAGGTGTTGCAGAATGTTTGCATAGGATGTGACAAAACTCTGATTTGTGAGTTTGGGAAAGGAAAGAGGTTGGATAGCTAGAAGTATAGATTGATATCAGATTTTAAAAGAGCTTGAATGTCATTCTAAGATTTTATTATATAATGGCAAGTCTTTGTAGAATACTAGAGGCCCAGTGTATGAAATTGGGTGGGTAGGGTCCCAAGGCCTAGCCTGTGATCAGTGCCATCTTCTGTCCATTCATCAGTCCCCAGGCCAAATCCTGCCCTCTCCCACGAGGTGGGTAGGTCATGGGCCTGCTCCGCAGTTTCCATCAGTGCCATAAGCCCCAGTAACAGTGGCAGCAGTGGCAGCGGTGGGAGCAGCGCCCGCATGAGCAGCCCTGAGCAGGGAGTGCATTCTATCAGCTGCTGACTGAGGGCATGCGCATGGAGGTGAAGTCACCAGTGCCTGCTTTCCTGCTTGCATGAGCCCCTGAGCAGCCTGGGATGAGCTGGGAATTCTAATGGCCTGATAGCTAGCCTGGTCCTCCTGCCACTAACTCTGGTTTCATCGCTAATCCATTGAAATCTGTGGGCCAATGGGAGGGACCAAGAGGACAGCCCTTCTGCCAGCTCACCAGTCCCCAGTACTGCCCACCACCACCCACCCACTTCCCATGGTTCCCCTTTTACCTGTAGGGGAGAGGGGGGTGGAGAAATGGAAGAGGAGGGAGCGGAGAAGGACCGAGAGGTAGTCAATGCACCTTATGGTGTTTGGTCAAGCAGTTGTTCCGGTCATTACACTTATGGAACCTGGCCTTTTATTATATAGGATGAGCAGAGGCTTAACATAACTAATAATTGAAATTTAAACAAAATCTTGGGCTCACTAATTATTTTGTTAAATAATAATTTAAGCAGTCATAAACCTTTATTTTTCTACTGTGTGGAAAATAGAAAAATGCTATGCTCTTCTTATGTTTAACAGATTATTTTACAAGTGTTTTTATACAAGTTAGTGATATAGAAATATCAACTACAACATTATTAGATTAGTAAACTGTTATTAGTTTACATATAATCAGGAGCTACATATAGGTTTATTTTTGAGGTTATTTTATCAAGCTATAAAAATTATTTCAAAATCTTAAGAGTTCATGAAACTCCCATATTCAAATCCTGCTTTCAGAGATAGTATTATATTAATTGAAAAATAATTTAAAACTCTCTGTATTGCAAAAATTGATATTTTTAAAAAAGTTTTCAGTTTCACACTTTATCAAATAAGATAATCTAAATGAGTGATATTTCCATCTGTGGATTCAAGAGGGAATATTGAGGTTGTTTATCTCTATTTATACTCTGTATGTTAATTATAAAGAGTTGAACATTTTTAAAAAAATATATTTTATTGATTTTTTACAGAGAGGAAGGGAGAGAGATAGAGAACCAGAAACATCGATGAGAGAGAAACATCGACCAGCTGCCTCCTGCACACCCCCCACCGGGGATGTGCCTGCAACCAATGTACATGCCCTTGACCAGAATCGAACCCGGGACTTTTCAGTCCGCAGACGGACACTCCACCACTGAGCCAAACCGGTTTCGGCAAAGAGTTGAACATTTAAAATAACTAGTTTAAGTTTAAAAAAAGAGTTAAACATTTAAAGTCTTCTCAAAAACTTTGTTAGCTTTATAGAAGCAAAATCCAGGTATATAGAGCTCAATTTTACTAGCAGAAATGGGAAAAAGTTGTGCATATCATTTAATAGTGAAATAAGAAGTACTTATCTTTTATTTTTCCATAGGATAGAATAAGAATTAGTTTTGAAGAGACTATAAGAATTAGTTTTGAAGAACTATATTTAATTTAGTATGAGTAGACCAACAGAGGGAGGCAATATACTAATGATAACATTGTTTAATAATTTTTTAAAAAAATTAACTAATTTCTCAATTATATACCACTAGATACCTGGTGCATGAAATTCATGCATGGGGGGAGGGATTGTCTCTCAGCCTGCCATCACAGCCTCACCAACCTGGAACCCTTCAGGGGATGTCTGACTTTTGGGAGTCTGACATTCCTCTCACAATCTGGGACTGCTTGCTATTAACTGCTCACCTGCCTGCCAGTCTGATTGATGTCTAACTGCTCCCCTGCTGGTCTGATCGCCCACAACTGTCCTGTCCTGCCAGCCCAATGGCCCCAATTGCCCTCCCCTGCCAGTCTGACTTCCTCCAACTGACCTCCCCTGCTGACCCAGTCGCCCCCAACTACCTTCCCCTGCCAGACTGTTGGCTCCCCAGCTGCCCTCTCTTGCAGGCCTGATTTCCCCAAAGTGCCCTCCCCTTCTGGCCTGATCTCTCTTGCAACTGCCCTCCCCTGCAGGACTAGTCCCCCTCAACTTCCCTCCCCTGCTGGCCTGGTCACCCCTAAATGCCCTACCCTGCCAGCCTGGTCACCCCCAACTGCCCTCTCCTGCAGACCTATTTGCCCCCAACTGACCTCCCTTGCTGGCCTGTACACCCCTAATTACCCTCTCCTACAGGCCTGTTCACCCTTAACTGCCCTCCCCTGCAGGCCTGGTCACTCCCAACTGTTTTTCACTGCCGACCTGGTCTCCTTCAACTGCCCTCTCCTTCAGGCCTGATCACCTACAACTGCCCTCCTCTGCAGGCCATTTTGCGGAGGCCATATGGTGATGACGTCATGTGAAGGCATCACACTAAGGCTTGTTGCCACCTAGACTTTTATTATATAGAAATTTCTTTACATATGAAGAAATAGTCCAGTCCATATTTGAGATAGAAGAATGCAAGATGATCCTAGAAATATGTAGAATCATCCGAGCTGGTATTTCCTAGTGCTTAGAACATCAGTCCTAGCAATGAAGGGTGATCAAGGGCACATACCTGGGTTGCAGATTAGATTAGACCAGCCCTGGTCAGGGCAACCAATCCATGTCTCTCTCCAAATCAATGGGAAACTATCCTAAGGTGAGGATTAACAAAAAATTGAAAAATATGTAGAATATGTGGGACTTACCTAATACTAAGCTCACATTGCACAAATTAATGATAATTTAATTAATAAAGACCAATAATTATAATTCATGAAAGAACATTAAGTCTATGAAAAATCAGGATTTTACAATTATACATTAAAAAGATAAATTTTTTAAAAGATTAAAAACAGAACAACATTTATTACTCTTTAAATCTTGTTATTCATGTCCACACTTTATAACCATTTATTGGATCAATGTAGAATGCAGAAATCAGTTAATGTTAAACAGATAAATTAAAGATATTATTTCTTTCTCAAGGGTACATGTCAATTGAATGGCTCATATATTGTGACTTCAAGTAGGATAAATGCATATGTTTAAACTACAAATGAGTACTATTTTAAATATCCATGAGTTGAATCACCCTGTGGCTATAAGAAAATGCAAATTCTATCAAGTTGTACGGTGATATAAAAAGATAAATGTACATTTAAGATAAGATTCTATTGCTTTATATATATTGATTTTAGTGAGAGGAAGGGAGAAGGATAGAGGAACATCAATCAGTTGCCTCCGCACACTCCCCAGTGGGTATTGAGCCTGCAACTCAGGAATGTGCCCTGACCCTGACAAGGACTAAACCGTGACCTCCTGGCCATAGAGGATGCTCAGCTGCTGAGGCACACTGGCCAGGCTGCATTAGGAGAAAAGTTCTGCTTGTATCAGAATATGTACTTTTGCCAAGAAACACTATATATTTGGTATTTAGTGTGATAATTCGTAATTTTGACTGTGAGATGTATACTTTTTTTTTTTTTTTTTTGAGAAAAATTTTATCAGTTATTTGAATCAAACTGATGATAATTGCCTGGAAGCAAAAATCTCAACAGACTGAGAAAATGCTCCAGAAAATGGAAAATTTTCAGCTTATTTTATACATTAAAATCAAAGGAATAGGTGTAAAGAGGGTTACATTAAATCTACTGTGGTAGATTATGGAGGCAGAAGAAAGCAAAGTGAGGAAATTTCTGAGATGTATACTCTTATAAGTCCAATTTAATTTTTAATTAATTTATTCAATATTTATACTGTGTTAAATTAAAATCCATTAAATTTATTAAAATAATTTAGGGATTATTTTATTAATTATTTAACTTATCCTATATAATAAAAGCCTAATATGCAAATTGACCATCACTTCAACACACAAGATGGCTGCCCCCATGTGGAGACAAGATGGCTGCCACAAGATGGCCAGCAGGGGAAGGCAGTTGGGAGGGACCAAGCCTGTAAGAGAGGGTAGTTGGGGGTGATCAGACTTGTAGGGGAGGGCAGCTGGTAGGGATAAGACCTGCAGGGGAGGGCAGTTAGGGGTGACCAGGCTGGCAGGGGAGGGCAGTTAGGGGTGACCAGGCTGACAGGGGAGGGCAGTTAGGGGCAATTAGGCTGGCAGGGGAGTGGTTCGGTATGGTCAGGCTGGCAGACAGAACTGGCTAGGGGCAATCAGGCAGGCAGGCAGGCAAGCAGTTGGGAGCCAGCAGTCCTGGATTGTGATAGGAATGTTCAACTGCCGTTTAGGCCAGGGATCGGGCCTGAACAGAGAGCCAGACATCCCTTAAGGGGTCCCAGGTTGAAGAGGGTGCAGGCTGGGCTGAGGGACACCCCCCCTTCCTGTGCACAGATTTCACGCACAAGGCCTCTAGTTAGATACATAAGAAGTATTCAATATTTTGAGTGGTTTTATTTTTTAGGTAAAAAATTAAAATCTATTAAAAGTGATATTTACTTTATAAAAGTAAATATGTTTAAGTTTATAAATAAAACATTATTTATAAACTTTTTGAAAGTATTTGTAAATATTTGCTATAATTATTAATAGGAATTGAGATTTACAAGATAAATTTTAAATACTAAAATAAAATACCCAGGTTTCAGCAGTACTGTATAAGTTCTAACCAAGTATGAAAGAGGATTTCCCTGTGATAGACCGAGCATATAAAATAGTGAATTTTGTATTCTTAAAATACATAAAGATATTTTTCTTTTTATAAAAACATATTGGCATAGTTATTTTTATGGAGCTGCCTCAATAAGCTTTTAAATTGTTAGATAACTCATCAGTAACTGATTAATATTTTGGCAAATATTTTTGTGGAAGAATCTAGCTAGAAAAGTTTTCAATCATTAAATATTCATTATTTTTATACTAATAAATATATATAACCTATGAATCCTAAGTATCGATATATTTATTTCAAGTAATAGAAATGAAGTGATGTTGATGATATTATAGCATACAGAAACTAAATCATATTTGAATAAAATTATACTATATGGTCCTAACCAATTTGGCTCAGTAATAGAGCATCGGCCTGTGGACTAAAAGGTCCCAGGTTCAATTCCGGTCCAGGGCATATACCTTGGTTGCAGGCATATACCCAGTGAGGGGTGTGCAGGAGGCAGTTGATCCATGTTCTCTCTCATCTATGTTTCTAACTCTCTATCCCTCTCTCTTCCTCTCTGTAAAAAATCAATAAAATATATTAAAAAATGTTTTTAAATTATATTATCTGATTATATACATTCTTGTATTAGTGAAGCTTGAAAATTAATTCACTTATCTATCACATATTTTGGAAAATAATTCATATTTGATAGGCTTTTCATGATAAAAACAAACAAAAATCACACATTTATTTTTATTCTTTACAAACCCTTTCAGCAATGTTATTTTAGTCTTCTAAAATTGATTTTGTTTTACCGGTATATGATTTAATTAATAAAATTAAGGAAATATGATTTATAGTGAGTTATAGGTTATACTTAACAGCATAAAATAAGAAATGTAATAAATATTTGTAAAAGTGCATTGGTCACTGAGTTCTTTAATAACTAAAATTGTTTTATGCAAATATATGTTTTTCTTCTTTTAAATACTGAAAAAATTTACATACAAATACCTAAAGACTTACTCTCCTCAATGACCTTTGAAAATTCTTTTACTTTTTAGATATGAAATATTAACATCTGTAGTGTTTTTATAGATTAAGCAACTCTTCCGAGTAGAAGCAAAATTTATTTTCCTCTCTGAATTCCAACATTGGTATACAAGTTCAAAGCCATTCACATTAAGTACAGTTAAGAGCAATGCTGTGGGTGAATTTAATTTGATTTTGGACAAATTACAGAGTGACTGTTCAGCCTTTAAAATAATATATTGTTAGGACTTAAAGGGGGAGTACAGAGCTATATCTTGGTCTCTGTTTTGCAGAAAATTGATGTGTTGTATGTAAAATTATAATAAGTAACTTGTCTTAACATCCAAAGAAGCACAATTAAGTTTTATTAATTAATGAAATTGTGTCCTCCCAAAATAAATTGTGATGATAATTTATTAAACATAATGAGTTAGAAATTTGCACAAAGTCACTAAAGCAAATAAATATTTTTTTCATATATTTTTCTGGCCTTTTACATAGCTTACATTTTTTCCCCCATTTAATACTACCCATTTTAAATGATAATGTGCTTGGAATTGTAGGTAGTATGGATTATATTTTTAATCTCTTAGATGCTCTTGATTTTTGTTGTAGCATAATAAAAGATAATCAGGGGTTGGGGTGGGCCACCTGAAGGAAGGGAATACCTGGACAGCTGCCACCAGCCACTAGGGCCCTACCAGTGCATGAGTTTTGTGCACTGGGTCTCTAGTCTTAACATAAAAATATATTGAGATTTCAAGGACAGCTCCAGAATCATAAGGAGATTTTTAAATATTAATTCTAACATTAAGCTATGCCTGAAGTGATTTATTTATCACAGGAGTGAAGGTAAATTACTTAAATTAACTTTTAGAAACTTATTAGGAACTAGTGAAACTAGAATGTATATTAAACAATGTAGCAGAATATCTCATTTAATTTTCAAAATATAGAAAATTCCTTAAAAGGCTAACTATGACAAAAAAAAAATCTTCATAATGTTTGTCAAGTTATAGTTTCTAAAAACATAATTTATAAGTCCTAGGTTTAACAAATGGTTATTTAAAGTTTATTCTCAATTATTGAATATAATAGCTATCATATAAGACTGTACTTATTCATCTGACTTAAGTTAATATTGGGATATATTTTCAATTAGATACATAATTTTATAATTGCATTATTTTATTTTTGCTACTGGATCTAAATGGTCAAGTAAAATGGTAAATGTATGATTATTTACACATTGAGAGTAATTTAAATTATGCAGACTAGATTTGTTACCTGTCTATCCTAAAATGTAATAATTGAAAGCATTTGACATGAAGAAGTTAAAACCTCAAACTTTCCATAAAATAACTTCTAAATGGGAATGCATCTTGACAAAATTTTTATTTCAGTGGACTTCAATCTGTGGAAGGTCAATTTCACTTTTTTATAAAAAGAAAAGTTGTTCTTTTTAAAATTTTATTATTGGACATAAACTTTATTGGATGGAGAAGAAAATATTAACATTGCTGCTTTTTACCAAAAGGTAAGGGGGGTTCATCTGTTCTAAAGGTTGCCATAATGCAAAGGAGAACTGCAGGATAAAGAATACTATGAAATATTAAATACTATGAAAACCAGTTTTTAGGAGCAATGGAAGCATTTCATTTGTAATTCCACAAGGTTTAGTATTATTTTAAATGTGTGTACTTACACTGATGAATTGTCACATGGAAATCAAAGGTTTCATATAATTTAATAAATTTTTACAAATCCATTCCAAATAAATGAATTCTTTTAGCTATTACATTTGGTGATAAAATTAAACAAATATTAAAAATTCTTTCCTTTTTCCTTTTGGCTTATAATTGTCAATAGCATAGAACTTTTAAGAAGCTTTAGCTAAATAAAAAATAAAAATGCACAAATACCAATATTCTGATGCATAATGTTCAGATCATGATATTACTGTAACAAGCATACATAGCCATATTTTAGTATTATATATAGTAAACATTTAAACATGAATTGCTTTTATTTATAGGGATACATAATTGGTATCTTCATATTCTCTGTGCTAATGGAAGACCCATCTTAGGTTTATTGTTCAAAGATAAATATAAGTTGTAAATATTTGTAGAGATTTTTTTTCTAACAATTTTTCTCACTTGAAATTGAAATTGAATGTCATGGCAATTTCTTGTTACTCAGCATATTTTAATGTTTATTAAATGCATACTTTGTCTAAAACACAAAGTACCCATTATAGTTCGGTAAATCTCAGGGCAGTGCTGGTGGAAACAGCTTCTACTGACTTGTATTCATGCATCTAAGGTATGATAAACTAAAGTTTTAGCAATAAATATACTTGTTGAAACTCACTGAAAAGGACGGCTGTCATAACACAAGATCAAAAATCATATTCTTCTTTGTTTTACATTTGCTTTCAAGCTTTCTCTTGAACATTTCTTCAGGCAGTCCAGGGAGAAAAACTTTTGACAAAAGGGTCTGGTTTGATAGAAGTCAGCTAACACTGTATGTTTTTAGAGCACATTTTTTCTTAAGTCCATAAATAACAGAGATATTTATTTTTGGTGACTATGTTGCTAAGAGAAATCCATTGTGTGTCTTGATTTTTCAAACACAGCCACTAGCACAGAAAAACAACTTAAGTGTTACATTTACCAATAATGTTAGAAGAACACAAATTAACCGTAATGGTTAACATATAATCCTTTTTTCTCTAAGATTTTTTTTAGCTAAACATATGCTGATATAACACCATATTGCTTATTGTATTTAATGTATCTAATTTACATCTGGGCAACAAATTACTGCATAAACAAACAGCTTAGCAAGATCTAGAAAGGTTTTGGATTCTTAGGCAGCAGATGCCAACACAAAGCTTGAGATCTGAGATGTTAATTAGGGATCAATACTGTGAACAGAAGAGTAAGGAAGCTCATTGCTTAGAGTAGGGGTGTCGAACTCAATCAGAGAAGGGGCCAAAATCTAAAATCCAGCCTAAATCGCGGGCCGAATGGTTTACTGAACAGTCATAAACTGACAATGTCATAAACTGACAGTGGAGTGCAGTGATGACAGCGCGGTGCGGGCCACATTGCAAGGCCTGGCGGGCTGGATTTGGCCCGCGGGCCTTGTGTTTGACACATGTGGCTTAGAGGGAGAAGGTGAATTGCCGAGTAGGTCCTAAAAAGAGCTCTGGAGTGAGTGTTGAGCCATCAGTATCCCACATTGGATGAAATGTATGAGCATTTATATACCTACTTGCAAGAAAATTCCTGCACTTTGGGTGCGGGAGGGTTTCTCAGCCCGCCCTGCACCCTCTCTCAGTCCAGGAGTCCTATGACTGACAGCTTAGGCCTCTGTGGGATCCACCGGGTGGGTGGATCAGGGGATGGCACCGGCCAGCAAGTGGCCAGCCCTGCCCTCTGATTGACCCTCCACCAGTGCTGGTCGCTGCTGGGCCCTCCTCCACTGCTGCCCCCTCTCTCTGCCCGCTAGCACATGCCTTGGCTGGTCTGGTGTTGCCTGCTCCTGGCCCCGCCCCCACTGACTAGTCATTCAAATGTTCAGTCAGTTTGCATATTATGCTTTTATTATATATAAGAGGCTCGGTGCATGAAATTCATGCAAGAGTAGGCCTTCCTTCCCCTGGCTGCCGGCATTGGCTTCCCTCTGGCACCCGGGACCCAGGCTTCATCCAGAAGGACGTCTGGTCTAATTAGCATATTACGCTTTTATTAGTATAGAGGATTTTGCACAGTCTCCACATGTATGCTGCCCAGGCCACGGTATATGTGTGTACTCAGGGGTGAAACTGCAGCTGAGGGAGACTGTAAAGGAAATAGAAGCTGCAAGCTTCCTGTTGACTGCACTGCTCCTGGTTGAGGGCTGAGCAGAAAATGTTTCCTTGATGCGAGTTCTGAGTGGCTCATGTCTGTGTCCACCACAATCACTTTAGAAAATTAGTTGATGGTGTTCTTACCTGACTTATAAACGACAGCTTTGATAGGATTCAGGGTCAAGTTACTGTGATACATAAACCTTTAATAAAGAAGGTAGTTAGGTTATGGTTTTTGTTTTTGTTTTTCCAGCATATGTAGCCTTTTATGTGTGATTGCGGTTTATTTGACAAAATATGTTTTGTGTTGGTAAAATATTTCATTCATGTTTTTGCTTGTATCAGTTCTTTCTTCTTTGCTTTATAGTAGTTTATTTTATAACTATCTTCTTTCCCATGATAGGCATCTTAGTTGTTTCCAATATTTGGTTATTATGAAGAAAGATAATATGAAGAATTTTTACAAGACTGTTTGTGCATGCAAATTTTCTTTTCTCTTGGAAAAATGCCTAGGATAGGAATGGACAGATCATAGGGTAAATGTTTTACCCTAAGAAATTTCCATACAGTTTTCTGAAGTGGCTGTTAATCCACTCCCTTAACAATTATGACAGTTAATCTCCAACATTAGTTATTTCAGTCTTTTCCATTTAATCATTTTAGTAGGTGTATAGCATACTTAGATTGTAATTTGCATTTCCTGGATAATTTATAAGCACTTGCTCATGTATTTATTGGCCATTTGTATGTCTTTTGGGGAAAGACTGATCAAGTTCTCTATCTATTTTTATTTCATTATTTAATGTTTTATTCTTGAATTTCATCATTATTTTTATATTATGAATGCCTCTCCTTTTTAGATTATGTGTTATAAATATTTTCTACTAATTTTTATGAAGCCCATTTTTCTATTTTTATTGTTGTGTTTCATATGGTTAGCATACCTTTTAGTAAGATTTGAATTCAAGTAAGTTAAGTCTTTATTTTTTTTAATATATTTTATTGATTTTTTACAGAGAGGAAAGGAGAGAGATAGAGAGCTAGAAACGTCGATGAGAGAGAAACATCGACCAGCTGCCTCCTGCACACCCCCTACCGGGGATGTGCCCGCAATCAAGGTACATGCCCTTGACCAGAATCGAACCTGGGACCTTTCAGTCTGCAGACTGATGCTCTAAGGCTGAGCCAAACCGGTTTCGGCAAGTAAGTTAAGTCTTTTGTGTGTGTGTTTTTTAATCTGTTGTTTTTTATTTTGTTTTTTTGCCTACCCATATAAATTTTTATATTATCCTAGTCATTTTAGAGGGACATTTCTATTGGTATTTAATTGGTATTGCAATTATCTGTAGATAAATCTGAGGAGAAATTATATTTCAAAAATATTGAGTCTTCTAACCTATGAATATGGTGTATCTCTCCATTTTCTATATCTTCTTTCATTATCTCCTGGAAATGTGTAGCTGTTTTTAATGTAAAGAGCTTGTACATATTTTGACATATTTATAATTTTATGGCATTACAAAATATATTTTATTTAATAAACTAATTATTGATTATTGGTATATAGAAATAAAATTGATTTATATATGTTGATTATATATTGCTCTATTATCAATTCTAAAAAATTAATGTAAATTCCTTTGGCTTTATCTGCAAATAAAGAGAGATTTGCTTCCTCTATAACTTGTTTCACTTTTACTTATATATTTTTGTTTTGTTCTGATGAGGACCTCCATCCAGGTCAATGCTAAATAGAAATGGTGATATAGTGCATATTTTTTGTTCTTTTTTAAATGTTTAAAATTTTTAATTATGTTTGATATGTAATATTATATTAATTTCAGTGATTATACAAAAACATAGTGATTAGAAACTTGTATGACTCATGTAATGATCACACTGATAATTCTAGTACACATCTGACACATATGTAGTTATTAAAATATTATTCACTATATTCCTTATGCTGTACTTTACATCCCCATAACTGTTTTTATGATTTGTAATTTGCATATCTTAATCCATTCACTTTTTTTTTAATCTATCCTCTCAATCCCATACCCATGTGGCAATCATCAAAGCATGTATCTATGAGTTGGTTTCTGATTTGTTTGTTTACTTGACTTTTAAATTTCACACATAAGTGAAATCATGTGGTATTTGTCTTTCTCTGTCTCACTTATTTCATATAGCAGAATGCTTACTAGGTCCATACATGTTGTCACAATAGCTAGATGTTTTCTGAAATAACATTTCATTGTGTATATCTACCACATTCTCTTTATGTATTTATTCATGGATGGACACTCTGGTTGCTTTCATATCGTGGTTACTGTAAATAATGTTGCAATGAACATAGGAATGCACATGTCTTTTCAAATGTATGGATGCACACGTCAGAGAAAGACAAAAACCCTATGATTGTTTCACCAATATGTGAAATCTAAGGAACAAAATGAACTAACAACCAAAATGGTGACAGACTCATAGGTAGAGAGCAGGCTGACAGCAATTACGAAAGCAGGTGCTGGATGATGGGGATGAAGGGATTAAGTAAAACAGCAAAAACAGGGCGGGGGGGAGCAAAAAAAGGCTCAAGTCACACGGTGACAACAGTGCAGTGATTGCTGGAGGAAGGTCAGTAGAGGGAGGTGGAGGAATACCTAAGGAAACGAATGGTGATGGATGGAGACTTGACTGAAGGGTGCTGAACACACAAGTTCAGTGTAAAGGTGTGTTGCAGAATTGTGCCTTTGATATCTGTAACAAGTGTCACCCCAATAAATTCAATAAAAATAAAAAATATATAATGCTGGATTTTCAAAAATATATTTATTGCTATACTAGCTTTTTATTCAATTCCATTTGCAAGAAATATGTTTCCATTCTTTTACTTTCAGTCTGTGTGTGTCTTTGATCTGAAGTGAGTCACTTACAGGTAGCATGTGTGTAGTCTTCTATTCTTTTCCATTCCGCTATCCTATGTATTTTAATTGGAGCATTTACTCCATGTGAATTTAAAGTGATTATTGACAAGAACATAGTTATTGTTTATCTTTGTCTTTCTTTTTCTTCTTAAATATGTCTCTTTAACATTTCTTGTATACTGGTTTATTGGTTATGAACTCCTTTAGATTTTCTTGTCTGGGAAGCTCTTTATCTGTTCTTTAGTTTTAAATGATACCCTTACTGGGTAGATTAATCTTGGTTGTAATTTCCTACTTTTCATCATTTTGAATATTTCTTGCTAATCCCTCTGGCCTGCAATATTTCTGTTGAGGATTCAGCTGACCATTTAATGGGAGCTCCCTTATAGGCAACTAACTGCTTTTTTCCTACTACTTTCAAGGTTTTTTTCTTTGTCTTTAAACTTTAGATTTTAATTATGATGTTTCTCAGTATTGGTTCTTTGGGTTCAATTCATTTTGTGTGTGGTTCTCTGTAATTCTGGACTTGTGTATGTCCATTGGGAAAGTTTTTCATCCTTATTTCTTAAAATAGGCTTTCAATTTCTTGCACTCTCTCTTCCCCTTATTGTACTCTTATGAATTGAATGTTGGTATGCTTGTTACTGTCTCAAAGGTCCCTTAAAGTATCCTCATTTTTGGATTTTTTTTCCTTTTTTTTATTGGGTGTTTTCTTCTTCATTAACTTCTAAATAGCTAATTTGATCTCTAATTTGTTGATTTCTTCTAATGTAGTCTTTATTTAATTTATGTACTCTTTAAAATATATATATATATATATATATATATATATATATATATATATATTATTGATTTTTTTTTACAGAGAGGAAGCGAGAGAGATAGAGAGCTAGAAACATCGATGAGAGAGAAACATCTATCAGCTGCCTCCTGCACACCCCCTACCGGGGATGTGCCCACAACCAAGATACATGCCCTTGACTGGAATCAAACCCGGGACCTTTCAGTCTGCAGACCGATGCTCTACCATTGAGCCAAACCGGTTTCGGCTAATTTATGTACACTTCATATCTGACTGGTTCTGTTTTATATTTTATATCTCCATTTTTTATGTTTCCTATCTTTTTCCAAAGTTCTCAATGAGTTTACCTATTTTCTCCCTCAATTCAGTAAATGTCCTTATAATCACTTTTTGTCTGGTAGATAGCTTGTCTTTTTTTCTTCTGGAATTGTGTTTTGTTTTTTATTTATCACCTTATTATTGGTGTTTCTCTGTGTTTGTTTCTATGTATTAGGTAGAGGTGCTATGTCTCCCGGTCTTGTTAGAGCTGCCTTATGTCCTGTGAGCCTCAGTGACATAATCTCCCTGTTCACCTGATCTGGGTGCTCCAGGTGTGTCTCATGTATGGGTTGTGTGTGCCCTCCTGTTGTAGGTAAGTCTTGATTGTTGTTGGCACATCAATGAAAGTGATTGACCCTCAGTTGATTGACCCAACTATTGGTTGATAGACTGGCCATGACTACAGTTAAAAAGCTGCTGCACAGGAGCTGACCCCAGGGAGCAGGATTTGTTTTAGCAGGACTCTTGTGCCTGCTGTGTCTTTCTGTTATGAAAGCGGTTTATTGGTTCTTGGGTCTCTGGTGAGGTCTGAAGCTGGTCACTATGGGTGTTGGTTTGGTGGCCTCCTGGGAAGGGTTCTAATGCAAACCAAGGTCAGCTACTGGTTATTTCAGGCCCATGGGCCACCTTGTATGAGCTACAAGTGATCCACAGATGGTTGTTGCTTGTGCTGGGTGTGAAGGTGCCTGGGAAAACTAAGCTGCGAGCCAAGGCTTGGAGCTGCTTAGTGAGAAATATGGGACCTGCATAGGCCACATACTGTTTATTTGGCATTTATGAAACTTTGAGAAATTTCGGACAGTTTGCAGCATGAGCTAAGACAGGGTATTTTTATGGGAAAGCCTATGGAAGCCTATGGCTTGGGTTGGTCCAAAACTTGAGTGGGACTTGGTCTCAGGGAATTACCATGGTAAGGCAAACAGCATTAGTCAAGTTATTGGAGACTCAGACTTTGCACCCCCCTGCACATGCAGGTTGAATAGAAAAAATCCCGACTAAGGAACAGTGGTATTTGTTAGCACTTCTGTATGGGGAAAAAACTGTCCTACTAGCCTTTGCCCTGAAGTGAGATATTTCAGTTCCTCCCCTTATGTCTGTGAAGCTTTTAAAACTGCTGACCAGGACTGAAGCTGATAACGAGCGATTCTTTCAGCAAGCATATTTATGGATGAGTCTTTTAAGAGGAACACCTGGATCTTCTTAAAAGGCTCCAGCAACCCTCCATCTCACTCAGCCACAATCTCTGCTGCTTTTCACAGCCAGAAGTTATGAGGATTTCCTGGCTCTGGAACCTTTAGCTGGGAAACCTGGTGTGGACTGAAACCCCTCTCTCCACAGGGGGGGGCACTGCAGACAAGATAATTCTCATGTTTCTTAACAGCCGCATTGTAGATATGGGGCCTTTCCCTTCTAAGAGTCCATGGCTTTTTCTGTATCTTGTTAGTTATAGGACTTCTATTTGGCTACTCTTCAGGTTGTTCTCAATAACTGTTCTGTAATTTAGTTGTAATTTTTATGTGGTTGTGAGAGGAGCCAAACACTAAGTGTACTGGCACTGTGGACATGCCATCTTGACTGGAAGTCTCTTAAGATTGTGCATTTTGTATTGGTCTCTGTCTTAGAGCAAAACAAGCAATACTTCACCAGTCTTTATATCGTATGTTTCCTATATATGTTCTATGACACGTGGAAGAAATTCATTTTATTCCTAGTTTGTTGAATATTTTAAAACGAGTCTTGAGTTTTCCCACATCTATTGAAATGCTTATCTAATATTTTTTATCTGTTAATGTGGTGAACTACGTTACTTTTGTATGTTAAACTAATTTGCATTTTAATTTGGTTATTCTGTGTCATCCTTTCACATGTTACTGGATATTATTTTATGCTTTTTAAATTAGGAATCTTTGTGTTTATATTAATGAATAATATTGGTTTTTATTCCATTTTCTTGTATTATTCTTTTCAGGTTTTGGCATAAGGACTATAGTGGAATAATAAAATGTTCATATCTCTTTTCCCTAAACCCAGTAGGTATTTACTTGTGAGGCTTAGGGACCCAGCAGCATGATCTGAACTTATCACCCCATCTTTTCTCAGATAAGCCCTAACTCCTAGATTAGGATAAATAGAGGAGCCAGTTGTTTTCTCTAAGTAATGGTATAGACGTATTGTGTTTGATTTACTGGGAGAATAGTTCAGCTTCAGACCAGCAGACTCCGTTGTTAAAACTTTTGGAGATGGAAAACCCTGATTCCTAGGATACATTCTTACTTGCTTTTCTCTAGGAGTCACATCATATATGCTCTTTTTAAGCCATTGGAAGTGGTTATTTTCCTGTAACAAATCTTCAGGAGACAGATGCTGATATTCCTAATCCACAAAATAAGCACACTTCACTCTATCTTGCCTTTTAATTTTTTTGATGCAGGCTACTGCCTGGCCAAACTGCAGACAAGTTGTATCTATATTCACTTAATGTCCTCTAAATGTCCTCACACTTTACATTATGCTGCATTGGCTAAACTGGAAAAAGACCAGTATTTCTCAATCTGAAGTAATAGTTCCTTCCCTGGGACATTTAGCAATGTCTAGGGGTATATTTGACTGTCATGACTAAAGAAGAGGCCATTCTATTGGTACTAGTGTTTAAATGCTAGAGATGCTGCTAAACATTCTACCATGCACAGCATAGTGCCCTACAACAGAAATACCCAGGCACATGTCAATAGTGCCAAGGTTAAGAAACCCTGGATTCAAGACCTCAATAAAATTCTAAATGATGGACAAACTGTATCCAAATTGTAGATCTTTACAAGTAACATTTAAGTGTTCAACTTATCCCATCAAAAGGGACAACTTTCATTCCTCCCCATGTAGCAGAGAAATAAAAATCTGTTATCAACACTGTGTTGCTAACAAAACACCAAGATCCCAATGATGCATACTCTTTCTATTCACCTATGTCTATGCTTTGAAGAGTGATAAAACTGGCCCTGCAGACATGCTTCTGTATTCTTTTCTGTGTGTGTGGGTTTTTTTTTAAATTGAAATATGTTAATTTAGTGTGCTTTGTCTTTGGGTAAGCAAAAGAGACTCCAAAGCATACTCTCTTCTCAGCTTTATCTCCTAGCAGCACATTCTGGTAAAGAGGAAAACGCTTACTTAGCATCTGTTACAATAATATGTTACAACTTACCAAATATTTCCTTCTTAAAAAATATGTTTGTTTGGTGTTTTTCATTGATTTTAGGGAGAGAGAAAGGAAGAGGGAGAGGAGGAGAGAGAAACATGGATCGCTGCCCCCTGCCACTTTCTACTAGTGATGAAGCCTACAACCCGAACATGTGCCTGGACCGATAATCAAACTGATGACCTATTGGTGAACGGTGTTTCAAATATTTTCATGAATTTTTAATAAAATTATTATATATGAAATATTATCATCATTAATGTATATTTGTGGTTTAAGTTAGAGAAACAGTGATACCATCATTATCTATAACATTTTCTTCTAACCCTTAAAAATTTTAAGTGCTTCTTTATATGAAGACCTGTGTAATTTGTTTAGAGAATTTAAGCTACTAGGAGTTTTGCTGTAAAGCATTAGTATACCATCTTTCATATTTCGATTGCTTCCCCAAAAGTCATAAATTCTATTTTCTGCTCATTCAGCCACATGGTCAAAATCTATTTCCTCACAGATACATGGCAATTGAGTGAAAAACAAAATGAGAACAAATACGCCTTTCCCATTTCGTGATCACCTTGAAAGTGAGTGGGGAGAGTACCTGACATTTATTTCTAAGCACTTGCTATGGATGGTGGAATCCTTTCTTGTGTGAAATATTGACACAGAATAGTAATTGAAAAGCTTCATTTTAAAGTGTTGTCAGAACTGAGGATAAGAATAGACAGAATTAAAACTAAATCTGAATGCATTGAGTGAGAAATATGTAAATAATTAAAGGAAGGTAAAATGTATGCTGATTTTGTGCAAACAATCTAATAATGAAGAAAGAAGTTCAGCTCCTTAAAATGTAATATCATGGATTTTCATTAAACAGAACAGTTTTATTTTGTTTTCTGTTTGTCACATAGCACAGAATGCTATAAACAGTGTTATTATTCTTATTTTATTTTGAAATAAAATTTATTTTTAGAAGCATTTTAGTGTTACAGAAAAATTGTGAAGACAATACATAAAGTCCCATATAGACCACACCTGATTTCCCCTTTGTTGACCTCTTAAAGTATCATAGTATATTTATAATGAGGGAATATTGATACAATATCATGAGCTAAAGTTCACACTCCATTCAGATTTTCTAATTTTAGCATGATGTCCTTTTTCTGATCCCTAATTCATCACATTTATTCTTTATGTCTCCCTCTAGTTCTCCTGGCTATACCAATTTCTAAATGTCTAAGACTTTGTTTTACATGATTTGATATCTTTGAGGAGTGATGGTCAAGTATTTTATAGAATGTTGTTTAGTTGGGACTGGTCAGATATTTCCCCATAATTACTAGTACACTGGGACTACGTTTTTTGGGGAAGAAGACAACAGAAGTTAAGTGCCATTTTAATCACATCATATCTAGGATACATGCTATTTTCACAATTCATCACTATTGATACTGCTAATGTTGACCTGATCATGTGGCAGTAATAGTGTTATCAGATATTATTTTTGCACACTTACCATCCTGTACTTCTTGGAAGAAAGTTACTATTGCAGAACCTATCCTTAAGGATTCGGGGGTTATGCTTGACCAATTTGAGGTGTAATATCTATAAAAATTTTTGTAATCCTTCTGCATGGGTAATTTGTCTATTTCCCACACTTATTTATTTAATCAATCACTTATTTATATCAATACTAATGGCCCAGTGCATGAAATTCATGCCTGGAGGAGAGGGTCCCTCAGCTCACCCTGCACCCTCTACAATTGGGGACCCCTTGGGGAAGGTCCAACTGCCAGTTTAGGCCCTATCCCAGTTGGTCATCTCTCTTGCAATCTGGGACTGCTGGCTCCTAACTGCTCACCTGCTTGCATGCCTGATTGTTCTTAACTGCCTCTGCCTGCCTGCCTGATCTCCCCTACTGCCTTAAACTCGCCCCCAACTGCCCTCCTCTAATAGCCAATTTGGTTCTGATTGGTCAGTTTCTATGCCAGTCAGCATCAAAAGCTCCGCCTCCTAGGCAGCCATTGGTTCCTCACATTCACCCAGATTTGGTTCTGATTGGTAGGTTTCTATGCCAGTCAGTGACTCAGTATCAAAGGTGACTAATCAGAAAGATGGGGCTGATCAGCAGCCCCAGTGGAGGCCTAGAGAGAAATGGAGATGCAGCTGCTGGCCAGACTGGGAGAGAAAGAGAAAGGCAAGTCCTGATCAAAATCTGCCACAGAGGCAATGGATCAGACCCTGTTTCTCTATTCAGGTCTCTCTCTGGCGTTGATTCGCAGCTCCCTCAGCAGTCAGTTTTGGGGCACCATGCCATGGCAACCCAGTGCTGACTATAGGATTGACTTCAAGTTGGTCAAGCCTTGATCGTTAGCAGACGTTATGACCCAGGGTTTTTAGATATTAGGATAGAATATGATAAATTACTATAATATATTACAACTAGAGACCCAGTGCACGAAAATTTGTGAACTTGGGGGGTCCCTAAGTCTGGCCTCTCCCCTCTTGTGGTCTGGGACCCATCAGGTGATGTTCACCTGCTGGCTTAAGCCCGCTCCCCAGGGGATCGGGCCTAAGCTGGCAGTCAGACATCCCTTCGGCAGCTTGGGAACCCTCAGGAGATGTCCAACTGATGGCTTACTCTGGCTCCCCATGCAACTGATGGCTTAGGCCATAGGAAGCCAGTCTAAGCCTTCAGTTGGACATCCTTAGCACTGTGGAGGAGGCAGGAGAAACTCCCGCCACAGCCACTATGCTCTCAGCTCTCAGCCCATTTTGTGGCTGAGCAGAGCTCCCCCTGCAGGAGTGTACTGACCACCAGGGGCAGCTCCTGCATTGAGCATCTTCCCCCTGGTGGTCAGTGTGCATCATAACGACCAGTCATTCCCGTTTGTTCCGCCATTAGAATCAATTTGCTTATTACTGTTTCATTATGTAGGGCAGAGGTTCCCAAACTTGTTTGTGCCGTAGACCCCTTGCCATGTTTTTCGGTTTTGGGTAGACCCCCTACTTACCTTATATTGATTTTTTTGTAAATTTCTAACTGTAGTGAAGTTTAGTGTTAAAATTTAATAAATAATGTACCTACTTTTCTCCGGCATTCTCAAACAAAATAACACTGATTCACTATAATTTGTATGATAGACTACCAGTTTATATTTTTTTAAATATTTTCTCAGCACTTTCCTATTCAAGATTCAGGAAACGAATGAACGTATTTTTCTCACATTCATATTTATAGAGTGACGAATTGAACAAGTCGGTGCAAGTTCGCGAAGCTTTGAGACAAAAATTGGCAAGAATGTTTACTGCGCCTATGCTTGTAACAAGATGATACTGGTATATCATTATGTGCAGGTTTTTATCCTACAACTTACACAATTTTATAAACATATATAATAAATTTTTTACTTCATAGGTACTTTTATAAATAATTTATATGTCTTTATATTATAAGATAATACGATGTAAGTAAATAGGTACTATCAGTGTATGTTGAGATCCACTATCGTGGACCCCCATTTTCATTTCATGGACCTTCAAATTTTTTTTTCGCTGACGTAGACCCCTTGCAGGTTGTCATAGACCCCTGGGGGTCGATATAGACCACTTTGGGAATCACTGATGTAGGGTATATTGCAGCTCTTTCAGTTAGCTCCTGTGACCCTCTATGATACCCTCCATCATCACATGTGTTTATGTTTTTCTTTTGTCTCTCTTCCTTTCTGAAACTGTAATATGTTCCATGGTATCTTATATATGCCTAAGCTCTGGAATATTCCATATACTCAAGGATCCCTGGTTATTTATCTATATAATAAAAGCTTATGCAATCAGCCAAAGAGCTGACTGGCTGACTGCCCAACCATTCAGTAGCTATGAACACACACTGGCCACCAGAGGTAGATGCTCAACACAATAATATAAACCACATTTCTGTGAAAATATGGAACAGAATGATGAATCTCAGAGGGAAGGAGACAAAGGGCAAGGCAGGAAGTGATTAACCAAAGATCTTATATGCATATTAGAGGCCCAGTGCAGAGATTTGTGTGCTGGTGTGGTCCCTTGGCCTGGCCTGGGGGGATCAGGCCAAAACCAGCTCTCTCACATCCCCTGAGGGGTCCTGAATTGCAAGAGAATGCAGGCCAGGCAGAAATTCATGTGCAAAAACCAGCGCACAGATTCATGCACCAGGCCTCTAGTATAGGATAATGATATAAATAGCCAAGATCTGTGTGCTAGCAATACCTGTTTCTACTTTAATGTATTTCTTTTAGGCCATTGCAATATACAGAACAAGAAAATATATGTGTGTTTATTAACACCTGTATATAAACATATTCATAAATAGTTCTACATGTAATGAGTTCTATCTTAAGCTAAGTATGAGGTATTACTGATGTCTTCCAACCTAATCCATAATCTCATGAATCTTTCTAGCCTTCTATCCTCATTTGTCTCTAACCTCGCACTCCAACATGAGAAACCTGGCTCATGCTATCCATTTATTAATTGTTTAATGTCAATATACCTGCATTGTGGTTACAGAATTGTTAACTGACCTCATAGGAAATATAATTATCAACTGAAGAATAGTTTTTAGATACAGATCCTTTTGCTTTAGTCTTATAAACTCTACACATTTCTAAACATGCTTAGATGTACATAGTTTTTGCTTCACCCACTTCAGTGAGGTAGTTTCATATATTTAGAAAGCAATGATATTATTATGTCACTCTCTTCATTCCATTCTGGTATCCCCCAACCTCCACAATGATATTTTAAATGTTGTATACATTATGATTTAATCTTTCATTTATAAAATTCTGAGTTTTGATAAATAATTTTATATTCACCATGAAAGAATTATAAAAAATAGATTTATACCCTCAAAATTCCCCTTTGCTTCCCCTGTTCAACCTTTCCTATCAAAGAAAATCCTTGCAGTCATTGATCTGCTTACTGTTTCTGTATTTGCTGTTTCCAGAATATCAATCGAATAATAAAATTTATAGCCTTTTCAGACTGACATCAGTTAACAAAATGCATTTATTACCCATTTCCTTATAAGACTTGATAACATTCCTTATTATCACTGAAAAGTATTCTATTGTAGTGATGTACCACATTTTTAAAAAATCCATTCATCTATTAAAAGGAATCTTGATTGCTTCCAGTTTGAGATGATTCAGTATAAAACTATTATAAACAGAGTAAAGGGCAGACATAAGTTTTAAAATAAATTGGGTAAACACTAAGGAATGTGATTGCTGGATATGTTTAACAATTTTAGTGCTTGCTTTATCTGAATTATACAGGAAATTCCCAACACTTGATTTACAGTGAATATATCATCTACATAAGTTTTTCTAAGCCACATGATACAATCAATTATCTATTAGGATCAAGGCTAACCATCCCAATAGTTATTATTATGCTTTCCTTTATAGAGATAAATCATCACCTGATATATAGAAAGATTATTGTTTTTTCCTTCTTCATGACCTCTCCTGCTCTTAGAAGTAAACCCACTTTTGATTGTCTTTGTCTTATTTAGCAATTATTTACTCTGACCTATCTTTTGAACTAAGAGCTGGTACTTACTTTAACTTATATAGTTTTATGCCAAAGACTCCTATGCTACATTAATATAAAAATCGTTCCTTTCTCCCCAAAAAATTAGCAGCAATGAGGAAGTGCACACAAGTTGTCACTCTATTTCCTCCCACCCCCCTCATTTCATGTTAGCACATGTCAGCAAATAAATTGAGCTTATACTCAGCATATCCAGAGGTAACGATAACAAAGAAGTGTGTGGGTAGACCCCTGTATAATTGGGCTACTCCACCTATGTGTAATGTCAGTTTATTTCAGTGTTCCATTTTTGCTGGATTTGTACAAAGGTCATGGTCAGGAGATGAATATCTATCCCACTTGGACGTGTATGCCATACCTAAGTAAGGTGACTGACTGCTAAAATTACAGATGAAGTGGGGTCCAGAGTCTCATAGCAAAATACTCAAAAGTCCAGTAATAATTGAAAATCAATCATCGTACCAAGAGCCAAAAACAAACAAACAAACAACAACAAACAAAAAACACAACAACAACACAACAAAGACCCAACACATACAACTTGAATTAAAGGACAACTGACAGAAAATAACACTATATAACTCAGATGTAGGAATTATCTAAAAATAATTTTAAAGCACAATTTATGGAAAGTTTTACTTAACTATTACAAGCAAGCTCTGGCTGGGAAGCTCAATTGGTCGGACTGTTGTCCTGAAGCATAAGGGTGTGAGGTCCATCCCTGACCAGGGTATGAGAACCAACCAATGAGTGCACGGATACATGGGACAACAGGTCTCTCTCTCTCTTCTCTTTCTCAAATAAATAAAAATACATTTAAAAAGCAACTTCAAATGTACTTGAAGCAAAAGAATAAATAACAAATCTTAATGAATTCAGAAATGTAGAACCTAATTATAGAATCAAAATTAAACTAACCAGAATAAAAACCTTACTGGGCAGCTCAATAATTAAAGATGACAAGGAAAGAAGTCAGTGAATTTTCAATGTAATTTCCAAGCATACCTATGTGTTCTGTTAATGGCCTGTACCCTATAGCACCACATAGAGAATGAGTTGCTAATGTAATATCAAAGCACTTCTACTCCTGATATTGTATATAATTTAAAACTTAACCTAAAAATCTTCGTTATATATACTTAATTCATATTTTAATTACTAGGTTAAAAAATAAGTACAGTACTGATGTTAAAAACATTAAAGGTATAAGAATTTGTACTACTATTATATGGTTCCATTATTATATGCTTTTGCTCTTTATATCATTTGATTATTTATTCACTATACATTCCCATGTAATGAAAAAAATAATAAACTTTAAATTGGATAATCTAGATTGTGATCCTATGGTCCTGGCTATACCTATACATCATATGCTTTGGATCAAGGGACTTACCATTCTCTAGAAAGTTTTTGTCCTTTTACAAAGAATGTAGACCTGGAGCTAATTTGCTTGGTTCATATCCTAGTTTCACCATTTACAGCTAGGAAAATATTAATTTTATTTTTATTTCAGAGAGAGAGGGAGCAGAAGAAAGAGATAGAAGCATTAATGATGAGAGAAAATCATAGATCAGCTGCCTCCTGCATACCCCGACTGGGACTGAGCTCAGAATCCGGGCTTGTAACCTGATTGGGAATTGAACCTTGACTTCCTGGTTCAAATGTCAATGCTCAACCACTGAACCACACTGACCAGACCAGCCAAGGATATTTTAAAAAGTTATCTTTTCTCTTCCATAGTTCCTTCATCTGTAAACTAGAAATAATAAAGATATCTCAATGTGATTTAACACTTATAAAAACTTTGAAGAGTGTCATGTGATGAGCATAAACATTTATTTTTAATACTAGAGGCCCAGTGCATGAAATTCATGCATGGGGAGGAGGTCCTTCAACCAGCCTGCATCCTTTCCAATCCAGGACCCCTTGGGGGATTTCTGACTGCCTCTTGCAACCCAGGACTGCTGGCTCCTAACCACTCACCTGCCTGCCTGATTGATCACCCCAAACCCATCTGCCTGCCTGATCACTCCTAACTGCCTCTGCTTTGCCCCATACCTAGGATTCCCTCCACCAGCTGGTCATAGGCACCCAGGACCCAGACCAGCCACAGCCACAGGGTACCATTTGGGGGCGGCTTTGCACAGGCTGCAGCCGCAGGTGCTGGTGTCCAGAACTACAGGGTGGGCAGCTTGTCGCTCTCCCACGCCGCAGGTGCAGATGCAACAGCCACTGGTGCCCGGGACCGTGGGGCAGGCGGCTTGTCCCTCTCCTGGGCTGGGCTGCCAAAAGCTCATTTGTGCCTGGCTGATCGCCATACCTCTCTCCCCAGTGTTGAGTGTCTGAGCCATTACAGTGTGATGGCATGATGACCATTTGTATATTAGTTCTTTATTATATAGGATTATATCTATCTATTGGGTCGGCAACTAAGTAAATGCGGGTTTCACACATATATGGCTTCAGTTGAATTTTTAGGTTTGCAGACGTAGTACAAATGTAAAACACATTTTGTATTTGATAGTTGGCTATTCAGCTGTTAATAAGTAAAAAAAGTTTTTTGATCTGTTTTGTAGTTTTTGTTTGGCGTTCGTTGAAAAATGGAAAATCAAAAGGAACATTTTCGTCATATTTTGCTTTTTTATTTCTGCAAGGGAAAAACGCATCACAAGCTCATAAAAAGTTATGTGCTGTTTATGGTGACGAAGCCTTAAAAGAACGGCAGTGTCAAAATTGGTTTGCCAAATTTCGTTCTGGTGATTTTTCACTCAAAGATGAAAGACACTCTGGTCGTCCAGTTGAAGTTGATGACGCCCTAATCAAAGCAATAATCAATTCGGACTGTCACAGTACAACACGTGAGATTGCAGAGAAGCTTCATGTATCACATACATGCATTGAAAATCACTTAAAACAACTTGGCTATGTTCAAAAACTCGATACATGGGTTCCTCACGAACTGAAAGAATCACAGTTAACGCAACGCATTAGCAGCTGCGATTTGCTAAAGAAACGTAGTGAAAATGATCCATTTTTAAAACGACTGATAACTGGCGATGAAAAATGGGTTGTTTACAACAATATCAAGGGGAAAAGATCATGGAGCAGGCCAGGTGAACCAACTCAAACAACATCAAAAGCTGATATTCATCAAAAGAAGATTTTGTTATCAGTTTGGTGGGATTACAAAGGAATTGTCTACTTTGAACTCTTACCACCCAACCGAACGATCAATTCTGATGTCTACATTGAACAACTAACGAAATTAAACAATGCAGTTGAAGAAAAGTGGCCCGAATTGACAAATCGAAAAGGTGTTGTATTCCATCATGACAATGCAAGGCCACACACATCTTTGGTCACTCCGCAAAAATTAATGGAGCTTGGTTGGGATGTTTTGCCACATCCACCATATAGTCCTGACCTTGCACCATCTGATTACTTTTTGTTTCGATTTTTACAAAACTCCTTGAATGGTAAAAATTTCAATAATGATGATGATGTCAAATCGTACCTGATTCAGTTTTTTGCTAATAAAAAACAGAAGTTTTTTGAACGTGGGATTATGATGCTGCCTGAAAGATGGCAAAAGGTCATTGATCAAAATGGGCAATACATTACAGAATAAAGTTATTTAGTTCCATGAAAAAATTGTCTTTGATTTTCTTTAAAAAATCCGCAATTACTTAGCTGCCGACCCAATATTTTCATAATGTTTTTTTAAAAGTGAATTATTTATGAAAATATATAAAAATAATTTGAAAAAACAAAATGTCATACAAAAATCAAGCTTAGTGATCATTTTCTTCCTAGAAGACACTCTTATCAGTAACCCAAATTATTAATACTTGTTTATGTTCATTTCTATCAGCATTAGAATAATTATGAAACTATCAACATTTTTACTATACATAAATGATATGATATAATGTAAATCATATGCATAATATTAAAAATTTGGAAATATCTTTATAGACTTTAAAACTAGTTATTTGATAACAGATAATTTTCATCTTAGTTTTTCTTTTCCAAATAATATACTCCTAGCAAAATTCAAATCTGAAATGCTTTGGCACTTGGGTTATAGGCTAATATGCTTGAGAAATAGGGGAAGTTAGATCAATTAATTATATCACTAAGTTTTTGGTATAGATTTATATAAGTTCAGTAGAGGATAAGAAATAATTTCAGCCATCTGATAAAATTTGCAAGTCATAAATTTTTAGTCAAATTGAAAGATATATTCGAGTGATAAGGGAATGACATTTATCTTTAAAGCCTGATACTGAAACTTTAAACATAAAATCCAACCTTGGGTATCTTTAATCCAAATTTTAATAGCATTTTGAAGGATAGCAATCTCTAGGATGTCTAATATAAAGAATTAAATGGTATTTCCATTAAAGGCTCAATAAGCAAAATTCAACTATATATTCACACATACATATATGTGTAGATACAAACATATATAAATAAATTGGTCAATATTAAAACTGAGTAGGCAAAAAACAAAACCCCACACAACAACAAACAAATACACAACCCTACAATTATTGAATTTGTGAAAATACATAAATATTAATTTATACTCAATAAGTGCTTTAAAATATTACATTTAAAGAAGGAGTGTTAAAAACTGTTAGAACTTGGTATTATAATTACTTAATGAAAAAATCACTAGAAATTATTGTGTAAATAACAAACTATAGAAATGATCCCTGAAAGTATAGTCCTGAAATTATTTTATAGATAATAGAAGTATTTGAATTTTAATATCTAGAAAAATGTTACTCAGTGGAAATATAATGGAAGTTAAATACATAATTTAAATATAAAATGTTCTCCTTATAAATATAAAATATAAGCAAAATAAATTAATATTTTTGTATACTTTGAATAATCATATCAAAACTATCATTTCAACAGGTACTCAATATTTAAAAAATGATGATGAGATATTTCACATTCTTTTCTTGGTTTTTTTATGTCCTAAGATTTTGAAATTCAAAGTGTATTTTATATTTAAAACACAGCTTCTTTAGAACTGGCCATATTTTACATGCTCAATAGCTATATGTGACTTGTGATTCCTGTGTTGGACAGAGCAGATATAGATAGTATAAGAAAATTTAAGTGGTCTATATAAACAGTGATTGCTATGCTCTCATCCCTGACCATAAAGTGCACAGATGCAGGCATCTGATAGTTGAGTAAGGCTATTTCTACCCTTTAAAAATCCCTGCCAGGTAGAAAAAAAATTTTTCAAGGAAATCTATCTCAGTTTTTGTGAAACCTGTACATGTTAGGTTTTATGTTCAGCACTTTTAAAATTCTCAGCCTAATATTTTAAAAAATGTCAAAGTATCAGCCACATTTTAAATTAGAAAATTAGAAGTGAAAGCAAAGGAAACCGTGTGACAGGAAGAAGTAAGAGTTTATCTTTTCATTTGAAATGCAGTATAGTTAGTCAGAACACTGCCCTTAGGAAACCTGGAAGTTTAGATCACTCATGAATTAAGGTCACCGCCAATTGTCCCAGGTACCCATATAAACTAATTGAACTTCTGTCACTGGGAGCAGGGCCACTTTTCCTGACAGGAAATGATGTACTGGCCCTTAAAGACGGACCTAAAAGGTGATACATGACACTGGTAGAGTACATTGACCAAACAAAGTCACACAACCAGGCCTAACTTGAGAGAAATATGATGTGTAATTTTAAAATGCACACACACAAAAAAAGAAAATATGTGAAGAGTCCTAAAAATTACCACAGTACAAAGTAAGGCATGCTAAATGAGATGATGGCAGCCAATTGTTATGATTTAATGAAAGTCACATATGTTCACAATGAAAAGATGCATTTCAAGCCCTACAAGATTATTAAGTATTAATTCCATACCAAATACACAGCAGTAAAATATCATAAGCAACCCTAAACAAAAGAAAGATCTTATACAAATTGATACAGTTAGACTGATGAAAAATATTTATTAAAAATATCAAAAAATGGCTGAAACCAGTTTGGCTCAGTGGATAGATCGTCAGTCTGGGGACTGAAAGGTCCCGGGTTCGATTCCGGTCAAGGGCATGTACATTGGTTGCGGGCACATCCCCTGTAAGGGGTGTGCAAGAGGCAGCTGGTCGATGTTTCTCTCTCATCGACGTTTCTAGCTCTCTATCCCTCTCTCTTCCTCTCTGTAAAAAAATCAATAAAATATATTTTTAAAAATATATCAAAAAATGTTAGTATATTATACTTAAAAGAGTAAATGGAAGGGTGTAGCGGAATGATGGTTAGTTTCCATATTATTCTTTTATCAGGTAGGATAGGAAAAAACACACCAGAAAATAAGCAATGCTTTCAATAGAATGACCAAATAATCAAGGATAATGAAAAGAATTAACAATAAGGTAAAGTGGAGCTGGTGCTAATTAGCTAAGAAAGCCATGGCATCTTTCAAGGAGGGGCAATAAACTTGGTAACAAACTTGGCATACCCAAGTAACATTCAGGTAGATGCTTTGGTGCATCACTCAGGTGCTACCATCCCAGGGCAGAAGCATTCTGCAGAGCTGCTAGGGATTGCTGGAATTTTGCTTTAGAAAGTTTATTATCTCTATCTATCTATCTATCTATCTATCTATCTATCTATCTATCTATCTATCTATCCATCCTCTCATCTATCTATCTATCTATCTATCCTCTTATCTATCTATCTATCTATCTATCTATCTATCTATCATCTATCTATCATCTATCATTTATCATAGATTTAGAGGGAAGCTCTAACATAAAAGCAGAGCTATGGAGGAGGGTAAAAGCCAGAGTCTTAGAATTCATTTAGAAGGCTGCTAGAAGAGATAAGCCAAAAAGGAAGCTGAGAAGAATCCGTCTGGAGCATTGATGTGCTGGCAAATGTTTAACAACTGACTTGCAGAGGGGCAGGGGAGCTGATATGCATATCAATCCCTATTTTGTCAGCAATCTCACTATGGCTTATTTTAATTATGTTGTGTCTTGATGTAGTCCTCTTTGGATTCCTTTTATTTGGGGTTCTGTGCACTTCCTGGACTTGTAAGTCTGTTTCTTTCACCAGGTGGGGGAAGTTTTTGGTCATTATTTCCTCAAATAGGTTTTCAGTATCTTGTTGTCTCTCTTCTTCTGGCACCCCCATAATTTTGATGTTGATACACTAGAAGTTGTCCCAGAGGCTTCTTACACTATCTTCATATTTTTTGGATTCTTCTTTCTTTTTGCTTTTCTGCAGGAGGGTTTTTTGCTTTTTTATATTCCAAATCTTTGACTTGAATCTTGTGTGATCTTCTAGTCTGTTTTTAGGTCTCTGTATATTATTTTTTATTTTAGCCACTGTATGCTTAATTTCTAGTTGGTCCTTTTTCATATCCTCAAGGGTCTCGTTAAATTTATTGGCCTTTTGTAGGAAATTCTTGAAAAACCTTATAACCATGATTTTGAACTCTATATCCATTCTTTTGTTTTCATCCATTTCCTTCATTTGTGGCTTGCCTCCTAGTCTCCACATTTTAGCTGCCTCCCTGCATTGATGGAGTGGTTTGTGTGCTAGGTGTCCTAGCAGGGCCCAGTGGTTCAGCCTCCGCAATTACTGAGGTGGACACTCTTGGTGCAGTGCCTTATGGGCTGTGTATGCAGTCTTGTTGTAGTTAAGCCTTGATTGTTGTTGGTATCACTGGGGGGAGTTGACCACCAGGCCAATTGGCTGTGAGGATCAGCAGTGTCTCTGCTGGGAGGGCTTCCGTGCTCAGCTTGGGTGAGGTGGAGTCTCAGAGTGGAGCAGACAGCCGCAGGTTCCCATCAGCCATGCCCTAAGAGGCACCTGTGTCTCAATGTCCCACCACAATGGCTGCATGCACCTCTGAGAGAAGGCTCCTCTTGAATTTCGCCAGACAGTCCAGTTTCTCCCCAAATGAGTCTGGTACCCAAAGTCTCACCCGGAGCTGGATTTCAGTGCAGTCGAGAGGCATTGTTTCCCTCCTGAATTAGAAAGCTGTGTGCTTGCTGCCTGCCCTCTCTGATGCTGGGGATAAGCCAGCTGCATATTCATCCACCTGCCCTTTCCATGTGCATGGGTCTCTGCATTTTCACAACTCCTCTGAGTCTCAGTGTCCTTTTCTCTTTCCTTCTAGTTGTGGAATTTCTGCTCAGCCAGCTTTCCAGTGGTTCTGGATGATGTCCACTCTGACTTCCAGTTTTGAAATTTTTGTGTGAGGCAGCAGTGTAGGTGTTTATCTGTGCCGCCATTTTGGTTTTTCCTCTAACTTAATTTTTTAAAATTGCATAAGTTTCTGACCAAACAGAAGGGTGTTCTCAGTGCCTGAAGTTCTCTTAGAAGCCCTGACCTGTGACTCTTCTTGTTAAATACACTCTGAACAGAACAGGCCTCCTCATCATTTATTTTATGCCAACAACAGATGATACAAATGCAGAAACTTCCAGCATCACATCGCAATACAGGTTTCTGAGCCTCATCAAGGAGCACCCACTCCTCCTGAGAGAAAGCAATCACCACGTCCTCAAAGTTCACATCCATTCTGAACACTGCAACCTGGGTAGCAGGACCTGAGAGATGGAGGGCCCGAGACTGGAGGGTTAAGTGGGGTCAGGCTGCATGATTGCTGTAAGCAGAGAAGAGTCAGGGAGGCACAGAGACTCCAATCTCAGTTTGTTGGGGTGCAAGGAGCCTGAGACATACCCTGCACAGCAGGCATGCTGTCTCTCAGGCCTCCTCCTAGCAGGAATAGTGCCCTGAAGCCTGTGACTCTGTGAACAAAGACCTAAAAAGTTTAAAAAAAAATGTATGGCAACATCTTAAATTACTACTTAGCATATCTGAAAACTGTTTCTTTGGGGAGAGGGTGGCAAGTTATATGAGTTTAGTTTTTCCCCACCTACCTATGAGTTTGGAAGAGTTATTTCTCAGTTACTTATTTATCAACTGGCAGGAATAATAGTTACTATTCCTGGGGGCAATATGAGGATTAAGTTAATTGAGAACAGTGATTTTGGTTAGCAAAATGAAAGGTGTGTTAATTGATACATGAAAAATATTGCTTTTGCATCTTGGTGTGGGGGTAGTGGTGGAGAATACACCCTGTAGAGTAATGTAACGCAAGGTAAAACAAAGGATATTTAGAAACTATAAAAATAAATGCTTTCAGAAAATGAAATGTATTCCCTAGCTTGCTCTCTTAACATATAGTAAATATGAAAAAGAGCTTTTATCTCTAGGATGTTAGCAATAATGAATTTTAATTATAAATAATTTTAATTATAAATAATTTTGAAAGAAATGTTAAATAGACAGCTTTTTTCCCCCCATATGCCAATCCTCTTTTTATATTATTTTTCTGTTTACTGTGTTTTTCATTTATAACATTTAACTTGAAGAAATTTTTTATTTTTAAATTAATAGTAACATATAATATAAACCTCCAAACAAAGGATCTGGCTTCCAGAATCAGATCCCCTGATTCTATGTACCTTCTCTCAAATGGTAGAAATCATGTCCCAGGAACATATAATACTACACCAAGAGTAGTCAATACCAACCCCAGCCAGGAACTAACTGATAAAAACATAATCAGAATGAAATTAATAGTTTGCTGTTTCTCCTTCTTATATGCTTCTAATTTTCTTTGACTTATTGTAGACATGTACCAATCACTGATTCAAGGCAGGGCTGTACTGACCAGGATGGATAAAGTTCCATTGTCACTTTTATAATCCATACATTCAAACATTAAGAGTATGGAATGTAGTCTATCATAAATGAAAATTTTAGTTCTGTTTTCTTTTTCTATTTTTGCCAAATGAAGAACAGGAATGAGTTTTCCATTAAAGATTATAGTTTTAGATTACCAACAAATAGTATTTATTAACTATTCAGCTCAACCAACAGTGGTAGGGTATACAGAAATACAGATGGTCTATCAGTGATTCCCAAAGTGTGATACGCGTATTCTCAGGGGTACTGGGAAGAGTTTGGTGGGGGTACGTGTTGCACCAGAGTTTGGTGGGGATATGCACTGCACCATGCTTAGCTGTGCCTAATTCTACGTTCTCATGAGTACGAGGGGTACTCAGCGTTACGAAAATTATAGAAGGGGTACACATATATCAAAAGTTTGGGAAACACTGCCGGTAGATTAATGAAAAAGGGCATATTTTATATTAAAATTTTATACGTTATAAGTATTAGTGAATATGGCATACTTTTTGGTGTAATAAGTCAGAGTTTATGGTAGTTGACTGACATAATATTTTATTTACAACCCAAACCCTAAAAGTTATTCCCATGTTATATACTGAAGTTAGAGAACTTAAATAACTTCTAAAAAGTTTTAAAACCAGGAATCAAATACATATATGAAATATCTCAAATGGATTTATTTATAGCTTTTCATTATCCTTCAACCCTACTGTTATTGATATTTATGCCAAAAGTTTTTTTTTTTTTACAACTTTGGCTTGATTTTATAATTGAAATGAAAGAAGAAATGTCTATATATCATCACTATCATGCCTGTATATGTAATCAGTTCAGAATGTATTCAATTGCATTCAAAACCATTTAAAGGTGTTTCTTTTCTTTCTTTCTAAGCCATTATTATTTAGATGGTTTCTCTTTATTAAACTGAATAAAAGTGCAGATTTTCAATTCAAAGCTATCTATCCCTGTTACCTTTCATTGTTCTTTCAGCAGGCTCATTTTTGTATCATCTGGCAAATTTCAAAGGCCAAAAATGTTCACTTTAGACATTTTATCTGATTCTTAGATAAAAGTCAGATCTTGAAGCATAGTGTAAGAGAAAAGAGATGGAATCTGGAAGGGTTGGGGAGTTTCAGTGTACTCGATTCAGTCTCAGGATCAAAACTTTGTAATTTATTTTGCTTTTCTTTCTTGGTAGAGCATCTAATTTACAAAAATCAGTTTCTACAAACATAATTTTAATATTTCTGGGTTACTTTTCCCTCCATTTATACCAATTAAATGTCCTCTTCTCCTGGGATTCCTTTCATATTTCCTTTCTTTATGTCCAGATTTTCTCTTTTTTACCCTTCTTTGACTTTTACTTTTATTGTACCTATCCTCTCCTTTTTTTTCTACAGTTGTTAAGTTAAAAAAAAAAAGAAGAAGAAGAAAGAAAGCTACTGATGTCACCATCTTTTTCCTGTCACTTTTATCAGAAAAAAATGGAGTTCCAATGTGCAGCATCCAGTTGCTTAGCAACAATATTTTCAGCATCTCTGAAGACTGTGAAGCTGTGCCTGTTAATGTGGCTGCATTATAAAAAAGAACAGAGTTTAGGTGGAAATAGGAAAAAATAAAACCTGAAAAATTCAACAGTCTCTATATGTAATGAATGCAGAAAAGGATGAGTCTTTTTCAGTGGGTCTTTTTTCTTTCTTTCTTTCTTTTTTTTTTTTTTTTTTCTACATGACATCCCAAGTTTGTTTTCTAAAGCAGTTACACAATAAAAAAATGTCAACATCACTGTGTCCTGACTTAAATTATTATACTGCCCAATTACCTGATTTACTATGCATGAATTTATACTTCCAGGAACAAGTAACATTATTATGAAAGTTCTGGCACAATCTAGAGTAAAAAGAACTTTTAATTATATCTTTTCAAAGTTTGTTACCATTATTTGTTTTAATGAGCAAAAACTAATAGCTTTGCTGTGTATGAATGCATTCTTATTATTTTTAGGAATTTTTACTATTTTTGTCTTTATCACACAATACCTCTTCAGGTATAACAGACACACATATGTTACCATGTTTGATATCTTTTAAAGATTTTTAAAGAACATGATATTTTGCTTTATAATTATGTTGGTTTAAGTTATGTGCATGAAAGTGGATAGATGATAAAAAAGACTAAGCTTCATAACCAATATAATCAAATGTAAAGATTTCTTTTCAATTAGAGAATTATTTACATGCCCTAACCAGTTTGACTCAGTGGGTAGAGCATCGGCCTGCCGACTGAAGGGTCCCAGGTTTGATTCCGGTCAAGGGCATGTATCTTGGTTGTGGGCACATCCCCAGTAGGTGAGGAGGCAACTGTTCAATGTTTCTCTTATTGATGTTTCTAATTCTATCCCTCTCTCTGTAAAAAATCAATAAAATATATATAAAAATATTTACATATGCCTTATATTTTACTAACGTTTTTGAAATATATTTTATTGTACACTTTTTAGAATTCTGTTTTTTTGTCAGTTCAAAAATTAATTATAAATATATTTAAAAGTTTTTCTTTGAATTTAATACATTCTAATACAACGAACTTGTATTCTGTTTGGGATAAAGTTTGTCAAAACTGTTAAAATCTTGAGTTCCAATTTTTGCTTTGACCTTTATCCGCTTTGTAGGCCAGCCTATGTTCTTATCTGTCTAAGACTAATTTTGTGTATCTTTAAACAAGCATAATAAGTCCTAATTTCAGTTGTACCACAAAAATTAAGGTAAGATAATAAATATAAAATACTAAGCATGTCTAATAGCAAAAATTTCAGTAATTTAAATCTACCATTACTCAGAAATTTTAGCAAAATATACTGCCTATTTTACCAGATCCTTTCAGTTTCTGCTTTTTTCATATAAATACATTTTTTTTATTCTTTGAAAAAAATATATTTTATTGATTTTTTACAGAGAGGAAGGGAGAGATATAGAGAGATAGAAACGTCGATGAGAGTCGACCAGCTGCCTCTTGCACACTCCCTACTGGGGATGTGCCCACAACCAAGGTACATGCCCTTGACCGGAATCGAACCTGGGACCTTTCAGTACGCAGACCGACGCTCTACCACTGAGCCAAACCGGTTTCGGCCATATAAATACATTTTAAATAATATCTTTATTGTGAAAGTATTACAGGTGGCCCTCTTTTTCCCCAGTGACCCCCCTCCACCCTAGAAAGTGCCCACCTCAAGCATTCACCGCATTCTTTAACAATTAAATTATGCTGAGTACAGGTCTTTTACCTCCTTAGTTAAGTTTATTTCTAAGTGTCTTTATTTTTTTCTAGTTTCTCTTTCTGAAAGTTCATTATCATTACGTTAAAATGCTAACAATTTCTGGGTGTTAATTTTTTATTCTGTTACATTACCAAAATGCTTTATTAAATCTATAAGTTTTTGGTGAAGTCTTTATAGTTTTCTCTGTACAATATCATGTCACCTGTGAATAATGACAGTTTTATTTCCAATTAAGACACCTTTTATTTCTTCTTCCTGTATGATCACTGTTGCTAGGACTTCCAGTTCTATGTTGAATAAAAGCAGTGAAAGTGGTCATCCCTGTGTTTTTCCTGTTCTTAAGGGAAACACTTTTAATTTTTGCCTACTGAGTATGATGTTGGCTGAAGGTTTGTCATAAAAGGCTTTATTATGTTGAGATATGATCCTTTTATTCCCACCTTGCTGAGAGTTTTTATCAAAAAAGTTTGCTGAATTTTGTCAAATGTTTTTCCCCCCTGCATTTATTGATAAGATCATATGATTTTTATCTTTTAGTTTATTTATGTGGTGTATCACATTTATTGAGTTGCAAATATTGTACCAGCCTTGCATCCCTGGAATAAATCCCACTTGGTCATGAGATTTATTAGCAACCAATTTGCTAATATTTGGTTGAGGATTTTAGCATCTATGTTCAGCGGGTATCAATATCCTGTTATTCTCTTTCTTTGTAATGTCTTTATCTAGTTTTAGCATTAGGATAATGCTGGCCTCGAAAAAAGAGGTTGGAAGTGTTCCTTCCTCTTAGATTTTTAGGAATAGTTTGAGGAGGATGAGTACTAATCCTTGTTTGAATATTTGGTAAAACTCCCCTGTGAAGCCATCTGAACCAGGGCTTTTGTTTGATGGGAGATTTTTTTGTTTGTTTTTGCTTCGAATTCATCAGTTGTTATTGGAATATTCAGATTTTCTGCTTCTTCCTGATTAAATTGTGGGAGGTGGTATTTTTTTAGGCATTTGTTCATTTCTTTCAGGTTGTCCAGCTTGTTGGCATATAGTTGCTCATAATATTTTCTTAAAATCCTTTGTATTTCTGTGGTGTTAGTTGTTATTTCATTCCTTTTTTTCCTGATATTATTTATCTTTGTTTCTTGAAGAGTCTGGCTAACAGTTCATCAAATTTGTTTATTCTTGAAAAGAACCAGCTTTTGGTTTTATTGATCTTTGTATTGTTTTTCAATATCTATGCCATTTATTTCTGCTCTGTTGTTTATTATTTCCCACTACTTACTCTGGTCTTTTGTTATTATTGTCTTTATAGATTTTTAAATTGTAATATTAGATAGTTTATTAGTAATTCTTCTTGTTTCTTGAGATAGGCTATGAACTTCCCTCTCAGAAAACCATAAAACATTGAAAAAAGAGATAGAAGAGAATACAAACAAGTGAAAAATATGTCATGTTTATGATTTGTATAATTAATATTAAAATGTTCATACTACCCAAAGCAATATATGGATTCAATGCAATCCCCTCTATCAAAATACCAATGGCACACTATACAGATTAGAACAAACACTCCAAAAATGTATATGGAACCAAAGAAGACCCCGAATAGCCACAGCAAACCTGAGAAAGAACAAAGTAGGAGGAATCACAACACCAGATATCAAACTTCCCCCTCCCTTCTGACAATGGTTTTGTTCCATGTATCTATGCCTCTGTTCTGTTTTGTTCATTAGTTTATTTTGTGCATTAGAATTCACGTATAATTTAGAAAATAATTTTTGTCTTTGTCTTTCTCAGAAGAGGTTTTTTCACTTCAGATAACAATCTCCCGGTTCATCCAGGCAGTGGCAAAAAATAAGTTTCCTTTGTTTTTATTGCTGCATAGTATTGCATGGTCTAAATGTACCACAGCTTTTTTATCCACTCATATACTGATCATTACTTGGGCTATTTCCACATCTGGGCTATCTGGTATAGCCAAGTGATGAACTGTGGAACTACCAAAACGAATGGTCGACCAGTTGTTACGACACAGACTGACCATCAGGGGCAGACGCTCAATGCAGGAGCTGTCCCCTGGTGGCCAGTGCCCTCCCACAATGAGAGCATTGCTTGGCAGACTGGGAAGAGCAGCTGCTCCCTTCCACTGTGGGAGCAGCTGCTCAGAGGGCAAGTCCACAGCCGCACAGCTGACTGGAATGAATGGTGCTCCCACAGTGAGCCGACCCCCACAGGCCACACCCCCACCAGTGCACGAATCCTGTGCACTGGACCTCTAGTTACAAATAACACTGCTATGAAAACAGAGATGCATATATTATTTTGAATTGATATTTTATGATTTTTAGGATACATTCCCAGAAGTGGGATGGCTGGGTCAAAAGGCACTTCTATTTTTAATTTTTTGAGGTAACTCCATAATGATTTTTACAGTATCTGCATCAAACTGCATTCCCACCAACAGTGCAACAGTGTTTCCTTTTTCCACATCTTCTCCAGGATTGCAGTTTATTGATTTGTTGACAGTAGCCCTTCTGGCAGGTGTGAGGTGATATCTCATTGTGGTTTTAATTTGCATCTCTCTGATAATTAGAGACATTGAGCATTTTTTATATCTCTGTTGATCATATGTATGTCCTCTATGGAGAAGTGTCTATTTATATTTAATGGATAGAATTTCCAGTCCATATGTCATATGCTTTTACCAAAATTTACTTATAATTAAATTAACAGGTTATTTTTTGTTATTAATACACTATTATTTTTAACAAATTGTAGCAGATAGGCCACATGTTGGAAAAATCATTTTAATAATTTTTCCAACACAAATATTACATATCTATAACTACAGGCTACATATTTTAATCCAAGATTCACCATTCATAAGTAATGTTCCCCGAATGATTAACACATGATCATACTGCATTGCAGGGGATAATTGGTTTTGTTGCTGTGTGCCTAAGTTTGTGCAGCAGCTTTAATGTGTGTGGCCAATGGTCAGATGTGTACTCTCCACGCCCCAGCCATGTGCCTTTGTTTATTCTGGTGACTGCTGAATGCAAGGTTTTACTATACCTATTCAGCATAAAAATATAATTACTGTAACACATAGAAAAAACTGTTCTGTAAAATTAAACTTTTCACACATAGTTAATTTTAATTACACAAACAAACATGTCTACATAAGTAAAAACAGTAAACTATTTTTAACATATATATTCAGAAAACCAAGTTTATTATATAACGGACTTTTGGCTAAAAATGGATACCTCCTCACCCAAATTAGTCCTTTATATTGAGGTTTTACTGTAAAAATTTTAGAATGTGGAAATGTAGGCACTGTACAAGTTTCTTTCCTTATTACCTAGAGAATCAATGGTGCTTGACCTGTCTGTAGCTGATCAGCGGCAGATAGAGCTTGAAGCAAATGCTAATAAGACAACTTTAGTAGAGATTCTAGTCCTTTTAGGCAAGTAAAAGTATCAATTTATGAAATTGCTTTGGCATGATATATGGACGTAACAGAGAGTAAATAACATACCAGAAACAACAAATGACAACCTAATATGAACCAGGTCACTGTACTGCAATATTTCATCTAACTAGCAGCAACATTTAATCCTGTACTCCAACACAGTGCCACATTCTATAAGAACTAGTTAACCAATGGGTTGATTTGTGGTGACTTTTGACACATTTTATTATGGAAAGATCAGATATCTGTTCCCTTTGGAATAGAAACTTGGTCTTGATTTACATTTTATTCATCTGGAAACATACTAATATCATCAGCACTACCATATTTGAGTTTTCTGAATACTTTTGTTCATTATTATTGCTTCTCATACAACAATATTACCTCCAAAGAAATTATTGTCTAATTAAACTTAAAGATAATGTATTAAAGCTCATACGTTTTATGTTTACCCTTCCTAAAACCATTAGTCCTATGAAAGACTATACTGATCATTACAGCAGCAACTCAGAAAAAAAATATTAAAAGTTTGGGATGCTATTGTAATGATTGCAAAATATTAACTTAAATATAGACCAATATGTACACATTGATTTTTATATCAGAGCCCACATGTCCTGGATTATAAGAAACAAGGGGAACATAAACTGCCCATTTTCAACCTTTCTGACTACTTTGTCTCTCTGGCCTCTGCTTCTTGGGGCTTTTAGAATCCAAATGTGAACTACTTCTGTCAGAAGACAATACAAATATTGGAAGTTGTGACCACCACTCAATCAGCTCTGCTTCCTTGTATCACAGCCAAATTAGGGAGAAATGCTGTTTGATTTGGCTGTCTTTTATTTCTTTCTCTTGCCTTACTGCTCTGGCTAGGACTTCCAGTACTATGTTGAATAAGAGTGGTAAGAGTGGACATCCTTGTAATGTTCCTGATCTTACGGGAAAAACTTTCACTTTTCACCATTGAATATGATATTGGCTGAGGGTTTATCATATATGGCCTTTATTATGTCAAGGCACTTTCTTTCTATTACTATTTTATTGAGTGCTTTAATAATAAATGAATGTTGTATCTTAACAAATACTTTTTCTGTATTTATTGACAAGATCATGTGATTTTTATCCTTTCTGTGTTAATGTGGTGTATTATGTTGATTTGTGAATGGTGAACCATCCTGTGCCCTTAAAATGAATCACAGTTGATCATGATGTATTATATTTTGAATGTACTGTTGTATTCTATTAGCTAGTATTTTGTTTAGGATTTTTGCATCTGTAGACATCAGAGCTATTATCTGTTCTTTTCTTTTGTTTCATGCATGTTATTTTTGCCAGGTTTTGGTATCAGGGTTACATTAGCCTTGTAGAATCTGTTAAAATGGCCATTATCAACCATACAGGTAATAAAAAGTAATGAAGAGGTGTGGAAAAAAAGGAACTCTGCTGGTGGGAATCTAGACTGGTACAACTGCTATGGAAAGCAGTTTTGAAATTCCTCAAAAACTAAGAATAGAGCTATCATATGACCCAACAACCTCATTCCAGGTTATATGCCCAAAACACTCAAAATAAAGGTATATGCACCTTTATATTGCAGCATTATTCATGGTGGTCAAGACACAGAAACAGCCAAAGTGCCCTGCCATAGAGGCCTGGATAAAGAAAAAGTAGTATATGTACACAATAGAATACTACTCAGTCATAAGAAAGGAAGAAATAGCGTTATTTGCAACAACGTGGATGGATGTTGAGAACTTTAAGCTAAGTGAAATAAGTCAGACAGACAAAACTAAGAACCATAAGATTTCACTCATATGTGGAATCTGAAATGCATGAACACAAACATTAGTGTGGTGGTTGCTGTGGAGTGGGGGGAGAAGAGATACCTTTATGAGATGGCAGGAGAAGACTTGACTCTGGGTGGTGGATACATGGTGCTATATACAGGCTTTGTAACTTAAAAATTCACACATGAAACCTATATATGTTCATGCTGACCAATGTCACCCAATAAAATTTAATTAAGAAAACCAGAAAATCATTTGGGGAAAAGTGTTGCAAAAATGTGAATGGGAATTCACTTTTAAGACCAGATAAGATTAAAAGAAAATCAATATATTAACTTGATATGTCAAGTAAATGTAAGGTGTGAGTTCATAAAATGATAATTAATTACATAATTTCATTTTCAAATTGGATCATGAATTACAAAAAAGGAAACAATATAAAACTAGAGGTATATTAATGCACAACATTTATACTTGGGAGGGGTCCCCTCAGCCCAGCCTGCATCCGCTCCAATCTGGGACCCCTTGGGGGATGTCTGGCTGCCGGTTTTGAATTGCTCACCTGCCTGCCTGTCTGATTGCCCCTAACTGCTCTCCTTTGCTGGCCTGATCACCCTCACTGCCTCTGTGTGCTGACCTGATCACCTCTAATTTCCCCCTCTGCTGGTTTGGCTGCCCCTAACTGCCCCCCTGCCAACCTGATCACCCTCATCTGGCCCCGCTGCCAGCCTGGTTACCCTTCATGGCCTCCCCACTGGCCTGGTAGCCCCACACAGCCTGCTGTTCAGTCATTTGGTCATCCCTCACTAATCCCCCTGCCACCCTGGTCATGGGCAGCCATCTTATGAGGGCATGAGGGTTAATTTACATATTACCTCTTTATTATATAGGATGAGGGGTAGCAATTATTTTTAAAATGCTATTTTTTCTTATGATAACTTTATATTTTACCTTAAATAAATTAATGAAATACAAGTAAGAAGCATATATTATCAGAGAAAAAATTGACTAAAAACATAAAATGTCCAGATTCTACCAGAGGTGAAAAGTAATCATTTAAATGTAAGCAGTTAATTGAAATCCATAAATAGTAAACTAGAATTTGAAAAAACTTCAGTAATTTTGTAAGCTAGAGATATTTTATGAATACAGAACAGAAAGAAAAATTCCATAACAAAAATAGTAAAATGGATGTGTTTTAATTATGAAAGAAATGCCATTCCTATACTAGAATTGCATTTTATTCTTCTTTATAAATTTGCATGGCATGCACATGTATTTCTATTTTTGACATATTAAAGAGTAGCTGGAGGCTGCAACTATTGAATATTGAAATATATTTTATTCCTTTAGTATTACTATCTCATTTGTTATTCCTTGAGAAACATAATTTAATTATTCATGAAATTTGTGTTCTCATTTGTAAGAAATAAAGTCTCATAGACTCTTAGGATTTCTGGATAGTTTCTATTTTTTTCCCCCTGGAAACAACATAAAATCACAGAACATTTTTTGAAATTTGGTATCATAATTAGAACTAGAAAATGGATAAGAAAATGATTTACTCTGTAGGGAAAAGCAGTTTTCTTCACTTCCTATTATTAAGAAGATAACAGGTAATATATGGGAAAGACAATTTCCTATATCACTTTAGAAAGGATGATTTTTAAATGGCCCCATCATTGTAAGTAAAGTAGTAGAGATAAAACCAAGAGAATATTTGTGAAGAGGATTTCTGTTACCATGTCTCAGCAGGAACCAGAGGTTCACTCAACTAAGAAAAATTAGAAGGAGATTTTAATAGAGACTATTGTATCAAGTTGTAGATAGAATATAGTGAAACTACAGAGGATAGTTCAATATTGATGTGCTTTTAATCATGGAATTATTATCACCCTGAGGCTGGAAAGGATGAGAAGTGAGAGTCATTTCTGGAAACCAAGAGAAAGTCACATACAGAATGATACTTTGAGAGAAACAGTGACCTTCAGTCAAGTTACACAATGACCAATTATCAAAAAGGCCAAAGAGATGCAATATCTAATCTCACTCTCCTCCCTCCCTTCAATATCCTGCCAAGTCCCATAATTAGCTGAGTTCTGCCAGAAGCCAGAGCACAAGGGATTCCGTTGGTGAAGTCTATGTAGGTCTGAGAATAGGGTAGAGAAAGACAGAGAATGTGTCTTAGCCATATATTAGTCAAGATTTTACAGAGAAATTGAACCAAGATGATATATATGAGTTTTGTTACAGGAATTGACTCACATGACTATGAGGGTCAAAAACTCTCAGGACCTGCAGTCAGATTACAGAACCTGGAATGCCAGGAGTACAATTCATTCCAAGTCTGAAGTCCTGAGAGCCAGAAGAGCCAACGGTGTGATTCTGACTCTAAAGGCCTGAGAATGGGGGTCAATTGTGTAAGTCCCCTTCCAAGTCCAAATGCCAAATGCCCAAGAATTAGGGGCACGGATTCTTGAAGACAAGAGAAGATGACTGTCCCAGCTCAGGCAGGAGAGCAAACTTGACCTTCCTTCGTTTATTTTTTTTATTCAGTTCCTTAATGGGGATGCTTTTTAAATGGGTTGGATGATGCCAGTCTACATTGGTACTGTTGGATCTCCTCTACTTAGTCTACGAATGAATATCCAAATCTCCTTTAAAATGGTTCACACAGAAACACCCAGAAGTAATGTTTTATCAAATATATGGTCATTCCTTAGTACAATCAAGTTGACATATAAAATTTACCATTTCTTGTCAAAACCGGTTTGGCTCACTGGATAGAGAGTCGGCATGCGGACTGAAGAGAGAGTGAGAGAGAGTGAGAGAGAGAGAGAGAGAGAGAGAGAGAGAGAGAGAGAGAGAGAGAGCAGATTATTATGCATTTAGAGATCATTATAATCTGGCCACTCAGTGTATACTTCACTAGTGACCCAGTGCACAGATTCATAGACATTGAAAGGAAACTAATTAGAAGGTGTCCAACAAGGCATTACTGGGTGAGACGGGCCAGACACACCCTAGAGCCAACTTCCCATGGTCCCCTCCCTGGCATCTGCAGAGTGAGCAGGTCCCTCCAGCAGGTGGGGTCCTTAGGTCTGGCCTGCGGGAATCAAGCTGAAACCAGCTCTCTAACATCCCTCAAGGGGTCCCGGAGTGTGAGAAGGCGTTCTGCAAAGTTGCTGTATTCCAGGGTGTAGAACGCAACACAAGTGTGCAGTAAACCATATTGGGGCAACAGTGCCCCGACAACAACATAACCCATGGTCGAAGGTGGAATCACATGTCCCCATAAGGAATGGGGCTCCCTCCTCTCTGGATTCAGGGTGCGTCACCTGAAAACTACCACTGCCAAGTCACTGCAGCTTGACAACTATAATGAGGGTTCCCCTTTCTCCACAAAATTTCCAACACTAGTTATTACCTGTCTTGTTGATAATAGCCATTCTAACAGGGATGCGGTGGTAAATCATTGTACTTCTGATTTGCATTTTCCTATAGGTAGTGAAGTTAAACACTTTTCATATATCTCTTGGCTGTTTGTGTTTTCTTGGGAGAGGTGTCTTCTCAGGTCCTTTGCCCTTCTTTTTGTTTTGTTTTGATTTTGTTGATCCTCTTCAGAGGATACATTTCCAAATGATTTTTAGAGTGTAAGAGAGGGGTAGGGGCGAGAGAGAGAGAGAGAGAGAGAGAGAGAGAGAGAGAGAGAGAGAGAGAGAGAGAGAGAGAGAGAGAGAGAGAAAAGCAGGGGGAGAAAGAGAGAGATGTGAGATACGGGGATTGGTTGCCTTCTGCATGCACCCCTAAAATTGACCTGTAGCCCAGATATGTGCCTTCACAAGGAATGGAACTCAAATCTTTCATTGCCTGGCTGATGCTCTACCACTGAGCTGCAGTGGCCAGGGCCTTGCCCATTCTTTGATTGGATTGTTTGTTTGGTGTTAAGTTGTATGAGTGAAGGGGAGCATAAGACATTTTGGAGGCTAGCAATCTGAATTTGTCCCAGTAGCCTGCTTTCTTTTGCACTCTCTCTAGCCAATAATTGGCTCCATTTGTGAAAGAATGTAGGAGACTAGCTGCAGACTCTATACCTAAGTTAATCGATGTCCCGAATGCACTTTCCTGTTAGCCTATAGTCTAGTCACTGCCCCTTCCTTAATTATCTGGTCTCACAAGAGCTATTTACCTAAATACTTACAATTTACAAGGGGTCATAAACCAAGGATGTACCAGCTTAACTAGAGGGAGGTCACTGGACCATTCAGAATGGACATTAGATACAATCTAAGTTAACCATTCTAACTTAATGTGAGTGGGGAGGGGAGGGCTGTGAGATTCACTACAGAGAAACAAAGAAACTCAGAAATATATAGAGAGGGAATCTCATTGTCCAAGTTGTTCAGGATCTGGACCTTAGGATCCCCTGAACCAGCAGCGCTGCTTTGAAAAGAGGCTTTTTCCTGAGAACTCAGTGTCCAACTGTCTCTTCCATGGCAATTTCATAAATTCCATATTCTATAACATTTGATGCATTGACCAGGAACATGGCAATTGCAACTGACTCTTGAGACCACCGCTGATGAGAGTGGACTCTGGAGCAATTGGACACTGGCTCTGTGATTTGCATCAAGAAAAAAAACACATATATAATTGTGGGGTTTCTCCTATATTTTATATGCAAATTTACCATCCCATATATTCAAAGTAATCTGAATTTAAATTTAAATTTATGCAAACATATATATGTTTAAATACCATTGATGACTACAGCTGAAATTCAGAGAATTCTCAGAACATTTCTAGTGCTTATCAATTAAGAAAGATTAGCCTTTAAAGATTTCTAGTTGTGTTTTGATTTTTTTTAAATTTAGAAAATGGATAAACACATGGAAATGATTGTTCCTATTTTGTGGGGAAGGTGACATTCACTTATTTTGACAAAAGTATTCTTATTTACTGCAACACTGTTATTATTATATGGTGTTGTATTTTATTTTTAGAGGACCATTTGTGTTATGTTTGCTTATTTGGTTTTATTTTTAACTAGAGGCCCAGTGCACAAAATTTAATAAGCGATTTGCAGTAGGATTGGGCCTAAAAGGGCAGTCAGACATCCCTCTCCCAATCCAGGACTGCTGGCTCCCAATTGCTTGCCTGCTTGCCTTCCTGACTGCCCCTAACCTCTTCTGCCTGCCAGTCTATTCACCACTTAATCACTCCCCTACCAGCATGATTGATGTCTAACTGCTCCCCTGTCAGCCTGTTTGCTCCTAACTGTTCTCCCCTGCAGGCCTGGTCCCTCTTAACTGCCCTCCCTTGCTGGCCATCTTATGATGGTCATCTTGTGACCACATAGGGGCAGGATCTTTGATCACATGGGGGCAGCTATCTTGTGTGTTGGAGTGATGGTCAATCTTTTATTAGATAGAATAGAGGCCTGGTACATGGGTGGGGGCCAGCTGATTCGCCCTGAAGGGTGTCCTGGATCAGGGTGGGAGTTCCTTTGGGGAATGGGGCAGCCTGGGCAAGGAGCTGTGGTGGTTTGCAGCTGGCCACACTCCCTGGTGACCCAAGGGGAGGCCCTCCTATCTGGGATTTATTTATCTTCTACAATTGAAACTTTGTGGACTGGAGTGGAGCCAAGCCTCCTGCTCCCTCTGTGGTGGCAGCCATTTCTGTTGGGATTTATGTATCTTCTATAATTGAAACTTTGTAGACTTAAGTAGAGGCCTGGGCCCGCCAAGGTGTGTGGAAAGCTTGGCTTCTTCCATTGCTGGGGGCAATGCTAGCCTCCTGCTCTCTCCAGCTCTGTGGCTGCTGCCATTTTTGTTGGAATTTATTTATCTTCTATCATTGAAACTTTGTAGCCTTGAGTGGAGGCCTGGGCCTGCCAGGACAGCTTGGCTTCCTCCATCGCTTGGGAAACCCAAACTTCCCTCCTGCTCTCTCTTGGTTGAAGTTAATTTGGTTGGAGTTAATTTGCACACTTGCTCTGATAGCTTGTGGTCGTGGCTGGTGGTTATGGCTTGTGGGAGTAGCTGAGTGATGGTTAATTTGCATATTACTTTTTTATTAGATAGGATGCTAGAGCCATTAAGTTATTAACCAGTTATAAACTTTGAATGTGAATAATATATTATTGACAGTTCAATACTGATAAAGAAATTAATCCTGAATGGATTTTTAAAGAAATAAAATCAACTCTTCTTATCACATTGTTATTAATCAGGTATTTTTTAAATTAGAGACAATTTTTAAAGGGATTTATATTTATTAATTTGTTTTTGGTCAGTAGTTTCTTCAGACTTAAAACTTAGTCTTCTATACACATTTTTTTTAGAAGATGCTTTATTACTGCACCTGTTGTTTTTCACTATTATTAATTTACTTCCCAAAAGCGTAAGTAAACCAGTGACTATGGCTTATTGGCACTAAAAGTAATTATATTTTAATGAACCAGCAAGAAACTATATCTGTTAATTCTTCTTCATTGACCAAATTAGGTAAAGAAAACATGTGAATGCTTCTAAATGGACAGTGTTCCATGAGATCACTTAAGGTGTAGTTTTAGAATGTTAACAGCATCAAAATGGCATAGAACTACTTTATGTAGAAGTGTTAACATAGCTAATAGGTGGCTAGAAAATACAATATTGCTTAGATAAATATTATAATACCAATTCATTTGCAAGGGTTGCTTATCAGATAATAAAAAAAAGAGCACTGCTGTTTTGAGTTGTTCTGAATATATATATTCTTCTAAATTCTTCCTCACTATGCCAAGGCTGGTTCTTCCTCAAAGCCTGTCCACTGTAGTAACTGTTGGGAACTTAGTCCAACAAGTGTCAGAGACAGGTCAATTCTCAGCAGCAGCGCAGACGGAGAAGCTACGAGAGGTTGTGGGTGTATAGGAATGAATCTTTATTGCAGAAGCCAGTGGTCATATGTCCATAAGACAAACAATTCCTTACAGCAAAGGCCATACAGGCAGGCAGCCCGACACTGGCTGGTTAACCTGTACATCTCCCACAGAAGTAGCATTAGTCTCTGTATCCACAGCTATTATCTGAGCAGGTGCAGGCTGCGTCTAAACTCACCACCTTACATCTCAGTGGTATCTCAGCTTTCTGGCTCAGCAGCTTCTCTTGTCTCCCCTGCCCAGCACACTGGCTAGTTAACATGGCAGCTATATCTGAGATCTCTATGAGCTCTTAACCTTACATTGTAGCAGTTCCAGCTCTCAGCTCCGTCTGAGCTCCCTAGCCTCTTTTGCATATATGGGAGCTACATTCTCTGTGTCTACTGCCTCTGCTTCTCTGAGCTCTTTCCAGCCTCTGCTCTGCCCAGCTGCTCTCTCCTTGGCCAGTGACAGCTTATATACCGGCTCAAACAAAGAGGCACTTTGTCATCAGCATTTGCTATAAAAGGGCATGTCTGCATAATTCAGTTAGGATTCCCAGGCTCAGAGGCAGATAAGGGTTCCCAGGCTCAAAGTCTGATAATGATTCTCAGGCTCAGGGTGGCCTGGGCCATTCTGTTGTATTGATAACAAGGCCTCTGCACTCCTATTGGCCTTTACTGTCAGGAGACCCTGGTGTGGTTCCCACATGAGGGAATAGTCTCAAATGGGTAGGGGAAGAGACTGAGCAAGATTCATGTATTACTTTCCCAAGTCTGCATTTGACTTCACTTTGTATCCAGCAACAGAGGTGTTTAACCATTCTGGGTTTCAGATTCCCTCTGCATTAAATGATTTAGTGTAAAACACTTCCTAACTGGTGATGAGACAGTTATTTAAATGATGAGAAAAACAGATTCTGTCAGTTGAGATTTTAGGATGAAAGCTATTTCCAGCTGCCACTTTGAATGAAAGGTAGTTACATAGTAAAGGATAAATTAAAATATTGTTTTTGTGGCTAAAAGTAAATAAATTGCCATACCTTGTATTTCTTTAGAAAGTTAAACGAGGCAAGTTAAGCCTCAGAAAGGGTTTGATATTGCATGTGAGGTATCTACACTAATTAAAGAGAAACACGCAAATTTACTATACCTTTGAGACCCCCATCAGCCAATCAGTAGTGGTATGCAAATTAATGCAACAAAGATTGCAGGTTAATTTGCATACGCAGACGTGGAGTAGCCAGGAGGGCCTTCGATAAGAGGGAGAACGTGAGGCAGAGAAGCTACAGGAGCAGCACTCTGGCCAGGAGCGAGGACTTGCAGGCTCCTAGGCGGCCAGGAGCAAAGCCAGGGGAAGGAAGGCCTATTTTTGCACAAATCTTCATGCAATGGGCCTCTAGTTTGTAATAAAAGTGTGTTTGCTACTACAAGTTTTTACCCAATAGTACAATAGGTTTGCCACAGCAGAAGCTTCTTAATACCACTTAATTTTGTTTATCAAACTGTGAATTAAAATTGAATGTGCAAGGAGTGTGCAAAAACATAGTTTATGAATAAATTTGACATCAAATAAAGGTACAAAGAAAAATATGTATCTGTTAAACACAGGGAAGAAAAGGCTGCCAGTAAAATCCAGATACCAGAATGAAACATGCTCTTAATCAGCGTCCTCAGAAAGCTGCGTGAGCCCTGAACCAGGAAGAGCTGCCTGATAGTACTTAAGAGGCAGCGAGAGGAGGAAGCCCATATGCTGCAATGGGTCCCTCAGGCCTAAATGGTCTTTTGGATTTAGTTTAGTGTTTGCGCTGACACACAAGCCACAGGGTGGCCATCCTCTTAATCTCGCCTAAGGATTTCAAATTAACTTCCTCACCATGAATAAAAGACAAAATGAATTTAAAAAAAAAATTTGAAACTCACACTGCTGCCATAGGAACAGCAAAAGTTCTTCAGCTGTGCTTGTGCACAGCCGTAGGAGGGATTGCCATTAGTGCCAGGGGAGCTACCTGCAGCACTAGTAGCAATGGCTGTGGCTCATCAGCCACCCCACAGGGTAGGCCCGCCACCAACCATCACTGGCTGCATTTCAGCAGGTACGTGTATGAAGTTGGGGAAATTGTCATAGTTACTGGCTTTCAGGTAGTATTAAGTGTGTGATATGAAATATACTGATACACCATGTGCACATGTGTGCACAGGACTATTATTCATATTTATTTTATACCTTACCCATCTATTATCTAACAACAACAAAAATCATGTCAAAATTATTTTATAATATTCTCAGCCTTTGAAGTCTGGGGCAACTCAATCTTATACTATCATGCCTAAAATCTAAATAAAATGGGTAAAGGAGATTAGAGAGGTCAATCAAGCAGTTTTTTGTTGTTTTATTTTTGTTATGAATCATTAACATATATTCATGGGTGATAAAATATCAACTATTTGAGACTTTTAATTAAGTGATATTACTCTGTTACCAAATTAGTTCTGGTACTAATTTTGCCCATATTTTTGTTTGTTTGTTTTTATTTTTGCTTTTTCCAGTTTTGTATAGGAATTTCCAACATTATGTTTGCATTCAGGATTTCCCAAAAATTTAAAATTTCATCAGCCATATCTTCCCCACACTGAATGATGATACCTGAAAATATGTCTGTTTCTTAATGGAAGAGGATATATAATTATAGAATGAATTTAGTTATCTGAACACCATATGAAGAACTGAGTTTTTATCAAAGCTACAGAAAATGGATTTTTTTTCTGGAAAAGAAAATATTACACTTGATCAGACAGAAAGATCTAAGTGAACATTCTTCAGGATCTCTCTCAATTAAAACAATGAAAAGTAATACTAAATGTCAAAAATATTAAAAAATAATATATAAGGGCCCAAGAATTGATTTTGTCTTTATATAATTTTCTGATTGAATTAAGTAGACAGATTTGTAGTAACATGCTAAGTTACAATATGACTAATAGTTTACATATCTAAGTTTTGATTCCACCTGCAGGTACAGTTAGTGAATACATCAAAGAAGGACAGCCACTGGTGACGATTTGTCCCCAACTCCCGGACCCTCAGCCAACAATGTAATGGGATGCCAATTAATGTCTACCTTCAATGTAGTTCCCTAAAAGCATGAAACATGATGCTTTAGAAATATCAGATGATCATGGTATTGCCACCCTGCCCACGCCCTCTACACAACTGAGATACCTCAATAAGTTTGCAATGCTTCCAGGACAAAAAGATAAATACTTGATATGCTGTGTGTGTCTGAATGATCTCACCCACTTCCTGCCTTTTCTACCTTGTTCCTCCAACATTTAGTCCCATTTCAAGTGCCTTTACATACTCTGTTCCCTCCATTTGGAAGGTGTTTTTTTATCTAGTGAATTTCTACTCTTCTGATTTTTTCTCCATTATAACTTCACTAGAGGCCTGATGCACAAAATCCATGCAGAGGTTGGGGGTGTCCCTTAACCCAGGCTGCACCCTCTCCAATCTGGGAACTCTCAAAGGATATCTGACTGCCTGTTTAGGCCCAATATCACCAGGATTGGACCTAAATGGGCTGTTGTACATCCCTCTCACAATCAGGACTGCTGGCTTCCCAACAGCTTGCTTGCCTGCCTGACTGATTGCCCCTAACCACTACCCTGCCAGCGTGATCAATGCCTGACTGATCCTCTGCCAGCCTGATTGTCCCTAATAGCCCTCACCTGCCACCCTGGTCACCCCTAACTGCCCTCCCCTGAAGGCTTAGTTGCCCCTAACTGTCCTCTCCTGAAGGCCTAACTGCCCTCCTCTGCAGGCCTTGTTCCCCTAAACTTCCTTCCCCTGGAGGCTTTGTCCCCCCCAACTGTCCTTCCCTGAAGGCGTGGTCCCCCACAACTGCCCTCCCCTGTAGGCCTGGGTCCCCACCATCTGCACTCTCGTACAGGCCTTGTCCCCCACAACTGCCTTCTCCTGCTGGCCCAGTCATCCCTAACTGTCCTCCTTTGCCAGCTTGGTCGCCCCTAACTCACCTCCCCTGCTGGCCATCTTGTGATGGCCATCTTGTGTCCACATGGGGGAAGCCATCTTTGATCACATGGGATGGCCATATTGTGTGTTGGGATGATGGTCAATTTGCATATTACCTCTTTATTATGTAGGATTATCTCCATAATTCAGTTCATATTCCCTAATTTTGCCTTTGTATCACCATATACAATACAAATTAAAACAAACAAACAAACAAACAAAAATAGCTGTAACTATACAGTATTTTTTGCATCTAATTTAAGTATTCCCAAGTAAGTAAATTTGCTTTTCCCCCTAGTCTATCTCAAATTCAGGTTTTTAGTTCAACATTTTTTTTAAATGACTAGAAGTACATAATTCTTTCTCTTTCATTTCACACAAAATTGATTACATTGACTTTATTTATTTATTTATTTAATATATTTTATTGATTTTTTTTATAGAGAGGAAGAGAGAGGGACAGAGAGAGACATCAATGAGAGAGAATCATCAATCAGCTGCCTCTTGCACACCCCTGCTGGGGATGTGCCCACAAAAAAGGTACATGCCCTTGACCGGAATCGAACCTGCGACCTTTCAGTCTGCTCTATCCACTGAGCCAAACCAGTTTTGGCTACATTGCCTTTATTAAAAAAGGGTAATTTCAGACGCTGAAACTAATTAGTAATGTCTCTAAACTAAGATGTATAAATGTACAAGTTGAAGGTTTTCTTTGTCCCTGTAATCTGTTTTTTTTTTTTTAATTTATTATTTTATTTAAGTATAATTAGAACACAATCTTATATTGGTTATGTCAGTTTCAGGTGTACAATGTCATGATTGAAGATTTCTATTCCTTACAATGTCATCACACCACCTGTTAGTAATCATCTGTCACTGTGTAAACATATAACAATATTATTGACTATATTCCTCTTTTTCACCCATTCATCCACCCTCTGATAATATCCCTTTGGTCCCTGTTTCTATGAGTCTGTTTCTGTCTTATTTTGTTATTTGTTTTTCTTCCGAGTCTACATATAAGTAATACCATACAGTCTTTATCTTTTTCTACCTGGCTTATTTCACTTAGCATAATACCCTTTAGATTCATCCATGTTGTCAAAAATAGCATGATTTAATTTTTAATTGCTGCATAATATTCCATTACATAATATTCTGAATATATATATATATATATCCATGAAAACACCTTCTTTATCCATTCATCAACCCATGGGCACCTAGGTTGTCTCCATATCTTGGCTATTGTAAATAGTGTTGTAATGAATATAGGGGTGCATACGTCTTTTTAAATTAGTTTTCATTTTCATTGGATAAATACCCAGAAGTAGAATTTCTGGGCTATATGGTATATCTGTTTTTAGTTTTTTGTGTTTTTTTTGGGAATCTTTATACATATACTGCACCAGTTTGCAGGCCAACCAACATTGTAAAGGTTTTCCCTTTCTTCACATCCTCACTAACAGGTTATTTGCTGATATTTTGATAGTATCCATTCTGACTGGTGTGAGGTGCTATTTTATGTAATTTTGATTATATTTTCCTGATGATTTGTAATGTTTCATATGTCTGTTGGCCAATTACATATATTACTTGAAGAAATGTCTTTTCATGTCCTTTGCCATTTTTTTATTGCATTTTTATTGTTTTGCTATTGGTTTTTTGTTTATTTTATTTTATTATTTTATTATTTATTAACTTTGTTAATTATCTCCTGAGAATATTTTTCCATTGATTTTTAGAGAGAATGAAAAGGAAAGGAAAGTGACACAGAGAGAAAAACATCATATGTGATAGACATGTCGATTGGTTGCCTCCCACACATGACTCCTGGCCAGGGATCAAGCTTGCAACCCAGATACGTGCCTTTGATCTAGAATTGAACCCAAGACCCTTCAGTCCACAGGTCAATGCTCTCTCCACTGAATCAAACTGGCTAGAGTTGCTATTGAGTTTTAAGAGATTATATATTTTGGACGTCAACCCCTTATTAAACATATCACTCAAGAATATTTTTTTTCTCATGCAGTAGGTTGCCTTTTTGTTTTGTTAAAGATTTCATTTGCTGTGCACAAGCTTTTTAGTTTGATGTAGTCCCATTGTTTTCCTTTTGTCTCCCTTTTTGATGCCACTGAGGTCAAATAGTTTACTTTCTATGTTTTCTTCTAGGATTTTTATGGTTCCAGGCCTTACATTTGTCTGTAGCCTACTTTGAGGGTTTGTCTTTTTGTTTTGTTTTGTTTTGCACATGGTGTAAGGGAATGGTCCCATTTCATTTTGTTTTGGATGTATTTGTTCAGTTTTCCCAACATCACTTATTTAGATATTTTTTACTCTAGTGTATATTTTTACTTCCTTTGCTGCAAATTAATTGACTATATAAGCAATGGTTTATTTCTAGGCTCTTTATTCTATTTCATTAATCTATGTGTCTGTTTTTGTGCCAGTACCATACTGTTTTGATTATTATGGCTTTGTTTTATAGCTAGTGATTAGGGAGCACAATATCTCCAATTGTTCTTCTTTCTCCAGAAGGCTAGGGCTGTGTGGAGTCTTATGTACAATAGTTAGATTCAAATTTTAGAATTATTTATTCCACTTGACATAATAACATTAGTATTTTAATAGGAATTGCAATGAATCTCTAAATTGCTTTGGGTAGTATGGTCACTTTAACAATATTAATACTTTTGATCCATGAACACAGTTTATCCTTCCATTTATTTGTGTCTTCTTTAATTTCTTTTTTTAATGTTCTATAGTTTTCATAATGCAGGCCTCTTACCTCCTTAATTAAGTTCATTCTTAAGTATTTTATTATTTTTTTATGGAATTATGAATGGTTTATTTTCTTCATTTTTTTCTTTCAATTTTTTATTATTGTATAGAAAATGCAACAAATTTTTTTATAACTTGTATCCTCTACTTTACTGAATTATTTTATTAATTCTATTAATTAACAATTTTGATTTTAATATTTTTGAGACATGGTAGATCTTTTCTTAACTCATTTGACATTAATATCTACACTACTCTTCTCAATCCAAAAGTTTTTAATAACATTTTCTTCACATATTCTATAACTACATGTATAAACAAGTTATTTGTTAACGATTAATTATTTATCCTTTAATTGTGCTTATTTCATAGTAACTTATTTTCACTTTGAATGCAAATCTACTCTAGAATCTTTCTAAGTTATTAAAATTTATGGTCTAATTATAGATGATTGGTTATATTTTGATTTTTTTAATCTGTGGTTTTAGATTTTTATTTCTTTTTATATAATTCCCCCTTTCTTTGTACTTAATGATTTTCTCTTAAGTATATGCTGAGGCTAAATTCACATTTACAAATTTAAGAATATATCATCAATTAGTATGTAGGTGGCTGCATAGATTATGTTTACATTTATGACCTGATATGAGATTCTTATTTTCTGGTTCCAGAGTACATTAATGACATTTATTTTTGGATAGAATTACTTTTCCTCTCTTGTTCTATATTTTCATTAAAAATGACGGAAGTTACTGCTAGCTATTATTTTCTTCATGCTATTGATATAGAGTAGTAAAAGTCTAGGAAAATCCCAGGACAAGTGAAATGGAGAAATTAATACAGACAGTTAAACAACACTTCTCAGCAACCTATGTAGTAGGTCCTATCTTTCCCAAGCCAAGGATACTTAAGAGTAAATGTATTGTACTTCACCCTATTCAGGAAGCAGATAACAGAAATCCAATTACTGTCATTTGCCAACCACCCCCAAGAACATACAAATTAAGATAATAAATCTCATTTTGGTATATCAGCACAAAGTTGATGAATATTCTATTCATTTACCCATTAGACCTCATCTAAATGCCCAGCCTTTAAAACCCCTGAAAATGAAGGTCCCAGCATGCTCTTCCTCCACAGAGCATGCCTGTGCCATTCCCTCTTTCCTCCCCTCTCCCCACAGGCATGTATTGACTAACCTCCAGTCATGGGCAGCAGCAGCTTATCCCGGGCTAACACCTTGAACCTGCCTCCAAAGCCCCCCTTTCTCTGACTTCCCAGTGAGCCTAAGCAGCCCAGCCGAAGTATATTTTTGCTGTGGTTGTGGTCAATAAATTCTTGCTTGCTTTTCTACACTTTGTCTCTTGGTTGAAAACTTTCCTTTAAGAAGACAAGAACCGAGGTCGTCTTATCTCACCAGTGTCTCCAATAAAACACTGAATATTCTCCAAAAACAGATATTAATTTGTTTAGAAAAACTCAGAGTTTAGTTCTCAAATGCTATGGTTGGAATATGAAGAAATTGGTAAAATAATATAGGAAATTCATAAGTATATTTTCTCATCAACAGATTTACAGTTTTATCTGTCTCTTTTGCCCACTCTAAGTTTCAGAGTTTGCATGGGAATAAACTCTTCCACCACCATCATTGACTTTTTAGTGTACTTGTTGAGTTGTGTTTTTTGTTGCTATGAATTATCCATAAGTACCATTTTATATTGATTTAAACAAAGTAAATTTTGAATAAACGTTTACTACAATGGGCTTTTGGGACAAAACTACTAGTAGTAGTTTTTCTCACATAGGAAGGCTATTATGGTTTCACTTGGTATTTGAATGATTATATAGGCAGCAGCCTGGAATAATGTACTTTGGAAGTTTATAATATCTTTTTAACAAATCTTTTTTTAAGTACAATTGTTGGGGTTTGGGATATTATTAGACTCTCAATACATTTTCTTAGAGTTTGTATGCTAACTCCTGATCACAAAGGAACAGAAGTTCCTTGGTGGCTGGAGTAGAAGTTTGTGGTTTATTGCAGTGCAGAGGATAAACAGTTTTTAAAAAAACAATTGTTTCTACATGAAAATGACACTTAATTGTGTTAATATGTTTCTTAAATTTAAGTGTATATTTCTTCAGTGATATTTTGAAACTTAGTTTTATTAGGATACTATTGCTTAATAACATTATATAAGTTTCAGGTGTATAATTTTATAACATGTCATGTGTACATTGCATTGTCTACTCATCATCCAAAGTCTAATCTCTTTTCATCACCACATATTTACCCCTTTTACTCTCTTCATCTTCCTACCCTTTTCCCTCTGGTAACTACCCTACTGTTGTCTGTGTCCATGAGTTTGCTTATTTGTTTTATTTGTCTATTGCTTTTTGCTTTATATCCCACATATGAATTAAATTAAATGGTCATTTGTCCACTTTACTTGACATGATATTTCAAAGATCCATTCATGTTTTCAAAAATGAAAATATCTCATAATTTTTCATGTCTGAGTATATATGTACCACATTATCCAATCCATCGATAAGAAGGATACTTAGATTTTTTTCCATGTGTTGACTACCATGATTAATGCTCTGATAAACATAGTTACCTATATATTTATGAATAAGTGTTTTCAATTGTTTTGGGTTATACTAGACTTTTCCTCTTTCCACAATAGCTATTAAAATTGATAGTATATATGAGTATGTCTGAGGGAGTTTTCAAAATTCAGCATATGCCATAGCTGGTTTGGCTCAGTGAATAGAGCAAAGGCTTGTGGACTGAAGGGTCCTGGGTTCAACTCCAGTCAAGGGTACATGCCTGGGTTAAAGACTTCATGCCCAGGAGGAGATGTGAAGGAGGCAGCCAATCAATGATTCTCTCTCATCATTGATGTTTCTATCTCTCCTTCTCCCTTTCTCTTTGAAATCAATAAAAATATATTTTTAAAAAGAACCAGCATATTGCAGTGGAGCCCAAGTGGATGCAGCATTATGGCCTTTTAGCTGGTGAAACATAGTGCAGTTCTGGAGCTGCCAGAATGTTGGGGTACCAGAGGAGAAAGAGCTACACATAAGGAACAAGAAACCTGAAGTTTTCACAGTTCCCAGGGCAAGTGCACAGCTTCACATTTACACTGAGGCCTGAAAGGCCCTAACAAAGAAGAGCTCTGGGAAACGGTGGCCCTTCATACATTCAGAGAGGAGAAGCCTCACTGACCATCTAGAAACGTCTGTGTAAGGGCCTCACTCTTAGCCACGTCTCCTGCTGTAGGGCTATAAAAAATAATAAATCAGTCCCAACAAAGCACGAACCAACATTTAGAGGCTCAATGATATTTTTCAGTAACCTGTCTTCCTTCCAGAATAAAACTCCATTTCTGTTACAAAAAGGCTGTATAATTCAGATTTTCTGAAAATCACCTTTTAAAATATTCAGAATATAGTAAAAATATGACATGAGCAGTGGAACAGAAAATGTAACCCGTAATTAAAGAAAAATAGTTAAGAGAAGCAATCCTTGTATGATACAAACATTAGGGATGGTAGAGAGGACTTTAAAACAAGTGTTTTAAATTGATTCAATTATACTATATAGAAAAAGAGGGATATAATGAGTGAATAGTGAATCTCAGTATATAAATGACAATTATTTAAAAGTCTTAAATATATTTGGATTGTCATGTTTTCACTGTCATTTATTTTCAGAGTGTTTTTAATTTCCTATTTAATAATAGAGTAATATGCAAATTAACCATCAATCTGCAACAAAATGGCAGCCTCCCTATCCACAAGATGGCGGTGGCCAGTCCTCTCAGCCCTGTTGGTAGAGTGTCCTGTCTGTCTGCAGAGCAGCAAGGCTGAATCCACCTCCCCACTCCACTGCTGCTGCAGTGTCTGGGCCTGTCAGCCCTGCTGGGGTGGTGGGGGGAACAAGCAGTGAGGCTTGATCCACCCCCAGGCCTGGCAGACAGAGCCCAGGCAGCAGGGCATGGGGGCTTCCTTAGAGCAGAGGTGGTGGGAACACCCCAGACCCAGCAGACAGAGCCAGGACAGCAGGGCTTGGGAGCTTCTTTAGTGCTGCAGTGGCAGGGAAGTCCCAGACATGGCAGACAGAGCCCAGGCAGCAGGGCTTGGGGGCTTCCTTAGAGCAGAGGCAGCAGGAACACCCCAGGCCCAACAGACAGAGCCAGGACAGCAGGACTTGGGGGCTTCCTTAGTGTGTTGGTGTTGGCAAAGCCCCCAGGCCTGGCAGACAGAGCGCACTGCAGGGCATTGGGGCTTCCTTCACATGGCACATGGCAGAGGCAGGCAGAGAGCGGAGAGAAGGGCATGGGGGCTTCATCTCCATAGCTGCAACGAAACTTCCAGTCCCGCAGAGAGCAGAGAACCACGAGGAGTGGGCCTAAGCCATCAGTAGGACATCCCCTGAGAGCTCCTGGATTGTAGAGGGTGCAGGTTGGGCTGAGAGACCCCCGTGCATCAATTTCATGCACTGTGCCTCTAGTTTAACTATAAAATTAAAAAGTAAAGTATCTAAAATGAAAATTAACTGGATGGGCTTAAAAGCAAACTTGTTCACTTCTAACAGAAATTAACAAATATAAGTACAGAACTTATAAAAGAAGATCTTATAAGAATGAAAAGACACTTTTGAGTATCTCAGGATAATAGTGGTAGGGAACTAAGTATCTTAAAAAGCATATTCTCTAAAACATAAGAGAAAAAAATGAAGAGAAAAATAAGTTTTATGCCAAAGCTGGTTTGGCTCAATGGATAGAGCGTCGGCTTGGGGACTGAAGGGTCCCGGATTCGATTCCGGTCAAGGGCATGTACCTTGGTTGCGGGCATATCCCCAGTAGGGGGTGTGCAAGAGGCAGCTGATAGATGACTCTCTCTCATCGATGTTTCTAACTCTCTATCTCTCTCCCTTCCTCTCTGTACAAAATCAATAAAATATAATAAAAAAAGAAAAAGAAAAAATCAGTTTTATGCAAAATCATATTCTCAGCAGAACTTTAAGAATGCCAAAAAAATGTAAAATATTGGTGATTAAAATAGAAATATCATCAAACACCAGCGTGGGAGTTCCCATTATGTTCTGTTTCAGTTTGATGTTTAGTGGCAAGGACAGGGAGACCAAACAATTGTGGAGAAGAAAGAAGGAGAAGGCTGTCAAAAGAGCCTCCTGCTGCTGTAGAATGACCACAAAAAAAGATTAAACAAACTCTAAATCTGAAATAACTGGAAACATAGCTGGGCATACAAGAAAATAAACCACAGGGAGGAAATTTTAGAGTATGAACAGTTTAAAGCACCAAGCACCATTTAAAAATTCAAGCATGATTTAAAATAGTATAATAAATGTATGCTAAAAGGGACAAACTTAAAGAACTTTAAGAGAAACACTTTGAAATGCACATCTATATATACAAAACCCTAATATGCAAGTAGACTGAATAGTAGAAGAACTCAACAACTGGTCACTATGACCTGCGCTGACCACCAGGGGGAGCACGCGGAACATGCCGGCATCAGCAGCCGGCAGCAGAGCACAGAACATGGCAGGCATTAGCTGCCATGTGATGGTGGAACAGGTGAGCGGGAATGCTAGACCAACGTGGGGCTCCAGTTGCTGTCATGGGGTGAGCCTCTGGTGGTTATGAAAATTCTTTGCTCCAGTGCCTCATGGTCCCACCTGGTGCTTGCACCTGCTGCTGGTGCTGGAGCCACCACTGGCATCCAGTGCTGGCCCCAATCGCTCCACACCATCAGTGGGTGCAAACAGGGCTGGCACTGTTAGTGCATGGGGGGAGCAGGACTGCTGGCAGACAGGGGATCGAGGGCCAAGGCAGGAGTGGCTGGGCAGGGGTGTGGAGGATGGGCCAAATCCAGCTCCTGTGCCCACAGTTCCTTTCAAGGTGCACAAATTTGTGCACTTGTTCCCTAGTAAATGAATACAATAAAAAGGAGGACAGATTGATTCTTTGACAATAGAATGGGAAGGGATGAAGAGGATATGGAGGCAGGTTCAGTATCGTATATGAAAATAAAAACCATACATAAGAGATCTTATAACTTTTCTCATATTACCAAAACAACAAACAGAAAACTATTTAAATATTTAGAGGTTGCTACACTAAAAGAAGAGGGTGCAATTAATTATGAATATAACAAACCACTTCAATACTATAAGAATGAACAAAAGACATTGAAATCCTTATAAACTTCTTATGGAAAATTAAAAAAACTGATTTCAAAAATATCCACTAATAAAATTCTTCCCTAAAAACAACCATGAAACAGAAGAAAATAGTAACTATCCTAAACAGACTTAAATAAACATAAGCATTTGAGGATATAATGAAATCACTTTCAGTATAAATTAAAAAACGAAAGCAGAAGTAGAATTCAAACAAGTGGAAGTTTTTTCTAAGTGCCCATCAGCAGATGAGTGGATTACAAAATGATAGTACATCTACACAATGGAATAAATGGTAAGAAGTAACTCTTACCATTTGCAACAGCATGGATGGAGCTGGAGAGCATTGTGCTAAGCAAAATAAGCCAGTCAGCAAAAGATAAATAGCACATGGTCTCACTCATGTTTTTTAAAGATAGGTAATTTAATTCAGGAATTAAGTAGAAAGGGAAAATAATTACTTTGGAAATAAAGAAAAATATCAAAGTAACCAAGAGAGAATAGAGTAAAATGAAAATGGAATAAGAAAGAATGAAAAAAGGCAGTAAGAACCTCAAGAAGAAGACAGTGACATAAAGAAAGAAGAAAGTTAAAAGGGTTAGAAATAAATAGAAGGAATGGAAAACAGACAAAAATGGAAGGAATGCTTATTGAAGATGGTGGGAAAGAACAAAGGGAAAAAGGTAGAACAGAAATAATAATCAAAACTATAGTCCAAGAAAGGTGTCTAGGAATAATAGGATGATCATGTTTACAAATGTAAAAAGGACTGGAAAATTGAGCTCAGTACCATCAACACTGAGAGGTCTAGTACAATTTAATTTCAAAGGTGAAAGGAAAAAAAAAATTCAGGAAATGAGAGAAAATATCCGAAAAATGAAGAATTAGACTTACATCAAACTTTTCAAAATCAACAGAGTATGCCATGCAATAAATGTTTTTAAAATAAAACAAAACAAAGAAAATTCTCAATGAAAAAGTAAAACAATAATTTTATATCCAGTCTAGCTGTTCTTCAAATATCAAAACTACAGAAAAAAAAATTCTAACATACAAGAAATTAGGAAATTATGTATTCACCAATCCACTTTGTAGAATTGCTAAGCATTTGGCTTCATTTAACAAAATGGTGATTTGGAAAACTTCATCAAGAGGACTGACTATGAGCATTTAAAAATATATAACTGCATTTACAATTAAAACAAAGATGGGGATACAGATAGAAGACTAATAACTGAACACTATAAGTGGTGATGAAATAGAAATAATACAACTAAAATATTGGTGGAAAATGGAGAGGAATGAAGAAAAATTGAAAAGGATCATTGTAATATAAATCAAGGGTTAGCAAACTCTTTTGGTAAAGGAACAAATATTTAATAAAGTTGTCTTTTATAGACCGCACAGTGTCTGCTGCAAGTACTCCATCCAATGCCTTAAAAGCAGTCATTAGCAATTGCTAATGAGCATGATTGTGTTCCAATAAACCTCCATTAACAAAATAAGGTGGCAGGCTGTACAGATAATATATATAAGTAATACATGGGTGTTACATGGTACAAAATAAAATACATAACCTCACAGTAAAAGGTTAAATTAAAAACAAAACTTAAAAAAAATATTCAGAAAGCTAAAAATACGTAAAATTTAAAAGTACGAAGGTAAACAACGTAATTAAAGCATAAAACATTTTAAATACAAAAAAAAATACAAATAACAGAGAAAGCACACATCTTGTAATGATAGAGCCCATGGTTGAGTGTCAACATATGAACCAAAAGGTCAGGGCTCAATTTCCAGTAAAGCTTGTGCCCAGGTTGCAGGCTCAGTCCCCTGCAGGGGCCATGCAGGATGCAGACAGTTTATGATTCTCATAAATGATGTTTCTCTCTCTCTCTCTCTGCCCTCCTCTCACTCAAAAATCAATATAAAAAAAGAAATGCAGCAAATAAAACCAAATAATAATAAAATATTTCAGATTCAAGATCAAACTTATTGGGCATATAAACAAGCACAAATGCACTTAACTAAATTATTAAAATAAAATCATTTTAAATTATGCACAAAGCAATATTGCCTATTGCCCTGGTCAGTGTGGCACAGTTGGATGGGAAATCATCTCATACACCAAAAGGTGGGTTTGATTCCAGTCAGGGCACCTACCTGAGTTGCCTGTTCCATACCTATTTAGGGTTCATGCAGGGGCCAGCTAAGCAATGTTCCTCTTACATTGATGTTTCTCTCTCTCTCCTCCCTTCTTATTTTTTCAGAATAAATCAAAACAACCTTGGATGAGAATGAAGGGGGAAAAAAGAAAAGAAAATGTGTAAAAATATATTCAGTTATTTTTTTGCATATAAGAGATGTTATTCGGCCCTGGCCAGTGTGATTCAATGGTTAGAGCACTGAAGGTCCTGGTCAAGGGCATGTTCCTGAGTTTTAGGTTTGATCATCAGACCCCCAACCTCCCAGCCCCAGCTGAGGGGGTTGGGGGAGGCAACCAGTCCATGTGTGTCTTCCTTACATACTATTGTAGTAGATGTTTCTCTCTCCCTCTCTCCCTTCTACTCTTTTTAAAATCTATAGAAAAATATCCTCTGTGAGGATTAACAAACAAACAAAAAAACAAACAAAAAAGAGATGCTATTAATAAAGCAATTTAGCATGGCTAAAAAGAAAATAATGCATTAAGGTATGCCAGGATAATAGAAACAAAAAGAGAGCCACCAGATGAAAAATTCAATCTCAAAAGCTGTAAGAGGAGGATCCTTTATAATGCTAAAAGTCACACTGACACTGGAAGTATAACACTAATGATATATTATGCCCTAAATAATACAGCAACATACTTTATGAAGCAAAGATTATAGGGAGAATAAAGAGAAACAGAAACACACGTAAAACTGGAAACTTTACTAGTACTACTCCATGTTGGGTATAAGACACATTAAGACACACACACACACACACACACACACACTAAGCAGATAGAAAATCTAATCTAATCTAAGTATATATTTTATTAATACAGTAGTTGCTCTGTGCACCAAATCGTGCACAGAGGAGGCAGTTCCCTCAGCCCAGCCTGCACGCTTTCCAATTGGGGATCCCTTGGAGGATGTCTGACAGCCAGTTTAGACCAGATTGGGATCAAGGCTAAACCCTCAGTCAAACATCCCTCTCACAATCTTGGACCTTTGACTCCTAACCGCTCACCTGCCTGTCTGTCTGATCACCCCCAACTGCCCTCCCCTATTGGACTGATCTTTCCCCCAATTGCCTTCCCATGCCAGCCTGATCTTGCCCCCAACTGCCCTCCTCTCTGGGCCAATTTGGTTATAATTGGTCAGTTTCTATGCCAATCAGTGTCAAAAGCTCCACCTCCTAGGCAGCCATTAGTTCCTCAGAGTTGACCCAGATTTGGTTCTGATTGGTCAGTTTCTATGCCATTCAGAATCTCTGGTCCTATCAATGGGGCCTGATCAGAAAGGCGAGACTAATCAGCAGCCTTGGTGGAGGCCTGGAGAAAAATAGATGCCCACTGCTGGCCATGCTCGGAGGGAAAGAGGGAGGGAGAGAGGCAAGTGCTGGTGAAAAGCTGCCTCAGATGCTACATATCAGCCCCTGTTTCTCTCTTCAGGTCTCTTTCCGGGCCTGATTCAGAGCCCCCTCAGCAGTCAGTGCTGGGTCGCGATGGCAAACCAGGATGACTTCTGGATGGTCAGCCTTTGGTCGTGATCGATAGTTACACCATGACTCTTTATTATAGAGATATTGAACTCTACATTTGATAAATTAATACACAATCTCTTCAAATATGCAGCATATGCCCAAGCATTAATCATACAATAGGTTATAATAAAATATTTTATGTTATAATGTAAAAATATTTAAACAATACTATCTGATTTAAATGCAGTAAGACTAAATGCAAAAAAACAAGCTGGACATTAGTAGCTGGAAAATCATAAAACTCTTATTAAATATCTTGTGTTAAACAAAAAAGCCATATGTTAATAAAATAAAAAATAATATATTTTGCCAAAATCGGCTTGGCTCAGTGGATAGAGTGTCGAACTTTGGATTGGAAGGTCCCAGGTTTGATTCCAGTCAAGGGCATGTACATTGGTTGCGGGCACATCCCCAGTAGGGGGCATGCAGGAGGCAGCTGGTCAATGTTTCTCTCTCATCGATGTTTCTAGCTCTCTATCCCTCTCCCTTCCTCTCTGTAAAAAAAATCAATAAAATATATTAAAAAAAACAACAATATATTAAATTAAATCAAAATACTTTTTTTGAAAAAAATACAAAATCAGATAAATTATTAGTGAATTATATTTTACATTTATTTATTTGTTAAATTTATTGGGTTGACATTGATTAATAGGATCATATAGATTTCAAGGGCATATTTATGTGATACGAGATCTGTGTATTGCATTGTGTACTCACCACCCAAAGTCAAATTGAGAGGAGTTAGCTTGACAGACAGGCAGAAAGGGCAGAGGTCATATGGTAACTCCAATCTTAATTTTTTTATAGCCAGATTGTTTTCCAGAGAGACTGTTTCAGTCTACATTTCTACCAGCAGTTCCCTTTACTTCACAACCTCTCCAATACTTGTTATTACTTGCCTTATTGATAATAGCCATTCTAACAGGTGTGATATGGTATCTCATTGTACTTTTTATTTGAATATCCCTAATTACTAATGAGATTGAACAACTTTCATATATCTGTTGGCTGTTCATATGTCTTCTTGGGAGGGATGTCTGTTCAAGGCTGCTGCCCATTTTTTAATTGAATTGTTGGCTTGGTATTGACTTTATGAGTTATTTATACACTAGAGGCCCTGTGCATGAAATTCATGTATGGGGGGAGTGGGGGGGAGGAAGGAGTGGGGGATGTTCCTCAGCCCAGCCTGAACCCTCTCCAATCTGGGATCCCACCAAGATCAGGCCTAAATGGGCAGTCAGACATCCCTCTCACAACCCAGGACTGCTGGCTCCCAACTGCTCACCTGATTGCCCCTAACTGCCTCTGCCTGCCAGCCTGATCACCCACTAACCACTCCCCTGACAGGCTGATTGATGCCTAACTGCTCCCCTGTCAACCTGTTTGCCCCTAACTGCTCTCTCCTGCTGGCTTGGTCACCCCTAATTTCCCTCCCCTGCAGGCCTACGTCCCCTCCAATTGCCCTTTCCTGCAGGCCTGGTCACCCCCAAATTCCCTCCTCTGCCAGCCTTGTCATCCCTAACTGCCCTCCTCTACAGGCCTGGTCCTTCCCAACTGCCCTCCCCTGCTGGTTTGATCACCCACAACTGCCCTCCCTTGCAGGCCTGGTCCCTTCCCAACTGCCTCCCTTTCTGGCCATCTTGAGGTGGCCATCTTGTGTCCACATGGGGGCAGGATCTTTGACCACATGGTGGCAGCCATCTTGTGTGTTGGGTCAATTTGCATATTACTCTTTTATTAGATAGGATAGGATGGTGCATGGGTGGGGGCCAGCTGCTTTGCCCTGAAGGGTGTCCCTATCAGGGTAGGGCTTCCCTTGGGGCATGTGGTGGCCTGGAAAAGGGGATTGTTGTGGTTTGCAGGCCTGCCATGCCCCCCAGCAGCAACCCTGATATCTGGGATTTATTTATCTTCTACAATTGAAACTTTGTAGCCTGGAGTGAAGCCAGGGCTCCTGCTTGCTCCCTGCCAGCAGCCATTTCTATTGGGACTTATTTATCTTCCATAATTGAAACTTTGTAGTATTGAGTGGAGGCCTAGGCTGGCAAGAGCAGTTGGAAAGCTTGACTTCCTCCATTGCCGGGGAAACTCAAATGTCCCTCCTGCTCTCTGTGGCTGCAGCCATCTTGGTTGGGTTTATTTGCATATTTTGCTCCTGATTGGCTGGTGGGTGTTGCTTGTGGGTATAGTGGAGGTATGGTCAATTTACATATTGCTCTTTTATTAGATAGGATTTGTTGGAGGTGTTTGCAAATATAATCTCCTTTTTGGTTGGTTGTATCTTTGCTTTGTTGTCAGTTTCTTTTGCTGTGCAGGAATATTTTTAGTTTATATAGTACCATTCATTTATTTTTGCCTTTACTTCCCATGCCTGTTGGGCCAATTTTATAAAATATTCTCTACAACCAAAGCTTGTAAGTTTGGTAGATATATTTTCTTATATGTAACTGTAACTTATTGTTTCTGGTCTTATATGTAGGTATTTGATCCACTTTAAATTAATATTTGTACATGTGGACAAACTGTAGTCTAGTTTCATTCTTTTGCATGTAACTTTTCAGTTTTTCTAAAACCATTTGTCAATGAGGTTTCCATTGTGTGTTTCTGGCTTCTGTAGAAATTATATGCCTATGCATATGTGGTTTTATAATTGAGGACTTTATTCTGTTCCATTGATTTGTGGGTCTCTTTTTCTGCCAAGACCATGCTGTGTTGATTATGTTAGCTCTGTAGAATAATTTGTCGACAGGTAGTGTGATATCTCTGGTTTGTTATTTCCCCTTAGAATTGTATTGGCTATTTGAGGTTTTTTGTGGTTACATACAAATCTGATGATTTTTTGGTTGTATTTATTTTATAAATGACATTGTGATTTTGATGGAAATTGCATTACATCTGAATATTATTTTGTGTATTTTGGCCAGTTAACTATGTTAATTCTTCCAACACATGAACACAGAATATCATTCCATTTTGTTGTATCTTTTTCAATATCTTTTAATACTGCTTTGTAATTTTCAGTATATAGGTCTTTGGTGTTCCTTGTTATGTTTACTCCTAAGTATTTTATTATTTTTGTTGCAGTTGCAAAAATAATGTTTTTTTTAAAAAATTTTCTGAAGTTTTGTTGCTAGTAAACAATAAAGCAGTATAGTTTTATACATTGATTTTATAGCCTGCAACTTTACTGTATTTGTTTATTGTTTCTAATAGTTTCTTGGTGTAGTATTGATGGTTTCCTATGTACAAACTTATGTTGTTAGCAAAAACTGATGGTCAGTGAGCATCACAGGTTGAATGGTCAAACAATTGCTTTTTCTGATGAAGTCAGATAATTCTCATAGTGCTATTCCTTTATTTTTATTTATTTTTTTATTCTCATATCTCTTCTATGCTCCCATAATTTCTAGGTTCCTATCTTCAATATCACTAATTCTTCCCTCTTTCTAGTCAGTTCTGTTTCTTATGATCAGTAGTTTACTCCTATTTCTTTTCTTGAGTGTCTCATCTCCAGAATTTATGTTTAGTTCTTTTCTAAAGTTTCAAATTCTTTGGTAGAGTAGTTGTTATGTTCATTAACCTGTTTTCTTAGCACTTAATTGAGTGTATTTATTTTATTTCATCTTATTATTATCAGAACTATAATCTGGAATTCTCTGTTATTATATCCATGTGTTCCAGTTTGCTTTCTGGATATTTTTACTTTTTTTCCTAAGCTGCCTTGCTACCTTGGTTATTTATGGTCTTTGATGGGCTCCTTTTCTGTGTAGGCATCTATGTATTGGCACTTCTCTAGCACATTTCTATAAAGAGATCTTTTTACCATTTTCCAATAGGTGGCATTGAATCACAAGATTTTTAGCCCTGTGAAATCCCTAAGCTGACTTCACAGGCAGCCATTAGTATAGCCATGTTCCGTGGGGGTGGGGCTTCTTTCATCCTCTAAGTCAGTGGTTCTCAACTTTTCTAATGCTGTGATCCTTTGATACAGTTCCTCATGTTGTGGTGACCCCCAACCTTAAAATTATTTTTGTTGCTACTTGACAGATTGAGAACTGCTAGCAGAGTCACCTAAGACCATCTGAAAACACAGATATTTACATTATGATTCATTAACAGTAGCAAAATTACAGTTATTAAGTAGAAACGAAAATAATTTTATGGTTTGGGGTCACCACAATATGAGGGACTGTATTAAAGGGTCGCAGCATTAGAATGGTTGAGAACCACTGGTCTAGGTAATGACCACCTCACACTTCAATATTTCTTGCACCCCTCATTTGTCCAACCTGTATGATGGGGATCAGACATAGAGGGAAATAGCTATTCTGTAGTAATAGTGTGTGGTTTGCAGATACCTCAACACTATGGGCCACAGGAGGAAAGTTTTGTGAGTCTGAGTTATGGCAGCCCTCCATGTCACATGTCTCTGTCTGCAACACTGACTGCCTGACAGCGGATGGCTGCAGCAGCACCTCGGCACTGGGTCCTTGCCTCAGTCTCTCAGCTGCAGTGCCCACAGAAGCTCTGCTCCTCCCAGGGGTAGGAAGTGCCTGCTACTACCCGCTTCTTCTTATTTCTGCATGGAGTCTGCCATGAACTTCTGGCTTCAGGTCTGCATCCATGGCTAGTCTGAGGGCTCCTCCCTTCCCGCCTCCCCTGTAAGTTCACATTTGCCCACCTTTAGATGCCTTGATATGTAGATCTGTCATGCATGCCTGTATGTTGAGCAGGGAATCCTTTGTTTAGTTATATCTCATCAACTTATTTAAATTTCATGGGGATCTCTCACAGCACAATTCCTCTGATGTCACGATGTTATTTTAGAAGAGGTAGAAAACACAATTATACAGAATAACAAATATGGTGAAATTATATTTTATCAGAAAAAATTTAAAAAAGCAATCACCAGTGTCTATTTACACACCCATTTGCAAACAAATTTGAAAACTTAGGTAAAGATGGTAATACAGAATACCAATATTGCACTGAGAAGGACATCAAAATCCATGTGATAGTCTTCCCCAAAATGCATAACTTCAACCAAAAAAAAAAAAAAAAAAAAAAAAGAAAGCACAGCAATTGGAAAACCCATACTGTCCATAAAATAACAGTTTGAAATTCTTCAAAGGTATGAAGGTCAAGAAAGATAAGGAAAGAAAGGGGCACTCTCACAGAGTAGATAAGCTTGAGACAAAACAATTAAGTGTAATGTAAGATCATGGATTGGATTCTAAACCAGAAAAGTCATATTAAGGGGAAAATTGGTGAAATTTTAATTATGTCTATAACTTAGTTAATAGTTCCAATCTTAAGTAACTGATTTTTATAATTGCATTATAGCTTTTTAAAAAGTGTTTGCATAAAAGGTAACTGGCAAAGAATATACAGGAATTCCTTATACTATGTTGTTAACATTTATAAGTCTAATAATACTTCAACATACAAAGTTTAAAAAAGGAAACTCAGTAGCCTATGGGAGAATATCAAGCTACTTAATGTTTGATTAATTAGAATATTGGCAGAAGAGAGAAAAGAGACTATGACACACAAATTGTGAAGAGATGTAGTTAAAAGTACCCTAAATTGATGGAAAACATCAGCTTGCAAATCCAAAATGTGCAGCAAAACCTAAGCAAGTAAAATTTAAAGGGTTATGCATAGCTACATCACAGTACATAGGAACACCATAGTCAGTTGTTGAATACCATAGCATTTCAATGCAGAATAAAATTTATGTTAGGCTCTCTAATTTTCTACTGCTAGTCAATATTGTATGGGGAAAATGACAACTCATTACTTTAAACATACTCATAGAGACTGTCTGATGAATTCTTTCTGGCAGATTATGAAACAGCTTCCCAACTCTGCCAATTTGGGTTGCCTTTTAAAACTCATGAGCCACACAAATTTTTCTAAAGTTACATGGCCGGCAACTTAATAGCAACTTGGTTGCATACTCTACTATATTTTTCAATATTTCTTGCGTCATGAATTGTGTTTTTTATTACTTAGCTTGAATATTTATAATTGTTCAACTGCACGTCATGAAAAACAAAAATTTTGCCAAAATAAGTTATTAATTTTTTTTGCAAGATCCTTCTTTTTTGAATTTTTGTCATCCAACCCTTGCATAATTTTTTAAAAAATATGTTTTTATTTATTTCAGAGAGAGGAAGGGAGAGAGACAAACATGAATGATGAGAGAGAATCATCTATTAGTTTTCCCCTAACCCACACCCACGCTGGGATTCTAGCCTGCAATCAGGCATATGCCCCAACCAGGAATCAAACTGTAACCTCCTGGTTCATAGGTTGACAGTCAACCGCCGGGTCACACCAGCTGAGCTATCCTTGCATCATTTTTACTTACATCCTACATCTACTCAATTATCATCTTTCGAAAAAATGTTAATTTAACTTAAAAAGTTTTAATTTATTGATTGATTTTAAAGAGAGGGAGGAAGGAAGAAAGAAGTAGCAATTTATTGTTCCTCTTATTTATTCATTTATTCGTTGATTTTTGTATGTGTCCTGACTGAGGATTGAACCCATAACCTTGGTGTATTAAGATGACACTACCCAACTGAGCTACTGATTAGCATCTTTTATTTTACTCATTTCAAATATTTTTTTTAAAATACTGAGAAGAAATAAAACAAAAAGGCAAAAAGTTCAAATAACTACGTCTTTAATTATGCATATATGACAGATTAATTCCTCTAAATCCATGAAATTATGAACTCTAGCCCAATTGATATTAAATGAGCTGCCTGAATACTGACACTAATTCAGTTATTATGTACTCTATTGCCTTTTAGATTGTAAATATGCTTAATTAGTGGTTTTTTAAAAATTATATTTTCCTATTCGTCTTTCTCTTAATATTTTCTAATCTCTTTAATTCTAGAGAGTAGACTCACCTGTCTACTTATTTTTTATTTTGCTTTTTTTGTGTTTTGACCCACTTATGGTCTATAATTAACATTAGATTTTACTTTTAAAACATTTATTTTTTTTATTCTGAGATTTTCATTAAATTTTTTTTGAACCAGAAAGCCCTCTCCATAATGTGAAAACTTGGCAACTTGACTCTCTATCTCCGGGCAGGCAAAATTCATAATTATAGTGCAAATACGCAGAAAACGTTTTTGACAGATATTAAGGGGAACAGTGTGTGATTCAGCATTTTATGGCAAATGTATGATCAGGTCAAGTACTGCCTCATGCTTTTGCTTGAGTTGCACTTCATTTGCAAATCAGAGCTTAACAATTTATGATACATAAATAGAAAGGTTTAAACTATATTTAGATACACTGATGCAGTCTGAAAGATAGTCACATCAGGACTACCCTCCGTGAGTAATTTGGGCACTGTCATTTCCTTAGTGGTTTATAGGAAATGTGTCAAATTCTTAATTGTTAACTCTATTTTTTGTGGAGATGTGGAAGACTTCAGGAGAAATGAAAATATAAGGTACAGCAATCTCCTAAACTTTGACAAGAGGAAAATCCACAGCTATGTGAATCTGGGCTATGCCATAAGCAGTCTTGAATAAATAACTCTGAATTTAGGATATAAGGACATATTGACATTCAAATGAAGACTTGAGAATTGCAAGGTTCATTTAAATACCTCAGAATAAAACATGTTTAGTGGTGTTCCCAATTCTCTAATAGATTAATTGGGCCATTGCCTAGCAATATCTAATATAATTACATTAACCCTAATGCAATTAGGCTTATTCTGTGTATTAAAAAAAGGATTTAAAGAAAAAATAATAATAAATTGTTGCTCATAATAGAATATATTTTTCTAAAAAATCATTAATTAGGTATAATTTTATTATATACAGGCATATCAATTGATTTCTTTTATTTAATTAGAAAATAACATTTTATTGATTCATATTTGTTACACCTACCAGCAATTCCTAAAGTTTGTTAAAAACAAAAAGAAAAATAAAGATGTCACTTCCATTAAAAGGTGTATGTAAGGTGAACATTTTTGGGTGTGATAGATATTATTTTAGAATATCTCATAATCTGAAACTATCCTGAGCAAATGAAGACATATAGTGCCTTGAGTTTTGGAGGGTATATACATACTGACTCATCTTTTTGAAAGTAACAAATGTTACCCTCACCAGTGATTAATCAATACAATCATCTATCCTAATCAAAATTTTAAATAAAACAAGTAACATGATCCATATTATTTTATTAATTTAGTCTTAGAAAGTTTTAAAATATTTTTCTCATTTTCTAAGGCTTTTGAAGGCTATTTGGAAATTATTTCTTGGTTATAAAAGTTAAGCATATACCGTATTTTCCAGAGTATAAGATGACCCCCTAATTTTACAGTTAAAACATAGGTTTAGGCCTATATTCGCTGTATAAGACTACCCCCACTTCCGAGGCAACAACAGTTCTTTTTTTAATAGACCGCCTCTCTGACTCTGGCCAATCTGAGCAGGCTTTTTACTAGAACACAGTGTAGCTTCGGGTACAGAACATGTATAATTTGCATGCATAAAAAGCCTTCTCGGATTGGCCAGAGTCAGAGAGGCAGTCTATTAAAAAAGAACTGGTGTTGCCTTGGAAGTGGGGGGGTAGTCTTATACAGCAAATATAGGCCTAAACCTATGTTTTAACTGTAAAATTAGGGGGTCATCTTATACACCGGAAAATATGGTATTTAGGTTTTATTCCAGTAATAAGGAAGAAGATCAAATCTAACAAAGTTTAATTTGGATCTAAATCACATTTATTTATATAGAATAAGAAAAAATATTTGGATGCAAATTTATTTACATGATATTAGGTAGGATATATTTTTTTCCTAAATAACATAGTTCATGGCTAGTTCTCTCAAATATTTCTAGTGCTCAAGAAGCACATTGCTGCAGTAACTTTTAGTGTAAGAGGTATCCCAGTAACTCTCTGGAGATATTTATTTAATATCACATGTGTATTTATCTTTGTGTTTTTTTTAAATTATTGGAAAGATAGACTGAGGACTAATATTTCATTGGGAAAATCAAGCTGACAGTCAGACACTGAGTAAGTCACATTATCCCTTTGATACAGTGACATAGAGCAGACACTTAGCATTTAGTGTGGTTTCCTATAGCCTTACTCCTATAATCATTGTGGTTTTTGACAAGGGAACCAAAATAAAATCTTTTCCAAGAGCTTCTTATTTAAGTCAACATTCATCATAACAACCAAATTTAGTTAAGGTGATTGGCTATTATATTCAGATTTATTGAAATTTGATTTCAAATTCTAGATTGGAAAATGCTTGCTTTTATCTCAAAACCATAAAAAGAGGAGGATTAAGTTAAATGAATTATCCTATCTAATAAAAGAGTAATATGCAAATTGACTGTCACTCCAAGATTCAAAATGGCCACCCCATGTGGACATAAGATGGCCACCACAAGATGGCTTCCAGGGGAGGGCAGTTGTGGGAAGTTAGGGGTGACCAGACCATTAAGGGAGGGCAGTTGGGGGGGGGGGGACCCAGGCTGGAAAGGCAGGGCATTTGCAAGGGGGAGACCCAGGCCTGCAGGGGAGAGCAGTTTGGGAGGGACCAGGCCTGCAGTAGAGGATAGTGGGGGGGTGGGGAGGAGATCCAGGCCTGCAGGGAAGGGCAGTTGGGGGTTGGAGTGGACCAGTCCTGCAGTGGAGGGCAGTTGCTGGGGAGACCATGCCTATAGTTTGGAGGAAAGTTGGGGAGCACCCAGGCCTATAGGGGAGGGCAGTTGGGGGAGACCAGATCTGCAGTGGAGGGCAGTTGTGGGTTATCTGGACTGGCAGAGGAGGGCAGTTGGGGAATACTAGGCCAGTAAGGGAGGGCAGTACGGGGGGGGGGGGGGACCCAGGCCAGCAGAGGAGGGCAGTTGGTGGGGCCAAGCCTGCAAAGATGGGCAATTGGGGGGTAGTAAGCCTGCAGGTGAGGGCAGTTGTGGGTGATCAGACCAGCAGGGAGGGCAGTTTTAGTGGTGACCAGACCAACAGAGGAGGGCAGTTGTAGGGACCCAAGCCAGAAGCAGGGCAGTTGGCAGGGACCAGTCCTGCAGGGGAGGGCAGTTGGGAGCCAGGAGTCCTGGATTGTGAGAAGGATGTGCCACTGCCCATTTAGGTCCAATTCCAGTAAATAGGTGATGGAACATCCCTCAAGGGGTCCTGTATTGGAGAGGGTACCAGCTGGGCTAAGGGAATGAATTTTGATGGGCCTCTAGTCTATATATATATACCACCAAGGGTAGATGCTCAAAGCAGGAACTGCCCCCTGGTGGTCAGTGCACTCCCACAGATAGCCTCCCATGGTCCCTCCCCCTCGCCAGCCTTCCATGATTAGTCCCTTAACCTCAAATGCTGGCCAGGCCTAGGGACCCCACCCATTCATGAAATCATGTACCAGGCCACTGGTTGTTATTATATTTAACTGGAGGCCCTGTGAATTTGTGCACTGATGGGATCCCTTGGCCTGGCCTGGGCCCTCTCACAATCCAGGACCACTCAGGGAATGTGAGAGAGCTGGTTTTGGCTCAATCCCCACAGGCCAGGCTGAGGGACTCCACCACTCTAGTCCAATATAATAAAGGGCTAATAATATGCAAAGCAAGCTAACAGTGGAATGACCTGTTGCTATGACATGCATTGACCACCAGGGAACAGATACTCAATGCTGCAGCTGTCCCCTGGTGGTCAGTGTGCTCCCACAGGGGGAGGGCTGCTCATCCAGAAACTGGGTTCATGGCTGGTGAGCACAGTAGCAGTGGTGGGAGCCTCTCCCACTTCTATGGCAGAGCTAAGGATATCTGGCTGATGGCTTAGGCCACATGTGTCAAACACAAGGCCCGCGGGCCAAATCCAGCCCGCCAGGCCTTGCAATGTGGCCCGCACCGCGCTGTCATCACTGCACTCCGCTGTCAGTTTATGACATTGTCAGTTTATGACTGTTCAGTAAACCATTCGGCCCGCGATTTAGGCTGGATTTTAGATTTTGGCCCCTTCTCTGATTGAGTTCGACACCCCTAGCTTAGGCCCTCCCCAGCAAGGGGAGCATGCCTAAGTCATCAGTTGGACACCCACCAAGGGCTCCTGACTGCAGAGGGTTCAGGTTAGGCTAAGACAACCCCACCCTCCACCCCCATCACCGAGTGCATAAATTTCATGCACTGGACCTCTAGTGTGCATATAAGATCTTTGGTTAATCTCTTTCTGCCCTTCCCCCTCCCTCTTTTCCTCTGAGACTCATTAGTCTGTTCCATGTTTCTATGCCTGTGGTTTCCACTCCTGCATTGAGCATCTGACCCCTGGTGGTCAGTGCACATCATAGCTACTGGATGGTCGGGTGGTCAGATGGTCAATAGTTGGATGGTAGCTTAGGCTCCATATATGATATCCCTGAATCTCTCAAAATTCATAATTTCATTCTTTGACAGGATTTGAATCGCATAACAACTGATATTTTAGCTCCTGTTACGAGTCCCTTGACCCACTGAAAATACAGGCTGTCCTGGGCCTAATTATATAATTATGTGACTGCTCTCTTTCAGTTTCAACATTGGTTCCAGGGACATAATTTGTGAGAAAAGAAACACATTTCCTATTTTAAAAGTGGGTATTCTGGAAAGTTTTACTTATTTCCCAATGCCCACACTATGAGGCAATATCTTTATTCTTTCCAAATGTCCATATTTTTATTCCATATGATCATGTAATTTTTGTCCACAAAATATATTTTGCCTGAAAATGTTTTTTTTAAATCATGAAATTATTCTCAATTTCATATTCACAGCCCATGTCAATCTAATTTTAATAAAAGTAATTTACTTTCCAAATAATTTTAAATAGAAAACTCCCACATTATGAAAAATTTGCAATTTCTTATTTGAAATGATTATATGATGGCTGTTTTTTTTTTTGCTGAACCCTTTTGACATCTAATATATATAGATCTGTCTTGAAAATCTGTCTTGAAATAAAAATTCTGAGGACAAATAAACTATTTTATCTTTCTTAGGGCAACACAAAAATGCTGTTAGATGTAATTTTGATGATCAAATATATTTTTAGCTCACAAAGATAATTCTGTCCCTAAGGAGATTGGCAACACTACTATAGTGGGGTTTTTGTTTTGTTTTGTTTTGTTTTGGTATAGTTATAACACTTGCTTAGTGGCTAAATAAAATCTAAATTGTACCTAATTATTATTTTTATTTTTTATTGAGCAAGCTGGTTACAAATGGAATTGTCTATATTATATCTTAGTAAAATTATGTTTACTCTATGGAAAAATGTTCAACAGTTTAATAGACCTAGACTAGGTTCTTTACTACATAAAGCTTTACTACAACTTTATGTCCAGGGAAGTGGACTTAAAAGCAGAGGATGCCTAATACTTCTGAAGCTATTTACATTTCAGTATGAAAAAGGTAGTTAATTGGTGACATGAAAGGCTAGAATTAGGACAGTATTCTATCTAATGCACCTGCTGAATTATCTCCAAAATATTTATTTCAGTAGAAGAGAGGTTTTAGTTATACAGAGCATTTCTGCATGAACTGTACAACCATTGGAAATTGAAGGTAGTTATGCTGCACTTCAGCTTAGGTAGTGCATGTATTTGCCAGAATGGATGATGCACAGGCACCTTTTCGGATGTCTGCGTCTATAAAGAGCTCTCTGACTTGGTGTGATTTTTTACATCTTGGCTCACACTTCTAAATGCAAATCCAACACTAAGGGACATTGTATATTTATGACACACAGTAGAGCTGTTATTTCTGTGAACAAGACTTATGCTTCTCCAAGGATTTATCATTTTAATGAGGAAAAATGATACAACACAAAAAATGAGAGTATAATTTAATTAAAGTCATTTGTATGGGATTGATTCAGTTTTTAAAATGAGGATATACTACATACTTTATTTTAATTTCATCTCTTTTATTTAATGAATGAATTATTTCATTTGCTGGCTGGCTGGTAATAACTGAAGGTTGGACTTGGGGATGCTAAGGCCGATTATAGAATTACTTTCTTCAACATACATGAATTAAACCCCAGGGCCTTCCTTTGTTCACTTTGATCTATATTTTTGGAAGTATAAAAATACTTACCAGGTTCACTATACAATGGGGCTCTATTTCAACTCTGCTTTAAGTTGTCCTACTATCTAACTTTCTACATGAGAGCTATTTTAATTTGTCTGAAAAATTACAGTGTAGTAATGAGATTATGAAATAACTTAATAAGATTTCTTGCAGTTATTCATGATGAAAATAATGAACATATTTAAAAGGAATAATTTGCATGTGAATTAATTAGTTATATAACAGTCTGTAAGGCAGATTAGATAATTATACTTTTTATGTTATTGTTTTCAAGTTTCTCACAATGCTGATACATAATAGATAATAATATAGAAACACAAAAAAGTAATATTAAACTAATAAATGTCCTTGATTTTTAGAAAAAAATTTTACAAAATTTTGAAATCTTAAACTGCTATTTTAATTCAGTTTAACAAAGATGGTTATATGATTGACTAGTTGACTTTGGTGATAAAAAAAAATAAAATAAAATAAAATAAAATAAATCAACTTCCCAAGTTGTTGATGTGTCTTGTGTCCAGATTTTCACATCTCTCCCTTCAATTTGAAATAAAAGTGGCTCCTTAGAAAACTTAAAGTTTCTCACCTGTTCCAATTCCTGGCACCTCAAACTACAACATTAAAATGCCAAAATAAATTTTAAAAAATCAAAACTTGATTACCAGGCATTATAGAGGCTTAAGACAAACGGAATCTTAAAACAAGCAAGCAAACAAAAAAAAACAATAATCAAAATCTGCAAACAAGTTTACTGCAAATATCTTTCATTCCCTCCTTTTCTTACTACCTCCTAATGATGAATCCTCTTGCCTTGCCCCCTAAATACCCACTCATTAACTCATTCTGCTTCTACTTGCATTTATTTTATAGCAGATATATTCAATCTCATATCATAGTACACTCATCAGAGATATTTCTGAGGAGATAGAAGAGAGTGAAATATTCAGGGTCAGGACCACAGGAAGGGAAAATAGAACAGGAAGTCCAAGAATAACAGGATCATGTAAACATGGACAGAATGGAGCTTGTTGACTGTGCCCTTTCAAAACTGCAGAAAGTAACCTAGGATTGATCCCAGCTAGGTGGGAGTTACTTAGACAACCTGGCTGGAAGGTAAGGAAGCAGGCAAGGGAGATGTGAGCTTTAAAATGTATGGACATTGCTAAGGCAGCATTATTTGAAACAGCCAATCAGGATCTAGCAAAGCATGTATCTACCCCTAGACAAAGAATCACACTCTCTCTCTGATGCACTGGGTTCCTGGCCCTCCTTTGGCAGGGGATATGTGCCCCTTGGCCCACATTAGCTTGGATGCTTAACTACACTCACCTGCAGCATTAACGGAAGCTGTGGACACTGGCCTGCTTTTGGCTCTTCTGGGACCCCAGTTGTGCATTTCCCAGGACTGGCTTAGGAACCTGGGACTTTGGAACCTGAGACAAAGAAGCGTCGCCGAACACCCACTTTGGGCCTCTCCATGCCTGATGCAGGGTGTCTGACTGGCTCTCAATAAACTTGATTCACTTACTGTCTTTATCCCTGTACTGGTTTTTATTTTATTTTATTTTATTTTATTTTGTGAGACAAGAATACAGCATTTTGGTTTCATTTCCATAAATATGATTTACACTTCTTTATACTTTTGACTACTGTTTACTTTGAGAAGGCATTGTAACAGCTTGGTATGCTGAATGAACTATGGTCTATCAATCACATTAGTTTGCTGCTGTTGTTTGTTGGTATTATTATTATTATTACTATATCAATCATTTAAAAACAAATCAAAGTAGGTGATATTAATAGAACTGTGAACTTATTGTGAAAAGGACAGTAATTAGATGTATCTTTGTATTAATTACAATCTGCCTACTTTACATATTTACCAAGCCTTAAAACATACTACAGAATCCATGAGGCAAGTATCCTCACCCAAGAAGTTACTCATTACAAGGCTCCATCACTCTCAATTTATATTTGGTAGTACTGGCTTTGTTCTCTTAAAATACTGCCTCAGTCTGTAAGTTTGAGGAAGTGAAAATTACTATAACTATTTAGTTTAATGGACCTTGATCTTGTAGAGTTAAAAGAAACATAAAGAACACACACACACACACACACACACACACACCAGCATGAAGAAATGTGGGTTAAGGGCAATGACTAAGACACAAGTAAGGGTTCATAGTAAAGTTGGTCCACGTTACCCTGAGTTAATCAAGGAAACAAGATCTGAATGGAACCCTTAAGAAGTCATAAATTCTGCCAAAATATTTAAATGAACGTGTAGTCAAGGCAGGGATATTGTGAGCTTATTTTTTGCTGATAAAATACAATGAACTTATGCCTTGAGATATGAAATAACAGGATATGAAATAAAATGTATATAATGAGTCACTATGATAGACATCTAACCTTTATATTAAAAGCCAAACACCTATAGGATAATTAAATCTAATATAAGTATATGTAAGATTTAAACCTAGATTTTAAAGATCTTAGGCTTGAGTGCAAGACATAGTAATTTGGATTTTATTTAATAGAATTATCTCTGATAATAATAATGCTATGTTGCCAGCACTACAGGGCTAAAACTATATAAGCAATAGGCCAGTTAAGAAGGTATTGCAATTACAAATGCAGGAGATAATACTCTGTGAGGCAGTAAAATGGCTAAAGGACTAACAGCAGAAAGGATTTTGTAAAATGAAAAGAAATCAATAAGATTTTATTGCTTGCTCTGAAGTGTACATTTGGTATTCATAGTTCAAGATAGTTATATTGTTGCTTTCAATTCTCAAGCCACATCAAAGTGTTTCACTGATCATTCCTTTCTTTACTATTTTAATAGTGCATAAACAGTTTATTAAAAACATAAAAATGCTTGTTATAGAAAATTTTACAATACTTAAAAATCAAACACATCATAATGAACCTCAATCCAACATAAACATGTACAACATATATTTAAAGCACATTCTGAGCCATTTTTTCAATTATTTAATTTTAATTTAATGTTTGAATAATTAATTTGTAAAATATTGAGTTTCTATTCTGCTTTTTAAAAACTTGTTTCAATATTGTTGTCCTTTGATACTAGTGTTTTAAAAATTAATTTCAATGTTAAATAATATGACATGCAATTTATTAAAAGTATCATTTGTGGTTAAATATTTAAGTTTCTTCTTAATTATTAAATTTACTATTATATTCTTTTGAGATTTTTATTGTTAAAACCCTTGTGCACATGCATAGGTTTCCTTTTGGAATGGATATCAAAATGCAACATTAAATTAGAAAATATACCTTAATTATCATATCCATCAAATATAATTTAGATAGGATCCAAATAAATTTTATTTACTCACAATTTAAACATTACTATCATTTTAAAGATATTTGCTAATTTGAAAGGAAATGATATTGTAGTGATTTATTTTTCATTTCTTTCATTATTGGATTGTATTTCTATATGTTTATATATATATAACCTGTTTTAATTCTTGTATAATGACTTTTCTGTTTCTAATTTAGTTTTATGAGTTAATTATATAAGTAGTACAATTCAAATTTCAGTGACATTTTGTATAATATTTTGAACTTTGCATCTCAGTAATTTCTTATGTAAATGTCATGTCTCATAAATCTTCTTTCATGAGATAATTTTTACCATGTTCTAATTTTTATCAATTGTTTTATAGTTCTATATCTTTGCATTATTACATCATTATTTGTAGTTTATTTTGCTTTGGTAAAAATTCCAATTCTTTCTTTGGGAATAAAATAGCTCCAAAGATAATATTTGTTGCAATTTAGGATATTGATCAATTTTGTATCAAACCTAGCAGTGATATTTTATGTTCTTTTTCCAATTAAATTATAGATCAGGAAGATTAATATCTAAAACTTATAAAGAACTCATAAAACTGAACACCAAAAAAACAGTCTAATTTGAAAAATGGACAGAAGACTTCAATAGACATGTCTCCACACAGATGGCCAATAGACATATGAAAAGATGCTCAATATCACTAATCATCAAAGAAGTGCAATTTAAAACCATAATAAAATACCACCTGACTCTGGTCAAAATGGCTATCATCAACAAATCAACAAACAAATATTGGTGAGGATGAGGAGAAAAAGGACTCCTCATACACTGTTTGTGAAAGTGCTGATTGGTGCAGTCACTATGGAAAACAGTATGGAGATTAAAAAAATAAAAGAAAACCTAAAAATTAGAACTCCTGGGTATTTATCCAAAGAAATATAAAACATTAATTCAAAAAAATCCATGCACCCCTATGTTCACTGCATTGTTATTTACAACAGCCACCCAGTGTACATCAGGCAGATGAGTGGATAAAAAAACTGTGGTGTATATCTATATATACACAATGGAATATTACTCAGTCATAAAAAAGTATAAACACTATTCATTTGGCACAGTACCCTGCAGGCCCATCCATTTTGTCACAGTGGATGGGCCTACAGGGTACTGTGCTAAATGAATAAGTAAGACAGAAATGACAAATACGATATGTGGGTATACTCAGAATGTAGGTATTTAATTATTGATATTTGTGGAATCTAAAGAAAACAAACAAACAAAATGGAAACAAATTCATACTTACTGAGAAAAAACTGATGATTGCCAGTTGGGAGAGTAATTGGGTATCTGGGTAAAAAAATGTGAAGGGATTAAAGGTACAAATTGGTATTGACAAAATAGTAGTGGGGATGGAGGTAAAGTACAGCATAGGAAATATAGTAAATAATATTGTAATCAATATGCATGGTGCCAGATGGGTACTGGAATTACCAGGAAGATCACTTCATAAATTATATATAAATATCTAACCATTGTGCTGTATATCTGAAACCAATCTATACTAATAAAAGCCTAGGTGGTCCTTGCACCCTCATATGTGACATGGTCACAATATGGCCGCCACAAGATGGCCACCATAAGACGGCTACCACAAGATGGCTGCTTGCACAGCAGAGGTGGGTCCCAAGGCTGCTCAGTGCAATGAGGCCTGCGAGTTCTGAAGTTCCGTGCTGTGCAGAGGAGGCGGGTCCCAGCGTAGGAGGCAGATTTAGGCAGGGGAGGGCAGCTGACTGTAGGTTTCAGCCTGATCCCTGCAGGCCACCTCAAGGGACCCACCCATCCAGCTCAAAGAGCATCAGTGTTCTTCATTTTTGCCTCTTTGTCATGTGTCACCTTCTCCCTTTTTCTTCTATACCTTAAGACATATTTTAACCAATTACATGCATTAAAATATTCTGTTTGAAATACCTGGGATGAAATGTATTTTCTTATCTACTAACACCAATTCAGCTTTTGATCCTTCTATTATTATTGTTCTATGCCTTTACTAATAATGTACTGTCTAATTAGTATAAATTTAAAATAATATTATCTGGTTTGGCAGAGTTATCTACATTGCCAACAGAAATTGTCTTCGAGTATTGTTCATATTTCTTTTATAGTCTATTTGTCACCTTTGATAAAAAATTCTATTGAAATATTGAGTGGAATTTTATTGAATTTAACATATTAATTTAGGCAAAAATGACATCTTTTTAGCATTAATTAGTCCTCTTTCTTTTTTCTTTTGTCTTTATTGATTAACGTATTACATATATATCCTCATCCCCCAATGCCCCCCATCCCCTTCTCATTTCCTCACCACCACCCCTAGTGTCTGTGTCCATTGGTTATGCTTATATGCATGCATACAAGTCCTTTGGTTGATCTCTCCCCTTTCCCCTCTCCCTCCCCTGATATCTTTCTGAGATTTGATGGTCTGATCATGCTTCTCTTTTTAAAAGACTATAACTCTCCATTATTTGAATTATACTTTATTTACTTCAATAATAGTTTGTAATTTTTATCTGTATAAATATTCTTGTATTTATAATATTTGTTTCTAGGTGCATCATTATTTTAATTGCTTTTATAATCATTTTTTTCTTAGCCCTTATTTTTCTATGGTATTTCTTTTTCCTCATGTATAAAATTGTTATAAAATTTTTTCAGTGGTTTAAAATCTACCACTTTGCAAAACTTCAAGTGTAGTCCTTAAAGCTATCTTTAGAAATTTTCCTTGTAAGTAATCTTAAATATAACTTGCTTTATATATATATAATTTTAAGTTCACATCTGTTCATTTTTTCTTGTTTTATTGGATTATTGAGAATTTTCATTAAAATTATAAATAATGTGGGAGTATACTCTAAATATTTCTAAATATTATATTTATATTAGGTTATTATTCTTATATACTTCTTATGAGTCTAAGAATACCTAGTTATATTTCTTATCTTCTTAATTTTATGGAAATCAATGTTTGTTTGGTAAGTGAAAGAATATTTTTCTTATACAGAATAATATTCTTACTATCAGTGTCAGTGTTCCTTGCCAAGCATTTGGTTAAGGTTTAGCTATATAATTCTTATTCAAGCAGCTTTAGTTGGTATCTGGACTCAATAGCATTGAGCAAGTAGCTGAAAATTCAAGAAGTCTTCATTTACCTTCTTAGCAGCTCAGTGTACCTCCACGTTTCTATTCATCAACGTGGGTATCTTGATCTTCCACATATTATGCTGATCTCAGTATGCTCAGACAATTTGCCTGGCATGTAAAATCTAAGAGGGTATCTTTGAAACATGAAAGAACAAGCTGCGGAACTCTTGAGGCTCAATTTCAATGCTACAGTGAATCATTTCCAGGACATTTAAATGTTCAAAGCAGGTCATGGGCAAGGCCACATTAAGAGGGTGGAAATATAGCATACTTCTAACAGGATAATTGGAAAAGAATTTGTGCTCATTAATCTGCCACAAAGTTATTTGAAAAATTAAACTATTTATTTTTCTAATATATTTGAATCTAGGAATATATTTGAAAATATTTTTGTGTGTGTTGTGTGCATGTGCTTGTGTGTATGTGTGTAAGCTGACAAGTTAAAACTAAAACTCAGCAAAATATTATGTTGCAGTCTTGAGTTCAAAATACCTAGGATAGAACAGTGGTCTGGGACTCAGGATTTCTTCAGTTCAGCCTTGAAGCAGAATTCCTTCTTCTTTGGAAAACAGTGTTTTCTGTTAAGGCCTTCAACTGTCTGGATAAGGCCACCACATTATTAAGGGTAATCTTTTTACTAAAAGTTAACTGATTACAAATGTCAATCACATCTACAAAACACCACCACTGTAACATCCATACTAGTATTTAATCAAACAACTGGATATTATAGCCTAGTTTAGTTGATGGAAAATTAATCATCATAGTCCTGAGGCAGGTAGGTGCACAGTTCTGAGGAACTAGTACTGAGAGTGTTGCAATAGGAGGAGTAAGTAGCACCCAGACAATGCGGATCTTGTGCTTAATAAACACTATAAACTCCCATAAAAGTATTTTAGTCTCTGGACATAATAGGGGTCTGAATCCCAAATACTCTGAGTCAATCATTGATTGGCCTTACCTATATCTTACAAATATTTTCTAAATGTGACCACATTTTCTGTTAAAACCCTGGGGCAAGATACTATCATCTCTTGCAAGACAACTGCAACAGCTATATATATATTTTTTTCAGAGAGGGAGGGAGAGGGAAAGAAAGATAGAAACATCAATGATGAAAGAGAATGATTGATTAGCTGCCACCTGCACATCTCCTAATGGGGATCAAGCCTGCAATCCAGGCATGTGCCCTTGACCAGAATCAAACCTGAGACCCTTTAGTCTGCAGGCTGATGTTCTATCCACTGAGCCAAACCAGCTAGGGATGCAAACAATCTTTTTATCAGATTAATTTTATTCCTCCCTCAACATAGCAGTATCCACAGAACAACCTAATAATATTTCAACTGGCTTTCATCATGAGCCATTTCATAGTTTACAAGCTTCCATTGATGTCCCATTTCAATTTCTTTAAGATTAAATTCAAGAATATGATATCTATGGTCCACATAGTCTGACTATATGGACCATAGTTGTCTTACTATAATATCTGCTGTGCTTTCTTTTTTCTTCATGCTCCAGCAAAAAATAAAGTCTTTAGAATATTTTTGCTATAAAATTTGCATAACTTTAATTTTTTTTTTATCATTTTGGTTAAAGTATCCAATTGAGGATTCTTAATATATTTATGATGTTGTACAATGATCACTGCTATCTTATGCCAGAGCATTTTTATCTTACCAAAAAGAAATCCCTGACCAATTAAGCAGTCAGTTACCATTCCCCTGTTAAACTAAAACGAAAAAATATAAACTAAAACCTACTGTCTAGAAACAACTAAAGAATATGTTCTGATTTCCCACAACATAAGATCCCACAACAGGGTCTACCTTATGTTAGAAAACAGAAATGACATGCTTTGTAACTGGAATGTGCAATACAGTGAATATGATATACACTGAGTGGCCAGATTATTCTGATCTCTGAACACCTAATAATCTGGTCACTCAGTCTATATCCTATGTAATAAAAGACTAATATGCAAATTGTCCCCTCAACCAGGATTTTGACTAGCAGGGAGGCCAGACAACTTCACATGTTCTACCCCCTTGGCCAGGCTGGCCGGACCCCACCATGCACAAATTTATGCACTGGGCCTCTAATACCGAGTGGCCAGATTATGCATTCAGAGATCTTAATAATATTGCCACTCAGTGTAATTAAGAACACGCAAAGGTATAAAATCCAGACAGGTATTTAATAGTGTTAAAGAGGTATCAAACAGGAGACTGTTTAACTTCTTTTTAATCTGAATCAAGAGTAGGAATTCATAATTGCCATTAAATAGAAGTCCAGCTATTTCCATGGTATACTCTGCACACAAAAATACTGAGTGATGCTCAGACTGTATGTTCATGGTTGAGCAATGACCCAAGAATCAAGAGGTCCCAGATTAGATCTTAGATTCCTGGTCAGAGCACAGGCTTAGGTTGCAGGCTCAATCCCCAGTGGGGGCCTGTCGGAGGTAGCTGGTTGATGATGTTTTTCTCTCATCCATATTTCTGTTACTCTATCCCTTACACTTACTCTCTAAAATCAATAAAAAATAGAGTGATGCATCTTCCAAAATTTCTGCATCGATATTGAAAATGCTTTAATAGAAAGTTGAACTGCAGAATTGAGTGAAGGCATTTGAAACAATGCAGTCTGCCTTTTTAAGAACATATTGGAGGAAATTAACCTCCTTTCATATACTCCAGATAGAATTTGATATTTTTAACAAAGTGTCTAAGTACAATTTGAATACATATAAGAAAGAATACAACATAGGAAAACACATCAGCTGGTCAGAAGAATAGCATGGGCCCTACAAAGAATCTGCAAAACACAACAGTGAAAAGCATGCATACTAAATTTAAACTTGGACACAATTCTAGCAGTACAACTTTTAAAATACTCACTAAAGTAGGAAATACTTCTACCTCCACAATTCTCCCAGTATGTATAGTCTTTAAAATCAATTATAAATGTTCATAGAAAGATGCACAGGTTTATTCAATGCAGCATTTTTGCAAACAGAGTCCATTGATAGGGGAATAAGTAATATATACACATGGTTTAGTAATAGTATGAAAATCAGTGGTTGAAATAAAGCTTCTCAACTATGTATATTGATATGAAATAAGTAAAAATAACTTTTATCTAGCATGGTATTATGTATATAAAGTTGAACATACAAAAATGCTGTTATAAAAATATGAAGTCAATATAAAATGTAAAAATATGGGTAAGAAAGATATACACCAATTTGTAAGAATGATTGTATCTAAGGTGGATGAGAGGAATGATGGTACTGAAGAGTCACACAAAGTAGACTTTAATTGCACATCATATCCATAAGGTATGAAACAAATATTATAATATGTTAACCTGTGTTAAATTGCACCAGTGTGTAAATGTGCATGTGCTATAATAGTCTGTGGAAATTTAATTATTTAAAGCCAATACAGAAGCAATTTTAAAAGTTAGGTGAATTCTTATCAAGAAGTATAAGGCCCTTAGGTGGAAATTACTTAGTTACAATGCCATTTTTCATACTTACATAAACGAGGGTGATTCTTCCTACTTTTAAATAATAAGTTTAACTAAATTTAGGAACACTTAAAAGCCAAATTTCATGCTTGAAAAGTTTATGGATTAAAACACATTAACTGATTCAATATTCTTCTTGCTTTTTCCAATATCATCTCTTGCAAGACAACTGATGTGAAAGGAAATGCTAAATTATTATAAGTTCAACAACCACTTTAGTTAATCTAACATGTAAAATTATGCACAGTGTTTACTGAACTTAAAAATAATCATGTAAACACTATTTAATTGCTAATCTAGGAGTAAAACTTTTGAGGATTACACCACTCCTAATTGTCACATATATTTCTCTATGTCTTCTATACTGAATTTTCTTAATTATATAGCCATTGAATGAATAACTATGGAGGTCTGAGAATTTTGTTAAAATAAATGTACATTTAAATTTTATAGCCTTCATGTGTGATGTAAAGTTCCAATTTCTAATAAAGAGCAGATATATCCAGATAAAAATGCAGTATTTTTCTTTTATATCCATTATATAAATTCTGGGATTAATTGCCAAGACAATAAAGATTTAGTCTTCAATCACAAAATATGTTAGGTAGTCTATTTGTATAGATATCAACACAGCCATTTCTATACAGATGATATATTTATCAACATTTTAATTAGAGGCAATACTGTTGACATATATTAAAGTTAACTATCTTAATGATGATTTGAATGATTGTAGAATACTATTAATAGGAGAAATATAGAAGGGGTAAAAATACTGTAATTCCAGCTTCTGAATGTATCAACAGTCACACACATACGTGCACACATATGTTCAGTGAAATTCATCCTAGAACAAGATTTTCAAGCAAGTAACCATCTAACCTAATTTAGACATCACCTATAATACAATTTCTCTTTGGTAAAATTAAGATAAGGCATTTCTACTCATAGTTTGGATGTTTGAGAGATTCTAACATATTCATTGGTAAGTGATGGAGGCCTCTGCATAAATATTTCAAATACAAAGCAATATTAGAAGCAGACTGTGAATTAATAATTCTAGACTTTGCCTTTTAAATTTTTATAAACTATATATAAAAATTTAATATTTTAATCACTTAAAATGTACAGTTATATGGCATTGAGTACATTCCCATCACCACCAAATATCTCCAGCAGTTTCTCAGTTTTGCCGATTGAAACTGCATCCATCAAACACTAATTACACATCTCCCCCACCCCCACCTCTTTTGAGAAACCACTTCAGCCTGAAACAGCTTTCAGGTTGATTGAACATTGAAAATAATATCTTCCTCGATTTAAAAATCTCAAAAGCTGTTTTCTAGATAGTCTTTTATTAATTGCCTATTTTCATATATAAAATGATTTATCCTCAATGCATATTAATGTGGCTTTTTCTTTGAGTATTCAAAGGACATTTATTATTTTGGTAGTTTGCTAAAATTGCATAGTTGGCTGGAGTTCATAATAATGTGAAGAGCTTACTTCTGCATATTGTTTCATTCTTAGTATTTAATTATTGATTAAATATGTATTTTACTGTTAATATATATTAACTGGTAGATATGATACTCTATTTTTAATTATTTCTTAATACTTTATTGTCCCCTTTCTGCTGTTTTTTTCTTCTTCAAAATTACAGCATACTAAATTAGAGCTAGGTATTTTGGTTGTGCACTCCTCCATTACACTGTCTCAATATGGAATTTCACATGTTATAATGTTAAACTAACATCACATTTTTAACATCTAATAATATTATTCATTTGATGGTAAATACCACCAGTGCATTTGCAAAATCCAAATATATTAGTAAATACATAGATTCCCCCCCCCCCCCGCATTTCTGTACTTGGTACACAATTAAATACCTCAAAAAAAATCAAATGACTTTAAAAGGCATAAAACCAGACTAATACATGAAAAAATAAATAAAACTAAACTACTTTCTTACATCATGTTTGCCAGTATCATTTTTTAAACTTAATTTTTAAATTATAATTTATGTTAAATATTATTTTGTATTAGTTTTAGGTGTACAGCATAGTGACTAGACAACCACATACTTTACAAAATGTTCACCCATGTATTTCCAGTACCACCTGGGCATTATGAGTAGTTATTAAAATATTAGTTATAGTCCCTAAAATATATATATATATAAATAAAAATAAAAGGCATAAAACCAAACAATAAGCTAAGTTGTCTTCACATAGATCTCCTTCACCATAAGCAAATAAGGCATTTCCTAGTATTGCTAAACAGATGGCTACCTTTACTGTATTACTTCACAATTCATATGAACAATTTGAAGGAAGTTTATTCTTTAAAGTAAACTGATATTGTTAAGTTTTAGGTATTCAAAGAAAAATAATAAAGATTCTTTGCTTTTCCAAGTTGATTTAATGTTACCAATATTGGATGGATAAAAAAGATAGGTTTTACATGTTTGTTCTTTCTTCCTTTGTAGAGCTAATATGGAGAATAATTTTAAATTATTATATATTGAAGCCACCTTATAAAAGCAAATTAAATTCCTTGATAGATAAGCTAAGTAAAATGTACATAGTAGTAATGTACAGTATACTATATTCTCAAATACTAAACACAAATCAGTTGTTATGAAATCATTATGGTGAGTGATAGGAATGGACAGGAAGACAAGCAGAGATTAAGGGAGATAAAGGCATTGATATTGGAACATCATAGAAAGGAAATTGAGGAAATTGTAGACACCTTATTTGACATTAGAAAGATAAAAGAAAAAAATCAAGACAATGCTTAAAATAAAACTATTGAACTTTTTAAAACAATCATTATTCGCATATGAATACCTACATTCTGAGTATACCCACAAAATCTCATTGGAACATCACAATCACTCAATAAGCTACTATTTTATCCTCATTAATAAATTAATATAATGATAATTTTAAATATTTTGTATTGCCTAAAAGGTCATTATGTTCAAGGAACAGAAATGGAAGTAAATAGAATTCAAGTTTTTCAACTTCATATCCAATGTAATTTATGTTGTGCCAAATTTCCTACATCTGCATTGAAAATGCTTTTTAAGACATTTTATGAAATGCACCAAAACAACCATAAGACACATACAATGAACATGTCAAATTTCCAATAAGGATTTACCAATGTATATTGATATGTGATTAGAATTGTAGAAAATGAATACATTAACAAGTATTGCAGAAAATCACCAATGTTCATGTCCCACAGGTTGAGAACCGCTGCTGTAAAAGCCCAAGACCATTGGAAAACACAGATATTTTCATTATGATTCATTACCAGTAACAAAATTACAGTTATGAAGTAGAAACAAAAATGATTTTATGGTTGGGGTCACTACAACATGAGGAACTTTATTAAAGGGTCGCGGCATTAGAAAGGTTGAGAAATACTGCCTTAGATTGTCAAATGAAAGAATGACTACATCCAACACAACAATAGCTTTCTGGTGTGAATGAATCAAAATTATAACTTTTTTTTGTCAGATTAGCAAAAAATAATTTTTTAAAAATATGAAATGTATTTTAATAAACACTGACTTTATATTTATTCAAAGTGTGTGTATACATATTGCTTAGTTCTTCTATCTTTTTTTATTGTTGAAAGTATTACAGATGTCCCCTTTGTTTGTTTTTCCCATTGACCCCTTCCACCCCACACCCACCTCTCCCAGGCCTTCATCACTTTATTGTCTGTGTTCTTATCTATAATAATCTATAATAATAAAATAACAATATGCTAATTAAACCAGACAGCAGAACAACTTTCCAGACATCACTCCAGATGTCCTTCTGGACAATCTTCCAGAAGAAGCTGAGGAAGGTGGTGGGGGCGAGGAAGAGGAGGTTAAGGGCTCTCAGGCAGGCAGGCAGAGTGGTTAGGGGTGATCAGGCAGGCAGGTAGAATAGTTAGGGGCAATCAGGCAGGCAGGTAGTGTGGTTAGGGTCAATCAGGCAGGCAGGTGAGCTGTTAGGAGCTAGTGTTCCCAGATTGAAAGAGGGTGCAGGCCCAGGTGAAGGACCCTACTTCTTTGCATGAATTTCATACACCGGGCCTCTAGTATGCATATAAGTTTCCCCATTAATCACTCCCCACCCACCCACCACCTCCACCTTCCCTTTGAAATTTGTCAGTCCATCAGTTTATTTTGTTAATTATATTTCACATATGAGTGAGATCATGTGATACCTATTTTTTTTGGTGTGCCACAGAATTTTAGCAATTATTATATGTGTACCTTGAGATGAAAAAGGTTGAAAATATCTGTTATAAAGTGTGGAAATAGATCATCTGCATTGTGAAGATTGTAAATTGCCTTTTAGTATAAATGTTTTCATATAAAAGAAAACTTATACTATCTTATTCTAGCAGTTGGAAACTTATGTGATTTTTTTTGTAATTAAGTACAAATGTGTTCTGGGATATCCATTAGACCTCAACATCTTAGAAAATATTTCAAACAATCAGAATATTTTCATACTGAATAGAGTATTGTATAAGAAAGTGAGGTATCTGACATTAGAAGTGTTCAAAGAGAAATGAAATCATCTTCTGACAGAGAAATTACACATGAAATGTAGTCTAGTGCTTAGACTGCATATATCTAAAGACTATTTTAATGCATATATTCCATAAGTCTGCTGCAAAACCATTATGTCACTTATAAACTAACATACCCAGAATTGAATTATTAATTGAGTGCCATTAAATTTAAAATATCTTATTAAGATTGACAAAACCAAAATGCATGTCTGGGAAAAATACAAATCTTGAATAATATTTTAAATTATCAGGTTGATAAGGAAGTTGTAAATATTATTAATTCTGTCCTCTGTTCCTTCTTTCATCTCACTCAGAAAAAATAAATTCATGGACACTAAATTAGAGTTTTAAAATGATCAAATCATTCAGGATAAACAGACCCATGATACTTATATGCCTTTCTAGTATGAAATAGACCTATAAAGAACTATGATGATAATGTTAACAATAGCTGTATTAACTGATGGATAAGTGGACCATGTTTTTTACTGAAACTTTTTATCTTTACTGATACATCTCTGTTATTTTCTAGATTGTTATGTATTCCCTATTTTCAAACAATAGATTTTAAAGCTAAGGAAAAATTTCTATTTTACATTTCTCCCAAGATTCTTAGTCCTGATTATTATTAACTAGAGACCCAGTGAATGAAATTCATGCATGGGGGTGTCCCTAAGCCTGACCTGTATCCTCTCCAATCTGGAACCCTTTGGAGGATATCCAACTGGGCCTGAACTGGCAGTCGGACATCCGTCTCACAATCCAGGACTGTTGGCTCCTAACTGCTTGCCTATCTGCCTGCCTGATTGCCCTCTGCTAACCTGCTGGCCTGATTGATGCCAAACTGCTCCCCTGCCAGTCTGATCTCACCCCAGCTGCCCTCCCCTGCCAGCATGGTCACCGTTAACTGCCCTCCTGTGCTGGCCGGGTGCATCCAACTGTCCTGCCCTGCAGGTCTGATCGCCCCCAGCTCCTCTCCCCTGCCAGCCTGGTCGCCCCTAACTGCCTTCCCCTGCCAGCCAAGTAGCCCCTAGCTGCCCTCTTCTGCAAGCCTGGTCACCCCCAACTACCTTTCCCTGCTGGCCTTTTCACCCCCAACTGCCCTCATTTGCTGGTCTGATCGCCCACAACTGCCCTCACCTGCCAGCCATCTTGTAGTGACCATCTTGTGATGATGTGAGGTTGATCATCTTGTGGTAGCCATCTTGTGATGACATCACATGAGGGCATCATGTGACGCAACCTAGGCTTTTATTAAATATGATAATATTTTAGCCTGACTTTAAGAGTCAGTGCATGAATGAAATAGGTACTCTATTGACTTTAATAGTACTTGCCCCAGTGACTTTGGAGATATTGTATGTACCGTATTTTTTGGACCATAAGACGCACCGGACCATAAGACGCACCAGTTTTTAGAGAAGGGAAATGAAGAAAAAAAGATTCTGAAACAAATAGTGTCCTAAAATATTTTATGTGCATTAAAACCCAACATCACAGTCATAAACACATGTAATCAACCCTGTAAAGTAAACAGCAGCATTTAGAACCATTTTAGAGCCGGGCAAGCACACAGAGACCACACAGAGCCGGGCAAGTAAAAAAATTTTTTTTTTTACAGTATATGTTTAGGCTATATTTGGACCATAAGACACAGGGACTTTTTCCCCCCACTTCTGGGGGGGAAAAAGTGCGTCTTATGGTCCGAAAAATACGGTAGTTTTCTTTTTCATTATATACCAAGTTTCAGAGCATCTTCATATGCAGAGTTCTACTTGTTAGTGTGGTTTATATTAAATCATGCACAAAATGTGGATTGAACAAAACTATGAGAGTAAAAATCAATGCATGTAAATAAGAATATTATTAAAATAATGCTGTACTTCATTATAATTATATAGTGTTGTTACGAACACACTGACATTAAACTGAAAGATTGAGTTTACAAGGAAGGTTGATAATGGAACAATGGGTAAAATCATTAATTTTTCATTGTGTGCTTTCTTAATGAGAAAGGCACTGGTTCTTCCCCTTGCCAAGAATATTTTTCTCTCAGACTCCTGGATTCACACTTTCACTACCTTCAAGTCTTTAATGTTGCTCCCAATGAGATCAAAACCTGCCTGCTCAGAGTAAAACTGCAAAACTCAATCCCTTTCCCCTGTTTTACTCTGTGTTTGTGCTGTAGCAATTTACTCTTCTAAAATGCTATATAATTTACATATCATTAAGTTCTTTTGTTCATGGAATGTCTTCCCCCTCTAGAATATAAGATATATGAGGGCAGACATTTTTATCTGGTTTGCTCCTGATATTTCCTATGCACCTTATAATACCTGACCCTTAAAAGTACAATAAATATTGCATTATCTACCTATGGAGTGAATAAATGCACAGAGTTAAACATTTTAAATACTTCAATTTAGTACATACTCTACTTGTGAGATTCATGGAGTGAAAACAGGTGAAAACAGTAAGCCATGCTTGCTTTTGTCTTATATTTAATGTATTTCTTTATATTTTTAGTTAAGAGTAATGTTTGTTATAGAATGAAACAAACATACACACACACACAAAAAAAAAACACAAAAACAAACAAACATCTGTTCCTCTAATTCTCTCTCTAATTAGCCAAATTTAATAATCTGAAATACTAATTTTAGTATTTTTTCATGTACTTACAGATGCATATAACTATAGATGTGCATGTATATTTATTAGTTATTATTGTATTTTCATAATAATAAGCATATATTGCATGCATTTGAATCTTTTAACATAATTTTTAATCTTTTAACAAAAAATACAATGAAGAAGACTTCAGTTGTGCAAAACAGTGATAATGATTTGATTTAGCTTTATATTTTGATAGACAAAAAATAATTATTGAGATATAATTCCTCAACCAACTACTGAATAAAAGTGCCATGATGCAATATTTCTCTTGGTATAAATTCCAAAATTGGAATTACTTAGTCATAGAGTTCATGCATTTTTAATTTTTTATTATTTTTCTATGTTTTATAAGTGTTTTAAATTATTAATTACTCCACAAAACACTTTTCCATTAATTCACTTGTCTTTAATTTTTTTCTTCTTCACCAGAACATACAATAGTTTAAAGCTAGCACAGAATTTGAGATTTAAAAAATATGACTATAGTTACACTATTTTTTTAAATTATTTTTATTAAAGTTATCGTGGTAATATTGATTAATAGCATCACAGGTTTCAATTGTACATTTCTATGATACAGCATCTGTATATCTCACTCTATGCCAACCATCCAAAGGCAAGCTATCTTTCATCAGCACATACTACGCTACCTCCACCCACATCTCTTTCCCTCTGGCAAACACCGTTCTGCTGTCTGTGTCCATGAGTTTCAGTTTTACATATGAGTGAAAACAAATGCTTCTTAGCTTTACTGAGCAACTAATTTCACTTAGCATAATTTTCTTAAGATCTATCCATGTTGCTTCAAAAGGCAGCATGTAATCTCTTCTCATGATCAAGTAGTGTTCCACTGTGTATCTATATACACTAGTATATCACATCTTCTTTATCCAGTCCTCTATTGAAGAAACTTTGGTTATTTCCATGTCATGGCCGCCCTGAATAATGCTGTAATGAACAGTGGTTGTGTACATGTTTTCGAGTATATACCCAAGAAAGAGATTGCTGGGTCATATGGAAACTTTATTCTTAATTTTTGAGGAACTGCCAGACTAATTTCCATAGTGGCTGTACCAGTCTACATTCCCACCAGTAGTGAGTGAGGGTTCCTTTTTCTCCACAGTCTCACCAATACTTGCTATTTCTTTTCTTATTGATAATAGCCACTCTAAGAGGTATGACGTGGTATTTCATTGTATTTTATTTGAATAACCCTAACTGTTAGTGAGGTTGAACAACTTTCATATATCTGTTGGCTGTTCATATCTCTTCTTGAGGGAGGTGTCTGTTCAGGTAGTCTGCCCATTTTTTAATTGAATTGTTTGCTTGGTGTCTAGTTTTATGAGTTCTTTAATATTTTGGGTATTAAATCTTGCTTTTGCACAAGTTTTTTAGTCTGATTTAGTCTCATTCATTTACTTTGCCTTTACTTCTTTTGCCTTTGGAGTCAAATTTCTAAAATCTTCTCTAAGATCAAGATCCATAAGTTTAGTATCTATGTTTTCTTTTGTGTAATTTATCGTTTCAGATCTTTTATTTAGGTCTTTGATCTACTTGGAATTGATATTTGTACACAGGGACAGATTGTAGTCCAGTTTCATTCGTTTGCATTTATTTCATTAAATTTTCCCAGCAGCATTTATTGAAGAGGCTTTCTTTTTTCCATTTTGTGTTTCTGGCTCCTTTGTTGAAAAGTATCTGCCTATATACATGTGGTTTTATTTCTGAGCTTTCAATTATGTTCCATTGATCTGTTTGTCTCTTTTTATGCAATACCATCTGTTTTTGATTATCATATATTTGTAGAATAGTTTGAAGTCAGGTAGGGTGATACTTCCAGCTTTTTTTTTCTCCTTCAGAATTGCTTTGGTTATTAAAGGTGTTTTTTGTTTTTGTTTTTTTGTTTTCTTGTGTGTGTGTGTGTGTGTGTGTGTGTGTGTGTGTGTGTGTGGCTCCATGAAAATGTAATGATTTTTTTGGTCTTATATCTTTAAAAAATAACATTGGGATTTTGATGGGTTTGCATTACATCTATATATTATTCTGTATAATATAGCCTTTTTAAATATGTTGATTCTTCCCACCAATGAACACAGATATCTTACCATTTTGTTGTATCTCTTTCAGTCTTTTTGAATAATGCTTTATAGTTTTCAGTATAAAAGTCTTTCACATCCCTTGATAATTTTAATCCTATAAATTTTATTATTTTGTTTGCAATTGCAAAAGCAACTTTTCCCCCCTGAAACTTGGTTGTTAATACACAGGAAAGCAGTGGATTTTTGTATACTGATTTTGTGTTCTGCAAATTTACAGTGTTTGTTTATCGTTTCTAATGGTGTCTTGGTGGAGTGTTTAGAGTTTACTATGTACAGACTCATGTTATCTGCAAAAGTGACACTTTGATTCTTTCTTCCCAATTTGAATGCCTTTATTTTTTTAAAAAACTTACCTTTATTGTTGAAAATATTACATTTCCCCTTTTTCCCCCATTAACTCCTTCTAGCCCCTACCTATCTCCCCTGCCCCAGGCCTTTACCACATTATTGCCTGTGTCCATGGGTTGTGCATATATGCATGTAAATTCTTTTATTAATCTCTTCCCACACCCCCACTGCCCTCTGAGATTCAACAGTCTGTTTCATGCTTCTCTGTCTCTGGATCTGTTTTATTCATCAGTTTATCTTGTTCTCTGGATTCCACATACGAGTGAGACTATGTGATATTTGTCTTTCTCTGATTGGCTTCTTTTACTAAGAATAATAGTATCCAGGTCCATCTATGCTGTCTAAAAGGGTAAGAGATTATTCTTTTTTTTACTGCCACATAATATTCCATGGTGTAAAATGTACCGCAGCTTTTTTAGCCACTCATCTCCTTGGGGGCACTTGGACTGTTTCCAGATCTTAGCTATTACAAATTGTGCTGCTATGAACATAGGGGTGCACACATTCTTTCTGATTGGTGTTCTGGGTTTCTTAGGATATATTCCTAGAAGTGGGATCACTGGGACAAAAAGCAGTTCAATGTTGAATTTTTTGAAGGAACTCCATACTGTTTTCCATAATGGTTGCACCAGTCTTCATTCCCACCAGCAGTGTACTAGGGTTCCCTTTTCTCAGCATCCTCACCAGCACTTGTCATTTGTTGACTCCTTGATGGTTGCCATTCTGATAGGCAACCTCATTGTTGTTTTAACTTACATCTCTCTGATGATCAGTGACTATGAACAATTTTTCATTTGTCTCTTGGCCATTTGTCTGCTTTGGAAAAGTGTCCATTTAGGTCCTTTGCCCATTTTTAATTGGATTGTTTGTTTGTTTTTAATTAAATTGTATGAGTCCCTTATATATTTTGGTATATATGTTTTCCTATAAAGTGGGCTCCCTCTTCATTTGTTGATGGTTTCTTTTGCTGTGCAGAAGCCTTTTATTTTTATGTAATACCAATTGCTTATTCTTCCTTTGTTTCCCTTACATTAGGAGATGTATTGGCACACATATTAACATGAGAGATGTCTGAGATTTTGCTGCCTATGGTTTCTTCTAGGATTTTTATGGTTTGACAACTTACACTTAAGGTTTTTTTAATTTATTTATTTTTTTATCCATTTAGAGTTTATTCTTGTGTATAGTATAAGTTGGTGGTCTATTTCAATTTTTTGCATGCATCTGTCCAATTCCCCCAACACCATTTATTGAATACACTGTCTTGACTCCATTGTATGCTCTTGCCTCCTTTGTCAAATATTAATTGAGTATAATGGCTTGGGTCTATTTTGAGGTCTCTCTTCTGTTCTTATGATCAATATGCATGTTTTTTCCAACTTTTTTCTTTCTTTCTCAAGATTGCTGTGGACATTCAGGGTCTACTTCAGTTCCATATACATTTTTGTAGTATTTGTTCTAGATCTGTCTGTAAAGTATGTTAATACTGATTGCATTGAATCTATAGATTAAAATATTTTAATCTCTTTGGTCACGTACTAGTTTTGTTCATTCATTTTCTCAGTGCATTAAATTGCCTGTCTGTGTTTTCTTGTAACTTATTAAGAGTTTTCAGCACTGCAATTTGAATTCTCTGTCATTTATCTCACATATTTCCATGTGTTTCAGTTTGCTTACTGGAAATTTTTATTACCTTCCTGAGCTGCCTCACTACCTGGTTATTCTTGGTTTTTGATGGGTTCCTATTCTGTGTAGTCTTCTATGTATTGGCACATCTGTAGCATATTTCTATGAAGAGGTGTTTCTACTTGTTTATAGTATGCGGCCAGAAATCTCATATTTTTCAGCTCTGAGAAATCCCAAAGTAGATCTCCAGGGCCACCGTCAGTAGGATGGTGCTGCTTGGGGGTGGGGTTTGCTTTGCCATCAGGTAAAGTTGTCCTTGGATCAGGCATAGGAAGGGAAATAACAATTCCTTGGTAATATTTCTCAGGTTTGCAGATAATGTGCTCCATAACTGAACAACAATGGTGAGGGAGGAGAGTTTTGGAAGTCTAAAGGAAGGTAGGGCTGTGTGGCCCATTTTCTTTGGATCACCAACCATTAGACAATGGACAGTTGTAGCAAAATCCTTGACCTGTTATTTGGCTGGCTCAACAGTAATTATACCACTCCTTCTTGGAGTGCCCACTGAGACTCTCTGCTCCCCCTGGCTGATGAAAATGCCAGTTATCGTCAGCCTCGTCCCCTCTCTGGGTTGCTGTGCTGCATTAGTTGGCCTTTTGAGATCTCCTCCCTTCTCACATCCTGTTTCTTTCTGTTTGCCCATCTTTAGATTCTCAATGTGCAGATCTCTTGTTGAATTATAGCTGAGTAATTTGCTGAAATTTCAGTGGGAGAAATCAAAGGGATCTCTCATGTTTCCATTCCTCTGATATCACTGGCCCCACTATTTTTAATGAAGATTCTTGACATGGCTCAGGTACATATGTAGACTTCTGGATCAATTATTAATTGGTGCTATTTTCTTTTTAATTATTTTCTATTATTCAATAACCTGATAATGTCTTGCATGCTCAATAAGTTACCATCAATTACTGAAAATTAATCACTTTGCCCTTAGCAAATAAATTCTCATTAAAAAACAACCATAGTTTATTATGGTCAGCTGAATAGACTGTTTTCTTGGTAATAAGTTTACAGGTTCTGTGTGTCTTTTGTAATCTTGAAGTATTACCCTAATTTATGAACTTTTTAGTTCATTTTGTTTGATTCTTTATATCAATTCTTTTATTCTTCATGAAGAATATAATTTTAATACCATATTTTCTTGAATTGAAAATTAAATCTTAAAACTTTAATTTTTAAAAAATTCATTATTTATCACAGTTTATCTCTGTTTCACTTCACTATTTTTGGTCATTGAGATTATGTGTGTGTGTTACATGCTGTTGAGTTGCTTCCAGTTCCTGATGACCCTAAGAATGAATGATGTCCACAATGTCCTAAAAGCTGTTCCTAAGGGGTTAACTAAAATTTTTATTGGTCGTTCATCTCATGGTAAAATTGTGTAACATGTAATGAACCTAAAACAGTTGTATTTTAGCGCAAAATTTTTTTTAAAAGCTATCATGACTATATTATAAAAGTTCCAAAAGCCTCCTAATATTTAAATAAAAGGGGGGGATAGTAGAAGAATATCATGTAAGAAAATATATCCTGTAAGTAAATTACATCTATAATAGAACAATTTTACTTTAAAAAATTAACTTTCATTTTTAATATTAATAGCAAGACACCCAAGAAAAATACACATGGTGTCAAAACAAGCCAAAGGAAAATTGTTTGGGCAAAAAATGAAAAAGGATCACAAGTCAAATTTATAGAAAATCTTCCTTGGTTGAGAATATGCTTGTATATTTTCAGAAAACAACTCCAAGACCATGTGGATTCCTGCAACAGAGAGGAATTTACAGGAGTGCTCCAGCCATGAAGACAGAAGATAAACAGTCCAGAGATGGAATACACTGATGATGCTTTGCCATACTAGCAGTCAGCAGCTGTGAGTTGCTACAGGTTGCCCAAGACCAAACCAGAGAGGGTCAGACATGTATCACCACCATTTGTCCACCATCCAGAACTGAAATATCATTTTGACATGTACACATAAGGAACTGTTTGACATTGAAATTGGTACTCCAAAGAACTGTTGGCCCAGAAAGAAACTTACTACATACTGATTCATTTGCCTCTCAGCATAACCATTATTGCTTGTTTAATTTTGGTTCTTATAAGTGTATTTCTTATATCACATGATCTCCTCATCTAGGGGAAATAATGAACAACATCAACTGATGAACAAAAACAGACCTTTGGAGACAGGGAGGCATTGATCAGACTGTCAGACCTCAGAGGAAAGGTAGGGGAATGTGGGACTTGTATGCACGAATATAAGCCTAACCAGTGGTCGTGGACAACAGAGAGGTGGGGGTATACGTGGAGAGGGGTTTGGAAAGGAAATGGGAGGATGAGGACAAATATGTGATACCTTAATCAATAAAGAAATTTTAAAAAGGTAGGTCAGTTTTAGTCTTGTCATTTTTGTCTACAGCAATGTTTCAGGCTTAATTGGCTCCAGGACCTGTGTGTTTATCTTTCCAGTGGTCCAGGCTATCTGCAGAGTCTCCTCCAACACCATGTACCACATAGACATTTTTTTTTCTATCAGCCCTCATCACTGTATATAGTAATTGAAAATGTGAGAGCGTGGATGAGCTCTGCCTTCGTCTCCAATAACACATCTTTGCTCTTGGTGATCTCTAATTCTTTCATTACTGCCCTTGCAAATTTCAGCCTTTTCATTATTTCTTGATTGCAATCTCCACTGATGTCTAATTGATGACAATATTTAGGCAATAGAAAATTTTCTAAATACATTGATGGAAAGAAATGATACCATCTTAGTAAGTACTTCATTGAATTTTTTAATCAATGAAATTAGCACTTTATATCCTATTTCTGACAGAAACATGTCAAGCACCAGATTATTGGTGTCAAAAAGTCAGCAAGTTTTGATAATTTTTAGTTAGAAGCGGGGCTAGGAGGAGGGCTAAGGGTGTGAAGATGCCAGTCCACTACCCAGGTATGATTTACCACTGAGCATGAAACTTACTAGAACCATAAATTATCAACCAAAGATAAATGAACTTCTATTGTAAAATAGAGATGCAGTGTCAGAACAAAGGATGTAATCTACCTTCAGGAAGTGTTGATTTAAGGGGAATTATCATGATAATTACCCTCATTGCAACTTTGAGAGCTCTGTAGACCATTATAATTCTAAGGTATCTCAAATTAGTTATTATATTTAAAAAGTCATTTTCTAAAATAGACCTAGAGTAATTAAGCCTCTTTTAAAAGCAGGCATAGTTATGATTTATACAGAAATATTATGAACTAAAACTTCTTCAGGAGCTGAAGTGTATATACTGCAAACCTGTTGGAAACCAAGAGCTGCAGGTGCTTCTTTGAAAAAATGACATTTCCATCATCTACCTGACAGCACAACTGAAATATCAAAGTTATAAACATTCTGCTTCTGTGTGCCAGCAGCTGTTACCATGGAAACAGCCTGACTTGCAAAAGGAAAGTAAATGTCCTTAACATAAAATTGTGAGGTTTTGAATATTTTACTAAATATGCATTTGGATGTATCTAACATTTTAGAGATTATAAAAATTTTCATTTTGAATGTTATTTATGTATGTGTACATCCACATATATGACCAAATGCTATTAAACTATTAAATAACACTTGCTTTATTTTAAATTCAATCTTACATAGTATAAATATAATGTTATTACATAAAATAAATTATACTTATCAAAATATTATTATTATATATTACTAAATATTATTGACTTTTCAAAATCTTAAAAAACACAGGTAAACCAAGGAAATATGTAATATGGTCTTTATATTTTACATAAATTAGCACCAACTAAAACACAAGTAAATTTTTTATTAGTCTAAAAATAAACCAAATTTAGTTTGTATTGATTATCTACATTATATTTATGAAGAAACAATCAAATTCATTGTTGAATTCATGCTAATGGTTCTAATATTTTTACCTTATCTTGTTCTGCCACTACAGCACACAGTTTGGTATATGCAAAAAAGTTATGTAATGATTTATGATTCAAAATAATAGTTAATTATGGAGTAATCTTTATATTTTCTTTTTTTAAAAATATATTTTATTGATTTTGTACAGAGAGGAAGGGAGAGAGATAGAGAGTTAGAAACATCGATGAGAGAGAGTCATCGATCAGCTGCCTCTTGCACACCCTCTATTGGGGATATGCCCACAATCAAGGTACATGCCCTTGACCGGAACCGAACCCGGGACCCTTCAGTCCCCAAGCCCACGCTCTCTATCCATTGAGCCAAACCGGTCTCGGCATATATTTTCTTGACCTTTAATATTTACATTTGTGATATATGATAGTCAGTGAAAGACTTTCATGATCTTCAACATATTTTCCTATATTTGGTATTTATAAAACAATAGTAATTTTTATAACTTCAAGGAAGATTAGAATGTAATTTTATAATGCTCTTTTATTGTGTAAAAGCCAATGAAATTTAAAATATACATATGTTTTAGGCTGTAAGATCTTAGCACTGAGTCATATGATGAGCAATTATACTTTGTCCGATATTTTAAAAAACCTTATTAAATATTGCTTCCACTCTTTAAGTTGCTTGGGAGATAATTTTTGATAGATATTATAGTTATTTCAAGAGTTTCATACAGTGCAATATATTAGCTTGAATTCCATTTATATAAACCTGGACTAGTTGAGCAATTGGAAGAATATACATCATTATCAACTCTTACTAGTTAACTGATTTTTGTTATAATTTGTGTATTATATCTCAGTAAGATATGACATGTATTCATTTCATAATTTTTTGAATGGGGATTGATTCTAGGGCTTTTTTTTATAAACTAAGTATAACATATATGTTGATCTTGGATAAAAGCATTTCAAGTTTTTAAGGAACATTATATTTATAACTTTAAAATATATAGTATAAGCACAATTAAAATGCAGATGTACACATATATACAAAAATATTTTCACTACATTGGGTGATTTTAAAATGTGTTCTCTGGAAAGGTAAACAAAATTCATAAATACTTAGCTAGACTAACCAAAGCAAAAACAAACAAACAAAAAAAACAAATTAACAAAATGATAAATGAAAAGGGAGATATTATAAACAATCCCACAAAAGTTCAAAGGATCATCAGAGACTATAATGAACAACTACATGCCAACAAACAACCCAGAAAAAATGCAAGAATTCTTATAACATACAACTTACTGAGACTGAATCAGAAAGATATAAAAAATATCTGAATAAAACAATAATAAAGAAATCACTAATAAAGATATTGAACTAGTACTAATAATTTTTAAAATCTCCTGGTGAAGAAAAGCCCAGGGCCAGATGGTTTCACTGGTGAATTTTATCAAACATTTAAAGAAAAATTAACAATTCTTCTTAAACTAGTCCAATAATTGAAATTGAGGTAACATTCCCAAACTCATTTTAAGAGGCCAGAATTAATCTTCATACCAAAACCAGGAAATGACATGTAGAAAGGAACAGTATAGTACAATATCTCTGATAAATATATTTGCAAAAATTCTCAATAAAATACTAGCAAACCAAATTCAGCAGCATGTTAGAAAGATCATTCACCATAATCAAGTTGGCTTTATCTCTGGGATGCAAAGGTGGTCCAACACAGGCAGAAAAATCAGTGTGATAAATCATATTAATAGAACAAAAGAAAAAAAATCATATGATCATCTCAATAGATATAGAAAAAGAATTTGCAAAATTCAACATCCATCTTACCTAATAATAGAGAAACATGTAAATTAACCATACCTCCACTACACCCATAGCCAATCAGAGTGAGTATTCAAATTAACCCAACAAAGATGGCAGTTAATTTGCATACATACCTGGGTCCCAGGAGCCTCCTTGACACCAGGTCACTCCCAGCCAGCAATTGGAGGGGCAGGGAAAGGGGCCAAGCCTGTGATCAGAAGGGCCAGGGTTCCATGGGGCAGAGACTTTAGGCTTGAGAAGGGGCCAAGCATGCAACAGAGGGGCAGGTGGTCCACCTTCCAAAGCCTAAAGCCTAGGGCAGAGGATTTAGGCTTGGAAGGGGTTGAGCCTGCAATTGGAGGTGCTGGGGGGGAACCCCTTCCGAAGCCTAAAGCCTAGAGGAGAGGCTTTAGACTTGGAAAGGTGCTGAGCCTGGGGTTGGAAGGAAGTGGGAAAAAATAAATGGAAACATATCCTCAGGGAGGATAAGAAGAATAAGAAAGAAAGGTCATATCTTATGAAAGACACAATTTGAAAATGCCTAAAAAAAGTTGTCATTTTTTCATGGTGAAGGGACTGAAGTCTGTGTTGTTGAAAATACTTTGGTGGCTGTGGTGACTGGCAGTGGCTTCAGCAGTGGGGTGATGGGGCTGGCGCCTTTCCCTGATCAACCTGGTGGCCTTCCACAAAGGGAGGCCAGACTGCAGCTTAAGTCTGCTCCAAATGGGGAGTGGACCTAAGCTTTCAGTAGGACAACCCCTGAGGGCTCCCATTATGTGAGAGGGGGCAAGCTGGGATGCCCAGTGCATGAATTTTGTGCACCAGGCCCCTAGTTTATCATAAAATGTTTAATGAATTAGGTATAGAGGGACATCTTTCAACATAATAAAGGTGATGTACGTCAAATCCAGAGATAACGTCATGGTGAATGGAGAAAGGTTGAAAAATCTTCTTCTAACATCAAGAACAAAGTAAAGGTGTCCACTCTCACTAATCCTATTCATTATAGTATTATAAGTTCTACATAGACTAATCAGAAAATAAAAATTAAAAGTATTAATATTGGAAAAGTGAAAGTAAGCTCTTCTCTATTTGCAGGTGACATAATTTTATATATAGAAAATCCTGAAGATTGAACCATAAAAATGTTAGCTCTAATCAATTCATTTAGTAAAATTACAGCATGTAAAATTAACATACAAAAATCAGTAACATGCTGAAACTGGTTTGGCTCAGTGGATAGAGCATCGGCCTGCGAACTGAAGGGTCCCAGGTTCGATTCTGGTCAAGGGCATGTACATTGGTTGTGGACACTTCCCCAGTGGAGGGTGTGAAGGAGACAGCTAGTTGATGATTCTCTCTCATCGACATTTCTAACTTTCTATCCCGCTCCCTTTCTCTCTGTAAAAAATCAATAAAATATATTTCAAAAAAAAGAATAGACTAGAGACTTACCTACTCTTCCTTTATCCAGTTCAGGGACATAATACCTACTGATTTTAGAACTTGTAAAGCAACTAACCAACTATAGTTATTCTATGTGCCCAACTCCTCAATGCATAAAGGACCATAAAATATAACTATATTACTAGAGTAGCATATAATTAAACTATGACAAAAATATTTTTTCAGTTCCATTTCTACATTTTATGTAGCTCTCCAGAAAGTAGAAAGAAAAAAAAAGAGAAAGAAGTAATAAAAAAGCTGTGAAATCATTTTCTAAAACACAAAACAAAACACATTTTTCCACATATAATTATCTGCCATATATCAAATTAATAAAAAGGCACAGATCTCTTAGAAATTAAGGGTGTTAACCTGTGGTTTTAACTCGTATTTCTGTGATATTGAGCATATTTTCATAGGTCTATTGGCCAACTATATGTTCTCTTTGGAGAAGTGTCTATCCAGTCCTCTCTCCATTGTTTAACAATACATATGTTTTACAACACATGCCTTTCTGCATAGCATGATGTAACCTGCTGACCTGTTCTGCCATGTTACTCCATTCTGTATGTACTGCCCACCTGTCACTTAGTAGCACCCTGGGTTAGCAGGTAGACTGTCATGGTATCACAGTCCTTGTGTTCAGGTAATACTTATTTAACTTAAGGGCCCCAAAGCATATGAGTAGAGTTGTGGGAAATTTTTGATATACTAAGAAAAGTTCTAAAGTGCTTCCTTTAAATGAAAAGGTATGTGTGTGTAGGAAAAACATTATATATATATATATATGGCTTGGTATCCATAGTTTCAGGTACCCAATGGGACTCTTGGGACATATTTCCTGAAGATAAGAATGGAATACTGTAAATAGTAGTCATAAACCTAGTCAGCAGAAAAAATGTCTAAAGCATATAAGTAATGGTGGATAATAGTAAACTTTGATGAACAAAAACAGATCCAGAGATACAGAATCATCAAACAGATCATCAAAAAGACCATCAAACCATAGAGGGAAGGCAGGATAGGGTGGGCGGGAGATAAGAGATCAACCAAAGAACTTGTGTGCATAACCAATAACCAATGGATATAGATAATGGGGGGGAGGGCATGAAGGTCAGAGCTGGGGAGCGGAAACAAGCTGGGAGAAGACAATGGGATAAAGGGGACATGCATAACGCTTTCCTTTTTTATTTTAATATATTTTCATTGTTTCAGGGAGAGAGATGGAAACATGAATGATGAGAGAGAAACACTGATTAGCTGCCTCCTGCACCCCCACCACTGGTGATGAAGCTGCAACCCAAGCATGTGCCTTTGACTGGAATTGAACTCGGGACTCTTCAGTCTACAGGCTGATGCTCTGTCCACTAAGCCAAACCAGCTAGAGCAATGCTTATAACAATAAAGAATTTAAAAAATAAAATAATATAGGATGATGAAAAAAAAAGAAAATTTATATGTTAATAAATTGATATCCACACTAATAAAATAAAAACATGCAAATTGACCATCACTCTGCTATGCCCACCAGCCAATCAGAATGAATATGCAAACCAACCCAACAAAGACTGTGGTTAACTTGCATATGCAGGCGAAGCAAAGACTGAAGACAGCTTACAGAGAATAGTGAGGGAAGAAGAAAGCACAGGGTGCTGGCAGCAGGAAGGAAAACACTGGGTCGGGGGGAGAGGGGAGCGGTGGCGGCAGTGGGAAAGAAGCCGCCTCGGCAGGCTTTGCTCCCTTCTCTGCCGCACTCAGGCCACAGAAACTCTGTACTTGCAGGAATAGGCCAGAGGAAGCCCCATTCTTGCAGGAATCTTCCTGCAATGGGCCTCTAGTATATGATAATTAAAAATGTTGAGATTTATTGTTTGACTTATAAAAAATAAACTTAAAATAGCATTAAAAATGAACGCTTTGCTGATTGTCTAAAAAAAAACTTAGTATACATTTTAGGTGATTTTTGTATATCACAACATACTTGTATGCTATGAAAAGGACTGTTAACTTTAATTTTCAAATATCAGGAAAATGAAAGAGTAAAGCTGACAAGCAAAAGTGCGGGTCATTGCAATTCAATTATAAAATATAAAGATTTATTCAGTGAAGTTATTAACATTCATTTTCTGTTATTGATGGTTGATACAGTGTTTCCCTGAAAATAAGACATCCTCCAAAAATAAGATCTACTTACAGGTTTCCTTCTGAGTGAAATATAAGGCATCCCCCCCAAAATAAGGTCCCCCCTAGGCTAAACATGAGAGATTTGGTCCACTGATTCTGAAAGAAATGGAGTCAACAAGAAATTCACCAGGAAATTCAGGAATTGGATTGTTATGATGATGTTCCAGAAGATGATGACATGATTGTCATTGAATAAATGAGTAAATTCTTGATACTATAGGATTCACAGTTTGTCTGGTTTGTGTTGACAACTACCATACTACCATACCGTGTACAGGTAATAAATTTCCTTTATTTTCATTTAACAATAAATGTGTACCATATTCTTCTTCATGGAAAAATAAGACATCCCCTGAAAATAAGACCTAGTGCATCTTTGGGAGCAAAAATTAATATAAGACACTGTCTTATTTTTGGGGAAACAGGGTAGTAGTAAAACTGTGGTTTGTTTTAAGTGTAGGTGTGTTTTTTTGCCAATATTTCATTCTATTTCTCTCCAGGTAGAAATATTTGTTGTGCTAAAAGTAGTTTCTTCACTCACCATTTTACAAAACAGGCCATCTTTCTATTTAATATATTTCTTCTTTTGTTTCTCCATTACCCAGTGATAAACCTCATATATAATTCTAAGCTATGCTTAAGGCTTGACTTGAATATGGTGTACTTGTGAAAAACTTACTAATGTGATGTTTATTGTGCTATATGATGTTCTACTTATCTTTAAAATGGTTGAATTATTTCTGTGAAGTCTCAATCTTATTTTCAAAAACAGCAACCCATGCATGATAGTCCATCTGATCAAATTTTAGAGCTGTGGAACAGATGAAAAGCATTTAGTATATAATCCTCTTGGTGAAAAACAACTTTTTCTCAGAGCTATAGAAAAAACAGTAGAGGATTCCATTGTAAGTAAATAAGAGGATATCATACCTCTGGCCTGAGACAATTGTGCTTGATTTTGTGATTGGGCAAAAATTACAGTGGAGTTAAAGTGCTTGTTTCTTGCCTGTAATTTTAATTAAGTTAGCATCAACTCAGAATATTCACACATAATATTAATACCTATGTGTTGTTGATTTTTTCATTTTGCATTAAGGTATTATATATGTACATATCTAACCATTGTCCCCCCCCCCGCCCCACTCCCATACATTCCCTCACCCCCCAATGTTTTGTATCCATTGGTTATGCTTATATGCATGCATACAAGTCCTTCAGTTTATCTCTTATCTCCCCCACCTCTCCCCAACTTTCTTGCTGTAATTTGACAGTCTGTTGGATGTTTTACTGCCTTTGTATCTTTTTGTTCATCAGTTTATAATGTTCTTTATTATCCCCAAATTAGTGATATCATGTGGAATTTTTCTTTCATTGACCGGCTTATTTCACTTAGCATAATGATCTCCAGTTCCATCCAAGTTGCTGAAAATGGTAAGAATTCCTTCTTTTTTATGGCAGTATAGTATCCCATTGTGTAGATGTACCATAGTTTTCTGATCCAGTCATCTATTGAAGGGCACCTAGGCTGTTTCCAAATCCTAGCTATTGTAATTGTGCTGCTAAGAACATAGGGGTGCATACATCCTTTCTAATCGGTGTTTCAAGTTTTTGAGGATATATTCCTAGGAGTGGGATTACTAGGACAAATGGGAGTTCCATTTTTAGTGTTTTGAGGACACTCCATACTGTTCTCCACAGTGGTTGCACCAGTCTGTATTCCCACCAGTAGTGTGCGAGGGTTCCTTTTTTCTATGCATCCTCGCCAACTCTTGCCCTTTGTTGATGTATTGATAATAGCCATTCTCACAGGTGTGAGATGGTACCTCATTGTTGTTTTGATTTGTGTCTTTTGAATAATTAGTGACTTCGAGCATGTTTTCATGTGTCTCTTGGCCTTCCTTCTGTATTCTTTTGAAAAGATTCTATTTTAGTCCATTGCTCATTTTTTTTTTATTGGATCATTTAATTCCTTTTATTAATTGTATAAGTTGCCTGTAGATGTTGGAGATTAACCTTTTCAATGATAACATTTGCAAATATGTTCTCCAATACAGTAGGTTTTCTTGTTTTGTTTTTTGTTTTTTTTGTTGTTGTTGTTGATGGTTTCTTTTGCTGTGCAAAAGCTTTTTATTTTGATGTAGCCCGATTTGTTTATTTTCTCTTTATCTTCCATTGCCCTAGGAGTAGTATCAGTGAAGAAGTTCTTTCAGCATATGTCTGAGATTTCACTGCCTGTGGATTTCTCTAGTATTTTTATGGTTTCCCATCTTAAGTTTAAGTCCCGTATCAATTTTGAGTTTATTTTTGTGTATGATGTAAGTTGGTGATCTAGTTTCTTTTTCTTTTTTTTTTCATGTATCTGTCCAATTTTCCCAACACCATTTATTGAAGAGACTGTCTTAACTCCATTGTATGTTCATTACTATTTTGCCAAATATTAATTGAGCATAGTGGTTTGAGTCAATATCAGGATTCTCTATTCTATTCCATTGGTCTATATGTCTGTTCTTGTGCCAGTACCAGCTTGTTTTGAAAACAGTGGCTTTGTAATACAGTTTAAAATCTGCTATTGAGATCCTTCCTACTTTATTCTTTCTCAGGATTGCTGTGGTAATTGAGTTGGTTTTTTGTTTTGTATTTTTATTCCAGATGAATTTTTGGATAGTTTTTTCTAGGTCTGTGAAGTATGCCCATGGTATTTTAATGGGGAGTGCATTGAATCTGTAGATTGCTTTGAGTAGTATTTTAATAATGTTGATTCTACCAGTCAATGAACATGGTATTTTCTTCCATCTGTTTATGTCTTCCTCTATCTGTTTTTTTCAGTGTCCTGTAGTTTTCCACATATAGGTCTTTTACCTCCTTAGTTAAGTTTATTCCTATGTTTCTTAATTTTTTTAGTGCGATAATAATTGGGATTACTTTTTTAGTCTCTGTTTCTGTAAGTTCACTATTGGTATATAGAAATGCCATAGATTTCTTGGCATTAATTTTGAATCCTGCTATCTTGCTGAATTCATTTATTAAGTCTATTCGTTTTTTTAAAAAATATATATTTTATTGATTTTTTACAGAGAGAAAAGGAGAGGGATATAGAGCTAGAAACATCGATGAGAGAGAAACATTGACCAGCTGCCTCCTGCACACCCCCTACTGGGGATGTGCCCACAACCAAGGTACATACCCTTGACCAGAATTGAACCTGGGCCTTTCAGTCAGAAGGCCAATGCTACATCCACTGAGCCAAACTGTTCGACAAGTCATTAGTTTTTTGATGGAGTCTTTGGTTGTTTTTTTTGTTTGTTTGTTTGTTTGTTTGTTTGTTTGTTTGTTTTTAATGTACAACATTATGTCATTTGTAAATAAGGATAGGTTTACTTCTTTTCCATTTTGGATGCCTTTTATTTCTTCTTCTTCTTGTCTAATTGCAATGGCTAATACTTCCAGTACTATGTCAAACAGGAGTGGTGAGAGTGAGCATCCCTGTCTTGTTCCTGTTCTTAGGGGAAATGGTTTTAGTTTTGCCCATTGAGTATGATGTTAGCTGTGGGTTTATCATATATAGTTTTTATTATATTGAGGTATGATCATTCTATTCCCGCCTTTTTGAGAGTTTTTATCAAGAATTTTTGTTGGATTTTGTCAAATGCTTTTTCTGCGTCAATTGATATGATTATGTGATTTTTATCTCTCAATTTATGTGATGTATCACATTTATTGATTTGTGGATATTGCACTATCCTTACATTTCTGGGATAAATCCTATTTGGTCATGGTGTATGATCTTTCTAATGTATTGCTGGATCTGATTTGCTAGAATTTTGTTCAAGATTTTGGGATCTATGTTCATGAGGGATATTGGCCTATGATTCTCTTTCATTGTGTTGTTTTTATCTGGTTTTGGTATTAGGGTGATGCTGGCTTCTAGAAGGAGCTTGGAAGTGTTCCTTCCTCTTGAAATTTTTAGAATAGTTTGAGGAGGATATTTTTTAGTTCTTTCTTGGATGTTTGGTAAAACTCCCCTTTGAAGTCATCTGGCCCTGGGCTTTTGTTTGCTGGAAGCTTTTTGATGATTGCTTCAATTTCTTCCATAGCTATTGGCCCATTGAGCTGTTTGGATTCTTTCTGATTGAGTTTTGGAAGGTTATATTTTCCCAGGAATATGTGCATTTCCTCCAGGTTGTCCATTTTGTTGGAATAAAGCTGTTAGTAGTATTTTTTAACAATCCTTTGTATTTCTCTGGGGTCTGTTGTTATTTCACCTCTTTCATTTCTGATTTTATTTATTTGGGTCCTCTATCTTTGCTTCTTTGTGAGCCTGGCTACAGGTTAATCAATCTTGTTTATCCTTTCAAAGAACCAGCTCTTGGTTTGTTGATCTTTTGTATTGTTTCTTTGGTCTCTATGTCATTTATGTTAGCTCTGATTTTTATTATTTCCTTCCTTCTGCTTTCACTGGGCTGTTCTTGGTTGCTCTCTTTCTAACTCTTTGAGTTGTATGGCTAGGTAATTCATTACCATTGTCTCTTGTTTTTTTGCATTAGGCTTGTAGAGCTATGAACTTCCCTCTCAAGACTGCTTTTGCTGTATCTCATAGATTTTGGAATATTTGTGTGTTCATTATAATTTGTTGCCATGATGTTTTTTATTTATTTTTGACCTCTCTTTAAACCCACTCATTGTTTAATAGCATGCTATTTATTCTCCATGTGTTTGATTTTTTTGGGAATGTTTTTATTGTACTTGATTTCCAGTTTTATGCCACTGTTATCTGAGAAGATGCTTGATATGATTTCTATCTTCCTGAATTTGAAGAGACTTTGCCTATGTCCCAGCATATAGTCTGTCTTTGAAAATGACCCATGTGCACTTGAAAAGAATGTATATTCTGTGGCTTTGTCATGAAATGTTCTTAAGATGTCAATTAATTCCACCTGATCTAATGTGTCATTTAGGATTAATGTTTCTTTGCTGATTTTTGTACAGAAGATTTGTCCAAGGTGATAATTAGGTATTAAAGTCTCCTACTATCATTATATTGCTGTCAACCTCTCCCTTGATATCCTCCAGGAATTTTTTTTATGTATTCAGGTGTTCCTATATTGGGTGTGTATATGTTTACCAGAGTGATTTCTTCATGTTGGATTGCTCCCTTATCTCTTGTTATATTGTTCACTTTGGTACATTAATAATTTTCTACTTTATTTCAGTACAATTTTCAACATACAGCCTACTATTTTTCAAGATATTTATAGACTTAAAACAAAACTTCTATAGACTACTTGCAAACAGTAAAATTTAAGTAATTTCTTCATGTTGGATTGCTCCCTTATCTCTTGTTATGTTGTTCACTTTGGTACATTAATAATTTTCTACTTTATTTCAGTACAATTTTCAACATACAGCCTACTATTTTTCAAGATATTTATAGACTTAAAACAAAACTTCTATAGACTACTTGCAAACAGTAAAATTTAAGTAAAATTCTTACATTCTTTTTGAAAACAAAAATCATGTAAAAAAAATGGTGGGTGCAAGTACTGCTCTCTGTTGCAATCTTATGTCAAGTTTATTATGCCTTTTCTTCTTTATGCCTGTCCTTCCTTTCTTCATTATTTTCCATGGTCTCTACTTCATCTTCAACAATCCCATCTCCTTGGTATTTGTGGAGTCCATTTTGGACTGCTACCTGACTTTTTGAAGTTAAAACTCCCTCTGCCACTTTGAAAAGTACCACGTCTTCTTCCTCTTTTGGCCCAATAATCCACACCATCATGTCTATACTAGGTGTCGTAGCAATTGGTGAAAGACTATGGGGTGACCAAGGACTATTATTATAAGCTGAAAGGCCAGGCCAAATATCACCAGATGTGGCTGATGATTTATTAAACTCATAAATAGATTCAGATGGTTCATGTTCAAATGTATATTTTAGTTACTCCTGTATTTTATTTTTCAAAGGACTCTCTTATTGGGGCTTCCCTTCAGATTTTTTGGTTTGTTTTTTTCTGAGACCTTCGTCTTTTAGAGACAGATTTGCTATATGGGGATGAAGAACAAGAAGAGGATGATTATGAAGATCTAGAGGATCTATATGACCAACAAGATCTGCTTTGGGATTTTTGAGAAGAAACTGATCTTCTATTTGGACTTCTGGAATATGATAAACCTTGTCTAGGACTCCTAGAGTGTCTTCTGTTCCAGACAGGTCTATTGCCACCTCGATGATATCGATCTCCTCCACCTTGATAATACCCTTTACCCCTTCCTCTGTACTTATAAGGCCATCTCATTCCTCTATCATTTATGTAATCTCGCCTATATTCTCTAGAATAAAAAATAATCTTTACTATGAGATCTTGAATATGTCCTGGAATGAGACCTAGAACTGTATCTCTTCTTTCTAGAGTGTGACCTTGATCTTGATTGAGAACTAGACTAGGATATAGACTTAGATCTTGAAGAATGTGATCTAGAATTGGAGTGACCCACTTCTTTACTCCTTAGGTTTTAGGCAGGATAGAACAATCAAGTGAAGTCTTTGGGACACTATAAAATTCTTCCTGGAGAAAATGTTCTCAGATGGTAAACTCTAAATTCAAATTCCTGACACGACGAAGCAATGTTCCTGGGACTTATCTTCATTGTAACTACACAGTGGCCATTTCCCGACTCTTAATATCTATGTCATTGAAACTAGCCACACCTAATAAAATAATGATCAAATAAATTTTTTGCCTGAGAAACTTCAAAATCTAACAGGATGAGTTTTAAAAATGTTGCTAGAGGCTATATCAAAAATTATCTACAGGTTAACTGCACTGAAGATTTCATTAACAAAGATTAGGCCAAAATACTTGGGAGAATTTTTAATTTATTAATGCCATTTTTAAACCCTAGATTTCTATTTATTTTGTTACACATTTTATACCTGTATTAAAAAGTACCATTTTCTTTTCACATTTGCTGCAGTTCCTCTTTCATCATTGGTTAAACAGAACATGAGGATGATTTAATTAATAACATGGTGGCCAATTTCACATTTTATTTTTCCATCCCTGGAAACATTTGCCTATCACTTTCAACAAACTCACAATTCTTCATCAGATTTATGGAACTGCCACTTACACATCTTTTTAAAATTACATTTTCTTTATATTTTTTTATTAGCACATTTATCCACAATGTTGGCGAGATTGGCAGTTCATCCTTTTTCTATGCCTAATACATTTTCTATGCCCAATAGAATGGGTCTATTTCCTTCATGACATTCACATTTTTCCCTTTTATTTCCACTTCCATTGCCACATTTTCCATACTAAATTGTCTTTGAGTTTTAGTCTAGTGCTCCAGAAAAAAGAAAAGAAAAAGAAAAAAAAAGAATAGATGCATATTTAGGAGGTTAAACCCAGGACACTGTAAATGAGGGAAAGAATAAGTGAGGTTTTGAGGAGTGAGACAGGAAACTAGGTGAAGTGAAGTGATCCAGTGTGGTGATTGCTTATGCTTCATAATGAGCTGAAAAGAAACAAGACAGTCTTGGCAGATGTGTATATATATATATATATATATATATATATATATGGCATTTCTTTAAATGGAAAACATGAAAACACTGTTTCAGATTTGTCTCTTGAAGGGTAAGACACCCATTTGACAGGCTCACTTCTACGTTCTATTCTGCAGTGGTCTAAGTTCATTACACACAGAGTTAATTTTCTCTCACTTCTCTATTACATGATGTAGCCACTTGGTGCCCCCACCAGATTTCAGACCTCTTATTTTCCAATGCAGTGCTTCATCTTGGCCTAGAAGGATCAAGAAGAACTGGAAACTCTGGGTGTGATGCTGGGTGGTTTGGCTATGGAAGAGTCATTTAAGGGGAGGTCCAGCACCCCCACTTATGCAGGAATCACTGGAGTGGTTGTGGTCCCATAGGTGGGCAGAATTGTTGGAAGGAAGGAACTTGTGAGAACAGTCAGTGATAAGTCAGGAAATCTGAACCATAAAGAATTTGTTGGGCCGAAACCGGTTTGGCTCAGTGGTAGAGCGTAGGTCTGTGGACTGCAAGGTCCCAGGTTTGATTCCGGTCAAGGGCATGTACCTTGGTTGCGGGCACATCCCCGGTAGGGGGTGTGCAAGAGGCAGCTGGCCGATGTTTCTCTCTCATCGACGTTTCTAGCTCTCTAGCTCTCTTCCTTCCTCTCTGTAAAAAAATATCAATAAAGTATATATTTTAAAAAAAGAATTTGTTGGAAGTTTGTGGAAAAGGTATAAAACAGACTTTTCATCAACTGGAAGCACTGGTGAGGATAGACAAGTGTTTGGCTCAGTTAGATAGTTCTTTTGTTCCATGTCATTGTTACCTGGTGTCACAGGCATCTGGAGTCTCTCCTGGGCTGGAATTTTCAAAAAATTTAATGCTGTCTCTTAAATGGGAGCTCCTTCATGGATGCTGTTGAGAACAACATTTTGTTTTGTTTTTCTCAGTGAGACTCCTCTATGAAGCTGATTTTTAAGATGAAGTGTTTTAAAGGGTGAAATAAGTCACTTTAGATCTTCTAAGGACTATCTTTGAAAGTTATGTAGAGTCACTTCAACTTCACTTTATTGATCAGAAAGAGCAAACTGGGAGAACCTAGACTCAATGAGGAGGAATAAACTATGTGTAAATACTAGAAAGCCTCATCCACCAGAAGTCGATTTTGTGGATCAGCAATCGTAGAAAAGATTCACAATATTTACAGTATAAATTCAGTATTGATACCTCAAATCTCTCATCTCAACAATGACAATATGTTCTGCTTTTCCAGTTTTCTACTCTCAGTCCTTATTACCTACTGCCCCAGAGTGTTCTGTATAAACACAGATTATACATGTCTTTCCACTGTTCAATACCATTTAATAACTTTCTCAGATTTTAGAATAAAGTTTATGCTCCATATAGTATTATAGAGTTTTAGCTTTTAGTACAGGTATGAGAAAGCATGTAGTCAGTGAAAATACAATTTTATGAATGGATAAATGAATGATGAAGCACCATTTAATGAAAGCTTTTCTAAATGGCAATTCCAATTTCCCAAACCAAGACATATTCAATTCCTCTACTCTATTTAGAATAAAATATAATCAGCATTCTCAAGAAATTCAGAATCCAGTAAGAACATTGATAAGGAAAGTATATATAATAAATCACATAAAATATATTTTAAAATGCAAATATAAAGTAAACACATAAGGTAATATACATATTATGTATTATAGTATTGTTCACTTGAAACTTATATAATTTTATAATTTTATTAATCAATGTTACCACAATCCTATAATGAAGATTTAATATGCAAATTAAGCCTCACACCATTATAAGAAAGCTGCGTCCACAGTAGAGGCGAAGTCCCATAACAAGTGATCAGCAGGGACCTAAAGCTGTGTGACTCCAAGCCAGGGCAGGGAACCTGAGGCTTGCCCCCCACCCAATGAGGCTTGTCAGGGGACCTCAGGCCACACCTTCTGCCCCGGTGTCCTGAGGATGCACTTGGGGACCAGAGGCTGGCATGTGCTGGGGGACCTGAGACTGTACCTCCCACTTAGTGGGGCTTGATGGGGACCTGAGACTATTGCCCTCCACAAGCCCCCCGCCCATAGGGCTTGGCAGGGGTGGGGCCAGCGGGCTCTGGATCTCATCCAATGGGAGTGGGGCCGGCTGGGTCTGGGTTTCACGTGATTTCAAGGCAGGTGGGCAGGGATTTGACTCTGGGTCCTGAGGTGTGCCCCAGACTCTGACAAGAGGAAGATTTTCATATACGTTTTACTAATATTCTTTCATCTCTGACATTTCTATTATAGAGAAAGGGCAAATAGCAATATTAAAATATTTCCTCTAGTTAATTTCTTTTTAATGTGCATGAATTTCATGCACCTGGTCGCTAGTAAATGTAATAAAAATGTTAAGTACTATAAGAGAGAAAAAGGAAAATAGTTAAAAGGAATAAGTAAAAAAAAATATGTACACATGTGAAAATAATTTATTCTAAAAAATATGACTGTTCCTCTGATTACACATTTCTTTTTTTTTACATTATAAGATCCAAAGTTATATAAAACAATCTATGTATAAAGACATGCATTTCCCCTGCTGGTGTTGCTCAGTGGCTAAGCATTGATCCAGGAATCAAGAGGTCGCTGTTTGGATTCCCAATCAGAGCACATGCCTGGGTTGCAGGCTCAATCCCCAGTAGGAGGTGTGCAGGAGGCAACCAAACCATGATGGTCCTCTCATAGATGCTACTTTCTCTCTATTCCTTCCCCTTCTCTCTCTAAAAATTAATAAAAACATATTTAAAAAAATAAATGCATGAGTGGATAAAGTAAATGTGATATACATATTTCTTCTTAAAAACGAAAGGTAGAGTCCTAATCAGTTTGGCTCAGTGAATAAGGCATCAGCCTGCATACTGAAGTGTTCCAGGTTTGATTCCAGTAAAGGGCATGTACCTTGGTTACAGGCACATCCCCAATGGGGGGTGTGTAGAGGCAGCTGATAGATGTTTCTCTCTCATCTTGCTTCTAACTCTCTATCCCTTTCCCTTCCTCTCTGTAAAAATTCAATAATAATAGATGCATAGGCAGGAGTAATTTATTTTATATTATACACACAAATAAGCATTCATATATAAAGTAGAAATCAATTAGATTAATTTTCATCTTGTTCTATGGCATGTAAATAATAGAATGAGTTATGTGTGTCTTAGCTTCCAGTAACACATAATAAAACAGTAATTTACTTGGCATTCTAATCTATACATTTTGTTCTCTTAATTATGTATACACTAATTTATAAAAGTAAGATGTTTATTTAATCTGTTTTAAGGTATTTGTGAGTACATAAAAGGAAGCAGATTCCAAAAACTCCTCATTAATTTAAACAAAATTATTTCTTAGTTAAATGGTTGTCCTTATAAAATATGTTTATAAATATATCTTCTTACTGACCTCATGAATATTTTTAAATTTCCATTACTATTTCACTTATTTGAAACTGATATGGCTTCTTGGCCTAGGTGTACCCATATAGATATGAATCTGGAGTCAGGAAAAGGGTTAATCTGGTCTGCATTCTATTTTATGGATTGGTTATAAAAAAGCTTCTCTCCAAGAACAAAGTGACATATTTTAGACATGTTAAATGCTGGTTTTAGAAAGATAAGACAACACTTTCCATCTTGATTTTACATGTTGTAATAAGATGTGTGTGTGTGTGTGTGTGTGTGTGTGTGTACATTTATACATATGTGAAGTTATATTATTAAATTTATGTATAACCAGAGGAAACAGGCTTAATGCAATAACCAGACTGTACTATGTATCAACTTTATCTTTAAGTGATAGTTTACTTAATTTCTTTACACAGATTTATATGTTATGTACATGCCTAACTGTGGTACTTTTTCTTAATAGTTTACCTAGAAACACTTTCTTATATGGTCCCCCAAACCTACATAAGCTTCCTTCTCCATCAAACAATCTATATTAACAATTGACTATGTATTCTTTCATATTTTGCCTTCATACTCACAGGACTACTAAAGGGAAGGCAACAATATGGACATGTTATAATGCAAATTAACATTGTCAGCCACTGGAGTGTAATGTCCATTGTGAAACTTGAATGATCAGTATAGCACATAGACCTCAAGTTATCCCCCCAAAAGGGAGAAGGAAAATTAAGCAGTTATCTACCATCTCTCATTGGTCATTGGTTGAGTAGTTGAGGGCTTTTACTGAGGAAATGCATTTCTGGACAGCAGGGCCCGCCTGCAGTGTCTGCAGGCAGAGTGAGTTTACAGTGTCACAGAAAGGCCTGCAGTAAGTTATGCAGATGCTGTTGTTTAGAGGGAAGACTGAACTGCACTGCACTGGCAAGCTCTGTGAGGCTGTGGACAAGGGATTGCCAACAGTTTCTGACAAAGAAACCTTGGAAATCATCTTTGGAAGATGGCAGAGCTGTCATCAGCCTGAATTCCTGAATGACTATATGAAACCCCCACTTCAACACTGCAAGTTGGATTTTAATATAGAGCAAGAAACAAAATTGTATGTGTTGAAGAATGGAGACTAGCTAGAGGGTTATGTGTTACAGCAGCAAATATTAATACATACCTGATACTTTTTGACTCTGTAAGACTCAAAAAAATGCAGAATCAAAAAAGTTTTTTTTTTATTTAATCCTCACCAAGGATATGTATTTGTGTTTATTTTTTTCCATTGATTCAGGAGAGGGAAGAAGGGAGAAGGAAAGATTGGGGAAGAGAAAGAAAGAGAGAGAAACATGTATGTGAGAGAGATACATAGATTGGTTGCCTCCAGTAGAGCACAAACTGGTGATCAAACCCACAACTTAGGTATGTCTCCTGAATGGGAATCAAATCAAATCCACAACATATTTGGTTTATGGGACAATGTCCAACCAACTGAGCCACCCAGCCAAGGCAAAAATCAAAGTTGTAATTGAAAATCAGGATTCCATCACCTCCATCTTCAACACTTTAAAATTATTCAAAAGAAATATTGAATACTCTCATTTTGTGTTTCCTTGGAGCAATGCATAGGATATGAGCATATGATTTGCTTTCAATATGATAATATTGTAACTAGCCCGCTAATGTGTTAATAGAAATATCAGAACATTTGAATCTAACTATATTGTTAAATGACCAAGACATCTATAGACTTCACCATCGATCAAACAGAAAACTCTTTATTCTTAATGCATCACCATTACTTTTTAAATTACTTTAGCAAGAAGTTGTTAACAACTTCTAAACATTATGATAAAAACAAAAAGTAAAATAAGAATTTTAAAATCTTAAGAAAGATCCTTAGTAGTTTATTCTCACTTGAATTTGTTGCTGTAGTACTTCCATTGCTTCGTTGCCTTCTCTTTAAGCTTGTCTTAGGTTTACCATAGTTAGGTCATTTTCAAAGTTGCTTTTCCTTTTTGATTCCCTAAGTTCCTATAAATGAATTAAAATTCAATGTGGTTCTGAGGAGATAGAAGAGGGCTAGGCCTTCAGAGATAGGACCTTGGGAGCAGGAGAAGAATGGGGAAGTTCTAGAATAACAAGACCTTGCAGAGATGATCAGGATGCAGCTTTCTGAATGTGCCCTGTTGGGAGAGAAACCACAGAGAGCAATAAAGTTACCTTGGACTGAACCCAGCTAGGTAGGAGTTGCTAGGACAACCCAGCTGGGCAGGAAGCACATGTGAAAAACATGAGCTTTAAAGTGTGTGGATGGTAAAGATAAAAATTATTAACAACAAAATGACAACAAATACATACCTACCAACAAGTTAATCTAAAAATCGAATGAATAAAAAATCTGATGAACAGAACGGACTGATGAATATAAATAGAATCAGGGGCATAGAAAAGGAGTGGACTGACAATTCTCAGAGGAAAGAGGGTACTAGGGGTGCGGGAAGAGAATGGACAAAAATCTTATACCTATGGATGAGGACAGTGGCGGGGGTAAGGGCATGGGGTGGGGTGAGGTGGGGAATCAGGAGGAAGGGAGCTCTGGGCGAGGGGGGAGGGAAGAAAAACACCTGTAATAATCTGAACAATAAAGATTTATTTTAAAAAAATAAAAAGTTAATACTGGGCCCTAACCGGTTTGGCTCAGTGGATAGAGAGTTGGTCTGCAGAATGAAAAGTCCCAGGTTTGGTTCCAGTTCAAGGGCATGTACCTGGGTTGTGGGCACATCCCCAGTAGAAGGTGTGCAGGAGGCGCCTGATTGATGTTTCTCTCTCATTGATGTTTCTAATTCTTTTCCCCTCTCCTCTCTGTAAAAAATCAGTAAAATATATTTTTAAAATAAAAAAATAAAATGTATGCATGTTGCTAAGGCAGAATTCTTTGAGGAGATAGCAAAGCATATATCTACCCCTAAACAAAGAAGCACACTTTCTTCTCTCTCTGGTGCACTGGGTTTCTGGCTCTCCTATGGCAGGGAACATGATCCTCTGGGCCCACATGGCTTATGGCCGTATGGAACCACACATGGACTAATGGACTTTAATTAGCTTATGTTCTACGCCCAGCTGCAAGGCACAATGGGAGCTGTGGACACAGGCCTGCTTTTGGCTCTCCTGGAACCCCAGCTGCACCTTTCTCAGGACTTGCTTAGGAGCCGGGGACTCTGGAACCTGAAACAAAGCTTCACCTAAAACCCACTTTGGGCCCTCTGCCTGCCTGCGCAGGGAGTCCATCTATCTCTCAGTAAGCTTTCCTGATGCTTACTGTCTGTGAACTCTTTCTTCAATTTTGTGAGACAAGGAACCCGGACCTGATCACAGCACTTTGGTTTCATCTTTATTATTTTATTATTAACTATCTTCATCATATTAATCAAATTTAATTGGTTGCTTAGTAAACATATAAAGGTCAGACCAACAGTTTATTTACAGTGTGCATTTTAATAATGATAAACACACTGTAAAATGGCATTATTTTCATTAACAGGTGAAAATACCAAAGTTTGCTGCTGAAGATTTTACAGCTATGAAGTGGCAAGGCCAAGCTTAACTCAAATCTGGCTAAGCCAATGCGCTCATGTTTGTGTACACCAATCTCACTGGATTTACTGTACAATGTATCAGATGCGCAATATTCACCGCAGGGAAAAAACAGATTAAGAACCCATAGCATAAAGTATTTGTTATTTGAGATATTTATCTTTAATTTTAAGGATTAAGAGCATTTCCTAATATTAAAAATATTTATAGAAATTCCTGTTGCATGTAACACTTAATTTAGGTCACTTTACAACAACAACAACAACAACAACAACAAAAACTGCGCCTCAGCTCTAACCGGTTTGGCTCAGTGGATATAGTGTTGTCCTATGGACTGAAGGGTCCAAGATTCGATTCTGGTCAAGGGCATGTATCTTGGTTACTGGCTCATCCCCAGTAGTGGGTGTGCAGGAGGCAGCTGATGGAAATTTTTCTCTCATCAATGTTTCTAACTCTCTATCCCTTTCCCTTCCTCTCTGTAAAAATCAATTTAAAAAAAACAAACACCTGGACCTCAAATATTACCATGTTCATTGTTCCCAGATTTTTAAGAAAATCAATTGGTATTAGTAATTTATTCTAGGAATATGTATCTGGCTCAGAAAAAATACATACATGTATTTAGCAAAGTTCTCTGATGTTATCCGGAAAAATTTATTTATTTAAAGTCTGTGCAAAATTGAGTCAAGTAAAAGAAATTAATTAATGTGTTACAATAGCACTGTGTGGGTTTCACTCATGTTACTGCCAAAATTTGAGCAGAATGTAAGAAATTGGCATTCATCATTAGTGTCTCAAAATTTCTTTCATCAGGCTAAATCAGAATCACATCTGGAGCCTTTAATTGTGCCTTCCAATAAAGTGCTCTGTATGTGCCAATTCAAAGAGTTGACAAAGACATGAGAGTAAGCAATTTTATGAAATCATGTATTTCTTCTAAGCTACCACTGGTACATACAATCAGTTATAGAATTACACTTTCATTTCCATTGTCTTGTACTTAGAAACTTGAAATAATGAAGTACTCTAGTAAATAGATATGTCCTTCCTCTTTCTTTTTCCATAGCTTTTTTGTTGTTTCCTTTCAACTTTAAACTTATCATTTTCATTCACCTTGAATTATTTTACTTTTAAATGTTTTCCTTCCCCATCAGAGTGGCAATTTGTTAATATATATATATATATATATATATATATATATATATATATATGGTTTTAGAAAAAGGATTTAACTTTTAGGAATTACCATAAATTTCCAAGGCAAGAACCCCCTTGTGGCCTGTAGAGCATGTATACTGCAGTGGTTTTCAAATTTTAGCGTCTATATGTCACCTGCGGTGTGTTGAAAAATTTCAGTTTGTGGAACTCCACCTTAAGATGAATTCCATCGATGGGAAAGGAGAGCAGGAGAACAGATTTTAATAAGTAAGTTGGATTTGATTCAGGTAGGATGACGTTGGGGAATCCCTTTTGCAGATTCTATTCATAAAAGATCTGAAATAAAAAATGTGAGCAGGTGTTTGGTTGTCAGTTCACATCTGTTCCCGCGGGGGAGATATCTGATGCCTAATCCCACATTCCCTTGCGTTCAGTTGACCTGATAGTAATGTGAAATCCCAGCTAGATAATCTTTCCTATTGGTGGACTTTAGAATAGACACTACAGCTTGGAATTAGTGTAGGTTTATGGTTGTTTGTAAAGGAAATAGCACAATAATTAATTTAAAAATATAAGAATAAATTATGTTTTGCATACTTAGAATGGTAAACATACTTTTGCCCCACCCTTTATTTAGATCCATTCATCATATGCCAGTAATTCCAGCAGGCTTTGCACTGGTTTCCCAGCCTGTCTTGTCTCCTCTCAAATCTAGTGCTGAAAGGCAGAGGTGCTAATTTGTTGAAAACACCACAGCAGACTACTCAACTGCCCACCACCCTCCTCGGAAAGGGTGGCAGAACATTCACAGGAAAGGTTCAAGTGTACTGAAGGCTAAATGCAAAAATTAGCTTTTCTTGCTCATAATCTAATAGCCGTTCCTATATATGACACTATACTGATTGTGTATTTCAACAATAATCCTAACATTGAATTTAATTATGTTCCAAATTTTTTACTTTATACCTAAAATAATTTAATTTTTAAAATGGAATTTTGTCTTTAAAGAAATAGTTTTTCTTAAGTAGTAACCATCAGTGTTTAATATACCTTATGTTCCAGCTTCGCATGCAATGAGAGAGCTTTACATCCTCATTTGACTGTCCACATTTATGCTTCATTTACTTAGCTAAAACTCATTGATCAGAAGAACCGTCCAGTGACTACACTCTGAACTTTCCTTAGGCTTCCTGTTAAATAATACAGATAATAATTGCTTTAAAATGTCTTATTAGTATAAATCATGTTTTTCAAATATAAGAAAACTTTGTTAATATTGACTTTGATTTTAGAAGTTATTATGATATGGACAATATCCCATATAATAAAAGGCCAGCCACTCTAAGCCTAATGACCTGAACGCCCAGAGACCAGAACCACCACGGCCCCACTCCAGGCAGGCCCCACCCCCAAGAAAGCAGTTAGGGGCAATCAGGCAGGCAGGCAGACTGATTAGGGGTGATCAGGCAGGAAGACCAGCGGTTAGGGGTGATCAAGTAGACAGGCAAGAGGTAGGCAGATGCCCCTCTCAGGGCAGGCCACAACCCCCAGCAAGCAGTTAGGGGTGATCAGGCAGGCAGGCAAGTGGTGAGGGGAAATCAGGTAGTCAGATGCCCCTCTCAGGGCTGGCCCCACCCCCCAGCAAAGAAAGAGGGAGGCCCAGGCCACGAGCAGCGACTCTTGGCAGGTATGTTGCCGGCCAGTGTTCACCCCACAGAGGGAGGCCCAGACCAGACAAACCATCACACCTCAAGCCTGTCGCCTGCAGAGGGAGGCCACCAGTGGCAGGGGAAGGGGAGACAGTGCTACACATATGGCAAGCAATGACAGTGGTGAGGGTGGGGCCAGTTGCCTGCAGCTGGGGGAAGGAAAGCCCCAATAGGCCCTGATCTCAGACCAGGCCTAGGGACCCTACCCAAGGGGTCCTAGATTGTGAGAGGGTGCAGATCAGGCTGAGGGACCCTTGCATCGGGCCTTTAATTTTATATAAAATAAATGTGTCATCTTGAAAGGGACTGTGGGCTGTGAGGCTGCTGTGGGCACAGGGAGGAGGGGCTCAGCCCATCTTCCATGTCCCCCCCCCCCCCCGTCACCCTTCCCACCACTACCACTCCCATGTGCTAATGGGACCAATTCCACTTGCACCTGCTGATGGCCTTAAGTGATTGGGGCTAGTGCCAGCAGCAGGTACTAGGGAGCCAGTGCTTTCAGTGGGTGCAAGCAGCAGCTGCTGCCCTGGTCATCCTCAGGAGCAGGGAAAGGTGGAGAAGCCCTCAGGAAAGATTTGGCCGGCAGCTGCTGCTTGCATGAGCAAGCAATTGGGACCAGGGTGAGGCACCAGCAGCAGGTGTGAGTGGAGCCAGCACCTGCAGCAGGTGAGAGCACCAGGCAGGACTGAGGTGCATGGGAGCAAAGGATTAACAGTAGCCAAAAGAGGCTTGCCCGATGACAGTGACCAGTGCCCTGCCTTGATCTGGGGCTCACCTGCTCCACCATCCCATCATGGTCGATGCCCACCATGTTCTGCACTCTGCTGCCTGCTGCCCATGTCCACTATGTTCTATGCACGCCTCCTAATGGTTAGCACACGTCATAACGACTGGTTGTTCCACTGTTATATCTATTTGCATACTAGCCTTTTATTATATGGGATAGAATGAAAAATGACATTAATTACATATAGTTTAATATTTATAAAGCCAAAAGCTCTTGAGGCAAGCAACTGAAATAAAACTGTGTAAGCTAGTTTTCTCCAGCTGCCAGTAAGGTGCTCAGTTCTTCCAAGGATGCTAAGGCTGCGTTGGGGTGCGGCCCTCACTTCATCAGGTGTCTAACACCGCTCCTGGCAGCCCTTGCCCAGAGCTCACCCTCACCACGGCCTCCATCTTGAGCTCACCTGCATCTACTGGGACCTTATTTAAAATGACAATAGTGATGGTGATGGAGCGTAAGATCAATGCCCTCATTAAAGCAGTTGGTGTAAAGTTTGAACCTCTCTAGCCAGGTATGTTTGCAAAGGCTCTCACAAACATACCTGGCTAGAGAGGGACTGGCGGACCTGCCCCTGCAGCTAGTGCTGCACCAGAAAGAGTTCTTGCCTCCTCCCCCACTGCTGCCCCAGCTGAGGAGAGGAAAGTGGAAGCAAAAAAAGAAGTTGAGGAGTCTGATGATGACACAGGCATTGGTCTTTTTGACTAAACCTCTTTTGTAACACTTTCAATATAAAGCTGAACTCTGGAAGAAGAAAAAAATAAATTAAAACTGTTAGATGTATCAGTTTATATTTAATTAATCTTTGATTAGCATGTTTTTTCCTATTATTTATAGTATATACTAGAGTTAGCTAGTAGGCAATATGTGGGAGGAAAAACTACTTTTAAGAACTGTTTGCTGTTCTAAAGAAATGGAAAATATTCTATTTAAGAGATTCCTGAATGAGGGTATTTTTGTCTTCTCAGCACTGATAGTTGGCAAAAAAATCCCACTCTGCTTTGCTGAATTTTCCAGCTACATCTATTTCAAGTCTTATTTTCATATAGTTTCAAATTCACAGGAGAGTTGCAAGAAAAGTACAAAAAGCATTTATATGCCCTGTCATTAGTTTCCTATTTACCCTTCTTGTGTTTCCATTTGGAAAAAAATAAATAAATGCTGTATATTTTCTAATTTTCTTCATTTTAACAAAAACTCGTAATTTTATATGTAAATATAAACTTATATTCAGTTGGATTTTTCTTGTTAATAAATCCTAGAAATCCCTCCATTTTTCTTCGTGAAGATCTCCCTCTCTTTTTACACATAAATAGAGCTCAATTGCATAGCCGAGCCAAGTGTTTTCAAACAATTTTTCATGTGTGAGAACTTAGGTTATCTTCAATATTTATCCACTGTAGATATCATTGCAATGGAATACTTTGTGCATATGTATTTTGTATAATTGAAATATCTTTGTGGTAAATACTTTGAAAGGATATCTCTCATTTAAAGAGTAAAAGCATATGTGATTTAATAGTTTGTTAGATAATTTCAAATTATCTTGCTTAAAGGTTAAATTTGCAAATATCCAATTATGAATGAAGTTGAATAGTATTTATGTGAATTTTTTTAGTTTCCTTTTTTAAAATATATTTTTATTTATTCTAGAGAGAAAGGAAAGGAGAGGAAGAGGGAGATAGAAACATAACTGATGAGAGAGAATCATTGATTGGCTGCTTCCTGCATGCCCCCCACTAGGGACTGAGCCCACAATTCAGATATGTGCTGTGACCTGCAATCAAACTGCCAACTTCTTGATTCATGTGTCAACACTCAACCACTGAGCTACACTAGCTGTACTATAGTTTCTTTTTTAATGAGTTGATTGTTCATGTCTTTTGCCTAAGTCCATTGTCCCTAAGATTTTTACTTTATGCTGTTCCTCCATTTTTAAATTATTTTTTATATTAGGATATTGTTGTGTGTGTGTGTGTGTGTGTGTGTGTGTGTGTGTAGTATCTGTTACAAATATTTTTTTCTGAAATATATATATATATATATATATATATATATTAGAGGCCTGGCTGGTGCACAAGATTTGTGCACTCAGGGGAGCGGTGTGCCCCTCAGCCCAGCCTATACCCTCTCCAATCTTGGAACCCTCTCACAATCCAGGACGGCTGGCTCCCAACCACTTGCCTGCCTGCCTGATTGCCCCTAACTGCTTCTGCCTGCCAGCCTGATCACCCCCTAACCACTTCCCTGCCAGCCTGATTGACACCTAACTGCTCCCCTGCCAGCTCTATTGCTCCTAACTGCCCTCCCCTGCTGGCTTAGTCACTCCTAACTGCCCTTCCCTGCAGGCCTGGTCCCCCCCAACTGCACTCCCCTGCTGACCATCTTGTGGTGGCCATCTTTGACCTCATGGGGGCGGCCATCTTGTATGTTGCAGTGACAGTCAATTTGCATATTACTCTTTAATTAGATAGGATATATATTTACCATGCAGGTATTTTAGTTATTTATATTTCTTTTAATCAAGCTAAGTAAGCATATCTCCATATTCAGGTTACAGAGCAATCCTAATTCCTTTTAGTATTTGTATGGCCTTCTGATTTAAATTTAGATTTCTGATTCATATTGAAATTTTCATGTGAGTAATTTAACTTTATCTATTTGTTTCATTTAGCTTTCCATTTCCTAAACATATTTTTTAAAAGTCAATTTTTTGCCACTGATATGTGCAAAAATTTTATCATTCACCTTTATCAGATTAAAAACTTCCTTATGGATCTGAATTAGTTTTGGATTTTCAATTTTGCTCTATTGATGTTTCTTTGTACCCATATGCTTATCACCACACTTTTAACTACAAGAGCTCTTCAGTATGATTTAATCTTAATATATAGTACTTCACTTTTGAATATTCCACAGTTTATTTTCATTTTCCATTTTCCCACTAGATGTACATTTAGATTATTTCCATATTCTGGCAATTGCTATTGATATCCCAATGGACATTCTCATGTGTAATAGTGTGTACATGAACATGAATTTATATTTGGTATATATCCAACTTTTTAAAAATATATTTTATTGATTTCTTACAGAGAGAAAAGGAGAGGGACAGAGAGCTAGAAACATCGATGAGACAGAAACATTGACCAGCTGCCTCCTGCACACCTCTCACTGGGGATGTGCCTGCAAACAGGGTACATGCCCTTGACCGGACTGGAACCTGGGACCCCCTAATCCACTGACTGATGCTCCATCCACTGAGCCAAACTGACTTTGGCTCCAACTTTTTTAATTACTAAGAGCTTATTCCTGTGGTTAGTCTCTCAAATAAATTTAATAATTATTGTATGTTTTTCTGACATGATATAATCTACATTTGTGGAGGGGAAAAATGCTGTGGACCTAAAAATTATATATATTTATTTCAATCCATTTGTTTAATTCAGGTCATAATATTTTCCATTTGATAAAACCATTGATGTTGTATGTGCTACATGGCTAGATTTTGTAATACAGTTAATATATTTCTTTCTTTAATAACCACACACAAATATGGTTCCTGACATTGATTTGTAAGAGTGAAAAGAATATGCTTAAAACAGAAAAACAGAAAATTTAGCAAAACATGTTTAAGCTTGTTTTCTTTTCTTAATGCTTCTGGGATTTTTTAGTAATGAAGTGGAGAAAACTTTGATCAAAATATAATTCAAATATATAAATTGGAAGCTATGCCCATATCAATGAATTTTATTAACTTGCTTGAAATCTCCAGGAGTGTCCAAAATGTATTGCTAGCCCAATATGTTCCATGTATCCAAAATATGGTCTAAGAGTAATAAAGAACCTATCTAAAAATCCTAATTACAACAGTTTTGAAACTATAGGAGAATACCAAAATTATCCAATTAGTTAGCAAACATGCAATGTAAATGAGAAGGGCCCACAAAGCTATCAGCTGCTATCAATTGCTCCTAGCTTTTGGGCAAATTTTACAGGAATTAGATTGACTTAATTAAATTTGAAACTGCATTAACTCATTATATAATAAAGAAGCTCACAGAATTTCTTCAACTAATCTATTAGCAGAATATATGCTTTAAAGTTTACTGAAAATAATCTGAAAGTATTAATTATATATTCTCACAACATATTATCTAGTACTCACATAAGATCAAACTCAATTGTCTCACCACTGTTACCAATTTAAAATTTTTACTACTAATCATTTCAGAAAATAAAAACTAAACTAAACATTATAAAAATTATTGACATACAATACAGTATTTGCTCAATGATGGTAAAATACCTACTTCAACTTCCCATAGTCAATTAAAGATTAGTTATGCTACATATACTATGTAAGGTACTATGCAGGTACTATGTAAGTGGACCCATGCATTTCAAACCCATGTTTTTCAGGGGACAACTGCATGCTTTTTTTTTTTTTATTGAGACATTATTATTACATAAAACATTGTATAAGTTTAAAGGGTACAAAACAGTAATTTTATATATGTGTGTATTGTGGAATGATTACCAAAATTTTAGTTTACCATCACCTCATAGTTACTTTTTTTTTTCTTGTGATGAAAAATTTCAAGAGCTACTTTTTAAGCAAATTTTAAATATACAGTAGAGTATTGTTAACTACAGTTATGTTGTAAATTACATATTTAGTACTTATTTATCTTATAACTGGAAGTTTGAATCTTTAAGTCACCTTAACTAATTCTTCCACCTTCCACTCTCCACTCATGGCAACCACAAATATTATCTCTCGTTCCTGTGAATAATTTATTTTTAGAATTTAAATATGTGAGATCATATAATATTTGTATCTCTCTGATTGAATTATTTCCTTATTTTACTTAGCATAATACACTCAAGATCGATTTATATTGTTGCATATGGCAAAATTTTTTATGACTGAATAATATTACATGGTGTGTATGTGTGTGTGTGTGTACCACTTTTTAAAATCCATTCATTCATTGAAGGACACTTAGGTTTTTTTTTCCATGTCTAAGTTATTATAAACAATGCTGTAGTGAACATGTGGGTTCAGATATCTCTTCAAGCTAGTGATTTTGTTTTCTTTAGATATATACCAGAAGTGGAATTGCTATATAACATGGTAGTTCTATTTTTAATTTTTTGAGGACCTTCCATACTATGTGTTTCATAGTGACTATACCAAGTTACATTCTCTCCAATAGTACACAGAGTTCCCTTTTCCCCATAGCCTTGACAGCATTTGTTACCACTTGTCTTTTTTATTCTAATCATTCTAATAGGAGTAATTATCTTTTTTTATGTTTTTTATTTTTGTTGTTGAACTTCTTGTCTTGTTCATGCATTGCTTTCCTAATTTTTTAGTGTCTCTCTGTGTGTTCTTAAAGTTTACTAAGCTTATTTAAGAGTATTATTCTAATTCTTTGGCAGATAGTTCATAGATCTACATTTCTTTAGGGTCAGTTATTGGAGCTTTATTCATTTTCTTTAGAGGTATTATGTTTACTTAATTTTTCATGATCCTTGATTCTGTATGTTGGTATATAAACATTAGAATATATGTTCTCCTCTTTCAGACTCATAGTTTCACATTGGCAAACAGTTCTCCACCAGTTATTTCAGCTTGGGATTATGGATGGGTCAGCGGCTAGCATCTTTGGGCAAGTAGAGATTTCTCTTGAAGGTTATTTTTATACAAAACAACTGCCAGAGATCAAAGGTTGGGAACAGTTGGAGGATTGCTGGGTTGGTTCACTGCCCAAATGCGATTACAGAATGGGCTACTCAGTTTCCTGGATTCTCTGTCAAGCTTCCTACTTGGATGGGGCTGGGTATACTCTCAGCAGTAGGTGGGCCTATGTATTAGCTTCACTCCTGAGTGTGGCAGAACAGGCCCCAACCCAGTAAGGCTTTTTCTGTGGGACTCAAATCGGGCAGAACTGCACACCAAGTCCTCTGGCCAGACAGGGACACCAGTTATCTCAAAAGAAAGGCAGAACTGCTGCTCAGGCTCTCTGCTCAAGTACTCCTGTGATAAGTAGCTTCCCAGATGCTTCAACCAGGCTCCTTCTTTGGGAGCAGCCCTGAGAATACACTCAGCAATAGTCAGGCTATGACTTAGTTTCCCTGCCTTGGGGTGGCAGGACATTCTCCAAGACTGAAAAGGCTTGCTATTTGGGTTCCAAAATCAGATAGAACTGAGATCTGAATTTCTTGGTCAGATGGGTCTACCACCTTGGCACCACAGTTGAATAGAGTCACTGGTTTGGATCTCTACTTGCTCACTGCTAGGGTGAGAATTCAGTCAATCAACATTCAAGTGCAAGTTCCTGTAAATCCCTGAGGGCTTCTCCACACAATCTGATCTCCAGAAGTCAAACACCACAGACTCTCTATGGTCCCCATGAGATGAGATCCCATTTTACATCTCGGGAAGTGACCCATAATACTGAGGGAGTCACATGTCCACTTTGGCCTCTCTTTTTCTTGCCGGACAAATTATAAGCCAACGACTACTTCATACAGTACCATGTGAGGCCATGAAATGGGGCCGTGCAGTCAAACAGTAGCTCTCCCCCAACTCTTCTAATGTGATTCTTCTTGGTTTCTGTGTCTTTGTGTCAGAGCCAGCAGGAGCAATGCTCAGCACTTCTGATCTAGGTTGTTCTGAGTCTGCATATTCTTCTACATTCTTCGCGACTATGCCAGAGCAGCTTTCTTCTCAAACCCTGCCCACTGTACTAACTGTTCGGAACTTATACACTGCTCATTCGTTACAGGTATTGGGTCCGTGTCCCCCTGCTCAGGGATGGAACTCCTTGCATGTAGGGTCTTAGAAAGAGAAGCCCTGAGAAGTTGTAGATTCTTATAAAATGAGTCTTTATTGCAGAAGCCAGTAGTCACATAGCGATCAGACAAGACATAGCAATCCCAAATAGGTAGCCTTACACTGGCTGGTAGTTACATATCTTTTCTACAAAGTAATAACATTAGTCTCTGTACTCAAAGTTATTATCTGAGGAGCTTTACATTGCCCCTAGATTCACTGCCTCGCATCATAGTGGTACCTACACTCTCTGGCTCAGCAGCTTCTCCTGTCTTCCCTGCCTGGCACACTGGCTAATCACAGTAGCCTCACGTAGTAACTGCCTCTGAGCTTCTATCTCAGCTCACTGACTAGTTATCATGATAACTCTAGTTGAGCTCTCTGAGTTCTTAATCTTACACAGTAGCAATACCAGCTCTCAATTCTGTCTGAGCTCTCTAGCTTCTCCTACACACATAGAAGCTACATTCACTATGCTTACTGCCTCTTCTTCTTACAATAACTGGTCAGTAACCTATATATTACTCCAGAAACAAAGAAGGCTAGTTTCCAACAGTGACATCAATCATTTGGGTTATAGAAGGACACAACTTACTGTGAAATCATTATGTCCTTGCAGCTGTGTATGATATCTTAGCCTAGGCACAGAGTGACCTTGGATAGCCCAGTGTATGGACAACAAGGCCTCTGTGCTTTAATTGGCCTTGACTATCAGGGGCCTTTGGCCTGGTTCCCACACTAGAGGAGTGGCTTTAACTCCCTGTCTTTGAATCCTCATAATAGGGTCTTATTTATGGACACTTACTAAGTTTGCCTTCTTTTGAGAAACAATAAAATTCAGGAATGACCTATATCACAATCTTGATACATCTATTTTAAATATTATAGCTACTGATGGGAGTTAAACAACTCAACATTCCTGTATGATCACAGTTTTGAAGGTTAGATGTAGTAGATATTTTGCTAGACAATTCATAAGTCATTCAAATAATAATAACCATGAAATATCTGCTACAACAGAAACCATGCCATCTTGAAGAGGAGAACTGCTATGAATAAGAGCCCAGACTCACCAATACCGAGACTGGCCTCAGACACCACCATGAACCATACAGCCACTTCAGCCAAAGACCTCCTACCTTTTTTGCAGACCCACAGATACTGGGACTCCAGCCTCCCCAGTTCCAGGCTTCTGTGAGTACCAGAGTGTGCTCCTCTCCTGCCAACCTGCCACAAATCCACAGACCCCATACTTTCAGGTCCCTGGGTCCTCCAGTGACTTGGGTTGCATAACACTCCTACAAGCCTGCAGCTGCATTCAGGGGCTCTGTGGGTCCTGATGCCTGGCCATCCAGTGACTCTCAGGGTGCAGGACCTTCCCACAAACCTGAAGCTATGGTTAGGGACCCTATGTATCACAGCACCTGTGCTCTCTGGTGACTCTTGGGGTGTGAGCCCCTCCTGCCCACCTGTGACTGTGGCCAGGGGCCCCACGCATTATGGAGCCTAGGTCCTCTGGTAACCCAGGGCCCATGATTCTCCCACCCACTAGCTGCTTTAGCTAGGAGACCCACAAGTCCTGGTACCTGGGCCCTCCAGTGACACTCTGGGTGCATGACCCTCGCACCAACCTGCCACTGAGGCCAAGAGCCTTGTGTACTCTAGTGCCTGGACCCTCCAGTGACAATTGCAGTGCAGAACCCTCCTTCCAAGTCCTGAGCTTCAGCTACACACACCATGTGACTCAGGACCTGCACCATTTGGTGAGAACAAAAATGAAAAGACAAAGAAACAGTCCCCAAAGGAAAGAAAATGAGGAATTGCCAGAAAAGAAACTAAGTGAAACAGAGGCAAGCGATATGTTAGAAAAAGAATTAAAAGTAAAGGCCATGCAGTTCCTAAACCAGCTGGATGAGAAAATCAACAACTTATGTACAAATCAAGAGGAAATCGAGAATGATGTAGGAAAAAAACAAACAAACAACAAAAAACGACACAGTGGAAGGTTTCAACAGTAGACCAGAAGAAACAGATAACTGAATTAGTGAGTTAAAGACAAAGCAAAATAATACAATCAATTGGAACAGCATTTAAAAAAAAATTCAGAAACCAGGAGGAGATCCTAAGGGAGTTTAGGACAATATGAAATGAAGTAACATGTATAATAGAGGTGCCGCCATAATGACAAGAAGAGGAACAAGGATTAGAAAAACTATTTGAAGAAATAATGGCAGAAAACCCCTGAGTTGGGGAAGAAAAATTCGACACAAGCACAGAGAGTCCCAAATAAAATGAACCCAAAAAGAGCAACACCAAGACATATCATAATTAAACTGGCAAACATTGACACATTGATGAGAAAGAGAGAATCTTAAAGGCTGTAAGAGAGAAAGAGAGACAGAAAGTTACCTACAAGGGATCTTACATTAGATTATCCCATGATTTCTCAACAGAAACATATCAGGCCAGAAGGGAATGGAATGAAGTATACCAAGTGATAAAAAGCAAGGAAATGAAACCAATAATATTCTATCCAGCATGGCTATCATTCAAAATTGAAGGGGAAATTAGGGGCTTGACAAACAAACAACAAAAAATGGCAAGGGAGTTTGTCACTACTAAGCCAGCAATGCAAGAAATGCTAAAGGGACTGTTGTAAAAAAAAAAAAAAAAAAAAAAAAAATGGAAAGAGAGGAAGAAACAGGCATAAAGAATAAAAATGGTTACAAACAAGTACCGATCAATAGTAATCTTAAACAGAAATTAACTAAATGTTCCAAAAAATGACCTAGAGTGAATGAATGGATAAGAAAAAATGACCATATACAGTGAGTGGTCAGATTATTATGTTTTCACATAATAATTTGGCCACTCAGTGCTCACTGTGTGTATATATATATGGCCTGGTGCATGAATTTCTACTTGTGTGGGGAGTCCAGCCAGGCTGGCCAGGGGGAGGAGACATAAGCTGTTGGTCAAACTCCTGGTCAAGGGGACAATTTGCATATTAGCCTTTTATTATATAGGATATATACTACTTTATTACTATTTTAATTTCCATCAAACAAAAGCCCTGAGATATATAGCTTCACAGGGCAGGTTTAACAAACATTCACAGTGGAACGCAAACCTATCCTCCTGACTATTCAAAAAAATTCAAGAGGAAGGACCACTTCAGAGCTCATTGAATGAAGCCAGCATTATCTTAATCCCAAAATCAAATACAGACACTACAAAAAAAGATAATTATAGGCCAATATATCTGATAAACATAGATGCTTAAATTCTCAACAAAATTCTAGCAAACAGATCCAGCATTTCATTAGAATGATCATATACCATTCTCAAGAGGTATTTATTTCATGGATGCAAGGATGGTACAATATTTACAAATCAATAAACATGATACATCACATAAACAAATTGAGAGATAAAAATCAAATAATCAAATCAATTGATTAAGAAAAAGCAATCTGATAAAATGCAACACTTTCTTTGATAAAAACTCTCAGCAAAGTGGAAATAGATCATACCTCCATGTAATAAAATCCTTATATGATAAACCTATAGGCAACATCATACTCTATGGGCAAAAACTAAAACCATTTTCCCTAAGAATATGAATAAGTCAGGGAAGCTCACTCTCACCACTCCTGTTTCATGTAGTACTGAAAATAAAAATAAAAGGCATCCAAATTGGAAAAGAGGAAGTAAAGCTGTCATTATTCATAGATGACATGATACTGTACATTGAAAACCCTTAAGATTCTATAAAAAAAAAAAACAACTACTAGAATTAATAAACGAATTTGGCAATGTAGCAGGATACAAAATTAACACCCAGAAATCTATGGCTTTTTTATACACCGATAATGAACTCATAGAAAGAGACACAAACAAAAATCAATTTATCATTGCACAAAAAAAATTAAGATACCTAAGAATAAACTTAATTATGGAAGTAAAAGTCCTGTACTCAGAAAACTACAGGACATTGAAGAAAGAGATAGAGGAAGACATAAACAAGTGGATGAACATGCTGTGTTCATGAATTGGTAGAATTAACATTATTAAAATGTTCATACTACCTGAAGCAATCTATAGGTTTAATGCAATCTCCATTAAAATACCAACTGCATATTTCACACACCTAGAACAAACTCTCCAAAAATTCATATGGAATAAAAAAAGACCTTGAATAGCTGCAGCAATCTTGAGAAAGATGAACAAACATGGAAGGATCACAATACCAGATATCAAGCTATATTACAAAGCCACTGTGCTCAAAACTGCCTTCTACTGGCATAAGAAAAGACATACTCTATAGACAAATGGAATAAAATAGAGAACCTGTGTCCAACCCAAGACATTATACTCAATTAATATTTGACAAAGATGGCAATGGAGTCAAGACATTTTTTTCAATAAATGGTGTTGGGGACATTGGACAGATACATGCAAAAAATGAAACTAAACCAACATATGAAAAAATAAACTCAAAATGGATAAATGACTTACACATAAGATGAGACACTATAAAAATCTTAGAAGGCTTCATAGGCAGCAAAATATCTTTACCGATGTAACTCCTAGGGTAAGGTGACCAGACATCCCGCTTTTGGCGGGACAGTACTGATTTTCAACAATTTGTCCCGCATCCCGCGGTGTTTTAAAAGTGTCCAAAAGATTTAAAAGAATCTTTCCAAAAATTGGGACTTTTTTAAAACGCCGCAGGACGGGGGACAAATTGTTAAGAATCGGGACTGTCCCGCCAAAAGCGGGACTTCTGGTAAGGCATCAGAAACTAAAAAGAAAATAAACAAATGGGACTACATCAAAATAAAATGCTTCCTCACAGCATAAGGAACCATCAACAAAACAACAAGAAAGCCCACTGCGTGGGAGAACATATTTGCCAATGTTATATCCGATAAGAGCCTAATCTACAAAATTTATATGGAACTCATATATCTTTAAAAAAAGAAAGATAAAAAGACCAATAAAAAAATAGGCAAAGAACCTGAATAGACACTTTTCAAAAGTGGACATACAGAAAACCAAGAGACTTATGGAAACATATTCAAAGTCACTAATCATCTGAGAGATGCAAATCAAAATGACTATGACATACCATCTCACATCTGTCAGAATGGCTATCATCAACAAATCAACAAACAACAACTGCTGGCAAGGATGCAGAGAAAAAGGAACCCTCATGCACTGCTGGTGGGAATGCAGACTGGTGCAACCACTGTGGAAAACAATATGGAGATTCCTCAAAAAAGTGAAAAATGTAACTGCCATTTGACCTTGTAATTCCCCATTTAAAGATATATCCCAAGAAAACAGAAACACCAACCAGAAAGGACATATGCACACCTCTGTTCATAGCAGCACAATTTACCATAGCTAAGATTTGGAAGCAGCCCAAGTGCCCATTAGCAGATGAATGGATTAAAAACCTGTGGTATGGTGTAAGTTGGTGATCTATTTTCATTCTTTTACACAAAAATAAATTCAAAATGGATACAGGACTTAAACATAAGACAGGAAACCATTAAAATACTAGAGGCATCCACAAGTAGCAAAATCTCAAGCATATGCCAAAAGAACTTCTTCACTGATACTGCCCCTAGGGCAATGGAAGCTAAAGAGAAAATAAACAAATGGGACTACATCAAAATAAAAAGCTTTTTTACAGCAAAAGAAACCATCAACAAAACAACAAGAAAGCCCACTGTGTGGGAGAACATATTTGCAAATGTTACCACTGATAATGGTTTAATCTCCAACATCTATAGACAGCTTATACAACTTAATAAAAGGAAGATAAATGAGCCAATTAAAAAATGGGCAATGGACCTAAATAGAATATTTTTGAAAGAAGACAGAAGGAAGGCCAAGAGGCACATGAAAACATGCTCAAAGTCACTAATCATCCGAGAGATGCAAATCAAAACAACAATGTGGTACCATCTCACACCTGTCAGAATGGCTATCATCAACAAATCAACAAATGATAAGTACTGGCAAGGATGTGGAGAAAAAGGAACCCTTGTGCACTGCTGGTGGGAATGCAGACTGGTGCGACCACTGTGGAAGACAGTATGGAGTTTCCTCAAAAAACTGAAAATGGAAATCCCATTTGACCCAGTAATCCTACTCCTAGGTATATATCCTAAGAAACTAGAAACAACAATCAAAAAGGATATATGCACCCCTATGTTCATAGCAGCACAATCTATAATAGCTAGGATTTGGAAACAGCCTAGGTGCCCATCATCAGATGATTGGATCAAAAAACTTTGGTACATCTACCCAATGGAATACTATGCTTCCATAAAAAAGAAGGAATTCTTATCATTTGCAGCAACCTGGATGGAACTGGAGAACATAATGCTGAGTGAAATAAGCCAGTCAATGAAAGAAAAACACCACATGATCTCACTCCTTAATGGATAATAAGGAACATTATAAACTGATGAACAAAAAGATAGATACAGAGACAGTAAAGAAACAAACAGACTGTCAAATTATAGCGGGGAGGGTAGAGATATATAGGGGAGATAAGAGATCAGCCCAAGGACTTATATGCATGTATATAAGCATAATCAATGGACAAAAAACTATGGGGAGGGAAGGCATGTATGGGAGTTGGGTGGTTGGGGCTTGGTAAAGTATGTACACATATAATACCTTAATAAAAAAATTTTTTTAAATAAATTAAAAAAACCTGTGGTACATCTACACAATGGAATACTAAGAAAAATAAGCCAGTCAGAGAAAGATAAACATCATGTGATATCACTCATTTGTGGAATATCATGAACAACACAAACTGATGAACAAAAATAGATGCAGAGAAAGAGAAGCATTGAACTGACTGTCAAATATCAGACAGAATGCAGAGGAGGGTGGCATGTGGTGGTAAGAGATCAACCAAAGGACTTGTATGCATGCATATTAGTTCAATCAAAGTATACAAACGAGTTGAGAGCATGTGCTGGGGAGTGTGGGTTACCAGGGAAAGTTCAATGTGGGAAAAGGAAACATATGTAATTCTATATTTAATACTTTAAACAATAAAAAAATCTAAAAAATATATGTCTGCTAGAGATTTATGGCTTAGAAAAGTAAGTACAGAAGTGTACCACTGGTAATTAACAAATAATCCACACATTCTCTCTTGCAACATTTCTAAAAATGCCGAATAAATCTGATGTTTCTTTTAATTACACACCTGAATTCTCAAGAAAATGAAATCTCAAAAGGCATTGAACCTGATAGTTTTGAGGTATTGTTGCCTCTTATGATATCAAAGGCGTAGCTATTTTCTCTGGTCTCATAATCATAGGAGAGGAAGCCATGAGCACAACCTAGTCAGGGAATAGGAAATGAGACTTATGAATTAATCCATTATCATAGAAGTGCTGCATGTTCATTGTAAGGGTCTACAAGAGAAAAACAATTATATTTCTTTGTATCAAAGAATGAGAGCAAATCAGACTCTGTTTTTGATTTTGATCTGGTTTTGATTAAAAAATAGTTTCCTTTGATAATTTGTAACTACAGATCTTCCCTAAGGTGTGTTTGGGATTTGAATAAAAATTCCAAGATAATTAATTAACATGAACTATTACCCTGAGCAATAATATCCTGGAGGCAATAGGAAGAAAGAAACACAACATTATTGGTGAGAGCCAAACCCTTAAATATCAAGGAAACAATTGATTTCCATATTAAAGTGAATGCCAACTCTAAAATCACTTTTAACAATTAAAATTGAGTTGGGCATTTTCTCTGTTTTCTGCGTCCCACACGGAAAACAACAGGTTCCTGAGTGGAGGAGCTGGGGATTAAGAAATTAGAAAAAGAAAGAGGATACATGGAGGCAGAAATAGATTTATCAAGCTGGGCGCTAGGTGAGCGCCACCTCTCTGATGGAGAGGCAGTCATACCCACCACAGACAACACAGCACATTTATTGATTTCCAAAGGGGAAGTTTAAGGTCAAAAGGAGTTTCGGGTGTGCCCAGATCCTATTCATCAAGATCTGGTACAAGATTTAGCATATCAAGACCTGGGTAAGTCAAGGTACTATTTGTTCCTCATTTCAAGCACCTGGATAAAGATAAGAAATCAGTATTGATAAAATGATTCTGCCAGTGCCCGCTCAGCTGATAAGAATTAAAAGAATGTCCATGTGCCTTCTCAGGTGGCTCTCTAGGTAAAATTAATAACCATGAGTTAGAATTCGCAGAAAGAAAACATCAGAATTAGGAATATATAATTTACATCTAGTAGAGCTATTATATAGAAAACAAAGGAAAGAATTGATAAAATTCTTTACAATTATAAAATATTCAATTCTTCAAGGTAAATCTGCAGACATAGTGTGAGATTATAACAAACACTACTCTAAAAAGTGAGACAGAAAAAGAGTAAGAAAAAAAGAGTAAGAGAACAATATAACACTACAGCAATAAAATGGGATATCACAAAATCTACAGTCACCAAAATGTTAAAGATGATATTATTTAAAAACTTAATTCCAGTATATTTGAAACTTTAGATGCATTTTACTAATTCTTTAAAAAAAAAAATAAACAAAAACAAAAAACAATGAGCCACCAAAAACTGTCTTGAAGAAACTTAGGAAACCAAATTATTCCTGCAACCATTGAAGGTATGACATAAGTAGCTCATAATATTTTCCCACAAAGAAAACTCTAGGACTTCAGGCAGGTCTTTGCTCATAATTATTTCATAACCATGAAGAAAAATGTGTCTTTACTCATATTCAAACTATTTTAGAAAATTGAAATGTAAAGTTTTTCCTATCTCATAAAATAAGAATATCCTTGAAATAAAAATTCAAAGTGAGAGTTTATGATAATAAAATTATAGATCTAATATTCATTAGCAACCAAACAAAAATTTTGCAACCTAAATTAATAAAAAAGACAAAGCAACAGAGCAGATTTTTGATGTGTGAAGTAATAATGCAAATAAAACCTTCTAATGGAGCAATATATTGTTTAATAATGAGCTATTTGTTAACTACCGAAAAATAGTGACACAAAAATTATTTTGATCCAAATTCAGTTTGTAAAGTATGAAGAAATGCTTAGCAAAGTTGATTGTAATTAAAGTTGTAAGTATAAAAAGAAAGTTTGATATTGTTTCTAGGTGTGACTATAGTACAATGTTTCTTTAAAGAAATATTGGAAGTATGTAACATTAATTTTTAATATTTCCATTTCAGAGAGTGTAAATATATGTGTTTGTGAGGGTTTAAGTTCTGTGCTTTTTAGATTTTCCACTTGCTGCAAATAAATGTGTTTATTTACTTTAGTTAAATGTGCTTTATAAAAAAACTAGAGGCCTTGTGCACAAAAACCCATGCACTCTGAGGTGGGATGGTCCCTTAGCCCAGCCTGTGCCCTCTTGCAAACAGACATCCCTCTCACAGTCCAGGAGCCCTCGCTCCAAACTACCCTCCTGCTTGCTGCTCCTTACCATTTGGCTCACTGCTCCTTAGTGCTGCTTTGGAGGCAGGAGAGGCTTCTGCCACCACACTGTGCTCTCCAGTATTGATAAAATGATTCTGCCAGTGCCAGCTCAGAAATAGGAAGAAATAGGAGCTTGGCTTCAGGCTGAGCACTGCTTCCCCTGTGGAGGCACATGATCAACATGGGGCATCTCCTGCACTGAGTGCCTGCCCCCGGTGGTCAGTGCATGTCATAGTGACCAGGCATTCCAACATTTGGTCGGTTTGTACATTAGGTTTTTATTATATAGACTATATCGTATCCCCTCAGACGGCTGTTGGTTGTCACATAATACACCAAAAAGGTTGTGAGTTTGATACCTGATCAGGGTACATACCAGATTGAGGATTTGATTCCTTGTTGGGGCATATACAGGAGGCAACCAATTAATGTTTCTCTCTCACATGGATATTTCTCTTCCTCATTCTCAAATCAAGTTAAAAAAAGAGAGTGTCATATTGGTAAAGGGTTTGAGTAAGGGTTGCCACTGTGTTAGAGTTATTAGGGGAAGGATAATGTTTCAATTGTCTTGACATATAGTTGACATATAACACTATGCAAGTTTAAAGTGTACAGAATGAGATAGTATTTTGTAAAGAATTTTTCATAGGATAACCTACTTAATTGGTGACATCTGATTGGATGAATAGTCTCCTCCAGTGTAAACTTCCTTTTCTGAGTTTGAATGCCTCTTTGTACTTAAAGTATGAAAAAACAAAACAGCTGAAACCGGTTTAGCTCAGCGGTAGAGCGTCGGTCTGCGGACTAAAAGGTCCCAGGTTCGATTCCGGTCAAGGGCATGTACATTGGTTTCAGGCACATCCCCTGTAGGGGTTCTGCAAGAGGCAGCTGGCCAATGTTTCTCTCTCATCGATGTTTCTAGCTCTCTATCTCTCTCTCTTCCTCTCTGTTAAAAATCAATAAAACATATTTTAAAAAAATCAAATCCACCATTGACTGAAACAGGATATGTTTTCCATTTACTATAAAATTTTTTTATAGAAAATAAGAACCTCATTTAAAATTTTTTATTTGTAATACTAGCTTGTGAGGGTCTTTTAAGAGATATCGAGGCATATATTATTTTGAATGTATAATTATATTCAGTTTGCATACATGTTCCTACTGAGTTTGACCATTATGTTAAAATGCTTTGTTTCCTTGCTCTCTGGACTCTTTCTTTTTCTCATTACTTCTTAGTTTATATATGTGAAATAGGAATAAATCTTGATTCTTAATAAGTATATTATGTATGTTTGTAACATTATTTTTTTTAATATTTCAATTTCAGATAGTGTGAACTATGTGTTGTGAATATATGTGTATGTGAATATATAATATGTATATGTGAATTACAAGGAAGGGTAATTTCCAAAATTTGTAATTATTGATTTTGTTTTTCTATCTCTGCTTATTTTAACTGGAATTTTGAAATGTCAAATTTCAAAACTGCTCAAGAAATTAGAATTTTATTATTTTATACTTAATTTGTAATTTCTTTATTTTTCCTCTAAATTATAAATTCTTAACATTAATAAACTTGTGCTTTTTAGCACTACATATATTTCTTTTTATGTCATGTTTACTTGTGATAACCAATATTTTCAATGGAAATGATAAAATATTTTCATAAAAGATTATACAGTATATGAAGCTGTTATTAGTGAACAATGTTATTTGGCAATTATAAGAATTTTTGTGTCTCATAATAATTGCCTCATCCAATTTGTTAAAAAATTATATATATTACTACATGCAATTTTAATGTTTATCTGAATATTAGAAAAAAATAAGAATAATTGGCAAAAGTTAACTTTGATTTCATTCTCTTTTTAAAATAAGCACAGTGTCAAATCAAGACTTTTTACCTTTAGAAATTTGTGAATACATGGCTTCATATTCATTATAAATATGCCGTTCTGAAAATTTCAACACCTGGGGTGAATTATGATAATTAAGTACTATATCTTCATTTTCTTACTTTTCCTTTCCAGCCCCTACTGTGAAAATTCAATTTCCAGATGCTTTTGATGTTTCCAGTTTAAAGGTATAAAAGAGATTCATTTTATAGCACTCTTCCAGTAGTTTCTTATTTCTCTAACCAAATTAGAACATTCATTTTTGAGGGAAAAATAGATTCTGTATTTATAGGTTGGGTTACCTTGAGTGGATTTTAATATTTCAAATTATTATAATAATATTTCTTAAAAAACAACAAGAAAGTGAAGCATAATTAAAATATTGTTGAATTTCTTTTTTGAAGAGATATAATCAAATCCCAGATCAGCTATGTAATCTTGATTGCGTTCATTAATAATCTGGTCAAGTTTTCCTTATTTGATCAAATAATATAATCCTTTCTTTATGTAAATGAGTACAAATTAGATGAGACAATGAATATAATGTAATCATAATATAAAATATGTAATAATATAGTGTATATGATATATGATGTAGTGTGCATAATATATAATATATAATATAATGTTATCCTTCTTAAAAAAACTGATAAACTAGAAATAGTGAAAGAGATTTTAAAGTAGGTAATTGGTGCAAGTATCACATGTTCAAATTTGTCTTAATATATTGCAAATTACATTACAATGGAAAGTAAACATGACGCTAATGTATTTCACTTTAATTTGTTATATTTACATGTCATTTGTGTGCTACTTTGTGTTCTACAATTTTAGAAATTACAAACATAGACCAAAAAAATACCAAATCACCTATTCTATATTCTTAAAAATGTCATTTTATCAATTATTTATAAATTGTCTTTGACTTAAGTTCTTGAGATAGCTAATAATATTTATATAACTTTGAAACATAATTTGGAAGTGTATGAAAACAGGGAATATAATGTTTAGTAATATAAATAGGGGATTATATTTAGTTTAGGAGCTGAGAAAAAGATAAAAAATCAAAAAGAAAAAAGCTCTAGAACAAATACTTAAGTCAATCTTCCATTTAATTATTTATACTGGAAAGGTACTAGTATAATGGTTAAGACTCTGGAGTAAGACTAGTATTAAAATCCCAACTTAACTATTTCTTATTGTGTGACCTTGGAGAAGTAACCCTCTGTGTATTAACTACTAATTAGAAAAAAGGTTAAATTTTAGACAAATTCAAGTGGGTCCAGTATAAGATAAAATAGGTTTTAATCTTTCGTATTTTAATCCATTATCATTCATGTGGAAATAAAGATTATTCTAGGTATGTATTAAATTATATTAATACTAGAGGCCCGGTGCACGAAATTTATGCACTTGGGGGATGGGAGCCCTCAGCCCAGCCTGCATTCTCTTGTAGTCTGGGAGCCCTTGGGGGATGTCCAGCTGATGGCCTAGGCCCACCCCTAGCCATCAGTTGGACATCCTTAGCACTGCTGTGGAGGTAAGAGAGGCTTCCACCACCACGACTATGTTCACCAGCCTTGAGTCTGGCTTCTGGCTGAGGGTCGCTAATGATATCCTAATGCTGCTCAACTGCTCGCTATGATGTTCACTGATCATCAGGAGGCAGACAGTCAACTGGTCAAACAGTCGCGATGATGTGCACTCACCACCAGGGGGAAGCTCCTGTGTTGAGCAGGATTGGGCCAAAACCGGCTCTCAACATCCTCTGAAGGGTCCCATGTTGCAAGAGGGCACATGCCAAGCAGAGGGACACCACTGGGGCACTATCAGAGCTGGGAAGAGACATGTCTAGCCCATCACACTCAATCTCAATCCACCAGACCCCAGCAGCAAGTTAACCTATAGGTCAGATCATCTACCCCCTGGTGGTGAGTGAATGTCATTGCGACTGTTTGACCAGTTGACTGACTGCCTCTTGGTGATCAGTGCACATCATAGGGAGCGGTTGAGCAGCCTTAGCATATCATTAGCATATTACACTTTGTTTGGTTGAACCAATGACTGGATGACTGGATATTTAGCATATTATGCTTTAATTATATAGGTTTAGATTTTGTATAGTAGAATGGCTTTGTCAGAAAAGTATCATCTGAAAACTCATTCTGTAGACTACAGATAAGCATTAAGGCCTAACCCAGGACTTATAAAACCTCAAATAAATTATGTTCTGAAACTGATGTATAAGTGAAGTTGCTAATACTCCGAAATTGGTTATTGATAATTCTTTAGAGGGTTTACATGGTAGGGAAGGCAGAAAACTTCAGAGAAATCCACACTTGAATAAAATCAGGGTATCTTAGGGATGAAACAGAAACACTGATACCACTACCACCACCACCAACAAAAACCTGATTTGCAGATGCTGCTTGTTTCTCTCTAATTTAATTCTAGGGCTAGTTTTGGTCCAGAATTTATCATTATTGAGGGGCCAACATTCCAAAGATTAAAATACATTTTAACATAGTTTATTTGGCTCATTTAGTGATGCTAAGATTAATAAGTAATTCAGGGTGTAAAAACCTGATCCCTGCGTTTTATAGCTTTGTTTTCCTTCGTAATGAGGACATAAACTGTGGGTAGCATTTGGGGCTCTATATCCATACAATTTCCCATTAACTTTACAGCAACAATTTTTAAAAATTTCTTTTGATGATGATTATCTTTAATAATATACAATATATTACAAAATAGTAATATTGTCAAACCAATAGAATAAAATTACAATTGAATGTGAAGATTTAAACTACATGTTCCTAATAATATGGTCTCAATACATATATCAAAAGAATTATAAGGTGAAATTGAAAAATTTATATCATATTTAGAGAATTTTTATATACTTGGCAATTGATAGGGCATGAAAACAACAAATAAAAAAGAACTTTGAAAGATCTAAAGAGCATAATCCCTAGCTTGACCAACAGCTTTAAAGAACCACTCCATGAATAACTCAAAAATACCAATTCTTTTCAAGTACATGTGATGTACTTACAGCTCCATTGATCTAGAAGATGTAACAAATTCATCTAACAGAGCTGAGACAGATAAAATGAACCAGCACAATTGAAATTAGAGAGCTACTCTAATGGTACCAAAGACACAGAGAGATTAATATTTATTATTTTATGTCACTGAAATATTTTCGTTTTGATATGCAGTATTATTTTACCAATAGTTCAGCAATATAAAACATATACAGATTTTTTTTAGAAGCAATGCATATAAAATATCTGTGATCTGATAAGTAACTTTATAGGCATATTTTACTGAACTAGAAAGGGAAAAGAGTTTTACATTTATGAGGGAAGTATTCAGCATAAGAAATTAGAATTAGAAAAGCAGAATTGTGTAAAGAAAGTAGGATATTAACCAAAACTACTTGCAGAAATTAAGAAACCAGAAAACAAATACAGAGTTGTGATGGCTAATTTTATGTTAACTTGACCTGGCCAAGGGGTACACAGACATTTGTTCCAACTTTATTCTGGGTGTGTCTGTGAGGATGTTTCTGGATGAGATTAGCATTTGAACCTGTGGATTAAATAATGTAGATTGTTGTCCCCATGTGATGACCCCCCTCCAGGCCACTGAAAGCCTGAATACAACAAAGAGGCTGACCATCCAGGAGTAAGAGGGAAGGACTCCTGCCTAACTGCTTTCCAGGTGGGACTGCGGGTTTTTGTGGTGTTTTGTTTTGTGTTTTCCCTGACCTTTTTACTGGAACTACACCATTGGTCTTCAGGGCGTCAGATTTGGAAGGACTGAAATTATACTACGAACTTTTCTGTTTTCATGTTATCAACTTCCATATCTATGTAAGAAAACTCCTTACAATTAATCTGTTTCTGTGTTTATAACACACACACACACACACACACACACCATTTCATTGGTTCTGTTTCTAAAAAGAACTCTAAAATCAGAGTGTATCAACACGAATGAAAGGTTTTTCTCTCTAAAACAATATCAACAACAAAAAGATAAATCTCTGACAGAAATAGTAAGAAATATAAGATACACATAAACATAGAAATAAAATAAATGAAGGCTATATAAATATAGAGATATATAATATTAAATCAAATGAATCCAGCAGACAATAAAAATAGAGGATGCATTTTGGAAAAATATTTTACAAATAATTTGAATATAATTAGCTAAAATTTGCAATTTTCTAAAAAATATAAATGATTAAACTAATAGAGTAAAGCAGAGCACTAAACAGTAATATAATTATTATACTTAGAATAAATATTTAAATATATTCCAAACAGGAATCACAGGATAAAGAAAGATATGAGAGAAAAAAAGACCTCATCTCTCAAATTATTTTATAAATTTGATAGTAATTAGGTATCAAAACAAAATTGGACAGAATTAAAAACTAAAATGTGTCATTTTTGTCAACTCAAATGAAAACATCCTCATAAAATATTAACCACTACAATCTACTAATGTGGAAGTTCATAGACTTTTAGCATATTGATTTTATTTCAAGAATTTGAGATACATTTTGCATTATTTTCATTTTATCTGATTTATCATATTAGTTGATTGAGAAAAATGCAAATTATAATCCCAATGGGTACACCAAATTACTTTTGTACAACAAATTTCCAAAATATTTGGGAAATTTAAAAGAATTTATGGGGGAAAAATTCAGTAAATTAAGAATTAAAGAAATCTTATTTACCCTGAAAAAGTGTTATTAAGGATGCTCAATACAAAAAAAACAAAACAAAAAAACAACAACCAAAAATCCCCCACAAAGTATACTTTTAAAATAAGTAACAAATTAAGGATGTTCAAAATTACTATTTAACATTTTCTGAATTCTTTGTCCAGGCAATGAAATATTAAAGTATACAACCTTTTAAGTACCAGGAAGTAAGAATAAATTAGTAATTGTGCTTTGATAGAAAAATCTTACACACACATGCACACACACACAAACACACAAACATTAAAAACAAAAAATATCTATTAGTTCACTTACTACCAAGATTGTCAATGATTAGCAAGGTGGAAGCATAAAAAAAAAAATCAATATTTAAAAGTTTGTTCAGCCCAACCAGTGTAGTTCAGTGGTTGAGCCTCTACCCATGAACCAAGAGGTCATTGGTTCAATTTCTAGCTAAGGTACATGCCCAGGTTGTGGGCTATATCCCCACTTGGGAGTGTAAGTAAGCAGGTGATCAATGTTTCTCATCAATATTTCTATATCTCTATCCCTTCTCCTTTCCTCTCTCTAAATCAATAAAAACATATTTAAAAAAAAATTATTGTTCATTTTTACAAGTAATAAAAAATTTAAGTTAAAAGGAAATACATTTAAACAGCAAGAGAAAAATGCTAGGGATATAGAAATCTCTATCTAAGCGACCATCACATCTGAAACACTGAATGGACGACGGAACAGGCTGTGTGGAGTGACCAGGCCAGCAGGGGGATTAGTGAAGGGTGACCAAACAACTGAGCAGCAGCTGCATGGGGCCACCAGGCTTGCAAGGGAGCACTAAGGGGTGACGGGGCCGGCGGGGGGAGGGGCAGTTGGGGGTAACTGCGTCTGCATCCAGAGCACATGGGGGTGACCAGGCCAGCAAGGGGGAGGGAGGCAGTTAGGTGTGATAAGGCAGGCAGGTGAACAGTTAGGAACCAGTGGTCCCAGATTGAGAGAGGGCTTTTGACTGCCGGTTTAGGCCCAATCTGTAGGATCAGACCTAAACCAAGAGTCAGACATTTCCTGAGGGGTCAAGATTTGGAGAAGATGCAGACTAGGCTGATGGGACCTCCTCGTGCATGAATTTCATGCACTGGGCCTCTAGTCCTCTATAATAAAACCCTAACATGCAAATCGACCAAATGACAGAACAACCAGGGAAATGAAAGGTCTCTATGATGCGCACTGACCACCAAGGGGCAGATGATCAACTTCTAGAGAAAGGCAACCTGTGGTGGTGGTGATAGGGGTGGGGTGCCAGCTGGCGAGCACTCCACCAGTTGCCTCCCTCTATGCCAGTTGCCTCCTTCTCTGGGTGGGATGGGCCAGCAGGCAGTGCCAGGCCACCAGCCAAGGTAGGTACTAGCAGGGGCCCACAATCACCCCACCCACTGGTTGCCCCACAAATGGCTCTGATCATTGGCCAGGCCTAGGGACCCTACCCTATATATTGGGAACAGTCTCTTAGATTTAAAAATTCGAACCTGGCAAGATTACTCTAACACTGAAAAAACAGGATGATGCAACTATGACATGTATGGACTCTGGCTTTCACATTTTGTGCTCAGCCCTGATTCTGACACGTATAAACTATGTGACAAAGCCAATTACTTAATTTCTCTCTGCTTCAGTTTTTCCACCGGTAAGATGGGGATAATAGTACTACTGCCTCAGAGAGATCATGTTATATACTACTTTTTATAATCAGGGCAAAAAAGTGTAGCTGCCCACACAACAGCAAGATGCCTTTCACCTGAATTAAAAGTACGGTTGCTGGTGCATGCAATGTCCCAGATTGTGAGAGGGATGTCTAATTGCCAGGTTAGCCCTGAAATCCCCCAAGGGGTCCCAGATTGTGAGAAGACGCAGGCTGGGCTGAGTGACCACCCCTATGCATGAATTTTGTACACAGGGACTCTAGTCCTATCTAATAAAAGAGTAATTTGCTAATTGACTGTACCTCTGCTACACCCACAAGCCATATCCACAAGCCAATCAGGAGCAAGTATTCAAATTAACCCAACCAAAATGGCTGCAGCCACTGAGAGAGCAGGAGGCTTGGGTTGCCTCCAGCAAAGGAGGAAACCAAGCTTTTTGAATGCCGTTGTGGGCCCAGGCCTCCCCTCAAGGCTAAAAAGTTTCAATTATGGAAGATAAATAAATCCCAACAAAAATGGCAGCAGCCACAGAGCTGGAGAGAGCAGGAGGCTAGGGTTGCCCTTGGCAATGGAGGAAGCCAAGCTTCCTACCAGGATCAGCCCTAAATGGGCAGTCGGACATCCCTTGAGGGGTCCCACATTGGAGAGGGTGCAGGCTGGACTGAGAGATACACCCCGCATGCATGAATTTCATGCAGCAGGCCTCTAGTATTCTATAAAAGACATAAGTTTGCAACATCTCTGGAAAAATAAGGTCAAATTTTATAATAAATTGATATTTAAAAAATAATGACCTCTAGAGCCAATGAAATTTTATTAAAATCTCTACCATATTGTGTTTTTCATGGAATTTAATAAGATTTTATAAATAATATACCAAATAAACAGAAATTTTCAAATCATTATTTTCAGAGCACCCCTTCCATTTAATATCCTAATTTATTATAAATATAGACCAATTTAAAGGAAATATTTTAGTTTTATATTTTAATACATGTTCCAAATAGATTAAAAACTTATCTTTCACTCTAATATTTTATATCAAAGTGAAATGCTATCTAATTATCATATTGAAATTTAATTTTCATATTTTATTTATTAAATATGGCTTTAAGGAATTTTTCATATAATTGAATTCCATTTCACAAGGTAATAAAAAGTATTTTCATAGATAATACTGGTGAAGAAAATACTTAAGTGCCTCAAACTTATGAAATTACAATTGATGTTGAAATACCATCAAATGCTTTTGGGCAGTCTATCATTTTCTTTCACAAAGTAGAAAAATTATATTTGAATATATACATTGAATATTTTGACACTAATATAAAAAAAATCCTTCAAAATATTTTTTTATATATTTCAGAGGCTAAATTGAAAAGGCTGCTAATGGATCCAACACATTACCTATAGTTTAACCACCAGCTTTATGGAATTAAGACATGTTATAGAAAAAAAATGGATGTTATAGGATTACTCCATTTTGATGAAAATTTGTTTTATTTTACTATTTCCTCTGCTAGTTACATATAGCTTTCATGGAGATTTAATTTAAATATTTTCCTTTGAAAGCATTTGTTTTTATGTTTACTATGCGTAGCATGTCTGTTGAATACAAATTTTCAATGAAATAAAATTGGTATTCAAATATACAATTAATCTATATAAATAAAACCCTAATATGCAAATAGACTGAAGGATGAAACAACCAAATAACTGAACAACCAGTCCCTATGACATGTGCTGACCACCAGGGGACATGCATGAAACTTGGCAGACATAGGCAGCAGGCAGCAGAGCATGGAACATAGCAGATGTTGGCCATAGGGATGGTGGATCAGGTGAACAGGGACACCAGACCAAGGCAGGGTGCTCTTTGCTGTCATCATGGTGAGCCTCTGGTGTTTACTGAAAATGCTTTGCTCCCACACACCGTAGTCCCACCCAACACTCACACCTGCTGCTGGCATTGGCCTGCTCGCACCCACTGCCAGCACTAGAGCTGCCACTCACACTTGCTGTCAGCACCTGGCACCAGTCCTGATCACTCTGTGCCATCAACGAGTGAGAGCAGTGGCTGCCAACCCCAATTGCTGCTGAGGGCTTCTCCACCTCCTCCTGCCCTGAGGGGCAATTGGGGCAGCAGCTGCTTCTCACAGCTGCTGACAGTTTCCAGCCATGCTTGCACCTGCTGCTGGTGCCGGCCCCAATTGTTCCACACCATCAGCGGGTGAGAGTGCAGCTGGCACCATCAATGTGTGGGAGCAGCGGTAGTGGGAGTGGGGTTGCCGACAGACAGGGGACCTGGGGCTGTGGCAGGAGATTCGGAGAGGGGGCATGGAGGATGGGACGAGACCCGCCCCTGTGCCCACTGAAACTTCACAGCCCACAGTCTTTACAAGGTGCATGAATTTGTGCCCTGGGCCCCTAGTATTCTTATAAATATGTTTTGTATGTATACCTTTACAAAGGATTTTTATTTCAGCCAAGTTTGATGAACACATTTATTTGCTAAAATTAGAAATATTCACTCAACTATACAAAAATAAATCCATAGCAGCATCTTTAAAATATGTGCCTTTAGGAAGAATCTTAAAAAAAAACAGCACAGCCGAAACCTGTTTGGCTCAGTGGTAGAGCGTCGGTCTGCGTACTGAAAGGTCCCAGGTTTGATTCCGGTCAAGGGCATGTGCCTTGGTTGTGGGCACATCCCAGGTGGGGGGTGTGCAGGGGGCAGCTGGTCGATGTTTCTCTCTCATTGACATTTCTGGCTCTCTATCACTCTCTCCTACTCTCTGTAAAAAATCAATAAAATATATTAAAACAAACAAAAAAAACAGCACAGGGATTACCAGAGGGAAAGGGGCTAGGAAAGAGTAGAGGTGGTAAATGGGGATGGAAGGAGACTTGAGTTAGGCTTGTGAAAAGACAATATAATATAAAGATGACATATTACAGAATTACACACCTAAAACCTATATAATTCTATTAAGCAATATCACCCCAATAAATCTAAAAATACACCATAATGTTCTAAAAATATTTATTCACTGTAGTAACACTGTACTTAGTAACATGTAAAACCAACTCTCTTGTAAACCACTTCTGCCTTTATTTGAACATTTACAGAGTAAATTATACTAGAGGCCTGGTACAGTAAATTCATGCATTGGGGCGGGGAGGGGTGTCCCTTAGCCAAGCCTGCACCCTCTCTAATCTGGGACCCCTCAAGGGATGTCCGACTGCCCATTTAGGCCCTATCCCAGCTTAAACGGGTAGTTGGACATCCCTCTCACAATCCAGGACTGCTGGTTCCCAACTGCTCACCTGCCTGCCTTCCTGATTGCTCCTAACCGCTTCTGCCTGCCAGCCTGGTCACCCCTAACCACTCCCCTGCCAGCCTGATTTATGTCTAACTGCTCCCCTGCCAGCCCGTTTGCCCCCAACTTCCCTCCTCTGCTGGCCTGGTCACCCCTAACTGCCCTCCCCTGCACAGTTGATCACCTTCAACTGCTCTCCCTTGCAGGCCTGGTCCTTCCCTACTGCCCTCCCCTGCTGGCCATCTTGTGGTGGCCATCTTGTGTCCACATAGGGGCAGGATTTTCGACCACATTGGGGCAGCCATCTTGTGTGTTGGAGTGATGGATGATCTGCATATTACTCTTTTATTAGATAGGATAGAGGCCTGGTGCATGGGTGGGGGCTGGCTGGTTTGCCCTGAAGGGTGTCCCAGGTCATGGTGGGGGTTCCCTTGGGGCATGGAGCAGCCTGAACAAGGGGCTTGTGGGGGTTTGCAGGCTGGCCACGCCCCCCAGCAACCCAAGCAGAGGCCCTGGTATCTGGTATATATTTATACAATTGAAACTTTGTAGCTCATTCTGTGACAGCAGCCATTTCTGTTTGGATTTGTTTACCTTCTATACTTGAAACTTTGTAGCCTTGGGTGGAGGCTTAGGCCATCAAGGGCAGGTGGAAAGCTTGGCTTCCTCCGTGCTGGGGAAATGCCTCCCTCCTGCTCTCTGTGGCTGTAGCCATCTTGGTTGGGTTTATTTACATGCTCGCTCTGATTGGCTGGTGGGCGTGGCTTGTGGGTGTGGCTTGTGGAGTAGAGTGATGGTTAATTTGGATATTACTCTTTTATTAGGTAGGATGTGGTTCCTGGGTTGAACACATGCTATCAGCAAATAACTAATTTATTTCATTGGAGAGTATATCACACACAAAAACAAAGAAACTAGCACTAATTTAGAAGTTAGAGATCAAGGAATGTGTTTCTTTAATAGCATATGACACATAAAAATTTTCAATAAATCAAATATTCAATAATAGTATGTGACACATATTCAATACCTATTCAATAAATCAAATCTTTCACATCAATCATTATATGAAATCAACCTTAAGAAAGTATTCTCCTTGTGACACCTTTACTTCATGCTTAAAATGTAGATAATACACCAATGATATTATTATCATTGAACTTCACTAATTTACAATTAATTTTATCTGAATATTGAATATAAAAATACATTTCTGATACTAAGAAACTCTCAAGAGTAATCATTTTTCACAGATGATTCTGCAAAGCCCATTCTATAATCATGGCTCCTTATTACATCACACTGAAGACATACAACTTTTTATTTATTTACTAGTGAATAATGCATGAAATTCATACAGGGGGCTGTCCCTCAGCCCTGCCTGCACCTTCTCCAATCTGGGACCTCTCAAAGGATGTCCTACTGCTGGTTTACAAGAATAAGGCCTAAAATGGCAGTCGGACATTCCTGTTACTAACCGGGACTGCTGGCTCCTAACCGCTCACCTGCCTGCCTGTCTACCTGATTGCCCCTAATAACTCTGCCTATAGGCCTGCTCACCCCCAACTGCCCCCTGACATCAGCCTGCTCACTCCAACTGCCCCCCCCTTCTGGCCTGCTCACCCCCTCCTTCTCTCCTTACTGGTCTGCTCACCCCCAATTGCCCCTCTGCTGGCCTGCTCAAACTGCCTCCCCCGCCACTGTCCTGATCACCTCCAACTGACCATGACTGATGGCCTGCTCACCCTCAACTGGTCCCCCTGCTGGTCTACTTACCCCCAATGGTCCCACTCCCCCCTTCCCCCACCAGCCTGATCACCCACAACTGCCCTCCCATCTTGGGCTGATCACCCACCCACATCCTACAGCCCCTCCTTTTTTTCTTTTTTCAGTGCCTCCTTGGGCGGAGGCCACAGCTGACTGGAAGCAATATCTTGGATATATGTATCTTCTATAACTGAAACTTTGCAGCTTTGAGTGGAGTTCAGGGCCAGCTGGTAGCCTGGGTTGCCCCTGGCAACCCACACTCCCAGCCTCTCCTTGAGCGGAGGCCAGGGCCGGCTGGAAGCAGGTATCTTTGGAATTGATTTATCTTGTATAATTGAAACTTTGCAGCATTGAGCAGAGGCCAGGGCTGGCCAGGTCGGGCGAAAAGCTTGGCTTCCTCCATCCCTGGAGGCAACCCAAGCCTCCTGCCTCCTCCATCTTACTTGGGTTAATTTGCATACTTGCTCCTGATTGGCTGGTGGGCAAGCCTGGTGGGTGTAGCAGAGGTACAGTCAATTTGCATGTTTCTCCTTTATTATTGTAAATTTGGGGAGTGGGGGATATATAATGTATGTTTAAATGTATATTGTATCAATTTGATACATTTATGTATTACAAGATGATTATCATCCTAGTATTAGATATTGCCTCTATTATGTCACATAGTTATCTTTTTTTTTTTGGTGTGTGATGAGACCAATTAAGATCTATTCTTTTTGCAACTTTGAAGTTTACAATACACTATTGTGACTATATTCACTAATGTTGTACATGACATCTCTAGAACTTATTTATCAGTTTTCTAACCTTACTGCCTCTGGTAGCCACCATTCTGTTTAATTTTTATTATCTTGGCATGTTTAGATTCCACATATAAGTGATATCATGCAGCATTTGGATTTCTTTCTGACTCATTTTTGGGAGCCCATCTACTGATGAACTAGAAAATGTGGTACACATACATGGTAGGATATTATTCAATTGTGAGAAAGAAGGAAATCCAGTTATTTGCAAAAACATGAATAGGCATTGAGGACATTATGCTAAGTGACATATAATTTTTTAAATATATTTTATTGATTTTTTTACAGAGAGGAAGGGAGAGAGATAGAGAGCTAGAAACATCGATGAGAGAGGAACACCGACCAGCTGCCTCCTGCACAACCCCTACTGGGGATGTGCCCACAACCAATGTACATGCCCTTGACCGGAATCAAATCTGGGACCTTTCAGTCTGCAGAATGATGCTCTATCCACTGATCCAGACTGGTTTTGGTGACATATAATTTTTAAATTAAGTTACACACACTGTTTGTGAGTGTACTTACAACTTAACCTGAAACTTTTTTCAATGCCAAAAATCTGAGGTTTAGACCTTTCATTGATAACATATATACTGAGTGGCCAGATTATTACGATCTCTGAATGCATAATAATCTCGCCATTCAGTATATATTCTATATAATAAACGGCTAATATGCAAATTGTCACCTCAACCAGGAATTTGACCAGCAGGCAGGCCGGCCAACTGCCCACGTCCCCCTCCCCCTGGCCAGGTTTGCTGTACCCCACCCAAGCATGAATTCATGCCCTGGGCCTCTAATACTTAATATATATATAATCTGGCCACTCAGTGTACATGATACATATTTTAATGAATTTGAATTTGTACAAATTAATTATTCATATGTAGGGTCATTTTTTTCATATATGTGTGTTAAAAGCACTTTATTCCCCAGTCTTTGTAAATTAAAAGTCAGGAAATTCACAACATTACAATAAATACACTTTTTCTCCCCAGCTGCTTAGAAAAATTATGTAAATTTATGTAGTGAAAGTACTGCATTAAGTAATTTAGTCATCAAAACACTAATTTTTGTTATCACAATATAAATATAAAATTGATTATAAATCATCAAGTAAAGCTATTTGCAATGGAAATGTAATTGAGATGATAAGATGAGGAAATTAATGTTGAGTTAAATGAAGTTACTGAAAAATGCCTTAAATTGTGATTACATTATTTAAAATTTCACCTTTATTTTGTGATTTTTAAGTATGCAACTAGATAATACTTAAGATATGTGATTTTGATTTTTGTGATATTTCTTCAATTTTAAATGAACCGCATCTCTAAACAATTTCTTTTAAAGAGATATATCCAAGTCTCAATTTGAGGGGGAAAAAAATAGCATTTAGAGAATTGGTTGATGTGGTATTCCTGTTCTCTGATGAGCTGCATACTGCCTACACAGACAACTTGAAAACATAGTAGTTAACAATATCCTATATAATAAAAGCCCAGCAACCGAAATGGTGGAACAACTAGAACAACCAGAGACCAGAACATCCATAGCCCCTCATCCCAAACCCCCCCTCCCCCGCAGTGAGTGGTTAAGGACAATCAGGCAGACAGGCAAATGGATAGGGATGATCAAGCAGGAAGACAATTGGTTAGGGGCAATCAGGCAGGCAGTGTGGTTAGGAGTGATCAGACAGGCAGGCAAGCAGTTAGGAGCCAGTGGTCCTGGATTATGAGAGGGATGTCTGACTGACAGTTTAGATCTGATCCACAGGGATCTTTGCAGGATCCAGACTAAACCAGCAGTTGGACATCCCCCAAAAGGTCCGAGATTGCAAGAGGGTGCAGGCCAGGCTGAGGAGGCATCGCCCTTTATGGACACATTTTGTGTACTGGGCCTCTAGTCTTACAATAAAGTTAAATCAAAGTGTCTTAGGGTGGCCTACAAAGAACTTTATAAATTAACTTTTCATTCTTTTTACTTGATTTGACCTTCTTTCCACTTCACATTAATGTTTGTTCTCATATTCATTCATTATATATTTATTTACTAAAGGTTTTCTCTTTGCTTGAAACTGCTTTGGTATTATAGATAACAGAACAAATATATATATATATATATATATATATATATATATATATATATATATTTGTTTTTAAACACATATTACATACTACCAAACTCCCAATTCCCTGGACATATCATGCTGTTTCATGCCTTCATTTATTTATTCAAGTTTTCCTTCTTTCTAGAAGCACAATGCTATTTATCCCTATGTTCATTTGGTAAACATTCTATAAATTATTCAGAATTTTAACCAAGCATAATTACCATGAGACTGTGAGGGTTTTTTTTCTAACAGAGTTAATCATTAAAGGCATGTATAATTCTTTAATTTTACATATATATCCTGTACAAGTGGCTCCATTTGTGAGCATAAAATCTTAACAGAAAATAAAAAACTATTAAAAGCTGCATTTATCCCACTTAGGGGCTTGTAGAATGCAAACAACATCTCAAACTTTAAGAGCAAAGGGAGAAAAGCCATACTGCCTATAATTCTATTGCCATCACGGCTGCTCCTGTCTCTTACTGACACATAATATTGCTCTGTTGTTGTTGTTGTTTTGTGATCTCCCAACATTTGGCCAGCAAATCAGAGCTATATGTGTGTTAAATACTATATGCCCAACTGACAGCACAGATCAATGGGTTTCAAAGGAGAGAAAAACCAGTAAAGGTATTTCTGACTTAGTATTAAACACAACATAATGTGTCTAACTGGGCTTCTCTGTCTGATTCTTAAAATCCATATAATCCTTTAGGTAACGTACATAGACATTGTCCTTTGAGGCCTCAATATCAGAGTAAAGTCTCTAAAGTAATGTAGAAGTCCACTTCTATTAAACCATCAAGAACTTACCCTGGTTTCAGGCCCTGGATCCCACCAGATTTGGGACAGTTTCCTTTTCAGCCCATAAAACACAATGGCAATTTCTGTGTTTTTTCTTCTTAACATTAGTGCTTGATTCTTGCACTGGAGAACAACTTTGGAATGCCAAGTGTTGTTTTTGTATTATTTTGGGGTGTTCATATTTACTTAACAGTTTTTATTTTGCACAATCAATACAAATGGCTCATTTTTCTTGGCCTTTCATGTAGCTTACCTATTCCATTGCTCCATTCACAACACACAATCTATGATTTGGGGAAAACATCTATAAATCCATGTTGACATGACCTTTCACAGGTGTTCAAGTTGAAAACTTTGATAGGTCAGAGAACAAAACAAGGCAAACTCCAGGGATGCTTAATCTAGAAAGGTCCATTATACTAAATGTATTTCTCATTATACTTAAATGATATTTTGTGATAATATTTTTATATGTCTGACAATTTTTGTGTGTGAAGTCTCTTAAGCCAGGAGACATGTTTCTGTATTATTATGTCCCAAGTTAGACTGAATTGGATTTTTGGGACTACTTTTTCTATTAATATTTTAATCAATTAATGAGTAGTCTTGAATTATAATTGCATTGAAAATAAAGTTCTGTAACTCATGGTAGAAGTTTATATTTGAAATATGCATTCCAAAACCATAGCAAGACATATGACTGTTGATGAGACCATACCTGGGAATATGTAATGTAACAAGCAGATCAAATACAGACTGCTAAAAAGTATCGTAGGTGGCATTGTAGTGGAACAGGTTCTTGTGAAAGAAAAGATATGGAAGGATTTTAAGCACAAGGACAAAATAATGGCACGATTGTTTTGTAAAGTATCATGTTTAACAATGTTTCAATAAAGGAAAATATTGAAATTGTTAAATAGGTTCAAAGATGTTGTTAGAATTAGCACTTAGGATATCATTGTACAATACATGTTCAGAAATACATGAGGGAAGCATTGGGAAATAAAAGTAGTATAGATTAAAGAGTTTTTGGAAATAGTGAACTAGACCAAGCAAAGAGGAAAGTCAGAAAAATAATTTAAAATAGGTATTTCAAGAAGTAAAGATAGAAAACATTGTTCTTAAGATGCTCGTGAGACCCAGTTCCCGTTCATGGAGACTTTTCAAGTAAAAATTCTTACTAACATGAAGCAATGTATTATACATTGCCAGATTGTATCTAATTTTATCACAGGTATGTATCTGACATAGAGGATATCAGTTCTTTATATTGTGCAGAGAATTTGCATTAGACCAGATTCACAAAAGGGCTCAAACAAATATATTTTTACATTTTTAGTTGAGACATGGAGAAACTGAGACAATAGATCAGAAGCAGAAAAGATTATATGAAAAGTAAAACCTGAGACAGCAAACTGCAACAACATTCAAGATGGAGACATAAGGTACAGAAACTATGAGATAACAGTGGATGCCTCTTAGCAGGAAGAACAAAAGGAAGAATGTTGGAAGCCATACTGAAAATAACCCATCAGAACATGCTATTGAAAGAGAGGACCCTAGAGACGAGATTTCCTTGAGAAATAGTTGTCCTAGTTTAACCCAATCCTTAGTAATAAATCAGTGTGAAGAATTTAAGCTAGCCTTATTTTTGTGTGGTTGTTTCCTTTTTTAAAGGTTTTTTTTTTTTTTTTTTACATTTCCATCAAAAGGGACAATACAAAATAGTGTTTTCAATGCAGTCAAAAATTATTTCACTTGCTGGCCACAGATACTCTTCTCATGGATGCATTTCATTTCATCCTTGCAGTTCTAAGACTTGGAGAAAGTGAAACACTAGGAATATCATCAAAAGTCTGACATACATAAGAAGAAACAAGACACAGACCTAGTTGCCAAGAAGTGGGACTTTATCCTATAACAGAGAAGAAATGGTATAAACAAAACTAAGAAAACAAGAAAAGAGACTACATGAGGTAAGATTGCCATGCCCCTTTAACTAAGGTACATTTTATTTTGGATTCAAAACTGTATTGATCCTAATTTTAGCGGTCAGGGGAAGATTTTTAGCAGACAATGGAAGATTATATATTTGAGAACTGACCTCAGATCTAAGCTCTGGAAGGATCAAATAGTGAGTCCAGTGCCCATATCACTGAATCCATCTTTTATATTTGTTAGCTGGTGTGAGTGTGATACCCATATGACAAAACTGATTGTTATACCATTGAAATTGGCTGGATTTTGGTAGTGAGAAGGGAGCAGGGGTGGGGAAGGCCAGCCATTATGGGTGTGTCATTTGGACAACTTTCAGGGAAACCTTGGTTTTACACTCCCAGAGAACACTAGCGTATTCCCTGAAAAAACATTGGGAAAAGGAATCCAACAACTAGGAGATAGACACATGTCCAGTAAAGTTGAGGTGATTAGAAAAGGGACCAGTCGGTCAAACCTGGGAATAAGGATGGCTGGCCAGAATGGGTGGGTGTGGTCACTGCAAGCATGCAAAAATGTGGGAATACATAATCTCCTAAACAAAGAAGCTTGCTTTCTGGTGCTCTTCTGCTCTTGTTACACTTTACTCCTGGCTTGTGGGGCTCTTTTGCTCTGGCTCCTTTCATTTGCCCTCATGGCCCATGGCCATGCAGACCCCACACACAATGGACTAATGGACTGCAGCTGGGAAACAGAAGCTAAGCTAGCCTGATGCTGGACTAGGCCAGCTCCAACATGAAAAGGAAACTGGACACTGATGCTGACACAGCTACACTTACATTATGGTAGGACAAGGGGAAATGGGACTTTGGAACCCAGGGGTGTAATTCTGCAGAAATAAAGCTTTATTCTATATCTCATCCTCCCATGGAAGCCTCTGGAAATGTCTTCCCCAGTAGTACCCCAAGCAACCTGGGAGACAAACCCATCTCTTATCCAAAACATTTCATGACTTAAAGTCTTTTGAAATAAATGCACTGATGTTAAATAAATTCATATATTAATAAATTAGTGCCATTCTGTCTATTTATGAATTTATGTTATATGTATATTTCATGTAAAATAGAGGCACTTGTAAAGGATTAGGCAAACATTCCAAAACTGCTTGACAAATGTCATAGATGAGAATTTAAAAATATTCACACTATAATCCAGAGTGTTGCAAGATTGCTTGAATACTGATGTGTTCTCAACTGTAGAGTTTTAATGTGTAACTAGCAATCAAATCAAATAAAAATATTTTATCATTACAAACATAAATGTGCCTATTTCATATGTACTGGTTCATTTAAGAACACTAAAAAGGTCCAAAGTGTGGTAATTTAGAATTCTGCTATTTGAAATAACACTATATGGGACTAAAAAGAACTTCATTCCTTTTAAAGAAAGTGCAATGACATGTTTTGAGGCAAAATAATAGAAGAATTTAAGAATTTATACATATCCTTATTTGTACATTTGACTTAGCCTAGTGATATATATCAGCTTAAAAGTTATCTTCCAAGCGTTTTTCTGGAATCACCTAATCTTAGGTAGATAATAATATATTTTATTTACATATTGATTCCATGAAACATGGGTAAGCAATAAGAACGTACATACTTGAATCTTTAGCACCTCAGAACATGCCTGGATCCAAGTAGAAAAATAAATAAATTATTGTTGAATTTAAAAGTGAATTGTTTAATTTTCCTTAACTATTTTTTCGAAATTTAAAATAATTTCTAGACAAAGCTGACAATCTGGGCAAAAGTTATAATACTGAAATGAATTTAACATGTTAATGAAATCCTATCCAAGTTAATAACAACAAATTAAAATATTTTAAAGATATTTTATAGTGCTAGTTAAAAATTTAGTCATTACTTATAAAATAAATTTAGGGAATTAATTGTGTTTTCTATATGTAAGAAGAAAAACTGTAAATTAAAAACATAATATTTGTAATAACATCAAAACCATCAACTATTAAGAAAAACATCAAGCAAAACATCAGCAAATCTTCTATATTAAAAACAATAAATACAGAGAGAAATTAAAGAAGAAACAATGTGAAGGATATCTACACTAATAAAATACAAATAAGCAAATTAACCATCACTCCTGTACACTATCAGCCAATAGGAGTGAGTATGCAAATTACCCCAAAAATAGCCACACCCATAGCAGCCAGGCAGCAGCTCCCAGCAGCCCCAAGCCCTGCCATGGCAGCGCTGGGCTGCAGAGGGCAGGATCGGGACACAAACCCACATGAAGGCTGGCACCCTGCAGCCCCAAGCCCTGCATTGGGGACAGAAACCCCCAAGAAGGCCGGCACTCCGCAGGCTGCTATTGGGGTATGGGGGGGAAGGGGACTGGAGACACAAACCCCCAAGATACCTGTGGAGAGGGAGATAAACTATCATAACTTTGTCTCCCTTTCCACAAGATAAGAAAACTACCCTTGGTTTATTTAGTGATGTGGCCCACACCTTTCTACAAGCACAGGGTACGTTATGCCCACTCCCAGGAAGGTCTGGTCAGAATACCGTCTCCAGGGAATAACTACTGTGGCAAATCACCTAAGAGATGAAATAAACTTTTATTGGGTTTATTCTGAAGATCAGAGAACACGCCACCCCAACAAATGCTGTGTTATAATATTGATGATCTTGAGCTGCAGATGCTTGAAAAACAGCAAATGCATGCAGAGGCTTTCAATGAAGTCTCCTGATCTGCCTAAAATCGAACCCCCCTAAATGAGCTTAAATGTTATCGGTCCCCTTGATGGGAGAAGTATCATAAGAGAAGACTGACTCCTGTCACAGGACAGGAGACTAGAAGTTGACATCACACCCAAACTTTGTTACAAGCTATTTTCTCCCACCCCCATTCATCTTTCCTAAAAATCATTTATTCTCCTCTAAGAGGCCTACATCTCCCATCCCCTTTCCTTAGGAAGAAGGTATTTAAATCTGCATACTCAGCCACCTTGGGGAGTAACTCATTTTTCCCTGGGATCTCCCACACATACACGAGGTACACATGTTAATGAACTTTTGTTTTTCTCTTGGTGATCTGTCTTTCATTACAAGGGACTCCACTAAGAACTCAGAAAGATAGAGGAAAACTATTTTCCTCCTCTATAATTCTATCTCGGGAAATCAAGTCCCCATCTGAACAATGAGGTTGGCTCAAGTACCAAGCAGTCCCAGCTGACAGGAGAGAAAATTCTAGGGAAAAATAAATGATATGGGCATCAAAGTGGGACAAAGGACACATGCATGGTTGCTGGTGGGTGTTTAAAGTGGGTTCAACATTTTTGGAAGATGAATTGGCAAATTCGATAGAAATGTTCAAGGTACATAGAAATGTTCAAGGTACATCTAAGAGTCTTCTGAGATAAAGCACAAGCACATAAGCCTTGGTCAGGACCCAGGATGCTACTGTGGGCTCCCCTTCCACGATAGGAAAACTTGGGAACAACCTGCATTTCTAGGACAATGTACCGTATACTAATAAAGGGGTAATGTGCTAAGTAGACTGATCATCTTCCAGACGACCTTCCGGATGTCCTTCCCAACAAAGCCATGTTGGCGCGACCAACGCAAAGGAGGTTAGAGGTGATCAGGTAGGCAGGGGAGGGCAGTTAGGGGAATCAGGCTGGCAGGCAGTTAAGCGGTTAGGAGCCAGAGGTCCTGAGGGGTCCCAGATTGGAGAGAGTGCAAGAATTTAATGCATTGGGTCTCTAGTAATATATATTTTTATTAAAGACTAGAAGCCTGGTGCACAGAATTCATGCACTTAGGGGGATCCCTCAGCTCGGCCTGTGCCCTCTCATAGTCTGGAGCCTTCAGGGACAGTCGGACATCCTTAGCACTGCCTCGGAGGCAGAAGACACTCCCACTACCACCTCTGTGCTTGCCAGCCATGAGCCCGTCTTCTGGCTGAGCCACGCTCCTCCTATGGGAGTGCACTGACCACCAATGGGAAGCTTCTGCCCCCTGGTGGTCAGTGTGTGTCATATTAACCAGTTGTTCTGCTGTTTGGTTAATTTGCATATAACCTTTTTATTATATAGGGTGTTAATGTCCTGCAAATCACTCTATCAATTTAATGAATTCAATAAAACAACAATGCTTATTTTTATTTTTAGTAGAAAAATAATATGATTTGGGGAATTACTTTTTTTTTTTGCAAAATTAATACACTTGTTAAAAAAGGTATGTAGAAATACAGAGTAAAAAATAGTCAAAACTATGTATATACTTAAAGTAGGGGGCTTGAGGACAGAAGGAAAGTATGAAATTGTCATTTGAGAGAAAGGAAAAGCAGACATCATAGAGAATCGTGGTATGGCTCTCCTTTTTTCCCTTGACATTATGAATTTACAGTCCTACTAATCAACACAGTTTTATTTTGCTTCCCTGCCAGTATTCAGACCTGCTCAGTTGAATCAAAATGTAAATTGACAATTAGATTTAGTCTCAGTTTCTGTCATGCTAGCAGACATGATTGCCATGTATCTATATATATAAAAGCCTAAGTGACCATCCAACCATCCAACCGGCCAACCTGTAGTTATAATGCACTCTGACCACCAGGGGGAAGATGCTCAATGCAGGAGTGGAAACCACAAGCACGGAAACATGGAATAGACTTATGAATCTCAGTGGAAAGTGAGGAGGAAGGAGGATGGGAAGAGATTAACCAAAGATCTTAAATGCATATGAAAGGCCCGGTGCACAGATTTGTGCACCAATGGGGTTCCTCGGTCTGGCCTGTAGGAATGGAGCTGAAACCAGCTCTCCAACATCCCCCAAGGAGTCCCAGATTGCAAGAGGATGCAGGCAAGGTGAAGGGACCCCATTAGTGCATGAGTCTGTGCACTGGGCCTTTAGTTTTACTATAAATATGTTAGAAAGTGAGAGTGGTAGGATCACTGTCTTGCAAAACTTGATGAAATTGAAGATTTTTTAACACTGGACTGATAAACTATAGTAGAGGATTATTTGTAAGAGTAGATGTTTCAAGTTTACTTTTTGACATGATCCAGTTACTAATCATAGAAAATTCAAAGATCTATGGTTAAAATTGATGGATATGAGAAATAATATAAGATGAAAAGTTAGAACTATAATGAGATTAGATTAGAACAATGCTGTCCAATAGAAAGATTATGCAAGTCTCAAAGGTGAGCCATACATGTATACTTTAAAATACTTATTATCCACATGAAAAGAAAAAGAGAAAATCCAAATTTATTTTAATTTAATAATGTGTTCTATTTAATGCAACATGCAGAAAATATAATTTTTACATCTAACTAATATAGCATTTAAATGAAATATTTACACTCTGGTTATGCATGATTTTTGCATAGTGAGTCTTTTCAATGTTTTCATTGTATATGCTCCTCATATTTTAATTCAAATTTCAATTTCAAATTTGTAACAGATACATGAGGCCAGCAGTTAATGTACTAGACAACAAATAATTAAAAATCAGTAAAATAATTGTACGTAGGAAAAGAAAAGGCTAACTCTGGAAATGAAACACCACATTTTTCAGGTCCATAAATGAAATTACAAGTAAAATTTGAGACTGTTATAAATTGAATAACAAGTTCTAGAGGTTGCCTGTATTTTTTGGCTCATAAACTCTCCCAGCAGTGGCATTATTCTAACCTCTGCTTCTATGATCTCCTTTGATTCTGACTCTATTTCCTTCTTCTTAAAATGACCCTTCTGATGACATTCTGCTCACCAGAATAGCCCAGGACAATCATCCCATTTCAAAACCCTTAATTTAATTGCATCTTCAAAGTCCCTTTATTATTTAAATTAACATTTTCATAGGTTTGGGGGATTATAATGTAAATATCTTGAGGGAGGCATTAATCTGTCTATGACATTAATGCCTGAACATGAGAAATTAGGAGAAAAAAGAACATAATAAAATGAAAATAAGCAGAAATGAATAAATAATGAAGATGATAGCAGAAATCCAATTAATATAATTAAACAAAAGAAAAACTTTTTTTTAAATGATCAGCAAAACTGATAAGACTCTAACTGGACTTATAAATAAAATCAAGAGAGAAACAATTTATCAATATCAGGAATAAAAATACAGATTTTAGATTCTATTGATGTTAAAATGATTAGGAATAAATGGGAAAAAATAGTGTCAACAACTTAACTGCCTAGATGAATGGAAAATTTTCTGAAATGCAATTCTCTAAAAAAGAAAGAAAATCTCTAAGTCCATTAGCAAGCCAGAGCTATTTGTCAAAGTAGAATAGACACCTGCAAAAGAAGAGAGATATATCAGAGTTCTGTGCTATGATTTTCCTATTGATCTTTCTAGTAGCTTCATATCACTCTGACATTTCAAGTATTAATGGATCTGCTATGTCATGAGGCTCTAATACTAGTGCAGCTTGCATGTACTTCAGCCTGGATTTGCTGCAATGCCTTCCCGTGCTTTGGCCCACTAGAAACTGGAAATCTGACAGGCAAATATGCAGATGGATTGATATAGTCCACATAACTATGGTATATTTACCCTTCAAACCCGTAAACAGCCTAAAATTATTATCATGCTGTTTTTTAGGGTCAGTGATGTATGAATCAGAAGCTTGTCTTTCAGCTTTATGGGGATATCTGAATGTGCTAAAAACTATAGCACTCCTTGAACCTTTACACTAATAAAAGAGAAATGTGCAAATTGACCATATCTCCACCACATCCTTCAGGAGTGAGTATGCAAATTAACCCAACAAAGAAGGCAGACTAATTTGCATACGCAGGTGTGGAGTGGCTGGGTGGGGTGAGCCTCCTGATATGAGGGGAAGTGTGGGGGGTGGAAGGAGCAACAGGAGCAGGCAAGTCTTCGCTCCTGCCGCCAGAGAGTGAAGACTTGCAGGTTCCCAGGCATCCAGGAGCTAAGCTGGGGAAGGAAGGCCTGTTCTTGCATAAATCTTTATGCAACGGGCTTCTAGTTGAGAGAATAACACCCCTGAATTTTATCAGGTCTATTTCCTAAATGTCTTATTAAGTCACCCAAAATGCTTGCTGCTTTCGGTTCACCAGTCAAATCAGCACAATCATATTCATATAGTGGGCTCATTTGATGTTTTATGTAATTTCAAGATGATAAAACTTGCTGGATATAGTTCTACCTCTGGAGATGATAGTATAATATTAATCAGATTTACCTCAAATAAACAACTAAAAACCCAAAATATAGAAACACCTGTATTCAGACATTGGATATCAAACCTCCCAAGTCAGGGACCCCTGAAGATAAACAACTGTGTGAGTTCTAATATTGCCATGAATTGCATCCTGTAGCAGTGTTTCCCAAAGTGTGGTATGCGTACCCCCAGGGGTACGGGAAGAGTTTGGTGGGGGCATGCATTGCACAGGAGTTTGGTGGGGATATGCACTGCACCGTGCTTAGCTGTGCCTAATTCTACATTCTCATGAGTACGAGTGGTACTCAGCGTTATGAAAATTATAGAAGGGGTACACATATGTCAAAAGTTTGGGAAACACTGCCAGGATTCCCTGGCTATAGCAAAGGCAGACAGAATGCACTCTAATACCTTTGAGTTGAAGATATAGAGTTAGAATCCTTGGGAGTTTGAGCAAACTCGAGTTGCTGAACAGTGTACCTGAGAAGAGAGATATGTACACTGAGAGTGTTAGAATGCTCTGTTACTCCATCATGCCTGGAAGAAATTTCAGTGATGGATAATTCTATATCCCTACAGATATTATTGAGCTTTGTTTCAGAATATACTTAAACTTATTGGAAACAATTTTATCTCTTCACAGTTCATTAGGTGGAATCAAAGCAGACTCAATCTAGGGCTTCTTTTCTTTCCTGCAAAACAACTAAAACCTGGATGAAATGTATGAAACAATACACTGAACATAATGCACAGGACATTATCCTGAGAGACATAAAATGCATTTTATAAGCATAAAATGGACCAAGCTTACTGTTTGGACAGTTGGAAATAATGCCTATCTTTGCCAGGTGGAATGACAAATTCATAATTCATGAAAATTGGTTAAATACTCAAAAGAATTTTTCCATAGTAGAGAAGAAAAGTAATCTTAGACCAGGTACTACACTAGTCCCTTCTAACAAAGATACATTTAGTCTTTTTCAAATCCATGGGCAAAAAACCATGCACATGAATTCCTTAAAATTGTTTAAGACTTTTTCACCTGTTCTTACTGAATGTGTAAATATGGCCATAGTTGACAAATGGTTTTCCTTTCACATTCTAAATCTGTTTTGTTTTGTTCACAAACTAAAACACAAATTCTTGCTTAAACACCTTATGTACCCTTGCATGATTATTATATAAATCCACAAGAAGAAAAAAAAATTTTCATTTAAATATTATCCAAATTTTCATAAATATTAGTTTAAGAAAATTGCTATTTTTAGCCAAAGTTTCATATAGCTAATCATTATAATTAGTTCGTGCTGTTTTATTTGATAGTAAACTGAAATATTGTACCGAATGCTCTGTCAAAATTTGTAAAACCTCTATTATTCCATAGCATTTAAAATCTACTCCTAAAGATTCTATACAAACAAGTAAAAAAATATTATATATTTAACTTACTATTGAAGATATAAAAGTATCTTCTTAAAATTTTAATTTAATGTGTATTTACATTCATTTGACTTACTATTTTTCATTTATTTTCTAGAACTCACTAGCAATATTTGCCTTATTTTATTTTCTGTCTCTGTGAAAAATGCCTTTTCAATGAAACATAATAACTAATATTTTTCTCTATGATAAGGAATCATTGCTTTCCTTAGATGTCACATTATACATTATCCACAGATTACATTCAGTTTAATATTGCAAAAAAAAAAAATCCTATAGAATGAAGTGGTCAAATTAATTCTTTGGGAATATACTTACTAGTTTTCAGATGGAGTTAGTAAGTGAAGTCCTCTTACTTACAACTCATTATCCTATATAATAAAGATGTAATATGCAAATTGACCCTCATGCCCTCACAATATGGCTGCCCCCGCATCATCAAAAGATGGCTGCCCCATGTTGTCACAAGATGGCCACCCTCACATCATCACAAGATGGCTACCCTCAACATTGTCACAAATGGCTGCCCCCATGTCATTACAATATGGCTGCCCCTCATCACAAGATGGCCACCCCATGTTGTCATAAGATGGCTGGCAAGGGAAGGCAGTTGGGGAGGACCAGGCCAGTAGGGGAGGGAAGATGGGGGTGATTGGGCCAGCAGGGGAGCAGTTAGGTGTCAATCAGGCCAGCAGGGGAATGGTTAGGGAGTGATGAGGCTGGCAGACAGAACTGATTAGGGGCAATCAGGCAGGCCAGTGGTTAGGAGCCAGCAGTCCTGTATTGTGAGAGGGATGTCCAACTACTGGTTTAGGACTGATCCCATTTAAACTGGCAGTTGGAAATCCCCCAACAGGTCCCAGATTGGAGAGGGTACAGGCTGGGCCAAGGGACACCCTCTTCTCAGTCCAAAAATTTCATGCAACCTGGCCTCTAGTGTTAGATAATAAACAGATTCAACAAAAAAGCTATGGTATGATCACTGCATTAGAAGAGGTCTCAGTTGAGTAAGAATAATGAAAGTAAAGTTGATAACTACAAAAGAAGATAAAATACTAGTACCATTGAAGAATTATTAACAGTGAAATAAGAAGACAGAATGGATTTTTATTGCACATTGCTAAAGGATTAACTGAGATCTTCCTAAAGTGGGCTGCATTATTTTGGCATCTTGAAAAACTGAGTACAATAGAAAATTTCATTTCTACCAAATTTAAAGTTCAGTTGTGGGTGTCAGGTCCTGAGAAGGTGAACATGACATGCAAACAGCAATGGTTCAGCCCAGACTGAAAAGGGTGCCCGCTGAAAAGGTCTCACTGGGTTTTGATGCCTAGTAAACCTGCAGATCCAATAAGACTTCTGAGAGAAGGGTCAGCCTGTTATATAGGATCAAAGTCCACATGGACAGAAAGGTCTTATGCCTGGTAGTGAAGCCCATTTCAGTGATGGATAATTCACTGAAAGTGACATGGGAGTCTGACTGGGGAGGAAAGGTTGTCTGTGAGGGGGTGAGTGTCAGAGTGGCAGTAGGAGATTGATTACATATGGAAAATTGATTAAGTGAGAAATATATTAAATTAATGTAGACAAGGTGCCTCACTGCAAGAGACGGTGCTTAGAACTATGGACACTGGGAGGATAACATGTACCCTCTGTGTTGGAATAGAATTGGGATTGGTATGAGCTTGTAGTTTCCAATTGATATATAGAAGTGTTGATAGGCAGACAGATTGATAAACATAGACCTAGAGGTGTGTATTGTAACTATGTAAGAAAATGTCCTAGCTCTGTCTGCTAATGTATTTTTATTTTATTTTGTAGCACTCTCTTACTTTGTGGAAGAACAATGTGCTCCAGACTCATCTTGTATTTTCACCACCCCAGCCCTCAAATCAGACATTTTCCCAAGGTGCCTGGTCACCTGCCTAGGAGCTGCAGCACGCACAATGGCAGTGGGCACACCAGCACACCTAGCACATAACTCTTGGAGTCTCTATAACAATTTCAGTAAAAACAAAACAAAACGGAACCTTGAGAAAATGTGTTTTGAGGGCTGGGGGAGTGAAAGCACAGATGAGTCTACTACAGCATCCTCTTCATCCAAAAAGAAAAAAAAAAAGTGCTCAAAAAAGAAAAATAGTGTACACAGAATGATACCATATTAAAGGGACAGAGAAACCAGCTACCATTGGTTCAACCTGGGGCAATTTAAGTGGGGGGGGGGGGAGGAGTCATCTTAATAAATTATAATTCATTGCATAAAATATAAAAACATAAATCTATTGTGATATAAATAAAAATAAATTTAAGTTTTATAAAGAACAAATGCCAGATAATAGCACGGTTCTTCCCACAAATTCATTATTTTCAAAGGGAAATAAGAGTAATTTGTAAAGGAGAAGCATGTCAGGCTCCACCTTAATGCAGCAATCAAAGTGAACTTCATCAGTACCAGGACAAACCGAACTCTTCGCCCATCTGCTAGAGTTCAGAAAGAACATAGAAAAACTGCCGGGATATTCCTGAACAGAAAAACACACACTGGATCAAATCAGAGAAAACATCAAACGCACTGGGATTGACTAGCTTTCTACAAAATAAATGGCCCACATGCTTAAAAAGGCATGAAAGTCTAGAAGAGAGTGGGGCCCTGTTATCTTAGAATTCTTTCTCTTTCCATAATCATGTGATATTATAGCTAAGACCCCCTACCTTCTAAAATTTGTTATTTTATGAAATCAATATAGCAAAAGCATGGCTCTTTTCATGTGAATAAAATAAATCTAAAATTTCACCATCATTAGGTACCATCTGGTCTTGAACTTACCTCACCACCTTACCTAACTTTTATTTCTTAGCTACAAGAATATTATTTCAAATTGAATTACTTATTACTCATCAAATGGAACTCTATTTTATCTTATTCAAATTTCTATGTCAAAATCTGATTGTTCTCAAGTTTAGCTTTCATCTTTTCCATGAAAGGGTCTGGGTTTTTTCAGGGGAATATACATTTTTTCCTCCAAACTTGTATTGATCATACTTAAACAAATCAACTTTCCACTTTATATATGTATAAACAAATAATTTCCTCTGGTTTTTTTTTTTAAATAGATTGCTAATATGAGTAGGGATTCTATTTTTGTCTTTCACAGTATTTTTGCAAAAATAGGTGCTCACAAATTTTTTTGAGAATTTAAATTATTGCTGTTTATGTACCTGACTGAGAGGAGTTAAAGGGCATGCAAATCCATAGCTGTATATGAAATTGACATATAATACTTTGTAAAAGAAGATGACTATTACTGAAATAAACAGCAGTATTATTTTTGAATGAACATTATTACAAGTATTTTAAAATATACATCTAAATAAAATTTTTATTTATAAATTGATTTAAAAAGTTGGCTCTCCTGCCCTGGTTCTTAATGGCTCAGATGGCTGAGCACTGTCCCATTCACCAAAAGTTCACCAGTTTGACTCTAGTTGAGGCACATGCCCCGGTTGCATGTTTGGTCCTTCTTTGACGTGTGTGCGGGAGGCAACTGATTGATTTTTTTCTCTCCCTCTCCCTTCCTCTTCTCTAATAAAGATCAATTTATATTGAATGGTATAGTTTCAACAATCAAGCATTTGATAAACACATGAGCAAATTTAAAAATACAAGTCATATTTATAATTTTTGTTTAATTTTGAAAGTTAAATTATCTGAAAACTTTTTTACATTTTCTTTAAAAATACATTCTAAAAACAGATATGAAAATATTAAAATATTCATGCTAATATGAACCTAGTATTTAAATAGATCTCTTAGAATAAGTTCTCTGTTAGTTTTTAAAATGCTCTTGAATTATTTAATGTATTTCTAATATCTTCTGTGAATCATGGCACAATAATTTTTTCATGAGTTCAGTTAGCACAATGGTAGAATTTTAAGGTTTATAAAATTCACTTTCTTCTTACTTTGCAGGAGAATAATATTCTTCAGTTCATATAGACCTTGTTTTTCTATACTGATGGGAATATGTAATGAGAACTATAATGTCTGATGTCACAGTTTTTATATAGGTATGAAGTTTTGATAGGTTTAATATAAAATTTTACTATTTCCAGTTTTCTGTTTTTTTTGAGGCATCAAGACTCAATTACAAAACAAAAAAAGTAAACAAGCATAAAAACAAAACAAAACAAAAAAAAACAAACAAAAAACAAACAAACAAACAAACAAAAACCTGGATGGGGAGAAGTCTGGACTTCTAGGGGATTTATATTTAATTAGACAAGAAATCATTTCAAAATAGTCGGATGACTCATAGCCCATGGCCAGCCTCAATATATTATAAAAGGAGGCAAAGGAATTGATGTAGGACTTAGTAATGGGAAATTATTTGTATACCAATAGCTTTGGCTATTGTTCTTTTTCTCTATTATCCCTCAAGTTACATGTAAGAATTTTTAAAGATTTTTTTTATTTATAAATTCTACCATATGTCCACTGGAAGTTTAGGAAAATTGAAAACACATGGACTGACATTTGATTTCCTAATGATTTCAATATACCCAGAATTAACTAATGTTAGATTATACTCACAGTAGCCATAACAATTTAGCCCCATTTCTCTAATTTTTTTTTTCATTTACCTGTGTTCGATTTCAAATTCATACCTTGTTGTGGTTGAAAGAAAATAATTCTACAGTTCCTCCAGTTAAGAGCTCATTTGAAATTGGGGGGGCGGGGGGGGGGGAGAGAGAGAGAGAGAGAGAGAGAGAGAGAGAGAGAGAGAGAGAGAGAGAAAGCGCTGAATTGCCAAGTGTCAGCAGATTAGCAGACTGAAGCAACATATAAAAAATGAAAGAATTAAGTCTTAATCACTTGCTGAGATGATATAAGCAATATTCTAAAGTTCAAGAAATCTCCAACTCCTCCTGTTCTGTTTATCCCCATAGAACTGAGTAGAAGTGGAGGCTCAGGTGGATCAGCATAAATATAGGGGTACTTGTCCTGCTGCTGAGGGAGCCCTGAGCAAAAAGCTTCAGCAGGTTTATGGATTCTAGGCTTGGGGATAGGATAAAGGGAAAGGCAAGGAACGGTACTGTGTTCTGGACGAGAATGAGGAAAAGTGTCTTCAACTCTTCTTCCCCTATAAGGCATTCTCAGTATGGCACTTGAAAATCAATACTTAAATTCTAGAAATTAAAAATATTTTAAATTTCAATGAAAAAAAAAAAAACAACGTTTTATATATACTATACTAGAGGCCCAAGGCACAAAATCTGTGCAAGAGTAGGCCCTCCTTCCCCCTGCTGCCAACATTGGCTTCTCTCTGGCACCTAGGACCCAGGCTTCCCTCTAGCTGCTGACAGGACCCCAGGCTAACCTTGCAGTCTTGGCTTTGTCCAGAAGGATGTCTGGTCCAATTAGCATCTTAACATATTACTATATCCTAATATATAAAAAGCCAGGGGCCATCAGAACAGAAACAACCAGATGGATGACTGGGGTGACCAGACTGGCAGGGGGGGTAGCGAGGGATGACCAAACAACTGAACAGCAGGTTGTGTGGGGAGACCAGGCTTGCTGGGGGGGGGGGGGCTAGTATGGGCAACCAGGTTGGAGGGGGGCAGTTAGGGGCAACCAGGCCAGCAGTGTGGGGCAATTGGGGGTGACCAGGCTGAGGCAGAGGTAGTTAGGGGTGATCAGGCAGCCAGGCAGGTGAGCAGTTAACCAGTGGTCCTGATTGTGAGAGAGTGCAGGCTTGGCTGAAGGCCTAAACCAACAGTTGGACATCCCTCAAAGGGTCCTGGATTGGAGAGGGTGCAGTCTGGGCTGAGGGTCCCCCATTATGAATTTCGTGCACCAGGCCTCTAGTGCAAATATATATATATATATATATATATATATATATATATATATATATATATATATATATATGGCTTAAGGCTTCAGAGTGCAGGTTCCTGGACTTGGAATATAAATATGCAAAGAGAATGACTGGCCAGAGGTGCCTGTGTTCCTGATTCCAACTCCCTTTGGAGACTGTACTGTACTGGCTGTGCGTTGAATCTGGTCTCTGGAGGGCAGCTCTCTCACAAGTGGCTTTCCAGGTAAAGTTTTGTTATAGCCTGTGATCTGACCTGAAAAATCACTTGTTGGTTTTAACTGGAAGCCAGACTACTCACCTCTTTCTAAATTGAAGGTTTATACATCTAAAATAGATCTTAAATCAAAGAAAGGAATAAGCCATGTTCCTAATGTTTTAAATATACCCATTTGGATGAGATATTGATGATTTGTCATTAATGTGAACTGGTATTTTGTTCTTAAATAGTTCTATTAAAACTTAAATAGGTGTGGATCTCATAGTCTGGGAAGAAGAGACATTAATGAGAATTAAGTTTCTCTTTGTTTGAATGCTACTAGCCTATCTTGGCCAATAAACAAATTATACACAAGTATATACTTAAAATTTTCACATTTAAAGCTTTTATTAAGGTTATAAAAGCAATATATGTCTGGAGTAAGAAGATGCCCACTATAAAAGGTTTAAGGTTTAATTGAATTACCAAGTATGTCATTGTTTTAAGAGAGTGTATCCTTAGACAATTTTGTCTTTTCATATAAATATGTAAGTATGTATAAAAATATGTGTTTCTGTGGGTAGCTATACAAGTATTTGTTTACTTCTTAATTTATCAAATTATAGTGTACAACTTTTTCTAATAATTTACTGCTCTAGTGTCTGCTGTATCTTTAAAATTATACTATGGTGAGAGCAACATTATGTTAAGTTTTTGTCAGTTCCAAGCATAGGAACAACTGAGTTTAAGTTAGTGTCTACAAATCACATAGTCAAGAGTGCCAATGCAGTTATTATTACTTTTTCTCTTGTAAGTGTCTAGCTGGTTTAGAATGAACCATGAAGAAACACATCATCTAGTATTTTGCAGAGAATAGAGCTGAGTATTTAGGCACTGAATCCTGTAAGAAAGACGGAAAAACAATAGACTCAAGACCAGTACAAAAAGGGTTCAGTATAAGGGTATAAGACTTGGTCAGAAATAACAATGAAGTTCTGTAGAAGAGACAAAAAAAATAGAGACCAATTCAACTGCTACTATGAGACTATGCAAACTTCCCTCTATATCCACTCACTAACTGGAATAGGAAAAAGAAGAGAAGTTACTTTTGAATAGGGTAGAAGGAGATTTACTGACAATGTAACCTTTTAATTTACTGAGTATGTCCAAAAATAGAATGAATTAGGATTAAAATAACTGACTTTAATAAGAAATACTTATCTTATTTTAATTGCCTAGATATTATTTTTTAAAAACCATTTTCTATCTGGTGGGCTCAACCTCTCCTGAACAATTTAAGCTTTGTCCTATATAAAGAAAGCTACATTTTTAATTTTTTTTTTAAATATTTGAATGAAAGAATGGATATCTCAACTTGACTCACCAAGTGAGGTAAACAACTCAAGAAATTAGCAATGAATCAAAATGGAAATTATATAACACATGAGAATACATAAATTAAAAAAGCTACAAAATTAAGGGGTGAAATAGGGCAGAATCTTGGAAGAATTATTTCAGCTTCTTCTACAATAGAGCATTAATCTCTATAATTTAAATAAAATATTATTCAATATAAGGGAACACAACATAACTTTAAAATCCAAATAGTATTCCAATTTACTCTCTTTGCCTTATAGAAGGATTTAAGAAATCAACATTACATTCCACATATAAGTGAAATCATATAGTATTTTTTTTCTGGCTTATTTCACTTAGCACAATACTGTCAAGGTTCAAATATGCTGTCACACAGACACACACACACACACACACACACACACACACAAATTCTTTCTTTATGGCTGAGTAGTATTCTATTTAGTAAATGTACCACAGTTTGTTTGTTTGTTTTGTTTTTGTTTGTTTGTTTGTTTGTTTTTTATGCATCTATCTACTTATGGGCTCTTGTCCTGCTCCAAAATCTTGGCTATTGTATATAATGCTGCAATGAACAAAATAAACTAACAAAATAGAAACAGACTCATAGATACAGAGAACAGATTGACAGCTGTCAGAGAGGAGGATGGTAGGGGGGCTGAGTGAAAAAGGTGAAGAGGTTAAACAAAAAACGAATTCATAGACACAGACAATAGTATAGTAATTATTAGAGGGAAAGGAGGTAGAGGGAGGTAGAAGAGAGTAAAGTGGGGATAAATGGTGATGTAAGGAGACTTGACTTTAGAGAGTGAACGCACAATATAATATACAGATAATGTATGCTAAAATTGTACATTACCCCAAAAATTAAATAAAATTTTAAAATAAATTTTAAAATAAATAAAAAACAACAAAAACATTATTTATGGGGAAGAAATAGTGTTTCAGCTTTTCCTTTTATTCAGTTCTTCACCATTAAGACACAGTAAAATATAATATTTTATTAAATATGAACATGGGTTTGATGTTCACACCTATTCCTATACATATGTTTTCTCTCTGAATATATTCATATATGCAATCACAATTGGCACCAAGTACTGATTTTGGATTTTATAATTTGATCCACACATGTATCATCAAACTTGATCAAACTTGGAACAGGAACTTTTTTATTCACTACATACTGACAGTTGAATTTAAGAACATCTCTTCTTCAGAAAAAAAAATTAAGAACTTTTAGTAAGGGCTAACATCGCTGACACTCCTGTTGTATGTAAATCTGGAGCTATTTCAGCATTATAAATATTGAATGAAAAGCAAGTCAAGTCAGCAGAAATGTCAAAAGTGACAATTTCGTCTGGGGTATTTGGGTTCTCAGCAATCATCAAGATGCCTCTAATTTGCCAAATATAGAGTAATAGGGCTTACAGGAAAGCTAGTAGAAATACATCATATTGCAGGAATAAGAAATGGACATTTCAAAAATAGTTTGGCAAGATAGTGCATATACTTAGTTGTGCACTTAGGAATGGCTGACTAGTGTGTTTTTTAATGGCACCTTTTTATTTGAGGCTAAATAAGTTACTAGAATAAAAATTAAGACTTACACAAGCTCAATGTCTCTTAAGTGAAAAATTAAAGTGTATATCAAGAGGACTTGTATTCACAAATAAAATCAATATTCACATTATGCAGACTGGAATAAATGTAACCCACCACTGCTGCAGTTTGGGGGGTGGGGGGGTCCCAGCCAAAGGGGCTAGTGAGACACATACACTTCCTTTGAAAGGACTGGTTGACCCGCACTGCCTATCTATCACCTGAAATAGGAGAACCCTGATGCAGAAGCTGCTGGAAATCCAAGCCTCTGACAGGCTGTTGGGCCCACTGAAATTCTGCATCAGAAGCCATGGTTGTCTCACACATGCTTTGTAATGAGGAAGAAAGCTCCAACGTGAACATTTGACTGGTAAACTTAATTTTGTGGATGAAAAGAGAGTGACAAGAGAGATGTGGTTGGAACTGGACAGACAGGACAGTAATTTTAAACAATTTCCTTCTTCTAAATGGTAAAAAGGGTTCTTAAGCAAGGAAGCATCTTTCTTTTTGAAAATATTCTGAATTTTGTCTCTTATCTTTTTTGTCTAATAACTGTAAGTCTTAACTGAATGTATATTACTATACTGAGTAGCATTACAAATAAGTGAATTACAGTTGGATGCCTAATTAATGATGTCAAGTGAAATTGGATATGCAGATATAAAACTGGGATATTATTAGATATATTTAGTTGTACCTTATTAAGGATATTTTCAGAATAATTAGAACTTAAAACTTGAAAAATAATCTCAATTATTTAGAGTATTCTCTATGATATCTTAAATATGATGTCTTAAATGTGCACAAACACACACATAATAAATAAAAGTTGGGTAAATTTTAGTATCTGCAAATAAAAATCTATTCTATATAACAAAGAGGTAATATGCAAATTGACTGCCACACCCTCACACAATATGGCCGCCTCCACGTGGTCACAAGATGGCTGCCACAAGATGACCAGCAGGAGAGGGCAGTTGTGGGTGACCAGGCCAGCAGAGGTGGGCAGTTGGTGGTGACCAGACCTACAGGGGAGGGCAGTTGGAGGCAATCAGGCCAGCAGAGGAGCAGTTAGGCATCAATCAGGCTGGCAGGGGAGTGGTTAGGGGCTGATTAGGCTGGCAGGCAGAAGTGGTTAGGGCAACCAGGCAGGTAGGCAGGCAAGTGGTTGGAAGCCAGCAGTCACAGATTGTAAGAAGGATATCCCTCGAGAGGTCCCAAAGTGGGTAGAGGCTGGGCTGAGGAACACCTCCCACCCCCAGTGCACAAATTTCATGCACCAGGTCTCTAGTATAAATATATACAGCATAGATATTTTATAAATTACAGAATAGACACTTATTTAAATATATATTTACACATATATATTTGTATATGTGCATAGCCATCAAATAAATAGATTATATATATATATATATATATATATATATATATATATATATATATATATATAAAATTGCCATAAGACTTATTTATAGAGATAAATACCAATAAGAGAAAAAGAAGCAAATAGAAATAGAAACAAGGGACATACATAGATAATTTAAAGAACGTTGATGCCAGGTGGCCAATGAACATAGGAAAAGGTGTCCAACATTGGTATAATTAGGGAACTATAAAACAAAACAAAAACAATTAATTGCAATTTTATACCTGTTAGCCTGCACAAATTAATATCTGATTACACCAGTATTGGCTTGAGAGAAAATGGACTCTTTACATATTACTGTGTCAGTAATCAGTACAGTTTCTTTGGAGCTCAATTTAGAAATACCAGGTGGTATTGACAAGTGGGTACCATAATTTTGCAACACATTTCAAAGGACTCTTCCACAGGAAAATTCTCTCCTGGAGTCTTTCAGAGAACATAAAGATTTATTCTTTTTTATAAATATAAAACTCTTTAAAAAAAAAAAATATATATATATATATATATATATATATATATATATATATATATATATATATATATTTATTGATATTTTCACAGAGAGGAGGAAGGGAGAGAGATAGAGAGCTAGAAATGTCGATGAGAGAGAAACATCGACCAGCTGCCTCTTGCACACCCCCTACAGGGGATGTGCCCGCGACCAATGTACATGCCCTTGACCGGAATCAAACCTGGGACCTTTCAGTCCGCAGGTTGATGCTCTACCACTGAACCAAACCGGTTTTGGCCAGATTTATTCTTATTACATCATTACTGTAGAGTTCAATGATGGCAAACAATCTAACTGTTCCTCATTTAGTAAATGTATGAATAAACATTGGCTTATTTACATGAGGACCAACCACAGCAGAGATGTTTAATTGAATGGAATAAATCTTCACAGCTAAGTATCCCTAAAACAATATTGGGGTATTGAGAAGGTAATTTTCAAAGGACAAGTTATTTTTTGATAGCCTTTATATATATTTCATTTATTTGTTACTATTAAGTTATAGCCGCATACATTATTATATTAGTTTTATGGATTTTTAAACCTTGAAATAATAGAATACAACTAGTAAGACTGAGACATATAAAATTAATAATGTCTGATCTTTCTGACCAATAATAATAGCAATTTTATATGACTTAAATAATGACCTTAGAAATAGATGGTAAGTGCTAAATATTACATGAAAATGACCCATCTCAATTTAGGAATAGTGTGCATCTCTAGGGAAAGAGAAGTTTAACAGGAAGGGAAACAGCTATATCTTCAAATTTTGTTTATTTAAAATAAAAGAAGAAATGAGAAAAAATATTCCTAGTAACAGCAAATAAAATACTTAGAGGAATATATTTAATTATAAATACAAATAATTGTGAGAACTATAATGCCTTCTATAGGAACTAACATAACAACTCATTAAATGAAAGGATAGAGCATAATCTAAAATTAATATTTTGGAGTATATAAAGAGGTTAAAATTAATTTTGTTTTTCATTAAAGTCTAATGAAAACTCCAATGAGAATACTTTTATTTGAAAATTGAGAAAAATTTTATTCATAAAAAAGTGAATATAATAAAAAAATTGATAACTGAGGCAGGCTATTTTGATATTATATTTATTAGAAGGTATGTGTGAGGGGGAGCTCTTCTGAGCCTCCAGCTTGCCAGCCCACTTTGCAGATGTTGGGACTTGCCCTCCATAATCATGTGAGCCAATTCCTTATAGTAATTATCTTTATAATAATCACTATTATTAATAATAATTAATTAGCAAGTACAAGTTCACATCATTAATTTATATTTAAATATTGTGTTATTTGCTATTAATTATTATTATTACAAACTAGGAGGGCAGAAGGTTTAGTTCAGCTCTGAGTCAGCAGCCTGAGTCAGGACAGCCAGTGGTGTAGTTCTGTAGGCCAGCAGGCTCTTGTATCAGGAAGAGAAATCGTTTACATCAGTGTTTCCCAAACTTCTCTCATGATGAGAATCACCTGGTGGAGTTGTTAAAATACAGATTCCTGAATCCCAACTAAGAAGTGTTTTTTGGGAACATAGAGGTAAAATTGTATATTAGTTAAGTATATAATTTTACCTCTATGTTCCCAAAATTCTAGTAACATTGTATACTTAACTTAGAGCACTAGTTAAGTATACAATTTTACCACTATGTTCCCAAAAATTCTAGTTTAGCACTTCTTAGTTTGGATTCAGGAATCTGTATTTTAACAACTCCACCAGGTGATTCTCATCATGAGAGAAGTTTGGGAAACACTGGTTTACATGATTAAATAATTTTTATAAAGGGTAAAACTTTGAAACCCTTCTCTCATAAAACAAGTGAGTAAATATTGAACCTGTATCATAGAGGATACAAGGCTGTAATTTTACTTTGTAAAACTGCTATTTGTGATTGTTCCAGGTGTAGAAATAAGTTGCCATTAATATATTAATAATCTTAGCAACTCATTCTATGAGAAGACCTGAATGCAGTGGAAATGGCATGGGTTTTATAACCAGACACAAAGGGATTAACTACACATCTACCATTCACTTTGGATGATTTTGCAAAATTCCTACAGTTTTTGTATCAGATTTATTTTCTATAAAATGGAATTAGTGAAATGTACCAAATGTTCTAGGGTAGTTTTGAAGGGTTGATGAATCCATGGCTATAACTACCCTGTCACAACTTAGACCTAAAAATTAATTTACTTTTTGCACTTTTATTAACAGTATTCTTTTCATATTTATATGCAAAATTCAGGGTTCTGGACTTATGTTCTTTTTTGTAAGTTACTATTTGTCTTGTTTAATTACAATAAAACTGTACTTAGAGGAAATTATGAAGAGGTTTATAATAATATAAACTCTAACTCCCTTTAAGCATTTCTATAATACACTTGTCCCATGATACATATTAACTCAGTAAAACAATTGTCCATTCAATCTTCAGTTTTAGTAACTGAATTTCTCAAGTTGAAACAATGGGTCTTTGAGGTCTTCTTCAAAACTTGATACATACCAATCAATGTATCAGTATATTCTTCAATAAGATGAAAATTACTGTTGAAAACAAATTTCTTACATTGACAAGCTAGTACATATTCTACTGAGAGGGAGGCTTTTTGATAGCCAGCATAATACTCAAAGCAATTATCATCAATATATGATTCACATTTTAGACACATTTGCCAGGTGGATGGAGTGTTTTAGATGGCATCTGCAACTATTTTTACTTTTCCAATAGTTTTATATTGTTTTTTCTTTAAACAATATAAAAGTTGATAAATTAGCTTTCTGCTTTTCAAATTAAATCACAAGCATTTTTGTTTCATGATTATACTCAAGATATTATTATTATTGCAATTTTGGAATTTCCCACTCTTTAGTGATAACCTTTTCACAGTCTTTAATTTATTTTTCTAATCATCTAAATTTATATGACGATCTTATGTTTTTAACTCTCAGAATACAAATGTAGTGTTATCATTTTTATTCATTCAATATTTTGAAGTAAGTGTACTGTCTTTCTCAATTTCTTAAAGTAAAAATCCTTAGAAACTGGAATCAATAAAAATATATTTTAAAATATGCAACTTTACTTTCAGAAATATATTCTTCTGCAGCTAAAAGGCAAAGAAATCCAAGAGCCAGACAAAGACATAACAATGACTGAGTGGCTTAACTTTACAGAAAGCTAAATGTCCAGCCAAAACAGGTCTGTCATTGTAAAGTCAGGGTTCTGATTGGAGAAATGATTTAAAAAAATATATTTTATTGATTTTTTACAGAGAGGAAGGGAAAGAGATAGAGAGTTAGAAACACCAAGGAGAGAGAAACATCGATCAGCTGCCTCCTGCACATCCCCCACTGGGGATATGCCTGCAACCAAGGTACATGTCCTTGACCAGAATCGAACCTGGGACTTTTCAGTCTGCAGGCTGACACTCTATCCACTGAGCCAAACTGGTTTTGGCAAGAAATTATATTTTGATCCCTGAGATGGAGTTATCTAGGTGGATGTACCCAAATAGTTTGACTATCCAACCTTCTTTGAAACTTCTGAACTTGCAGAAGTGGCATGTCCTACCCTGCAAAGAACTATTCATTTGCTGGGATAGGAAATGCAGAGACCTTTTCCCAGAAGTCAAGAGCAATCTTCTTGGGCCACTTCGCCTGTCCATTAAGCCTATTAAAGATGGTTCATTCACCATATAACATAGACAGAAATGAAAGGCCTGATAATGGAGGAAAGGAGCCACAAAAATATACTCCAAAGGAGCTAGAAATCTTAGACATCATATAACAGCAGTAGCATGGGGAATATATGTGTGAGCTATATTTTTACTAACATAGCCTAGGTGAGGAAAGATGGTTAGTTAAGATAAGGTAAAGTTGCATATTTTAAAATATATTTTTATTTATTCCAGACAGGAAGAGAGATGGATAAAGAGATAGAAACTTCAATGATGGGAGAGATCATTAATAGGCTACCTCCTTCATGCCCCCTATTGGGGATAGAGCACAGATGTCTTGACCAGGAAACAACCCAAAACCTCCTGATTCAAAGGTCAACACTCAATCATTAAGCTATACTGCCCAGGCAAGATAAAGCTTTATTTTATTGTTATTATTTAATTTTTTTTTATTGATTAAGGTATTACAAATGTGTTCTTATTCCCCCATTTTACTCCCACATCCCCCAGTCCGGACCTCACCCTCACCCCCTGTTGTCTGTGTCCATCGCTTATATTTATATGCATGCATACAAGTCCTTTGGTCGATCTTTCCCCCTTTACCCCCACCCTCCCTTACCTTCCCTCTGAGGTTTGATGGTCTGATAGATGTTTCTCTATTTCTAGATCTGTTTTTGTTCATCGGTTTATGCTGTTCATTGTAATCCACAAATGAGTGAGATCATGTGATATTTATCTTTCTCTGACTGACTTAAGGATGAAGCTTTATTTTAAAGTTAGATTAATCATCATTCTTTGAAAAGCTAAAGTTGGTTTTGTTATTTAAAAATCACATTTCACCTATTCAGTAGACAAGCCTCATCACAAGAACTGTGATGAGATTCCCTAGAAAGATTACTTCTGAAATACTGAAGAAGGGTGGCACAGAGCCCATCATTCCTACAGAAGGGGACCAGGATGAATTATTAACTGCCACAGAGGCTGAGGGGAGAGATGGATCTGCTTTGAATGACACAAAAATAAAAATATCCTTTACTCAAGGGATATATGAAAAGCATGTTCAAACATTTGAGAGTTCTCTGCACAATTCAGCTTTAGAAAATATTCACATCAGGCCAGTGCTACATGATCCTTTGAGATTCAGTGAAGTAGTTATAATCAAATAGATTGATTTCACACAATGGTATGGTACCCCAAAATTGTAAAATTGTGCAAACAATTCAGCAAAAGAGAATTTGGATCTAGGAAATATCTGTATAAATTAATTTAATTTATTGGCCATTCTTTCATATATAGACAATGTGATTCAGGATAGTAAAACTATATATTTTTTTCTTAAATTTCATAAATATGCTTTAACTCTTTCTTACTCATTTTCTTTCCATTAATACTGAGGTTTAATTTAGGAGTGTTTACCAAACATTAACTTTAATTAGTTTACTTCTTTGTATTACTGTAGTTTAGGATGCATAAATAGACAGGCTCATAAAATTGTAAAGGCTTGAACACAAGAATTGTTTATTTTTTTTTATTTTTTTGAGGCTTAATTTTTTTGAGTTTACAGAACATAAAAATAGTTGGTTGCAACCTAGACCATCTTTAGCACATAACTTACAAGTTAATTCAGTGGGTTTCCATCTTGGAAAGGAGCTTGGAGGAGCAAGGCAGCAGGAAGTTTATAGAGACCTGGTCTGCAAGCAGCAAACTTCCCTTCCTTTTCTATTTCATTGATTAAAATTCAATTTCAAGGTCATACCAGTAACAAAGAAGGTTAGAAATTTTGTTGCCCAGAAAAAGGGGAAAGGGATCTTCTAAAGAATTAACAACCTCTTTATAATTTTCAAAACTAAAGAACCTATATGATAAAATTTTAGTTCATATCCTGTTTCAGCTTTCTGAGCAAATTATTCATTACTGAATTCTTATGAATGTCAGTTGATATTAATGTTTTCAACTGTATGAAAATCAGCTGAGCATGATAAAGAAAGGGTGGGGGGGCTACTTTGCTTCTTTTAACATCGGCAAACAAAAAACACCCACAGCCCTATATAAAATTTTCAAAGATCATTGTTATTTTATTTTATTTTATTTTATTTTATTTTATTTTAGAAAAAGTTTAAGTTGACTCATCTCAAAATTCATAGCTTAACCCAAACTCTCCAGAAACTGTATCATTTTTAAGTTTTTATCTCATGTATGCTTATTGGCAAACAGCAATTTCCATGAAACTGTCAATAATTCCGTTATTGTGCAGATAGTACTAAATAAAAAAAATTAAAAAACAAAGAAATTGTCATCTTGTAGGTTATATACATGTATTCTGAAATAGAATACCTAGTTAAGTTTTGTCCTTATTTTTGGTCCATAATAACCAATCTCTAATTTATTTTCACCCCCTGCTTTCTAAAACAAGTTGATCATTTGTAGAAACTCCTGGGCTTACCATGATATAACTTACAATTTTTATTTTTATTTTACAATGATGTGGAAACTATACAGACTCATTAGAAACTGTACTTTGAATTTTGATTTTTTTTTCTGGGATAGCAATATACAGTACCATATTACCTGGTGATAATGGTAGTGGCAATGATCTGTAGCTCCCAGTTAGTCATGATATGAGGGTAACCAGCCTATACTCAGTGTACTGGCTGCCAGTGATTTTTGGCTATTGTGTTTTTGTATTCCTTCATGTCTACAAAATGCCCATCTGTGTATCCTGCTTCTGTTGAAACAAACATGCAGGTAGTTACACTTAAGATGAAACTGAAAATGACTGCCCAACTGTAGGCTAATATAAGTATTCTGAACACATTAAAGGTAGGCTATTCTAAAGTATCATGTTTATTAGTTTAGATGCATTAAGTGTATTTTTGACTTACATTTTCAATTTATGATGAGTTTCTTGGGGCATAATAACCATGGTAAGTCAAGGAGCATATGTACTTTAATTTTATATTAAACTAGAGGCCTGGTGCACAAATTTGTGCATGGGGTTGGGAGGAGGGATCACAGGAGGTTGGCTATCCAGGAAGGAGGGGTCACTGGAGGTTGGCTGCCAGCCCCAAGGAGGGAGCCGGCCCTCGGGCCTTCCCCCCCCCCCCCCAGGAAAGAGGCTGTGTCCACCACCACCCACTCCTGGCTTCCCATCCCAGCCTGGGCCCAAAGGCCCCAGTGGGGTTGAAAGAGGAGGCAGCAGTCCAGGCATGGAAGGAATGGATGCCTACACCACTGTCAGTGTCTTACCACTGGGTGGTTCCCAGCATCCCCCATCCTCCTTCCATTGCCACCACACCACCACCATGATGGGTGAGCTGGCCCCCAAGGAAGGGAGAGGATGAGAGCGAGACAAACCCTTGTTTCAAGGGCTGGCTTTCAATAGATTTCAGTGAAAGAGCTGCTCTGCTACTTATAAAACCCAAACCCAGAAACAAGTTTCAATAAATGGTTTAGCACCAGGGGCCAATCCAGGACTGCTGGCTCCCAACCACTGCCTGCCTGATTGCCCCTAACGGCTTCTGCCTGCCAGCCTGATCACCCGTTAGCCACTCCCCTGCCGGCCTGATTGATGCCTAACTGCTCCCCTGCTGGCCCAATTGCCCCTAACTGCCCTCTCCTGCCAGCCTGGTCACCCCTAATTGTCCTCCTCTGCAGGTCTGGTTGCCCCTAACTACCCTCCACTACAAGCCTGGTCAACCCCAACAGCCCTCCCCTGCAGGCCTGGTCCCCCACCAACTGCCCTTCCCTGCAGTCCTGATACCCCCCAACTGCCTTCTCCTGCTGGCCTGGTTCTCCCCAACTTCTTTCCCTACCCCAATTGCCCTCCCCTGCAGGCCTGGTTTCCTCCAACTGCCCTTCCCTGCTGGCCATCTTGTGGCAGTCATCTTGTGTCCACATGGGGGCAGCCATCTTGTGTGTTGGAGGGATTCGTCAATTTGCATGTCGTTCTTTTATTAGATAGGATTACTACTGTAAGAGTTAAAAAGGTATGGGGCAAACCATAAGTGGTATTTAGCCTATTGCTGAACAGTAGTCATTTTAAAATGACTACCTTGATCCAAAGTAATATAGATTAATGCTACAATTAATCTATATTCTTTCCTTCAAATCTTCATTATAGTTTTGGAAGTAAGGTATACAAATCCCAAATTAGAATACATTTAGACTTCTAACAGGATCCACTAAAACTGCCCATGTATAAAGGGGTCAATCTGCCAACTGTAACCAGGATATTGTCTTCAAAGCAATCATCCTTTGGAAAGCCATAAGTAAGTCAGGTGTATTGGTATTCTGAAAAATCTTTGGCACCCAAAGTTGCCTTAACTATCTATCATTAAACAAATATTAATGGATAAGTAACAATTTTGGTGATTATTTTATATACTATGGTTTTGTTTCGATGTTCTGATTGAGATTCTATTAGCAAAAATTAGAATTGACCTACTCTTCAGTGAAGGAAAGAGATAAAAGGAGAAAATTAAATAGGAAATAAATGAGAGATTAAAGAATTTAAAAGGAAAGCTCAGGTAAAGTATACACTACAATGAATAAAAAAAGAAATGTTGATCAAGAAAAAATGTGTAACAAGGGAGAGAATTTATTATTATAACTGTATTCATTGAATTATCAACTCTTACTTTTCATCACTCCTGTTTCATTTGACTGGGAGCTAGAAACAGTGACAGCACCTTACCATTGTGGAATATTTAAGTCTTGGCTACAGAACTTTCCAGTGGTTACGTAACATAAAGTAGTTTATCTGGTGACTTCAACATATTCCTTTACAGGAAAGCAGATTTCTTCCTCTGGACTTAGTTAGTGTAAAGTCAATCATTGCAAATAATCTAATCTGTTACCTAAAACTAGACATATATCTAGAGCTCACTAAATAACTTTTAATTAAATTAGTTAAAAGTGATCTATAGTTGAAACCCGTTTGGCTCAGTGGTAGAGCCTTGGTCTGCGGACTGAAAGGTCCCTGGTTCGATTCCAGTCAAGGGCATGTACATTGGTCACGGGCACATCCCTGGTGGGGGGTGTGCAGGAGGCAGCTGGTCAATGTTTCTCTCTCATCAGCGTTTCTAGCTCTCTATCCCTCTCCCTTCCTCTCTGTAAAAAAATCAATAAAATATATTTTTTAAAAAGTGATCTATAAACTTACAAAGTTCTTATGAGTTTGAAATGGGAGGAATATTCAATTTTGTCAAACATTAATTTATATTAACAGTACATATAGTTAAAATTGTGAAAATTAAATAATGATTATAGTAGTTTTTTCATTTAAATCATAATATATTATATTAAATAATATATTTATAATATATTGAGTATAATATATGTTAAATAATATATTATTTTTATATTAAATTAAATCATAATATATGTCTTGATAATATAATATCAAGATTTATTTAACTCATGTTGTGGTAAAGAGCTTCCTGGTAACATGTGCTAAGAAGTACCATATAAGATCTTGAGCAATTCTGTTCTAATGTATGCATTCTCCTTTCATCAGTCTTCTTACTTTTTATACTATGAGAGATACGTTTAAATAAAGGTTAAAACCAGGAGTGCAGTAACTCATGTGGTTTACCTTAATATTTGAGCTTGGACAATCAAATGGCAGTAAAAACTTTTGTGAGCTTGAAATGATTGTAATCCAATCACCAGAAGATTAATATGGCTTTAATGGGAACAAGGAGAACTTTCAAAATAAAGTATGATGTTTATAAGAATCTATGATTATAAAGTATTATTAAAGTTGGATTATTTTCTTAGAGTATTATGCATTTGCAATTAAAAATATAGTTTTAAGATTTTAATTTAGAAGTTAAAGAATACCAATTTCAATTAGTATTTTATAAAATTTTGTAAAAATAGTTTGCATTTTCCTCTACTTTCATATTATATACTAGAGGCCTTGTGCATGAAATTCATGCATGGGGGGGTGTGTTCCTCAGCCCAGTCTGCACTCTCTCCAATCTGGGATTCCTCTCACAATCCAGGACTGCTGGCTCCCAACTGCTCACCTGCCTGCCTTCCTGATTGCCCCTAACTGCTTCTGCTTGCCAGCCTGATCACCACCTAACCACTCCCCTGCTAGCCTGATTGATACCTAAGTGCTTCCCTGCTGGTTTGATTGCCCCAAACTGCTCTCCCCTGCAGGCCTGGTCACCCCTAACTGCCCTCCCCTACAGGTTTGATCACCCCCAACTGTCCTCCCTTGCAACCCTGGTCCCTCCCAACTGCCTTCCTCTGCTGGCCATCTTGTGGTGCCTATCTTATGTCCACATGGGGGCAGCTATCTTTGACCACATGGAGGCAACCATCTTGTGTGATGGAGAGATGGTCAATTTGCATATTACTCTTTTATTAGATAGGATATTAATTTTAAAAATTGAAAAAATCAGGTATTTTAAAAGTATTTAAACTTCACTTGTTTTTCCAAAATAACACAAAAATATACCTGGTTAGTGGAATGCTATTAATTCAGGATTTGAGTAAGAATTAGATTATGTTTTTTTCTGAGTTTTAATGAAGAAATAGAAAAAAATTATTATAAATTAAAAAAAGACAGTTTTTTCAAACAAATTTTCTTAAACTCCCATCCCTTCTTGTGGAGAATGGCTACAGCATTTGAACAGGTTTAAGCCTCAGACTAAGGAGAGGGCACAATCCTCTCATGGCAAAGCCACTTGCAAGTCCCAGCACAATTATAGTCAAAGACTATAGTTGTAAGCTTGATCTTATGCTCCCAACCTGTGGTCCCACGTGGCTAAGTGATATAGGCTGTGGGAGGTGCAGCAAGTAAACAAAGCTTGATCAGGTGCGTGTAATCGAGTGGATTTGAAATCCAGGAGAAAATTGTAAACATCTTGACCATGCCCTTACTTTGCCTCATAGATTCTAGCTATAAAACAAAGACTCAGCTTGTAGGCAGGGCTGTCTGTCCATAAGAGAGGGGTGTCCCACCTAGGCCCAGCTTTATTCTCTTTTCTACTTTTTCTAATTCTTCACCAGCCCCCCTCCTCTCAGGTTCACCTATGGCCATGCTGGCACAGCACATCACCCCCAAGGCCCTCACCACCCCATTGTCTGTGTCCATGGGTTATGAATATATGCATACAAGTTTATTGGTTGATCTCTTCATACCCACCCTCCTCTGCCTTCCTTCTGAGGTTCAACAGTCTGTTCATGCTTCTATGACTCTGGGTCTATTTTTGATCATCAGTTTATTTGGTTCATTAGATTCCACATATGAGTGAGATCATGTGATGCTTGTCTTTCCCTAACTGGATTATTTTACTCAGCATAACACTCTCCAAGTCGATCCATGCTGTTGCAAATGGTAAGAGATTTTTCTTTTTTATTCCATTGTATAAATGTACCATAGGTGTGTTTTTTCAATCCACTCGTCTGCTGATGGGCACTTAGGCTGTGTCCAAATCTTAGCTGATATAAATTACACTGCTATGCACATATCCTTTCTGATGAGTGGTTTGGGTTCTTGGGATATATTCATAGAAGTGGAGTGCCTGGGTCAAATGGGAGTTCCATTTTTAGTTTTTGAGGAAACTCCATATTGTTCTCCATAGTGGCTGTACCAGTCTGCATTCCCACCAGCAGTGCAAGAGGGTTCCCTTTTCTCCATAACCTCACCAACAGTTGTCATTTGTTGATTTGTTGACAATATACCTTCTGACAGGTTGAGGTGTCATTTTGATCTGCATCTCTCAGATGATTAATGTATTTGAGCATTTTTTCATATGACTCTGTATTACCACTTTGTAGAAGTGTCTATTTTGATCCTTTGCTAATTTTTAATTGGACTGTTTTCTTCCTTTTGTTAAATTGTATGAGTACCCTATACATTTTTTAGATTAACCCCTTATTAGATGTATCATTTGACAAATATGTTCTCCAATGCATTGGGCTCTCTTGTTAGTTTGTTAATGGCTTCTTTTACAGTGCAAAAGCTTTTTATTTTGATGTATCCCATTTGTTTATTTTATCCTTAGTTTTCATTGTCCTATGATCTATATCATTAAATATATTGCTATGAGAAATGTCTGAGATTTTGGTGGTTGTGGTTTCTTCTAGGACTTTATGGTTTCACGTCTTACATTTAAGACTTTTATCCACTTTGAGTTTATTTTTGTGTATGGTGTAATTTGGTGGTTTGCTTTCATTTTTTGCATGTATCTGTCCAATTTTCCCAGCACCATTTATTAAAGGGACTGTCTCTGCTACAATGTATGCTCTTTCCTCCTTTGTCAAATAAAATGGCTTGAGTTGATTTCTGAGTTCCTTGTTCTGTTCTATTGGTCTATATGCCTGTATTTGTGCCCATACCAGGCAGTTTTGAGAACAGTGGCTTTGTAATATAGATTGATATCTGGTATTGTTATCCCTTCAAATTTGTCGTCCTTTCTCAGGATTCCTGTGGCTATAAAGGTCTTATTTTGGTTCCATATAAATTTTTGGAGTGTTTGTTCTAAGTCTGTAAAAAATGCTGTTGATATTTTAATAAGGATTGCATTGAATCTATAGTTTGCTTTAGGTAATATGGACATTTTAATGATGTTGATTCTACCAATCCATGAACATGACATATTCTTCCACTTGTTTATATCTTCCTCTATCTTTTTTATCAACATCCTATAGTTTTCAGAGTATAGGTCTTCTACCTTGTTGGTTAAGTTTATTTCTAGATATCTTATTTTTGTTGTTGTTGCAATGGTAAATGGGATTATCTTTTTAATTTATCTTTCTGAGAGTTCACTGTCCTATATAATAAAAGTGTGGTATCCAAATTATCCCCTAAATCAGAGTTCTGGGAGTTTGACCAGGGGGCTAGCCAGCTGGAGGAAGGAAGGGAGACCCTGGCTAGCAGCAGGCAGCGAGGGGAAGGGAGGGAGGCCCCAGCTGGTGGCAGCAGGTGGCCAGGGGACAGAAGGGAGTGCCCAGCCAGCAGCCAACAGCAGCTAGGGACCCTGTCAGTACACAAATTTCATGCACAGGGCCTCTTGTTGGTGTATAAAAATACTAGGGACTTTTGGGTGTTAATTTTGTATCCTACTATGTTTCCAAATTCACTTATTAAGTTTAATAATTTTTTGATGGAGTCTTTAGGATTTTCTATATACAAGAACATGTCATTTGTGAATAATGAGAGTTTTGCTTTCTCCTTTTCAATTTGGATGCTCTTTCTTTCTTTCTTCTTCTTACCTGATCACTATGTCTGGGACTTCTCGTACTATGCTGAATAAGAATGGTGAAAGAGGTCATCCCTGTTGCTGTCTAACTATAGTCCCCTAACCTAATTTTTAAAATATAATTAAAGATTTACTTAGCATTTTATTTAGATTTATAGTTTTAAATTCTTTTTGGTTCTTTGAATATATGTAAATCTTCTTCTAACCTCTTACCAATTTTATAACAAGCAATGTTTTTTTTCAAGCACTTGGAAACCATCTCTTTGAAATGTAAACAATGAAAGTAATAGAATCCTTATCTCTGTGTCTTTGGGAGGGTAGGAACATAAACTCAATCACAGAGCATGATCACAGAGAAAAGCAGTTGCAAACTCAGGAATATCTCTAAGATTTGGACACATCAATAGATGAACTTTCCTCAGAAAGACCTTTAGTTCTTTTCCATGAGCTTACCTCTTGCTTTTTCTTTCAGCAGATTTGAGTTCAGTCTCTCCTAATACAATAGTCTTGAATAAAATATTTCTTTTCTATATAACTTTATTAGGTACAACTTTTGCTTTGACATGCTGAATGTTTATTGGATACATTTTGTGTCCTTCTAGTTAGTACAGGTTTTTTTTTAATCATTACATAATATATAAACCAACTTTTATTTTTTCAACTTTTATTTGTTCCTCACTGCTCATGGCCTGGTTCCAAAGAAATGCCATATACTTCAGTAATTATTCCCTTTGGCAGTGTCCCATTTTTATTTTTCTTTATTTTTAAAATTATGTTCATATGTTTTTATAAAGAATATGCTTCCATTTATTTTTAGAGATAGATGAAAGGAAGGAGAGAGAAAAGCATCAATGTGAGAGAGAAAAACATTGTTTGGCTGGGCTGACTCCACCATGCATCCCAAAAAGGTATAGAACCTGCAATGTAGTATGTGTCATGAACAGCGAACCCACAACCCTTTAGTGTATGTAATGACTCTCCAATCAACTGAACCACCGGCCCAGACAGGCAATGTCCATTTTTAGTATGAATCAGCCATGCTCATAATAATACTGCACTTCCTTCAAAGTTGGTGGTATTGAGGGGGAACAGAGTTTGACACCACAAAATATGTCTTTTGAGGATAATGATATTTTTTAAGGTGGTTATTTTTAAGAAGTTAATGACTCAGTGAGAACCTTTGCTGTTTCTCCTCACTGCATAAAACTATTTAGATAGAGGACCTATTCCAAGCAGGGAGTCATCATCAGAGATAAGTATAGTGTGATATAAATTATAGGAACCAGCAAGGCCCATTTATTCAGGATCCTTTCTATGGCCCATTGTTAAAGGTGGCCCAGCAAAACATTTGTTTACCAAACTTTCCTTTTGCCGTCTCCATGTGAATTGCCTTCCTCTCCAAACCACACATCCTTGTGGTCTCCCTTTCTTCCTAGATCAAAATGGCCTCTAACCCTTATCTGCCTCCTTTAAATGTTGATATTTTATCCTATTAATCTGTCTTATGTCTATTTGATTATTAGGCCCACCGAAAGAATTTAGAAGAGTAGAGGAAGAATTATTGTTTCTACCATAGAATACATATATAATCTTTTTTCTTTTTCATTAGTTTTACAAGTTAGCTGGAGAGGCTGTATTTGGGGCTACAAGTCAGAAATTCAGTGGATGTGACTCTGCTTCAGGATGTAGTTTGGCTAGGCTTGACTCGAAACGCTGGATCTGCTCCATTTGCCTCCATCTGTGGTCCAGCTCTAATGGCCAGCCATTTCTCAGAGTATTTTTTCCCCTGTGGCATTGCCAGATGCTCAAAAAAGATCAAAGCACCATCCAAGTCTTTGCTTACGTCACGTCTACTAACATCATATCAGCCAAAGCAAGTTGTAGCAAGTCTGAAATAAAGAGGTGGGGAAGGACATTCTGATTACCAGGAGGCTATAGAAAAGGTGCAAATATATAAGGCAAGGGCAGAAGCCATAAGCTGTTGCCTAGAAAATTGCATTAGTGTTCTTACTTATATAGTCCACTGTTCAAAGCTTCAGAGTCATAATTGTAGTAAATAAACAACAATAGGTTGGTTTAATTTTTAATGTGCTACAGTGAGGTAGAGCTGAAGGACTGTCAGCATCATAGGCGGAGGGAGTTGGGAGATGCTCGTTTTAGGAGTAAGGCATGTGCTGAGTGGTTCTGAGGAGGGTTGAAGTAATAGAAGACAGCGTTAGAGTAGATGCAGATAGCAGAAAGGAGCATGTGAGAGAGAGCATATTTGGGTACTTTTTAATTTAATAGTGAGTACAGCAGGGTTAGAGTTTTCATTTTTTCATTGAGAAATGTAGTCATTCATGTGACCTGGAAAAGGAGGAAATATATTTAGTTTCAGAGTTCCAATGAGTTTTAAGAAACAGTTCCACTGTCTCTTAAGAAGCTTCTGATTCTGAAGATAAGTTTGAAAGATTCAGAAAGCAGATAAAGTTTCATTTCTATACAGACCACCAAAGTCTTTCAGGTGGTCTGCCCTGCCTCTACCTTCTTGTGAGCGCCAGGTGGAAACTCACAGAGGTGGTGCGTAAGTGAGGACACCTTTTGTGTCTGGGACTCCAGGTAACTTTAAACTGTTATTGTAGGCCACATTAAGCCTTTAAATGTCCAGTAAACCTTTACTTGTTTTCCCCCCACTTTTATTGCTCTTTCTCCCATACTATGCTAAAGGTGAGACAGTTTATCATAGGAAGGGCTTATTTAACCTTTCAAGTTGAAGTTTATGTGGTTGCCTTGAAACTCCAGCTCTCAGAGAAACTAAAAAATAGTTATGATTTTGGAGGTTTCATAGATTTTTCTAATTTACAATCACATTCTCTTCTGATTTTATATGCCCTAAACATTAATTTATAAAGAATTATTTTCATAAAAATAAATAACTTAACTTAACATTAAAAATATTATCCTGAGCATAATACAATGAGTTGATTATTTTTTTTTATTTTAAAATATGAATCTCAATGAAACATGGGGTATGGGGATCAGCTCTACCCCTTGCGTGTTCTTGCCTCAAGAAGTTTGAAGAATAAAATTTCTGGACTAAAAGGACTTGTTAGTAAAAGGGTGGAAATTTATTGGAAGCAAATCCAGACTCCCATGTAGGGAGGGGTTTCCAAGAACGTAACCCACCAAGTCCCTTATTCTAATGTTTATAAATGCTGTAGTTCTTTGTCTTCTCATGCTCCCTTCTAATTGGACCCCTTCCCCATTTTATGACCTCGTGCTTTTCCAATTGGTCAGTCTCTTGCAGAATATCAGCTTCTTAGTCCTAAACCCACGGGTTTCCTCCTCTTTCTCTCCCCCTTGTCTTGCAACATTCCTCTATCTCCTGTGATCATATTTCCCACTATTCAGCATCTGTTGACATTTCTCTATCCTCTGTGAAAGTATGTTTTCTTTTCCCCATACTCTGTGACTCTTCCTTATCCTCTATGAATGTATGCTTTCGGGCACCTCCAAGCCCTCATATATGCATTCCTTCCTCATGAACCCTCTTTATTCCTAAGACTCCATAAACCTACCTATTTTATCCCTAAAATTCCTTTTATCAGGAAAGTTAAGTAATTTTCTTCAGGTCAAGAATGCAGATCTTGCTGCAATGTCTGTAAAAAAAAGCCTAAATACCCTGCTGGCCCAGAAGATCTTTCTAGGCCCTGATAACTCCGATCATATATTTCAAGCTGATATTTCCCTCATTGCTTTCTCCATATTGTTCTTTATACTACACAACTATATCCAAGTTTTAAATTTTCACATGTACTGGAGGCGTTTATATTGTAATTTTGCATTCCTTTTCTCAAAGAAGGTCCTCAAAATTGGTTAAGTAGCAGGCTTCACAAAACTTTCATTCATTCTGTCTATGGGTGCTAATTGAAAATTAATGTGAATTTTAAATTGGAAATACTCATGCAATTGCTATCATATAACTATAGCAAAAGTATATTCAATAACACAAGAATACGTGAAATAAGGGACTAGTTAGGAGAAGTAATGATAACATATTTTATGTTCTTTTTTTAGTGTGGTTTTATTCTATTTATTTATGGATTGATTGATTGAGTGATTAAAGTATCACGTATTTGTCTTCAACCCCCATTCCAATCCCCCACCTCCCACATGTGTGCACATATGAACATATATTTTAGATATTTAATTTAGAAGAAAAGATCTTTCCATTTTAAAGGGCACACTAATTTACACTTGGAAAGTGGAATCACCGAAGCACAAAAACACTTTGACATCAAAATATGTCTTGAATTTTTTTTAACTATGATAAAACTGTATTTTAAATGATGGATCTTTTAATATTTATAGTCAAATTTACTCAATGGAGCAGTCACGGCATAGTACAAAAAATGTCAAGTATGTCACTATAGATGTTATGAGACCATTTTGTAAAAGAGAAATTGAAGTAAAGTGATCTATCTTGGATCTCCATTTCAGCCAGTAATGCTATTATAGTCTTGTCTCTTTATAATAGAGGTGCTTTCTCTAAATGAAAAATAGCATTACAAAGAAGTAACAGGTTCAGCGTGATCCCTACCTCATTCTATGTGTTTAATGATGCTTGTAGGAAAGCTTACTTACTCTGACAAGATACTTCCATCAGCATCCTTGAGTTGAGCAGGATAAAAATGATGCAAAAATCATGTCTGCTATTCATTTAGGTGAAGATCATGCCCTTAAGTGGTTGCTTTTTATGTGACATAAATTATATATATAATTTCTGTGTTATAATTTCCATGCACCCAGAAATGTAATAAAGGAGTTTTTCCACAATCACAAATTAAATTTAAGCTCTAAGTAGACAACTCTTTTATCTCAAATTCACATTTTCATGATTCCCTTAGGTTGATGTATCAATAACATTAAACTGTCAGGTACTAAGAAATACCTAAAATGTCATTACAAAATGGTAAAGACCTTGTACTTTTTATCTCTGTGGATTTATTGACTTAAGCATTTTAATAGGAAAGTGAGGGACTTAGCTATAAAAACATAAGCATCATTGTCATTGTGAAGAAAATTGTCCTTGTGTCCAAAATGGATCAGGGGTCTTCAAACTACGGCCCGCGGGCCACATGTGGCCCGCAGAGGAGTCTGATCCGGCCCGCCAGGTTTTTTGGGCAGTGAGCTCAGCCGAGGTGTTACAGTAGGAATTAGTAGTTCATATAGTCCGGCCCTCCAGCTCTCTGAGGGACCGTGATCTGGCCCCCACTTTAAAAAGTTTGAGGACCCCTGTAGGAACCATTACAGCGTAATGACCAGAATGACCAACAACCAGACCACCAGCCAGTACTCTGATGAGCACTGACCCAGACCTTGCTGTCGGCACCCTGACAGCCCCAAATCCCGTTCACCTGCCCTCCAGACCCTGACAGCAAGGAGGAGGGTGCTCCGTTCCTCCTGGAATCGGCCATTGGTCAGCTTGCTATAGGCGGCCTGACAGCCCTGAATCCCATTCATTTGCTCCCTAAACCCTGACAGCAGGGAGGAGGGAGCCGGATACCTGCCCCCAGGACCCTGACAGCAGGGAGGCGGGAGCCCAATTCTTCAGGGAATTGGCCTTTGATCAGCTCGCTGTCCACACCTTGACAGCCCCAAATCCTGTTCACTCACACCCCAAACCCCGACAGCAGGGAGGCGAGCCCCATTCCTCATGGAATCAGCTTGGTCAGTAGGTCAGAGGATTCTTCTAATAGTGAATGATTAGTAAAACTTGGAGATGGCAAACTTGATAGCAGTTTTCATTTAGGAATGGATATTATTGAAATCCCCCGTGAAATGATTTCTAATGGAATTATTATTGAAGCTACCTTTGGAAATAGTATATCTATAGATACTATTAAAAATATATCTAAATGTGCAATTCTTTGTCCTAAAAATGAGCATGTTCATGAATTAAATGAAGGAATTTTGGATATACTCAATGGAGATTTTCATACATATTTGAGTGATGATTCCATCGATTCAACAGCTGATGTTGAAAAGGAAAATTTTCCCATAGAATTTCTTAATAGCATTACACCTTTGGGAATGTCATGTCATAAATTAAAATTGAAAGTAGGTGCAATCATCATGCTACTGAGAAATCTTAATAATAAATGGGGTCTTAGTAATGGTACCAAATTTATTATCAAAAGATTGTGTCCTAACATAATTGAAGCTGAAGTATTAACAGGATCTGCATAAGGAGAGGTTGTTCTGATTCCAATAATTGATTTGCTACCATCTGACTCTGGCCTCCCATTTAAATTGATTCGGCAACAGTTTCCAGTCATGCCAGCACTGACAATGACTATTAATAAATCACAAAGACAAACTGTAGACAGAGTAGGAATATTCCGACCTAAACCCATTTTGGACATGTCAGTTATGTGTTGCTTTCTCTCAAGTTAGAAGAGTGTGTGACATTAAAGGTACAGTTTTAAATACTTCATCATAAAGGGCATTAATCAAGCACTCTGAAAGGGTTTTTACTCTTAATGTGATATACAGGGAAATATTAGAATAAGCTTAATCAATTTATCAGTCATTGTTTGTATCAGTATTGTTTTTATATCATATTTGTTGTTGTTTTTATATCATGTTTTTGTTTTTATATCACATATTTTTGTTATATCATGTTGTTATTGTTTATTTTTTAATAAATTTATATATTATTTTTACATATATTTTACTACTTTTCTTTAATCTCTGACACTTCTATTAAAGAGAAAGGGCAAATAGTGATTTACAATATTTCTTCTAATTAATTCCCTTTCAATGTGCACTAATTTGTGCACCAGGCTACTAGTAATTATAATAATAGCAATCTATACTGTTCGATTCATCATAGAATTAGACACTTTAAAAATGTATGCTTATTAATAAGCTTTTATTAAGAATCTAGGCAAAACTATTTTGTAAAATTTACTAATTTTTCCTTTTTATCAATAAATACTGTAAATATAGAGTAAGGCCGATGGTCTTGATCTGACATCTAGAAGGGTTCAGGAAATCTGGAGAAGGTGTTGTGAGTAAATTAATCAAGAGTCCAGAGATGAAACATAATTTTGAAAGGCATTATAGGGAGTCAGAGAAAGACTTAGCTAAAGGAAGTAAGTTCTCCTTGTCTCAGGACTTCTTGCTTTTTAGTAGCACAAATTGTCCTCTAAGGTTAGGTGGAGATATACACATAAAAGGCCAGGGTTTGGTACACAGAATCCATGGTCAGATTGGAAGCATTACCTCCAGCTGTTCAGGTGTTTGGGCAGGAGGAGGCAATACATGTAGATTAAGATGCCCTGAGCTGTCTGGCAGCAAGCAATCAACTTATGCATCCCTTTCAGGTTTGGGAATATGCCCTTTAGCCATTCCCAGATGATTTCAGCACTGTTGACATGATGAAATTTGCTTCTGGCAATGGAGATATTCTGTTCCTCAACAAATTTGTACTCACTAGTTATTGCATCAGTTGATTACTATTGCTAGATTAATTATTTCAACGTTAGTTAAAAATTTCCAATTAACTAATACCACATTACTTCTACATTCATTTATTTTGCATTCAATTTTTATTTCTCTCTTTCTTTCTCTATTTTTATGAATCCATAAATTCCTATTTTGTTCACTCATTGTGTTATTATCAACATTATTTAGGGACATTTGGATAAAAAACATCATCTTAATATGGTTGCTACAAATTTGAGTAATAGACATTTTATTTTATTTTCTTACATACTTATATCCTTTTTTGAACATTTTCTTATTTTTTGGTAAAAGATGTTCCAGGCTCCCTCATATTTTCTCTGCCAGAGACCTGTGATCAGCCATTTATCTGAGGAAACCTGGTTCACTTAAGTAAGGAATAACATCAATTGGAATGCCAGTCCTTGAAGTGAGATATGCTAATTCTTAGTAAGTGGCATTACATAGCATAATTCAGAAAGCAAATTTTAATTGAAAGTTCATGCTGATACCACATTAAATCCAGCAACACTTAATGTTTCTCTCTTCTTCCCATATTTCACATTTGTATAACCCTTCTACAATAAAATTTTATGTCCCCAATATAATGTTTTTACTTATTTTCCCTAGGAAGAAGGAAGTTTCTGATATAGTTTGCTTCTTGCATCACACAAATTCATATTTGCTCTTTTATTTTCTTTAGCTCTCATCTTACAATAGAGTGCTTCCATGTTAATGGAAACAGATGCTCACTTCAAACCCAACAGGGATGTAAAAGTACAAGTAATTACCTTACAAAATGTTAACCTCATTTTACAGGAAAACAACCAACAAAAACAAAAACCTTAAGACAGGAGACTTGGTAGCAATAGCTCATGTCCCTGCAGTTGCTTCCAAAGCCATAATTGATATCTGACACCTTATTCCTCCACTATCTTTATAGTTTTTCTCATCGTTGATTGCAAATTTGACTCCCTTTGTCAGATACTGGAACATGACTTGTCCCTGAATGACCTTACCCCTTAGATCAGTGGTCAGCAAACCTTGGCTCGTGAGCCACAGGCGGCTCTTTGGCCCACTGAGTGTGGCTCTTATACAAAATACCACGAGCGGGCATGCACTCACAGTGTGATTGAGTCTTCATGACCCATGTGCAGAAATTGGTTTTCGGCCTAGGCGAGTTTATTTTGAAGAAGTGGTTCTAACGCCCAGCCACATTCAAGGGGCCAAAAAGCCACATGTGGCCTTGAGCCATGGTTTGCCAACCACTGCCTTAGATTATGTAAGGTTCAATATGCTCTCTGCTACCAATAGATTGGACATTCATAGTGGCAACAGTTAATTAATTTTGGAGATATCTACTCCATATTTTTAGTTTCACATCACATGCCACACCAAGAGGGTGAGAATAGTGTTGTTTATATCCACAGGATGAAGGGCATCATCTACCTGATCTTGGAGAACTTATATTGGCTTCCTGTGACTGATATAATAAATTACTACAAATGTAGCAGCTTAAAACAATGAAAACTTATTCCCTCCCAGTTGTGGAGGCCAGCTGATGTTGGGTAGAATCCTTCCTTGCCTCTTTCTGCTTCTAGTCACTGTTGGCTTCCTCAGCTTGGGGCCACAGCATTCAAATCATCACATCACCACACCCCTTCTTCTGTGTTTCTCCTCTGTGTGTCTTCCATAAGGACAATTGTCATTGGATTCAGGGCTGATCTATCCAGAATTATCTCATTATATCCACATCCTTAACTTATTTTTATTTTTAAATCTTATTTTTCCCAAATAAGGCAATGTTTGCAGGTTCCAGAGATTTGACATGGATTTATTTTGGGGGCCGCCATTGAAACTGGGCATGTGCAAAATCTTCCTGGATGAATGCGTTCATTTTGCCCACGTGTTATTCATCTTTTATAAAACTTAAATTAATTGCCTACCGATAACAGCATTTTACGGAGGACATTAACAACAAACAAACAAACAAACAAACAAAAAAACACAAAGAAAACCACAGATGATGGTATAGTCCCTATCCTGCAATTTCATTATTATGCATTTTAAATGTTTTATTCTGAGGTTTTTTTCCCTCCATATTTGATATCTAACACAAAATGAGAGGCATCCTACATTCTTATCAGTGTTTCTTGTAAGAACCTTTCCAGAGACTGCATCAGAAATGCAGTGGAGGGAAAGACTGGAAACAGGAAGACGGCCTGGCAGGCGGGAGTGACTTTTGTCCACACAGACTCAGAGGGCCTTGGATGCAGAACAGGTTTGGGGCTCCAAGGGACGGGTCTCCAAGTCTGGACCTCGTAGGCACAGGTGCCAGGCCACAGGTGCGGCTTCTGGGCACACAACTTATTACCCAGGTTCAGCCTGCTGAAAAAAAGAGGTGCCAAACTATCACATTTAAAACTCATTTAGAATTTATTTTTCTTACTTGGAAGTAGTATTATTTTACCAGCAAAAAAAAAATAGTAATGTCAAACTTCAGTATAATTTATAATCCAAGGATACAGTATAACTACAATATTTATTTATAGGAAACACTTCCTAAAAATATTTCCAATGACAAAAATCACAAATATTTTAATACAAATGTTTAAAAATAATGTATGCATAAGGGATAACCTAATGTCATTAAGTATTATTATGTCCTGGTTCTCAAGTGTCATTATTATTAGATGCAATGCACAGACAATTTTAACTCATAATATAATTTTGTAAGTTGTTTTAGACTGGAATAGGTTACATTTTGTCCACTCACTAACAGATATTTAGTTATGTTCCTAACAAATTGATGGAAAATTTGCATTTTTAAATGATCATCTTTAAAATAAGCCTGGGGGTAGATATCAACATTTCAAAATTTCTGAGTTAAATTAAATTAAATAATCAATTTAATTAATTAAACCAATAATTAATTGGATCCTTACTCTCCAGAAAAGAAAAAAAAATACATGTAATTCTACATCTTTCAACTTAACTCATTTTGAAGTGTAGATCGATTTTTAGAAAAAGATAAATAGTGTATTATAAAATCTTAGCTCTTTATCCAGGCCTCCTCTCAAGGCTACAAAGTTTCAGTTATAGGAGATAAATAAATTCCAGATACCTGCTTCCAGCCTGCCCTAGCCTCTGCTTAAAGAGGCAGTGAAAAAAAAGAAAAAAGAAAAAAAGGAGGGGCTGGGAGCCTAGATTGTCAGGGGATGTGGCCAGCCTGAAAAGAGCCCTCAGCTCTTCATCCAGGCTGGCCACATTCCCATGGAATGACGTCCCACTGCGGGGCTTGGCCAGCTTGCAAACAGCCATCAGCCTTCACTCAGGCTAGCCAGGCACCCGAGTAGGAATCCCCACGCTGAAGGGGGTGTGGCCAGCCTGAAAACAGCCCTCAGCTCCTCACTCAGTCTGGCCAACCCCATGAAGTAAGAGTCCCCACTGGGGGCATGGACAGCCTGCAAACAGCCATCAGCCCAACACCCAGACTGGCCAGGTACCCTAGCAGGACCCCCAGCCCTGAAGGGCCTGTAGCCAGCTTGAAAACAGCCCTCTGCCCCATACCCAGGTTTGCCATATCCCACCAGTGGGGACCCTCACCCCATGGGGGCATCTCTGACCTGCAAACCACCACATGCCCCTCCCCAGGCCACTCCACGCCCCAAGGGAATCCCCACTCTGATGCGGGACCCCCTTCAGGGCAAACCAGCTGGCCCTCACTTGTGCACCAGGCCTCTATCTATATTAATAAAAGTGTAATATGATAATTAGACTGGAAGACCTACAAGGAGAACTTCCAGACATTACTTTGGACAAAGCCATGATGGCAGGGCCAAGGTAAAGGCAGTTAGAGGCCAAAAGGGGAGGGCAGTTGTGGGTGATCAGGCCAGTGGGGGGGCGTGACCATTGGGGGTAAGCAGATCAGCATGGGCCAGTTTGGGGCAACCAGGCCATTAGTGGGAGTCAATTGGAGGTGATCAGGACAACGTAAGGGTAGTTTGGAATGAGCAGGCCAGCAAGGGAGGCAGATGGGGGCAAGCACACTAGTATGGAGAGCAGTTGGGGGTGAGCAAGCAAGCAAGCAGAGTGGTTAGAAGCAATCAGGCAGGCAGACAGGCAGGTGAGGAATTAGGAGCCAGCAGTCCCAGATTGTGAGAGGGGTGTCTGATTGCTGGTTTAGGCCCTATCCCTGTAAACCAGCAGTGGGACATTCTTTGAGGGGTCCCAGATTGGACAGGGTGCAAGCCAGGCTGAGGGACACCCCCCCCCATGCACGAATTTCATGCACCGAGCCTCTAGTATATACATAACAGTTTTGAATGTTAAACTGTTGTGAATTATAACTTATAAGCAAAACTTTATAGCCTTAGTGAACACTCATGTCCATCTGAGTAAGTGACTTATCTCAAATAAAAATGTGACTTAATAATAATAGACCATTGCATGTTCCTCTGATTCCCAACAATATTTTACTTACTTAACAATCATGATATTTTATAATTATGGCTTTTTGAACATCTATTATATGACTGCAACTATAATTGATATCTTGACATTATAGATAATTTTCATTATCGCAGAGAAGTTGAAACATGTCAATTTCCTCACTTTTAGTATGATTTTATTGGTTCACATTATATTTGGCACCCATATCTCTCTTTGCCTCTAAAATTTTCCCCATTAATTACCATGTTGAGACAATTCTTCAACTTTTCTGGCTAACAGCCTTCATTATTTGAAAGTGTTTCACTGTTTAATCACCAAATTTGGTGTTTTTCCTTCTCTCAAATTCTTAGAGCTTCCAATAAATAACTTTGCCAAACATGACATTGCTACTTGCTGTGCTATACCAACTTGTACCCTTAAAATGTTCTTCAAAATAAACTCTAATAGATGGAAAATTTTAACTTATTGCTAGTGTGCAGGGTTATACATAATATGAATATACTGATCATTGAGTATGATGGTTCTTTGAAGACTTAGAAAATCTTACTTCTTTATTAAATAAAATCCTGTTTAAAATTGGACTGAGAAGCTTTAGCCAGTTTGCCTTGATGGATAGAGTATTGGCCTATAGATTGAAGGGTCCAGGTTCAATTCCAGTCAAGGGCACATGCCCAGGTTGCAGGCTCAATCTCTAGTGGGTAGCATGCAGGAGGCATTCAATCAATGATTCTCTCTCATCATTGATGTTTCTATTTCTCTCTCCCTCTCCCTTCCTCTCTGAAATCATTAAATATATATATATATATATATATATATATATATATATATATATATATTAATGAAACTGAAAGTTTCTAGGTTAGCCAATAAAGCCATTGAAATTGTGTCAGATTTGCTCCTTTCAATATTATTATTATTATTATTATTATTTTAAATATATTTTATTGATTTTTAACAGAAAGGAAGAGATGGATAGAGAGTTAGAAACATCGATGAGAGAGAAACATCGATCAGCTGCCTCTTGCACACCCCTACTGGGGATGTGCCTCCAACCAAGGTACATGCCCTTGACCAGAATTGAACCTGGGACCTTTCAGTCCACAGGCTGACTCTCTATCCACTTAGCCAAACCAGTTTGGGCTCAATATATTATTTTTTAGATATATTTTATTGATTTTTTCACAGAGAGAAAGGGAGAGGAATAGAGAGTTAGAAACATCAATGAGAGAGAAACACTGATCAGCTTCCTCTTGCACACTCCCCCCTGGGGATGTGCTTACAACCAAGGTACATGCCCCTGACTGGAATCAAACCTAGGGACTCTTCAGTCCGTAGGCCAGCGCTCTATTCACTGAGCCAAACCGGTTAGGGCTGGGTATACTATTTTTTAATGACCTGTCAGTTTCATTTTAATTGACATGATATTTGAAAAAAATACTTTTCATCTTAAAAGCAAAAGAAAATAGAAAACAACAAATTAAAAAAACAAAATAAAAATGACAAAATGGTGGCAGAATAAACTAAAATGTCCCAAGCCTTATCCTGGAGCAGATAGCGTGATCAAGTAAATCCAATAATATTCACCCTGAACTGGTGAAGTAGACACAGCTGGTGAGACAATTTGCATCCAGGAAGGGCAGCGGATGCCTGGTTAACACCCAGGGCACAACAAACATGGGAGCAGCAGCCACGTGATCAGCCCAACCCCATCTGAGGAGCAGAAGATGTGCGGGCAGCCCTCCCCACTCCATGCAGCTGCATAAGCAGCCTTCCCGAACCAGCCAGAGGAGCCACCACTACTGCGAGCAGTGCTCACCAGAGGAGCCACTGCCAACTGAGGAACAGTCGCTGTATGACTTGACACCTAGATCCTTTGGTGAGAGCAAAAATGGGGAGACAAAGAAACCCCCAGAGGAAAGAAAAGAAGGAATTGCAAGAAAAGCAGCTAAGTGAAACAGAGATATGCAATATGTCAGAAAGAGAATTCAGAATAAGGGTCATACAGTTCATAAACCAGATGGATGAAAAACAACAACTTATTTTATGTAAGATTCAAGAAGAACTAAACAATGATATAGCTGAAATAAAAAGCACCATGGAAAGTTTCAACAGTGGACTAAAGGAGTGGAGGATGGGATTAGTAAGTTAGAAGACAAGGAAGCAAATCACAATCAAACTGAATTGCAATTGGAGAAAATAATTAAAAGGCAGGAGGAGAGCCCAAGGGAGCTTTGTGACAACATGAAATGAAGCAACATATGAATAATAGGGGGGCCATAATGACAGGAAGAGGAACAAGAGTTAGAAAACAAATTTGAAGAAATAATGTTAGAAAACTTCCCTGATGTGGGGAAGAAAAAAAGGCACATGAGCACAGACAGTATCAAACAATCTGAACCCAAAAAGACCCACATCATAGTTATGATGGCAACTATTCAGGACAAAGAGAGAATCTTAAAGGCTGCAGTAGAGAGACAGAGAGTTACATACAAGGGAGCTCCCATTCGATTATCAAATGATTTCTCAACAGAAACACATCAGACCAGAAAGGAAGGAAAGGAAATTTACAAAGTGATGCAAACCAAGGGACTGAATTCAAGAATACTCTATCCAGCAAGGCTATCATTCAAAATTGAAGGGTAAATAACGAGCTTCACAGACACAAAAAGGCTAAGGGAATTTATCACTACCAAGCCAGCAATGCAAGAAATGCTAAAGGAACTGGTGTAAAAAGAACAAATAAAAAGGAAGCAGGAACACATGAACAAAAAATTAAAATGTCTACAAACAAGTACCTAACGATAATTTTCAATGTAAATGGACAAATGCGCCAATAAAAAGACTGTATAAAAAAACATGACCCATATATATGCTATCTACAAGGGACTCACCTCAGAACAAGGGACTCACACAGATTGAATGTAAAGGGATGGAAAAATATATTTCAGGCAAATGAAAAAAAAAAAAAAAGCTGGGGTAGCAATACTTATATATGACAAAACAGATGTCAAAGTGAAGGCCATAACAAGAGATAAGGAAGGCCACTTCATAACACTAAAGGGATCACTACAACAAGAGGATATAACCCCGGTAAAATATATGCACAGAATGCAGGAGCACCCAAATACATAAAAAATAAAAAAAATTAAAAAAAAGAAAGAAAAGAAAATGAACTCCTGGAAGATATCAAGGAAGAGATAAGAGATAAACAAATAATACAATCATAGTAGGGGACTTTAATACCCCATTGACATCACTGTATAAGTCATCTAGACAAAAATCAGCAAAGAAGCAGCGATCCTAAATGACTCACTAGATCAGATGGACTTTGACATCTTTAGAACCTTTCACCCAGTGCCACAGATTATACATTCCTCTTAAGTGCACATGGGATATTTTCAAAGATAGACTACATATTGGGTTATAGGAAAAGTCTTTCCAAATTCAAGAAGATTGACATTATATCAATGATCTTCTCAGACAGCAATGAAATAATATTAGAAATAAACTACAATAAAAAGAATTTTTAAAAATTCAAACACTTGGAAGCTGGAATAGCATGCTATTAAACAATGATTAGGTTACCAAAGAGATCAAAGAAGAAATTGAAAACATCCTGGAAATGAATGACAATGAAAACAAAACAATCCAAAATCTATGGGACACAGTGAAAGCAGTCCTGAGAGGGATGTTTATAGCTCTACAGGCCTACCTCAAAAAACAAGTTAAACTGGTAATAAATCATCTAACTCTACAAGTTAAAGGATTATAAAAAGAGCAACAAGAAAAGCCCAGAATGAGCAGAAGGAAGAAGGTAATAAAGATCAGAGCAGAAATAAATGTCCTATAGACCCCAAAAAATAATAATAATACAAAATATTAGGATAAACAAGATTGAGGAACCTCTATCCAGGCTCACCAAGAAGCAAAGAGAGAGGACCCAAATAAACAAAATCAGAAATGAAAGACCCCAACACAACAGACCCCACAGAAATACAAAGGATTGTTAAAAAATACTATGAACAACTCTATTCCAACAAACTAGATAACCTAGAGAAAATGGACATATTCCTAGAAAACTACAATAATCCAAACTCAATCAGAAAGATTCTAAAAATCTCAAGAGGCTGATAACAATGAGGAAATTGAAGCAGTCATCAAAAAGCTTCCAGCAAACAAAAGCCTAGAGCCAAATGGCATCACAGGGGAGTTTTATCAAACATTCAAGGAAGAACTAAAATCCACCCTATTTATACTATTCCAAAAAATTCAAGACAAAGGACTACTTCCAAGCTCATTCGATGAATCCAGTATTTCCCTAATATCAAAACCAGATAAAGACAACACAATGAAAGGTAATTACAGGCCAATATTCCTCATGAAAATACTCAAGAAAATTTTAGCAAATCAGATTCAGCAAATCAGAAAGATCATACACCATGACCAAGTAGAATTTATCCTGGGGATGGAAGGATGGTACAATATCCTCAAGTCAATAAATGTGATACATCACATAAACAAATTGAAGATAAAAATCAGTTATAGCAATTGATGTAGAAAAAGCATTTGACAAAATCCAACACTCTTTCTTGATAAAAACCCTCAGCAAAAATAGGAATAGAGGGATCATACCTCAACATAATAATAGCCTTATATGACAAACCTACAGCGACCATCATACTTAATGGGCAAAAACTAAAACCATTTCCGCTAAGAACAGGAACAAGACAGGGATGCCCACTCTCACCACTCCTGTTCGACATAGTACTGGAAGTATTAGCAATTTAGGCATCCAAATTGGAAAAGGAAATGTAAAGCTGTCATTATTTGCAGATGACATGATACTGTAAATTGAAAACCCTAAAAACTCCATCAAAATTATTAGAATTAATAAATGAATTCGGCAATGTAGCAGGATACAAAATTAATGCCAAGAAATCTATGGCATTTTTATATTCCAATAGAGAACTTACAGAAAGAGAAGCTAAAAAAAAACAAAACAAAAAAAATCCCATTTACTATCGCACCAAAAAAGATTAAGATACCTAGGAATATACTTAATTAAGGAGGTAAAAGACTTGTCAGAAAACTATACGACACTGAAAAAAGAAATAGAGGAAGACATAAACAGATGAAAGAACATACCGTGCTCATGGATTGTTAAAATTAACATCATTAAAATGTCCATACTACCCAAAGCAATTCAAAGCACTCCCCATTAAAATACCAATGGCATATTTCACAGACCTAGAAAAAACTGTCCAGAAATTCATCTGGAATAAATAAAGACCCTGGATAGCTGCAGCAATCCTGAGAAGAAATAACTAAGTAGGAGGGCTCTCAATACCAGATATCAAGCTGTGTTAGAAAGACACTGTTCTCAAAACAGCCTAGTACTGGCACAAGAACAGGTATATAGGCCAATGGAACAGAATAGAGAACCCAGAAATTGACCCAAACCACTATGCTCAATTAATATTTGACAAAGGAGTCAAGAACATACAATGGAGCCAAGACAGTCTATTCAATAAATGGTGTTGGGAAAATTGGACAGATAGATGCAAAAAAAAAAAAATGAAACTAGACCACCAACTTACACTATTCCCAAAAAAACAGGCTTAAAATGGATAAAGGACTTAAACATAAGATAGAAAACCATAAAAAATATTAGAGAAATCCACAGGCAGCAAAGTCTTAGACATATGCCAAAATAATTTCTTCACTGATACAGCTCCTAGGAAAATGGAAACTAAAGAGAAAACAAACAAATGGTGTGGGATCCCCTTTCACATGGTTCAGGGTCCTGGTTCAGGTTTCGAGTTCTGGAGAAGGGCTGCTCACAAATGAAAAGAGACTAGAAGAAGTTTAATTTGGCAATATGGGGGGCCAGGCTGTAGTCCAACTCTAGTGGGAGAACTACTAACTACTCTGGCCCTGCCATCCCTTTTATTGAGGCTATGAGGAAAACACCCATAGTGCTTAGGCAGGAAATAACAGAAATTTACATGGGACAAACAGAAGTGGAGGCTGCTTCAACTAACAATGTCTCAAATAAAGGGTGATGGTTAGAGCAATTAAGGTTGTTGACAGCCTTCCTGGCTTCCTGTCCACATCTCTCTATTAGTGAAACAGTAATTGATTTCTGGCAAAATGGAACTACATCAAATAAAAAGCGTTTTGTACACCAAAAGAAACCATCAACAAAACAAGAAAGCCCACTGCATATGAGAGCATATTTGTCAATGTTAGCACTTATATGGGTTTAATCTCTAACATTTATAGGGAACTCATACAACTTAACAAAAGGAAGATAAACAATCCAATCAAAAAAAAATGGTCAAAGATTTAAATAGACACTTTTCAAAAGAAGACATAAGGAATGGCAAGAGACATATGAAAACATGTTCAAAGTAACTAATCATCTGAAGATGCAAATCAAAACAACAATGAGGTACCGTCTCACACCTGTCTGAATGCCTATCATCAACAAATCAACAAAATATGTGTTTGTGAGGCTGTGGAGAAAAAGGAACCCTCCTGCACTACTGGTAGGAATGCAGACTGGTGCAGCCACTGTGGAAAAACAGTATGGAGTTTCCTAAAAAAACTAAAACTGGAACTCCCATTTGACCCAGTGATCCCACTTCTAGGAATATATCCAGAGAAACTAGAAACAACAATCAGAAAGGATATATGTACCTCTATGTCCATAGCAGCCAAAATTTACCATAGCTAAGATTTGAAAACAGCCTAAGTGCCAATCATCAGATGAGTGGATTTAGAAATGGTGGTAATCTACACAATGAAATATTAAGCTGCTGTAAAAAGGAAGGAATTCCTACTATTTGCACTAGCATGGATGGATCTGAAGAGCATTATGCTTAGTGAAATAAGCCAGAGAAAGATAAATATCACATGATCTCACTCATTTATAAAATACAATGAACAACATAAAGTGATGAACAAAAACAAATCCAGAGACAGAGAAGTATTGATCAGACCATCAAACCTCAGAGGGAAGGTAGGGAGGGCAGGGGTAAGGGGGGGAGTTCAACCAAAGGACTTGTATGCATGTGTATAAGGATAACCAACGGACACAGACAACAGGGGTGTGAGGGCCTCAGTAGTGGGTGAGGGGGTGGGGGAAGGGGATGATAAGGACACTTACGTAATACCTTAATCAATAAAGATAAAAGAATAGTTTTCAGTGAAAGAAAAAATAAAATGAAAAAACAAAATACTGTTTACAGATTATGTATCAAAACTCTGTTAGTCACTATAAATGCACTAGTTCTGAAAGGCAATACTATTCTACATTTTCATTGGAGAAAATATTGCTCAGAATATATAACTTTAAAAAGTTTTGAAATGATGACCATATTTTTTTACACACAAAATCAAATACAATGTTATTTCAAATAAAGTATATTGTCACATCACCAGAGCAGGCAGTAATAGAAGTAATAGAGGATTTCTGCTATTAGATCTCTACCTTATCTCTCACCCTTCCCCTGTTTACTGGAAATGGAGAGAAAAGAAAAATAATTCTTGATAGATAACTTATTTCACCTTTTTTGTTTACTGGTATTGTGAGACCAGGAAATACTGTATCTCTATTACAACTCAAATCAATAAATTTCTACAATAATTTATGGAAGCTTAAAAGACAGTATTCCCCTTTTTTTCTCTCTCTCTCTCTGTGGTGATCATAGAAATCTACTTTTAATGTGAATGCCACAGAGGCATTATCATAGGATTTAAGCATAGAGAATCTTAAAGGTAATTCAGGGACAATTTTCCTTGACAATTGTCTAACAATACTAATTTGTCCTTGTATAGATTTTATATCTTATATTAAACTAGAGGCCTGGTACACAAAATTTGTGCACTTGGGGGGCATCCCTCAGCCCAGCCTGTGCCCTTTTGCAGTCCAGGAGCACTAGGAGGGATGTCTGACTCACAGATGTTCGACAGTGCTGCAATGGCGATGGAAGAGGCTCCTGCCACCACTGCTGTGGTTACCAGCAGTTAGCCCAGCTTCTGGCTGAATGGTGTTCCCGCTATGGGTGAGCAATGGCCACCAGGGGGCAGCTTCTGCCCCCCGGTGGTCAGTGCATATCATAGTGACTTTTGTTCCTCTGTTTGGTTGATTTGTATATTATCCTTCTATTATATAGAATTATTACAGGGATGGGTAAAAGTTGGTTTACTGTGTAATTGGGATAGTCTGGTTAATAAAGCTATTGTAATAATTATAACCTACATGCCTTTCTATACAAACAATTGTAAGCATACTTTTGCCCATCCTTATATTCAAACAGTGTCTCTATTACACACTAAAGCATTTTATCTTAAATGAATTCAGATATATTTAGCATAAGATTTACCTCAAATGACAGAAAAAATATGTAGTTATGTAGTTAAACTATGTGCATATTTAAATATCTGAAACAGGAAGTCTCAGCTCCATTGTTTCTAGCATTATAACTTGTAAGCAAGGCAGATGATCAATTATCTGATATTTTAGTTCTTGAACATGAAAATGTGGCATATTAGAGAATTCTGGGTACAGTGTGTTCCTCAGTAACACTAGTAACACTAGTAAACAGGCCAAACAGGACTGAATACAAAAATATTCTCTTTTTTTATTTTGGCAGGGAAATCAAGAGCACTTTGTTACAAAGAATGTGTTTATGTGATTATATGGCCTGGACTAGCAAATATAAATTGTGTTGGTGTGAACCTTGCGAGTAGAAGTTAATGCTGCAGTGCACAGGTGGAATTTCTTTTTTCTCAGGGAAACCTCAGTTCTGACCTTTCAACTGATTAGATCACATCCACCCAGATTAATCTTATTTACATAAAGTCAATTAATTGAAGATGTGGCTCACATCTACTAAATATTTTCACAAAAACACCTTGATTAGTGTTTGATGAAATAAATGGGGACTCCAACCTAGCCAACTTGACATATAAAATTGATATCGCCATATACTCCTTGTCAATTTGAAACCCATGCAGATCCCCTTAATCAACACCTAATCTACAAAGGAAGACATACAAAGCCATACTTCCACTGAACATGATACTCCTGTTCTACATAAAAATAAATAAATAAATAAATAAATAAATAAATAAATAAATAAACATCTAAAGTTTTCCCCAGAAAATACTTCAAAGTCCTTGGGTAATGCTTTTCTTAATATAACATAACTTAAATACATGTAAACTAAAGTATTATTAATATATCTTATGTGAGACTATAAAGGGATAAGAAAGGAAAGATAAAAATGCTCATGCTCACATTCATAACACTCATGCTTGCACACTCATGCTCACATTCGTAACAACAATAAAGAAATGCTTATTACAATTTGCAGTCTTTGTTTTTCCCAATTGGTCACATGGTCATAATTGGTATTTATCTTCTTCTACTACCCATTCCATGTCTTCTTTACAATGGCCAGACATCTCAGCTGGTTATGTCCATAGTCTGGTAGGTTGATCTGAACTTTCAGTTCTAAAGGGTCTTGGCCATTAGAACTTCTCTCTGAGTTGTTATAGTTTTCCATTAACTTTGATTATAGGACTTGGTATGACTAATAAATGCCCTAAGGGACCTCCTCTGTTCCAGACATACATGTACACTTACTACCTCCACGGTGTCGTAGTATTATAGTTCTCTTTCCCTTTAGTATGCAGAATCTATCACTTCATTCGGTGTATAGTAACTCTCTTCTTTGTCTTTTGATTGAGACGTATAAGGAGTCCAAAATGGCACAGTAGCAGTCATCACTTTGATTCAGTAGAAACTTTGTTGTGGTTTTCAGTGGGAGCATTTCTTCCTTTGTGATAAGACCTCTAGAATAGCACAACTTAAGGTTGTGGTGATCAGGAAGTAAATATTTTGTTCTGAGATTTCTAGAGGCAATAATTAGTGGTGCTGTTTCACAGGTTCCTTCCTGTACTTGGGAACCCTAATTATGCAGGGACCAGCACCATATAATAGATGTTCGTTTACAACAGACACAGTCTCCTTGAGCACATTGTCCCAGCCATGCAAGGTATTGAAGCATAGCTGGCATTGTAAACTAGTCTTCAAAAGGCCATTTTCCCATTCTTTCAATGATGTTTAAGTATAATTGGGAAACTGGTAAGACTAGTAAATTCCATGAGCTGGGGCACATTGTCACATTTCATTTGCTGTGAAGTGATTTCCCTGAGCAGAAAGAATGCTGTGTGGACTAGAACGACAGCAAATAAAACTTTAAGACCACAGATTATAGTTAACCTAAGCATTGTTTTCATGGAAAGCAAATCCATAGCTAGAGTGTCAATTCCAGTAAGAACAAAGCATTTTAAGATGGAAGCAGTCCTCTATAATCAACCTGCCACCAGATAGCTGGCTGGTTATCCTAGGAATGGTGCCTTATAAGAAACTCAGGTTTGGTCTCCACTGCTGTCCTTGGTTAGTGGATGATGCTAGACCCATGCACAATCTTCATCCTTGTCACCATGGTCACTTTATGAGATTATTGTGTGATGACAGGGCTAGCTGGGGAAAAAGACTAACTGGCATCCAAAGAATGGGTCATGGTATGCATTTGATTATTAAAATCTTCCCTTAATGAGTAATCATGTGGGGCACATATATCTTTGTGTTCATTTCCCATTTAGAGATGTATATCTACATATCCTTCCCCCAAACTTCCTCATCACCAACTTTCTAATCCTGTTTCTTCCAATTCTCTGACCATTCAGCTTAACCATTAGGCATACTGATACAGACTTGTACCTCTGACCAAATCTCTTTTCAATGCAAAATGAGCAACCAGGCACAAAACTCAAAGTTTTCCTCACAGAGCGGGTTCTTCTTGACCTCTTTCCTTCGGGGTGTCCTGGAAGGAAGCTGCAGTGTTACAACTATCTGTTTTTGGGTGGTTCCAGCACATCACACAGATCCATGTTTAAAGGGTTCAAGTATAACAAATGCATTAGTCATCTCTTCATAGAAAACCCATCATGAGGCAACAAGTGTTACCAGGAAAGAGAAGATAATGTAGTAATAGTAGGGGTCAGGAGAATTTGGGCCACTTACTTATGTAACTTACTTGTGCTGTTAGGACCTTGAAACCTATTATTACTTGATAATAAAGTGCCTTTCTTCATTCCCAATTTTATGACTTGATGGGTCATAAATACTGGGCAAGTCAGGTGACATAATATCTTAATGGCCCATGGTTAAGCATTCAATCTCTAGTAAAAAGTTGTATCTAAAAAGAAGATACAAAGGATAGTAAAGCTTTGATCCAAATCCCTGAGAGATGGGGTTTAAGGAGACCTGCAAAAAGCAATAAACAGTCTTTCATTCTGCCAATGACACTTCAAGCACCATTGGATCTGCTAGATTATATGACCTAAGAGATAACAGTATGCATGGCAGCTTAGCTCTATTGAAGAATATTTTCTTACTTTGAGCTCCACTCAAAACAAATGGCTCTTTTGGTTACTTGGTAAATAGGATGGAATCGCATATTTGTATGAAAAACGTGTTGTCTCAAAAAGTCAAATAGGGTCCACTCTGTATCATGTCTCATTTTTGCTTATAGGTGGGGCCAGATTTCAAAATACTTTACGCCACTGGACTCCTAGAAATTTCACTGAGCCTATGGGCTTCTGAAATTCTGTCAGATTTAATTCCTACTCTATGACATGCAAATGTCTTACCAATATATCTAAGAGTCATTGATATTTCTTATTTACACACATCATTTCTTCTTCCCTTTTACCTTATCAACACTATGTAAAAAAAAGAGGGAGAAAAGTAATCAATATTTTTGTAGTTTCCAAGACTATAAGTATAGGTAATTCCCAATCCTATATAATAAAAGACTAACATGCAAATTGACTGAATGGTGGAATGACTGGTCCCTATGATGCCCACTGACCACCAGGAGGCAAACGTTTAATGCAGGAGCTGTCCCATGGTGGTCAGTGCACTACCACAGAGAAAGCACTATGCAGCCAGAAGCTGGACCCATGGCTGGAGAGCACAGTGGTGGTGGCAGGAGCCTTTCTGGCCTCTGCAGTAGTGCTAAGGATGTCCAACTGCCAGCTTAGGCCTGCTCTTCATGGGTTTCTGGACTGAGAGAGAGCGTAGGTCAGGCTGAGGGACCTCCCTGAGTTTATAAATGTCATGCACTGGGCCTCTAGTATATTATATTTTAACAAAATTATATTTAGTTGTATAATAAATAATGTTTATTGCTCTGTAAACAAATTTTATTTGATCTATTGAATTCTGCTAGCTCATCAACAACTTCTGATTCTCTAAACAATTCTTTTTTTTTTTTTTCAGTTTTATGATGCAGTAAACTTCTGTTTGTTCTACCCCTTGATCTCCTATATTAGCCCAGTTTCCACTATTAGATGTCTGAATCTTAGAGAGTTCTATTTTGGGATCTCTTCTGATTCTGCACCTTTCCCTTAGAAGCTATTATCTGTCCATATGGCTCTGTATAACATCTCTAAATGACAATTTCCAATTTCTTTGTCAATTATAGAGCTCTCCTGTTGGTGCAGAATCATACACCCAACTGTGTATTTGAAATTGCAGTACTGTTTCCCATGTTAGGACATAGAATAGAACTAAACTATAATATTAGCAGTATTAACCAAATTGTAGGACTTAAAAACAAAGAATCATAAGAAGGAAATCATTTTTTTCCCAGTTTTATGATGCAGCAATCTTCTGTTTGTTCTACCCCTTGATCTCCTATATTAGCCCAGTTTCCACTATTAGAGAATGTGAGGGGGAAAGTAGACATCTATAATTTGGCAGGACCAAAGACATTTCAAGGACAAAGATGCATCTGTATTTCAAAAAGAAACTGAAAAACCATTTGCATTATTTTTCTATAGTTTCTTCTTGTGTGTGTTTGTAATTGAGAGTATGTGTGTGTCCATGTCATTTATACCCTCCCTGAGAAATAGATTCCTTTTTTAAGTCATATTGAGGAAGAGATAAACTCTATAAAATGAGCTTGAAGATGTGTTTCCACAATCTTTTTATACTTTTTCTTAGGTCAGCCACTGAGAAAATTGATTTACTTCTTCCTTACATAAGAATTTAAAAATCTATTTGCTTTAATGGTCAACAAATAAATGGAAATCACAGGAAACTGAAAATACTTAACTGACCTTGCTAGAAAAAGAATTGGAATCCCTGATGGTCAGTGCACATCATATTTCACACTTATTAGAAACAGTCCATTTCTTATACTTTTTAGAGCAAATTTAATTGTTCCTGCTTCCTTGACATTTTTACTACTTTGTGTGTCTTGTCAGTTTAAAACATTTACTTCTATGACTGCTGAACCATTGAGCAAATTGGTTCTTCAGATCAATATTCTTGTTCCAAAAAGGAAGAAGTCATGCACAGGTGTCTGACAATGTTTATTCACTGAAAGCAGTTTATCTACTACTGTTTACTGTTGGTGAAGTGACACTTCATTTTAGGTCTTTAATCATTTAAACCATTTTCTAAGAAAACTGCAAGTTGGAAAAAAAAAAAAGAGAGAGAGAGAGAGAGCAAGCTCAATGTGCTATTAAATAAAAATGGCCAATCAGTCAACACAGGCACTCTCTCTTCACAGCAATCAGCAACAGCTGTATCCCAATTAAGGCTATGATTTTGCAGGTGCTCACAGAAGACTATGTCAAAATAAATCCACCGATTTAAAATGTTTTGAAGAGCTATAAAGTCTTTATAGCTAAGTTCAGGCAAAATAATTTGTAGTGTTTTTCAGACAACTTATTTATAAATGTCAAGATTCTTGGGTAAAAGAAGGAAATGAGATCAAAACAAGATGTCTTTGGAAAAACATCATTCTCTTATTAGTTGTAAAGATAGACAGGAAAGGAGAGATTAAACAGCACTACACAAAACTGGTGGAAACATATGTCACCTCTCAATTGCTAACAGGAAATTATTCATTTTAATTAATGTGTGGTTGGCGTAGCACATACACTTATGGTAATTCCTCTTAAAATATTTCAATTGGATGAATATTATGTATATAAAACTCTAAAACAGTAATTTTAAAATGTACTTTGCATAACAATTACAAGGTAATGCTAGAAATACAAATATAGCTACACAATGTCTAGGAATTCTGATTTTGTAGGTATATTGGTAATTTGTCCATTAAATCTATATTTTTATCAAATATACCTAGTAATTATGATATAGATATCTTACTCAGGCTGATTTTGGAAAAAAACAACAACAAAAAAACAATAAACCTGCTTTAAATTTGTGCAGGTAAAGAGTTAGAGTTTTAAAAAATTCTTTGAATATTTAAATTCTAAAAATATTTATTTCCAAAGAAACATACCCCTTTGCTTACATACACAAGATAGCTTTTTCCCTCTCTGAATCCACTCACCAGTATAATCATACTAGAGGCCCGGTGCACAAAATTCATACATTCGGTGTGGGGATGTCCCTCAGCCCAGCGTGCACCCTCTTGCAGTCCAGGAGCCCTCGGGGGGATGTCTGACTGACACAGTGTAGTGAGAGGCTGCCATCACCACTGCTGCCCTCACCAACTGTGAGCTTGACTTCTGGCTGAGTGGTGTTCCCCTGTGGAAGCACACTGCCCACCAGGGGGAAGCTCGTGCATTCAGTGTCTGCACCCTAGTGGTCACTGAGTATCAGAGAAACTGGTTGTTCCACTATCAGGCCAAAACTGGCTCTCTGACATCCCCCAAGGGGTCCCAGATTGCCAGAGGGCGCAGGCCAAGCTGAGGGACCCCACCAGTGCATGATCAGGGCCAGTAAGGGCCATGGGAGGTTGGCCAGCTGGGGAGGGACTGAGAGAGGGTTCCAGGGCATTTCCAGTCCATCTCACTAAGTCTCAATCACCCTGACCCCAGCAGCAAGGTAACTTACTGGTCAGAGCATCTGCCTCCTGGTGGTCAGTGCACATCATAGAGAGCAGTTGAGTGGCCTTAGCATATCATTAGCATATTACAATTTGATTGCTTGAATGGTCAACTGGATGACTGAACCCTTAGCATATTGGGCATTTATTATGTAGGATATCTTTTTTAAACAGTTTATTATCATGAATGTTTACTTATCAAAAGCATTAGAAAGTTGTAAAGTTTAATTATTTAATGTTTGTCTAATGCTTTGAAAATGGGATATTCTTTTTTCTTTTCTTTTAAAAAAAATATATTTTATTAATTTTTTACAGAGAGGAAGGGAGAGGGGCAGAAAGTCAGAAACATCGATGAGAGAGGAACATCACACCCCTCACTGGGGATGTGCCTGCAGCCAAGATACATGCTCTTGACCGGAATTGAACCCGGGACCCTTGAGTCCGCAGGCCAACACTCCATCCACTGGCCCAAACTGGTTCCGGCTGAAAATGGGATATTCTTTTTCAGAGCTAAATATTATTGTAGCTATTAAACATCTGTTATATTCTGGTTAAAGTTGACAAAATTTGACAGTAGCATATTTCTATTCCCTTAGAAATTTATAAGTTGTCTGAATTGAACATATACAAGATGACAACTTATTATTGATTTAAGAGAATAATTTTAGTTGTTCTTACTACTTTTAAAGAGTATTCACATAAATTTACTTAGAAATCAGAGGTGCAACAATTTGGTTTACAGAACACTTCTCAACAGAAATGATGGAAGACACAAACAAAATTATTTCATCAGAGTACTTAAAGCAAAAAGTTGCCAATCTAGAATGCTTTATGTAGAGAAAAGATTAAAGAATCACTTAAAATTGTATTCTATAATTTCTGCAGGTAGAAAGTCAAATTGTTATAACTATTTATTTATTTAACATTCTAATTAAGGCATAAAAAATTTTTATTGAAGTTTAAATTATACCTCTTGTAAGTACAAATGTGATGACATTGTTCAATATCATAAGATACCCATGGGTATTCTTACACATACTCATGTAAGCAAAACTCAGATCAAGGTGTACACTGTAGAGTATCCTATCTAATAAAAGAGTAATATGCAAATTGACTGTACCTCTGCTATACCCACAAGCCACGACCACCAGCCAATCAGAAGCAAGTATGTAAATTAACCCAACCAAGATGGCTGTAGCCACAGAGAGCAAGAGGCTTGGATTTTACCAGCAATGAAGGAAGCCAAGCTTCCTGTTCACCCTGGCTGGCCCAGGCCTATGCTCAAGGCTACAAAGTTTCAATTATAGAAAATAAATAAATCCCAGATTCCAGGGCCTACACTTGGGTCACTGGGGGTGTTTGGCCTGCCTGCAGACCATCACAGACCCCTCACCCAGGAGGCCCCATGCCCCAAGGGAACCCCCACCCTGATCCAGGACACCCTTCAGGGAAACCCAGCTGGCTCCCACCCAAGCACCAGGCCTCTATCCTATCTAATAAAAGAGTAATATGTAGATTGACCATCATTCCGACATGCAAAATGGCTTCCCTCATGTGTTCAAAGATGGCTGTGCCCATGTGATCACAAGATGGCCACTACAAGATGGCCAAAGGGGAGGACAGTTGGGAGAGGTCAGGCCAGCAGGGAATGGGAGTTGGGAGGACCTGGCCCACAAGGGAGGGCAGTTGGGGGTGATCAAACCTGCAGGGGAGAGCAGTTAGGGGTGACCTGGCCTGCAGGAGATGGCAGTTAAGGATGATCTGGACAAGCAGAAGAGGGAAGTTGGGGGTGACTGGGTCTGCAGGGAAGGGCAGTTTGGGAGGACCAGGCTTGCATGGGAGGGCAATTAGGGGTGGCAAGGCCTGCAGGGGGGGCAGTTAGAGGCAATCAGGCTGGCAGGGGAGAAGTTAGACATCAATCAGGCTGGTAGGAGAGTGGTTAGGGAGTGATCAAGCTGACAGGCAGAAGCAGTTAGGGGCAATCAGGAAGTCAGACAGGCAAGCAGTTGGGAGCCAGCAGTCCTGGATTATGAGAGGAATGTCCAACTGCCCATTTCGGCCCAATCCTTGAGGGGTCCCAGAATGGACAGGGTGCAAGCTAAGCTGAGGGACATCGCCCCACCTCCCCCATGCATGAATTTTATGTGCTGGGTCTTTAGTGTTATAAATAAGCACATCTAACCTCTTTGTTTCAATGTAGTTATTTTATACTAAAATATACTCAAATTCACTTACTCTTAATTCTACTCTTTAGAACTTTCTTTCAAATGCATTTATTGAATTATTAGTTTCAGATTTTAATGAAAGTATCATTTTGATCTTTTTATTAGATATGTTAATTTACTGCAAAATGTTTTATATTTTCATATCTTTTCTTTAGTATTTAGTTATTTAATGTTCTTGTTTGATAATATTAAAATCTGTATTATGTATGGGGTGTTTTCTTTGTCCCTTTTAATTCTTGAATTTAGTCATTAGTATATATTTTTATTGTGTCTTGTATTGTTTTATTACATACCAGATATTGTGTTTTAAACTATTTGGGGCCTCTTGGATTATGTTATTTTCCTCCAAAATAATTAACATTTTGTTTTACTATATAAATGGAATAAAAGTAGATTGTCTTGAGAGTGATTTATTTATATGTTACTGTTTTTTAAGTGAAAGTTTTTAATAGTTTTAAATAAAGGTTTGGATACTTTCTTATGACCCCTTTTGTGTCCCTTACTCCAATTTTTTAAAAATATATATTTTATTTATTTTTTACAGAGAGGAAGGGAGAGGGATAGAGAGCTAGAAACATCAATGAGAGAGAAACATTGACCAGCTGCCTCTTGCACACTTCCTACCCCGGATGTGCCCTCAACCAATGTACAAGCCCTTGACCGGAATTGAACCCGGGACCTTTCAGTCCACAGACTGACACTCCACTGAGCCAAACCAGTTTTGGCCCTTAATCCAATTTTTATATCTATATCTTATTGCCAATAATTATCTTTATTATTTCTAGCCTTTTAATATATGTTATCTGCTTTGTTTCTGGAGTCTTGCCTCACACATATGGAGTTTAGGAGTCACCAAATAGCTTGAGGGCTAATAATATACAATATGGCTCACTTCTTTGTGTTTCCCTTTGCTTCTGTATTTTATATCTTTCAGTTTTCAGTAAGTGTTGGCCAGGTTTTTTCAAACTGCTTACTCTCTATACTCTTTCTTCTTCCCAACTGGGATTTAATTGTGTGTGTGTGTGTGTGTGTGTGTGTGTGTGTGTGTGGGTGAGTGCACTCACATGCACACACACAAGTGAATGTGATTTCCAATTCTATTAGTTGATTTCTAGTTTCTGTAATACATACTAGTAACCTGCAATTTTCCAGTGGATTAATCCAGTATGTATTTTATAATCATGCAACAATAAAATAAATCTCTACCTGGTTAATGAGATATTATGCTTTGGATAGCCACCCAATAATCTAGTCTTTCTAGTTTTGTGACTTTGGCATCAGAGAGCCTAGGAGTCCTCTAACATTATAAAATTTTACTTTCATTAAAAAATTCTTCTTAAATCCCAAGAACAGCACATTTTTCTTTATTTTTCAAATTTTTAAATTACTCTTCTTATAACATTAATAAAAAAAATCAATCTGTTTGAATTAGGCAACGAACAAACAACACATTTCTGAATATAATTTATAGGGTCATTTCAGCATGGAGTTCTATGGAAAGATTAAGTATTAGGTTGTTGAAATAGAATTACTTAGTAAGAACAGTGTAGGCAAGTCTTGCTATGTGGATAGAATTCCCAGAGCAAAACCAAATAAAATGAGTAAAATTGGGGAAGGGGGGTACAGGGAAGACAATTATAGAAAAGTATCCTAATATATAAAAACCCAGGGTCCGTAAGCACCAAGGGTTTGACCAAATGCCAGGCTGCGCATGCAGGAGGTTTGGGTGGGCTGAATTGCTGACCTCTCAGGGAGAGAGAGAGGTGGGGCTAATCAGCGTCTACTCTAGCTGCTGGAGAGGTAGAGGAAGAGAGAGAGGGAGAGAGAGAGAGAGAGAGAGAGAGAGAGAGAGAGAGAGAGTCTGATTCTTGAGGTGGTGGATCAGACCCTGCTTCTCTCTCTCTCTCTCTCTCTCTCTCTCTCTCTCTCTCTCTCTCTCTAGGCCTTGCCAGCAGCCATGCCTCTCTCTCTCCGAGAAGTCAGCAGTTCAGCCTGCTCACCAGCAACCTGGGGTGGCTATTAATCAGCCGACCTCTCTGATCAGGCCCAGATATAGTCCTTGAGATGTTGACTGGCATAGAAACTGACCAATCCGACCCTAATCTGGGTGAACTGCAAAGGCAGAACCTAAGGTGGGGGCTGAGGAGGGGTTTTAAGGGCAACAGTTGTTTGGTATAAGGTGTAAGGAAGTGATTCAATTTTTAAAAAAATGATTTGGCAGTATAGTGTATATGGCTGGATATCAGTCCAGATATATGGATTATGTATTTTGGTCTGCCAAGAGCAACTCCTCTGCTGAAAAAGGCTCTCCTCCCCCCCCTCCCCCCCCATTTAAGCAATCCTATCCGATATAATATATCTATACTAATAAAAGGGTAGCATGCTGAGAATCCAAGATGGCGGCATACATAACACCTAACTGCAGCTTCACACAACAATTTCAATAAAATACAACTAAAATACAAAATGGACATTACCCAGAACTACAGGAAAGTCAACTGATCAGAAATTCTACAATGAGAAGGAAAGAGAAAACCAGGAGAAAAATCAAAGGAGCTGTAAAAGCCTAAGTTACGGAGACACATTGTGTGCATGGAGAGGACGGAGCCAGAGAGGAAGGGGAGGCTGAGTGCGTGGCTGGTGTTCCCTAGTGGGAAGGAGATAAAAGCTCTGGACTGTGCTGAACCCCAGATCTGACAGCACTGAACCCCAGTTCTAGGCCAGACCTTGGGGTCCCAGGCTCAAACAGAGGGAGCCTGGGCTGTTAGGCAGAATCTCAGGGGAGCAGCGAAAGGCAGAGCCCCTGGAGGCGTGCGCATCACGTGCAGAGGACGGACTGTTGACTCTGCTGCTAGATTGCCCTAGTGAGAAGTAGACAAAAGCTTTGGACTGTGCTGAGCCCCAGTTCCGACTGCACTGAACCCCAGCTCTAGGCCAGACCCTGGGGACCCAGGCTCATACAGAGGGATCCTGGGCTGTAAGGTGCAAACCCAGGGGAGCAGCGAAAGGAAGTCCCAGAGGCATGCACATTGCGCTCAGAGAACTGGCGGTTGACTGTGCCACTGGATTGCCCTAGTGGGAAGGAGACAAAAGCTCCAGACTGCTCTGAACCCTAATTCCAACCCCACTTCCAACTGAACTGAACCCCAATTCCGGGCTCATTGGGGGAGAGACTAGACTGTTTGGTAGCAGGCGAAACTCGAGGGCACCTTTCTCTCAGAGGGGCTTGCAACAAGTACTGAAGGACCCTGAGGAATACTGAGACTCAGGAGCCTCATAGGGCATGGCTGATGGAAGTCAAGGCTCTAGGCTCCATCCTGAAACTCTGCCCCATCCAAGCTGAACACAGACTTTTAAGGCTACCAACTCAGGGAAGCTGTGAAAATGCCGAGACAAGGAAACAGATCACAAACACAAGAAGTGGAGGACAAAAAGTGACTGGATATAGAGTTCAAAACCATGCTTAAAAGGTTTTTCAAGAATTTTTTAGAAAAGGCCGATAAGACCTATGAAGATATGAAAAGGGATCTACTAGAAATAATAAGGGATCAACAAGAAATAATAAGGGATCAACAAGAAATAATAAGGGATCAACAAGAAATAAAGAATACATTGTCTGAAATAAAAAATATACAGAGTCCTAAAAACAGAATGGAAGATCGCAAGAATCAAGTCAAAGATTTGGAACATAAATAGCCAGAAGATACTTCTCTGCAGAAGCAAGAAGACAAGAGAATCCAGAAAGTTGAAGATAATGTAAGAAACCTCTGGGACAACTTCAAGCGAACCAACATCAACACCAGAAGAAGAGAAAGAGCAAGATACTGAAAACATACTGAAAGAAATAGTGACAGAAAACTTCCCCCACCTGGTGAAAGAATTATACCTACAAGTTCAGGAAGCGCACAGAATCCTAAACAAAAGAAATCCAAAGAGGACCACACCAAGACACATCATAATTAAAATTCCAAGAGCAAAAGACAAAGAGAGAATATTAAAAGCAGCAAGAGAGAAACAGGTAGTTACATATAAAGGAGCACCCATACTATTGTCAGCTGATTTTTCAACAGAAACCACGCAGGCCAGACGGGAATGGCAAGAAATATTCAAAGTGATGAATAGCAAGAACCTACAGCCAAAAATAATCTACCCAGCAAAGCTGTCACTCAAAATTGAAGGCAAGAAAAAGAGCTTCACTGATAAAAATTTTTTTAAAAAAGCTAAACCGCCAAACCAGAATTATATGAATTACTGAAGGGGGTTCTTTCGGAAGAGAAAGAAAATAAAGATAAAAATTCAACAAATACATAACTATCAGCAAGTGAATCTAAAAACCAAGGGAATTAAAAAACCTGATGAACAATATTACCTGTTGAATATAATAGAATCAGAGGTATGGAAGGGGAGTGGACTGATGATTCTCAGGGAAAAAAGGAGTGGAGGGTGCGGGAAGAGACTGAGCATAAACTGTGCACCTATGGATGAGGACAATGGGGAGTGGGGAAAGGGCAGAGGGTGGGATAGGAACCTGGTGAAGGGGGAAAAAAAATGAGGAACTTTTGTAATAATATGAACAATAGAGGTTTATTTAAAAAAAAAAAAAGTAGCATGCTAATTAAATAGGGTCAACCAGACATCTTCCAGATGTCTGACCTCCTCGTGGACAAAGCCATAGTGATAGGGGACGAGGCAGAGGCAGTTAGGGGTAATCAGGCTGGCAGGGGAGGGCAGTTAGGGGCAATCAGGCAGGCAGGCAGGCAGGTGAATGGTTAGGAGCTAGTGGTCCCAGATTGTGAGAGGGTGCAGGTTGGGATGGGGGAACACCCTCCCCCCATGCATGAATTCTGTGCATTGGGCCACTAGTTATGATATAATTCTGTTTTTTATAAATTATACATATATAAGCTCAAAATTATAATATTTTAATTGTATCTACTTTTGTCTTTATACACATTAAAATCTTTAAAAAATCAACATAAGAACAGGGTTTTATTACTTAAAAAAGGTCTAAAAGAAAGTTCTATAAGATTTAAAATAAAACTCAGTTTTGCATCTTTCGTGTTCAAAACAATTCAAATGGCATTTTCTTTTCTATATTCTAAAACTTATTTCATAAGTTAGTGCATCTAAATTTATCTGACACTCTACATTTTTTATAATGACTTTAGTGAATATGTAACTTGATGTCTATGTACCCAGAACTTAGCATTTGGTCATTTTATAGGCAAGAGATGAAAATGATGAAACTTTTGTTAAAAAGTTCAACACTTGATAGAAATGATGATTATGTCTCTGAATATTTTATGCCATTATTCAAAATGCATTATGTACAAGTACATGTAATTTTGCCCTTCAATAAATAAGAATGACATGTAATTATTTTTGTTGCTGTTTATACAGGACAGTCAAAATGGTTATCCTGCTTTAAAAATCATTTGCTTTTACAGACAACATGTTATATTTACACAATTATTTTTAGGTTTTATTCAGAAAATCTGTCTTCAGAAATCTGTATCTTTGGTAGATTTCCTCTCAATATTGAAATATCTTTAATAACTGTCAATGGTAATAGTCTATACTAGAAAAATTGGAATGGATGGTAACTGAATAATAAAATAAATTATTGGTTGTCAAGATACTATTATTAGGGGAAAAAACATAAAAACTTGAAATTTAGCAGTAATCAAACACCAGCTAAGCTTGATATTTTGAGATTTTATCATAAACTTTATATTTTCTCCAATAAATTTCACACATTATTTTAACAATGTTTTCAAGATAAGTATTTTATATCTCTCTGTTAGAGTATTTGGAGAAGATCAAATATATATGTGTATTTTTTATGGGAAGTATCTTATTGATTTCAAGAGGAAGGAATATAAATAGGGTTATCTAAAACAGGAAATAATATGCTTCAAAATAGAAAAATAAATTTCCTTTGAGCTGGGAGCATTTCTGAACTTCAAGGAGAAAAACAATCAAATCCATATAGAATAAAACTTAAACATGTGAATATTTTTATTGAATTTATTAGGGTGACATTGGTTAATAAAATTATACAGGTTTCAGGTATAAAGTTATATAATACATCATCTGTATATTGTTTTGTCTGTTTACCACCCCAAGTAAAGTTTCTTGATCACATTCATCCCCTTTACCTTTTTCTAACTCCCCCCACCCCCACTTCCTTCTGGAAATCACCATACTGTTGTCTGTGTCCATAAGTCTTTCTTTTTTTCTTTCCTTAATCCTCTCATTCTTCTCACCCAGTCCCCAAGCTCCTTCCCTCTGACAACTATCAGTTTTCTATGTCAGTGAGACTGGCTCCACATTTTTTTATGTTGTTGTTGTTAATTAATCATCACCCAAAGATATTTTCCATGTATTTTAGATAGAGTGGAAGGGGAGGAAGAGAGAAAAAGTAAAAGAGAGAGAAAGAGAGAGAGAGAAATGAATGTGAGACACACATTGATTGTTCGACTCTTGCAGATGCCTCAACCTGAAGCCAGGCATGGAACCTGAAACCCAGGTATGTGCTCTTGACCAGGAATCTAACTGGAGACCTTTCAGTTCCAGGGCCAATACTCTAACCACTGAGAAACACCAGCTGGGCAGTCTCCATTTTTTAATTTTTTTATTTTGTTCATTAAATGCCACATAAAACTGAAATCAGATGGAGCTTCTCTTTCTCTGAATGGCTTATTTTGTTATAGATTTGGCTAGAAGAAGAGACAGTTGAATATCAATGCAGCGCTGCTGGTTCAGGGAATTCAAAGATTCAGATCCTGAACAACTTAGACAATGAGATTTTCTCATTATATATTTCTTTCTTTCTTTCTTTCTTTTTAATATATTTTATTGATTTTACACAGAGAGAAATTGAGAGGGACAGAGAGTTAAAAACGTCGATGAGAGAAATATCGACCAGCTGCCTCCTGCACACCCTCCACTGGGAATGTGCCCACAACCAAGGTACATGCCCTTGACTGGAATCGAACCCGGGTCCTTTCAGTCTGCAGGTTGATGCTCTATCCACTGAGCCAAACTGGTCCTGCTCCTTATTTATTTCTGAGTTTCTTTGTTTCCTAACTACCAAGCTTCTGTGGTGGGCTTTCACAGCCCCTCCTAAGTCAGTTGGAATGAGGAATTAAATTGTATTTTATGTCTTTCCTGGATGGCGCCAGTGACCTCCCTTTAGCTCAGTGGTTCTCAACCTTTCTAATGCGTGACTCTTTAATACAGTTCCTCATGTTGTGGTGACCCCCAACCATAACATTATTTTCGTTGCTACTTCATAACTGTAATTTTGCTACTGTCAATGAATTGTAATGTAAATTTCTGTGTTTTCCGATGGTCTTAGGCGACCCTGCTAGCGGTTGAAAACCGCTGCTGTAGAGCCTAAGACCATAACCTAGGGCAGGTTATGACATTTCTTAGCCTTCCAGCAGCAGACCTTCTTTTTCCCCCCAAAAGTGTGGTGGAAAAGCCCTAGATCACTTTTTTGGTGAAAAAATCAGATGGAGCACTGCCATGCCTCACATCAGGATCAGCTACATTGACTAATGACGCCTTGCCCTGACACCAACCAATTCATGGAGACCATGACCCAGAGCTGGCAACCTGGAAAGCTGATGAATGTTCTGTCGACATCCTCCCTGACACTTCCAGATGAAAGCCCTTTAGACAGGGAACCTGAACATTGCCCCTCTCTCTCTCTCTCTCTCTCTCTCTCTCTCTCTCTCTCTCTCTCGCTCTCGCTCTCGCTCTCGCTCTCGCTCTTGCTCTCTTTTCAGAGCATTCTCTGCCTTTCTTCCTTCTTTTGACTCTCAAGATTTATTTATCTTTCTCTCTCTTCTAAGCTCCAAGGGTCCTTCTTTTGCCTCTGTACCTCATTTCCTGAGCCCATTTCTTCCAAGCTCACTTCTTCTACCTCTGTGACTTTCTAAATAAACTTTCCCTTTATAGTTTGTCCTGGCTCTGAATTCTTTCTGAGCTGGAACTCAAGTAGTGAGTTCGCTGAATTTAGAGTTTAACACTTGGTACTGCTTTGTCAACAGCACAACCAGCATAATAGGAAAATAAAACAAAGCATATTAGCACATATTCAGGAGATAGAGTCATCGACTCTGAGGGAGTTTGTGAAATAATCATCAAGCACTTACTACATTAGGACAGGGGAAGAATCGTTAACACTTTGAGAAGAGAAGGACAGAATGTAGTCCTGACATTCTAACACTGTGCACCCAAAGACGCCCAGGACTGTAAGAACTCGCTGATATTTTCTTTCAATTTATACCTAAACTAGATTCCTGGTGCACAAAATTCCTGCACTGGTGGGGTCCCTATGCCTGGCTGGGGATCAGAGTTGATCAGTTCCCTGCCTCACTGCCTCCCTGCCTCCTCCTTTCCTTGCCACCCACATCCACCACCACCCACTCCCAGTTCCCCATCCCAGCCTAATCAGGACCTGCTGGGGGGGGGGGGGGAGGAGGCAACTGCCACCACAGTGGGTGGATGGTGGGCTGATGGAGGCCTGCCAGCCAGGGGAGGGAGGACTGGGGCAGGAACCCAGGAGGTTGGGTGCTGGCCCCAAGGAGAGAACAGGCCCTTGGACCCCTGGGAAGGGGGCCATGTCTGCTGCCACCTACCTCCAGTTCCCCAGCCCAGCCCAGGGGCCCAGCCCCCATCAAGCAATTGGGCATTCGGGGCCTGCCAGCCTGAAGGTAAGGATTGAGAGGTTGGCCTAAAGTCCCCATCAGCAATTAGGGCTTGAAAACTAGGGCAAGCTCCTGCACTGAGTGTCTTCCCCCTGGTTGTCAGTATGCAACACAGGGACCAGTCATTCCATCATAATGGTCCCTTAGTCTTTTATAAATGTAGTTTAGGGGGGTGGTGCATGAAATTTGTCCACTGGGAGGGGAGTCTCCTCAGCCCATCTTCCCCCCCTCTCACATACTGGGAGCCCTCAGGGGACGTCCTACTGATGGCTTAGGCCTGCTTCCCTACAAGCCTTGTCTAGCCTCCCTTTGTGTGAGGCAACTGGGCTCATCAAGGGAAAGAACCAGCCCATCACCTCACTGCTGTGGCCACTGTCAGTCACCATAGCCACCAAGGTGTTTTCATCAACACAGACTCCAGTCCCTTCATCATGAAAAAATGACAACTTTCTTTAGTCATTTTCAAGATGTGTCTTTCATAAGATATGACCTTTCTTTCTGCCTTTTCCCCTTCCTTCCTTCCTTCCTTCCTTCCTTCCTTCCTTCCTTCCTTCCTTCCTTCCTTTCTTTCTTTCTTTCTTTCTTCCTTTCTTTCTTTCTTCCTTTCCTTTCTTTCTTTTATCCTCACTTGAGTATGTTTCCATTGACTTTTAGAGAATGTGGAAGAGAAAGGGAAAGACAGAGAAGAAAGATCAAAGTGAGAGGAACACTTTGATTGGTTGCCTCCTGCATGAGCTCTGACCTGGGACCCAGCCAGGGAGAAGCCTGCAACTTAGGTACATGTCCTTGATCAGAATCTAACCTGGACTTTGTGGTTGGCAAACTAGGCATTATTCACTGAGCCAAATCACCTAGGGCAGGTTATGACACTTCTTAGCCCTCCAGGAGCAGACCTTCGTTTTTATCCCCAGGAGTGTGGTAGAAAAGCCCTGGATCACCTTTTTTGATTCTTATGCCCAAGTTACTAAAAATATTACTCGTGGCACACAGGGAGCTTAGCCAATGAGCTATCAGAAAATGTGTTTCTTTTCCTGTCTCCTCCGATCTCCAATGCCTAAAGCTTCCAGCCCTTGGCAGGGGACCCCCAAACGGCTCCGATCACTAGGCTCTGCCCCAGCTGCCAAGGCTGTAAGACTCTAGCCAAGGCTCAGGCCCTAGGCAAGGACCCCACAGCTGGCTCTAATCACCTGCAGGGGACCCCAGCTGGCTCTGATTGCCTGGCTTCAATGGCCCAGCTTCCACCATGGCAAGGCCAGCAAGGGCAGGCGGAAAGCTTGGCTTCCTCCATTGCAGGGGAAACCCAAGCCTCCCTCCTTCTCTCCATGACTGGCAGACATCTTGATTGGGTTTATTTGCATATTTGCTCCTGATTGGCTGGTGGGCATGGCTTGTGGGTGTGGCAAATGTGCAGTCAATTTACATATTACTCTTTTATTATATAGGATATTTTTCTCAAATGTCTGCTCTTGTTTTGACATAAATTTTTATTACATTATTTAACCTAATTACTTAGTGAACAGAACTGTTCAGTATTTGTTTTCATCTATGCAAAAATTAACGAGGAACTAAGGACACAGTGAACTGAGAAAAGTGGGGTGATTCTGTTATGGACATCAAGCACAGTGGAAGGGTATATGGGCAAGGTGAGTCATATTATCCCTAGATGCCATTATAAGTGCACTACATGTTCCCAGTCAGGACTTAAAAGTGAGATTGGTCACCATGATTCTGTGTTTTCTTCAGCCTTATTCAGCTACACCCATTGTCTTATTCAGCTACACCCACTGCAGCTCATGAGCCACATGAGGCTCTTTGGCCCCTTGAGTGTGGCTCTTCCACAAAATACCACTGCCTGGCTGAGTCTATTTTGAAGAAGTGGCATTAGAAGAAGTTTCAGTTTAAAAAATTTGGCTCTCAAAAAAAATTTCAATCTTTGTACTATTAATACAGTGGTGCCTCACACAACGAACTTAATTCGTTCCAGGAGCAAGCTTGTTATGCGAAAAGTTCGTTATGTGAAACGCGTTTTCCCATAACAATACATGTTAAAAAAAATAATTCGTTCTGTAGCATAAAATATGCTAAGATGACTTTTTAAACCTCAATCTATTAAGTCCTGCTTTTTTTAGAAGCCATAATATAAAAAAAATATTGAGTTTAACTTAAAAGGACGACTGCCGTGATACGTGCGTGATTTAATTCGTAATGAAGAACGATTGCTGCGATACGTGCTTAAGTTAAGCGCAGTGACTAACGACTGCCTGCAGTGCCTGCGCGGAAGGATGCAATACATCGGCAGCGATCGTGGAAGCTCGGGTGAAGCAGTCGTGGAAGCTCGGGCAAAGCGGTCGTGGAAGCTAAGGCGACTTCGTTGTGTGAAACGAAGTTCGTTGTATGAATCATGAAATGAAGTTCGTTGTGTGCAGCGTTCGCTGTGCGAGGCGTTCTTTATGCGAGGCACCACTGTATATGGCTCTGTTGACTAATGAATTTGCCAACCACTGAGCTACACAAATGCAGTGGGTTTCACTTCGAGGGGGTTTAACTTTACAAGGTTTTTTATTTGTTTACTAACTAATAAAGTCACAGAAAAGTCATAGAAAGTCACAGAGAAATTCACAGAAAGTCACAGAAGTTGAAAATATATTATAGGGAGTGAATGTAACGATTGAATGTATTACTTAAGATGGATTAAGGGAAAACAAGAATGTGAGGTATTTAGAATCCTGTAAATAATATGTCATAGGATCAAAAGGGTTTAAAGTTCCATTGAGATCAAGAAGTTTTATTCAGTGCATGAGAAGGAATGAAAATGAGATTATGGATAGCTTGATATTATCAGTATAAATAGTTATAAGGTATATGTATGGAAATAAATAACTTTGGTGGAATGAAGAACAAAAAATATTTTATTGAATGTCAAACCTGACTGAAGTTGGCTCAAGATAAAGTGAGAAAAGCAAATTGAAAATAGCAAACATAAACATCTGTTTTGTAGAAAATATGCATTTTAATGGGAAAGACAAGATCATAGAGGGACAGAAAGTTAAGGACAGAGGAAATCTCTTTCTACTACTATCCTCTGCTTAGTAGTTGCATTTATAATCTGAGCACTATCAGAGTTACTTTTAAAAACCACAAAGCCCGACCTCGTTTGGCTCAGTGGATAGAGCATATGGACCAAAGGGTCCTAGATTCCATTCTGATCAAGGGCATGAACGTTGGTTGCAGGTTCCTCCCTGCAGAAGGCAACCAATCGACGTATTTCTCTCACATTGATGTTTCTCTCTGTCTTTCTCTCTCTCTTCCATCCTCTCTAAAAATCAATGGAAAAATATCCTTGGGTGAGATTTAACAAAAACAAACAAACAATAAATAAAAATGATTAAATGTTTTAAAAACCCACAAAACACATGCAATAAAATAAATGATATATAATAGAGTTCTGATAATTGTATTAATTGGTAAAAAGAATGGAAATCACTTAAGTTTAGTACATCCTGGGTGTGTTATAAAATTTTTATTATTGTGTGTGCATTTACATATTCAGAAGATGAACAAATATATCTGCTCTCTGCATGTCAACAATTTTCTGTCTATACTACTACTATTTTTACTTAATTATTTACTTAAGGAACATTATGTCCCTGTCTAAAATGGTTTGAGTGAATATTTAAAAAAAATAGAAAATAAATAAAGGGAAGTAAAAATATACCCTTTTAAATATATATTAATTTTAAATGCAGCCTTAATTTTACTTGAATTAAAACCTGCCAAATAAAAATTGCTACCTATTTCAATATTCTTGAGATTCAGAAACACTTAGGAATAAGAGTAGAGTAATATATTTAACATTTGAGAATAGTTATACTGCTATCACACAGGTTATTTTATCTTTATATGTTTAAAAAAATCTCCAACCTCAGAATTATTAGAATTATTTGAAAAATTATTAATTGTGCATAAATAAAATTATTTTACCAACCAATTGAAAATACATTTGAAAACATATTATTTCTATAATTTAATAAAAATTTAGAAAAATACAAATACATATAAATAAATATTCTGCTATGATTTGAAATTTTATAGAAACACATATATAAGTTTTCTTTTCCAAAGGCTATATTCTAATTGAAATACAAAACACAAAATTTAATTTCTTTAGACATATTGAGAGAGTTTTAGGCTATTAGTTTTCCCATCCTTCTAATTGACTTTTGCACTGTTTTACTTATAAAAGAGTTTATTTTAATTCACTATATCAATGTTTTTTATTTTTAAACTAGATCAGTAGGTTTACTTTCATTATTGTGTGTGTTTTTTGCAGCTTAAATAAGTAGATTCTGAGATGTCAAAAATGTGTTTGCTCTTCTCATCAAAGACAAAAATTAAGTAAAATGAATTTCATTTCTAAGTTAGGTGATTATACTACAAGAATTCTAATACATTGGTATGAACAGAAGGTATGAAGTAAAGCACTGCAATGTCAGAATTTGGCTCTTTAATTATATATATTTTTAATATCTATAAAATGGAAACTGCTATATTGAATGAGGTGAATGAAAATATTAAATGAGTGCTAACATAAGTTAAAAAAGGCAATATAATTAAAGAAATGCTGGATGCTAAATTAGCACAGGGAAAAACTTTATTTTTAATAGTTTAGTAAGTCTATAAATTGAACATAAAATTATATGTGATAAATATTTTAAAAGCACCTCTACTCAAAATCTAGACTTCAGGGCTTCTTATCTTAATACAATATCACATCTCTGATTGCAGGCATTTCATGACATATAATTTAAGAAACATGTAGAAATATACGTGACCCCCAAATCTCTTTCTCATTAGAAGTATCTGTGGATTCATTTGGGGTTTAAAATACGATTTTTATAAAAATCTTGGCAGATAAAAACACACAATATTGTTGAATAAATTGAATAAGATCTGGGTAATAATTGACCATCTGTGGAAAGAATCCAGTATGGGTCGTAGTTTTTAGGGTTTAATATGGGGGGAAAGGGAGTATTTTTACATGTAAACTCCATTGGAGAGTGTAGGGAGAGGTGATAGGGTTAAGCCTCCGACTGACCTGCTGGCAAAGTCGAAAACAAGTTCCAGCTTGGAGGGCACAGCCCTCTTAGCATAATTAAACTTAATCTGTAACTGCTCCCTAGATCTTTCCTGGGTAGATAATGGGCTGTGGGAGGGGCAGTAAGTGAAACTTACAAGAATATTGTAAATTACCTTGTTTACACCTGACTCTAAATAAAGCATCAGCTTTGCGATCTGGATCTGTCCTGTGGCCTCAACAAGGCACAGAAGATCCACCTAGACTCAGCTTATTCTCTATCTTTTCTTCATCCTTCCCCGGCCTCATTGAATCCTTAGCTGTGCTGGCTTGGCACAGGACAGATAATAGCTTTTGAAGTAGAAACTTATGAACACTAGGGGCCAGGGCAGAGTGTTACTTAAGGAGAATACAGAAATAGAAGAAAGATCAAATTTAAAAATAAATTGTCCTATTTCACAATTTTGCTTGAGCATATAATACTAACATCTTGTAAAGTAACCCTTTTTGTTGTTGTTACTGATTCCACTGATCAGGATGCATCTATTTTTGGAACATTTTGATTTGTCAGGACTCTGGATCAAGAAATAATTTTAAAATGTTAAAATGATAAAACCATATTATTAACACACCACAAATTTTAAGATTCTATCAGGGATTAGATAAGGATCAAGGACTTATTTTTTTTTTTAATGAGATGTTTATGTATAAACTAGGGGCCTGGTGCATGACATTCATGCACTCAGGGTGGGGGGAAGGGGTCCCTTAGCCCAGCCTGTGCCCTCTCCCGGTCTGGGATCCCTCGGGGATGTCCTTAGCGCTGCCACAGAGGTGGGAGAGGCTCTCCTTACCTCCGCTGTGCTTTCCAGCTGTGAGCCCAGCTTGTGTTGAATGGTATTCCCCCTATGGGAGCACACTGACCAACAAGGGGCAGCCCTGTGTTGAATGTCTGCCCCCTGGTAGTCAGTACACCCCATAGCAGTTCTCCTGCTGTTCTGTCAATTTGTATATTAGCCTTTTATTATATAGGATCAGAGTCCCAATGCCCAAAATTTGTGCCCAGCGGTGGGAGAGTATCCCTAAGCCCAGTCTGCACCCTCTCCAAATTGGGACATCCCTCTCACAATCCAGGCTGGCTCCTAACCACTCGCCTGCCTGTTTTCCAGCTTAATTGACCCCTAACTGCTTCCCTGCCAGCCTGATTGACACCTTACTGCTCCCCTACAGGCCTAGTCACCCCCAAATACCCTCCCCTGCCAGCCTGTTCACCCCCAACTGTCCTCCCCTGCAGTCCTGGTTCCCCCCAACTGCCCTTCCTCCCCTGCAGGCAAGGTCTTCCTCAACTGCCCTCCCCTGCTGGCTGGATGCCCCTAACTGCCCTCCCTTACAGTCTTCATCGCCCACAATTGCCCTCTCCTGCTGGCCATCTTGTGAGCACATGGGTGTGGTCATCTTGTGCGAGGGCACAACAGTTAATTTGCATATTACCTTTTTATTATATAGGATAGGAAAGCCAACATATATAATAATTCAATTTTGCATTAGAAACTTTTAATATGTATAAAGTGTAGACATCATAATAAATGTAAAAAGCAAAAAGGAACATTTGTAATACTTTCAACAATAAACATTTTTCAAAAGCCAATACATTTGTAAATGACAGTTTTCTTTCAATTTATTAGTAGTTCAAGTAAATCAAACTTTCATAATATAACTATACTAGAAGCCCCATGCACACAGATTCATGCAAGAATAGGCCTTCCTTCCGGCTGCCAGCACGCGGTGGGCTTGTTCTGGCAGCCTGTGCAGTGGCAGCGGTGGCTGTCACCCCTGCACACTCTGGTGCTGCTTCCTCCTCGCCCTCCTTCTTTGGAGAGTTCCTCTGTCAGCGCTGGTGATCCTAGGGAGATGAGGAGGAGAAGAGGTAGGAGAACAAGTATTTTAGAAATAGATTTTTTTAAACAGAGTTGAACTGAACTAAAGCAGAATACCTTATAGGAAAGAAAGAAGGAACATGGACTCCATGGCTAAAAGAAAACACACACAAAACAAACAAAATAAAAATAACAACAAAATCTGCCAAAGGTAGCAAAGACAAAGAAAAAATGAAGTAATCCAAGGAACAGTACCATCACTAGAACATTTAAGACTATTAAAATTAAATTATAGAGATTAAGCAAAAATTCAACTACACAAAATAATGGCTGTACGTGATTTTTTTTTACCGACCTGGGAGCCCAGTAATTCCTGAAACTCCATATGCTGAGAGTGTTAATTGGTATGCTTGAATGTGGTAGAGAACTGGTTGTACTTAAAAACATGGTTAAGTAATTTTCATAACCAAAGCATTGAACTGAGAAATACCCACATTATTGAAAAGGAAAACAAGAATGATGAAAAAATCAATAATCTGACTTTTAATTCATTATGTATTATGAGTGGAACAAAAATAGGTTAATATCCTAAATGTCTCAAAAGCTGAATTGGGACTCTACCTAGGGTGACCTTTTCTCTATCCCACTGTCTGGCCACAATGGCATCGGAAGGAGGATGGTCTTCTCAGCCTGGACAGCAATCGGCATCCAGTGAGAGAAGTTTCTCAATTTTAGCTCAACCTAACTAACAGATTTTTTTTTTTTAAATGACTGGACAAATGGACTACAATTCTAAATTTAAGACATTATTTTAGTTTTAATTTGGTATATTAGTGTAATAGATAAATTTTCAAAATGAGAAAATTTATACTAAATAAATTAATTGAATATATGTGTCATATGTAAATACATATATACATATGCAAATATATGTTATTTATAAAAATATAAATAATATTACATTTATACTATACATTTTTTCATTTAAATATTCCACTTGCTTGGTTGTTACTTATAAAAGTACAAGAAAATGTATAATGTAATTGATAAAAAACAAACAAACAAGTATAGCATAAATCACTATAAATGAGCTCCCTAAGGCTAAAAGAATGTTTCAACACAAAAATATTGAGCATGGAAATATTGCTTCTGGCAGACGTTATGGAGAAAAGTATGTTTTAAACTAGATTTAATAATGTGTTTACTAAATTTGTTACATGGTACACATAGCATTTTCCCATTTTGCTCAATAATATGGATATATTAAATAAAAGCTTCTAATTTTATTCCCTGTTTAAAAAATATTTCTTCTTTGCTAGAAGTGGTATATGGAACTGTGTTTTTCTCCTAGAATTCTTCTCAATAATGTAGCTTTGGCTATACTTACTGAAAATTACTTCATATATTTTATAATAAGCTTGCTTTTATTGAAGAAATAATTTACAATATTCTTTTTCTTCAGTTGCATCATATGACTGGTTCTAGTACAATTATTATACATGAAACTTGATGGTAATATTTTCTTCCACACATTTCTTCCTCACAAGAGCTGAGGAAACTGTAATCTTACAGTTTTTATATGTTAACAGTGAATGGAGATGTAGAATTGGGGGATAGGAATTACTGATTTTGATGAGGTGGCAAGTGAGAGTTTCTGGAATAAATATCACCTCCAATGAATGTCAAGATTTATAAAGAATGAGCCCCACCACTGTCCTCTGCACCTCCTAGGAAGTTTATATCTAAACATCAATAACCTTTGAGGTGATTTAAACTTGTGTTCATGTCACCTAACTCCATTCAAGCTTCACTTCTGAAAGACACCCTCTGGGAAAAGCATTACTTATACTTCTGAACAATCTAAAAGGACAAAATAAAACATAAGCAGAAACATAATTCTACTCCTTCCCTTTCCCCATGCGATTTCCTGCCATAGTTCTTTCATTATATCATAGACCAAGTTAAAGAATATGATACATGGCATAAATTTCAAATGTTACTGTACGTTTTCATGTGCAATCCAAACAGGGGAGAAGAGACCGCACCCACACATCTGGAGTATGTTGTGATTTATTGGAGAATATAGGCACTTAACCAGGAACGGAGCACATGCAACCCAGCTGAGCAAAGCTTTCCCTGGCATCTGGCTCCATGATGTGCAGCCACTGTCAAGTTCACCTTTCATAGGCTAGATTATGAAAATCAGGAAATGCCCTGTTCTTATAGTCTGACAATTGTTTTATAGTTAACTAGAGGTCCGGGGCAGATTGGGTGGGGTGGAGGGGCCGATGAGGGTGTGTGATGGGGGGACACTCAGAGAGGGGACAGCTGAGGGGAGGAGCCATGGGTGGTTGGCCGGCCAGCCCTGCCACCAACTGGGGTGTTGGGGGATGAGCAGGGGCCACATTGTGTGTCATAGCCACCAGTCCTCTGGTCGTTCTGCTGTTCTGGTAGCTGGGCTTTTATATAGATAGTGATTGATAGATAGATAGATAGATAGATAGATAGATATCAAAGCTTCCAGTGAGGACGAATGTTCATGAATAAACTGTGAGCTCCATAGTAAGGGAGCAGGTTTTCCCATTTTGTCTATCACAATCAACAAGTGCACATCTTCATTTAGATAATAAGGGGACATCTGATCCCAGGTGTCCTGTAATATTCTAGCTTTTAAACAATCTCAAAGTGCCATTTAACTTTAGTTATTTATAAAAACTGTTGTGTAGATTCTTTGTAACTAAATAATATTTTCTATAAATCCAGCTTGTCTACTGACTTCCTTGTGTAAATCGGATTAATTATTTCATTGAATTTGTAAAATGTATTACTTCTAGAGAACCATCCCACGGACCACTGGTAGTCCATGTGGTTGGAAAGGTTGGCGACCACTGGTTTAAGGAAATCTTTGGAGCAGAGGTCGCCACTCAGTGGTCTGAGGACCACTGGTGGTCTGTGAGGTCTGAAAGGACCCTAGAGGCAAGCTCCTTAGGTCCTTAGTAGCATAGAAACCTCACTTTGCTTCTGAGTAGAATCACCAAGATCTGTGCTAGGAATCTTGGCTACAGAAGAGCTTGAAGCAGAAATCGCAGCAAAGGTTTCATGCCCTTCCATCACATGGACAAGTCGAGCTATCTAAACTGTATGTCAGATAAAAACCATTAATAAACAAAATGACCCTGAGGGCAGAAGGCTGCCAGGGGAATGCAGATTTCATAAAGCATATTGTAAGTCCTGCTGCCTTATCATGGCCAGGAGTCAAAACCAGACATCAGACCTCTCAAGCGATAAAGAGACAGGTTTTTTCTGTCCATGTATAAGTCAGTGCTAGCCTACAAAAGGCTTTGTTAGTTTATAAATTAAAATTTCACCAGCTATACTTTATACTTTTAGGATATCATTATCAATTTTAAAGGATTAAAATTTACTGTTATAAGTGGTTATGAAAATAAAACATACATTCTGACCCTGAGAAAACAAAATGACATACATGTGTACAATAATGTAAGTACATAGAACTTACTTTAGGGTTAAAACATTTTAATCATATGACTGAGATCATGCGATACTTATCTTTCTCTAACTGGCTTATTTCACTTAGCATAATGCTCTCCAGATATATCCTCCTATGTGGAATCTAATGAACAACATAAACTGATTAACAAAAATATATCCAGAGACATAAAAGCATCGAATAGACAGTCCAAACTCAGAGGGAAGGTAAAGGAGGGTGAGTGAATGGGAAGAAATAAACCAATGAATTTGTATGCATATATGCACAACCCAAGAACACAGACAATAAGATGGTGAAGACCTGGGGATGGGGGCAGGGTCGGGCTGGAGGGAAAAGGGGACACATGTAATACTTTCAAAAATAAAATTTTAAAAATTAAATTAAAATTGAAAACATTAAAGAAAATAAAACATTTTAATCAGCACTTATTTCTCTAAAAATTTTATGAGTTAAAAATCTAAAGTTAATAATGGACATAGTCAAGTTAAATCTGTGGCGATTTTTAAAAAGTGCCAAATATGCAATAATTTTGCTTTCAATAGTTGATTTTAAATTTTTTTAATGGAAAGACATTCGACTAAATTTGAGCATGGTCAAAATGATCTAATTACATTGCAATTATCAGTTTTCTATTACCATATTATTTTTCTCTAAACAGTCAAAATATCCATCACATAGATTCATAGGTAAACTCAAAAATAAATGAACTGAGGTAAATTTACTACAAGTGTAGTGTGAAATATTAAATTCAAATGTACTTTAAACTCATCTGGGGAGGGAGGCAGTGGAAGTGCATCTGAAATTTTAGCTACTTCAGAGAAAGGCAAACTGAATTATTGAAAATACTTGAATCCTATTATTACTGACTAGAGGCCTGGTACACAAATTCATGCACCAGTGGGGTCCCTTGGCCTGGCCTGTGGGGTTAGGCCAAAACTGGCTCTCTGTCATCACATAAGGGGTCCCAGATTTTGAGAGGGCACAGGTCAGGCCAAGGGACCCCACTGGTGCGTGATAGAGGCTGGGAAGAAATGCCGGAGGTTGGCCAGCTGGGGAGGGAATGCAGGAGGGCTTCAAGGTGTGTCGGGCCTGTCTCACTCAGTCCTGATCACAGAACCCAGCAGCAAGCTAACCTATCTGTCTTAGAGTCTGCCACCTAGTGGTCAGTGCATTTCATAGCAATTGGTCAACTGGTCAACTGTCTGACCCCTGGTGATCAGTGCACGGCATAGCAAGTGGTTGAGTGGCCTTAGCATATCATTAGCATATTATGCTTTCATTGATTGAATGGATGATCAGACACTTAGCATATTAGCCCTTTACTATATAGGAAGAACTTCTTCAAGAGGTAGCTGAACCTAGTCCTAATTAATTGAAAAGCTTTGGAGGTGAGTTTCTTTAAAAGCAAACTGATAGCACTGAAAACTTTGCATTCTATGGAGTGAATTGTTGTAAGTTCATCAAAAAGAATGCAATTGTAACATGTACTAAATCATGTCACCTTCCATGCTTTGATTTTTATGTGTATAGTAGATTATTTTTATCACAAAATCTTAGTATTTCAAATTGAATTGTTTGAATTATTACATGTCTGGTTAAAGTGATAAATGGTATAACAGTGAAACAAGTGAATTTCAAATTGAACTTTTCACAAAAATAATGTGGCTAAATTCTATCAATCTGTGGTGTTAGATGCCAACATGCACTGTGTGTTCTATCTTCCTATTAAGAGAATACAATTTTTCATAAGTTCAAAATAACAGTTCTCTTTACTTTCAATGACATTTTATTTCTCAGTCTCCAAAGACAGCTTTGAAATGTATAATTATTTGTAAAAATGATGCTTAATACCAACCAATTTATTTTCTTTCCATGGAACTTGAAAAGCCTAAATCTCAAAAGAGTTTTGGAACATTCAAAATGGTTTTCACCCATTTGTAGTTCTTTTGTTGCTGTCAATGGAAATGTATTTCAAGTTTAAATAACCAGCCACTTGAATGAGTCAGAACTAAGTGCAGACTGTGACTTGCTGTGATTGTATTTTAAACCTAAGAGGAAAAAGTGTCTCTAGAGGATATTGATATGAGAAAATAAAAATAAGGGTTTAAATTCCTTATTCTACCAATTCTTTTATTGATATTCAAAACACTTTTTAATAAGTTTTATAACATTTTTCATGTGGTAAAATTTAATGGTTAAGATATTAGTTGATTTAGTAAGCACTGATGTGCAAAAATTATAAGTGTGTTCTTTTAAACAGCTTTTCATGTATTTTCTTTGAATATTACTTTAATTTTTCCCAAAAAAAGACAGAAAAAAAGAACATTTTTTAAAGTGAACAAAATTTAGAGAGAAACAAAAAGCCTTGCTCTTTTATCCCAAGTATTCTCACAAACACTTGTTATTATCTATATATATATAAAGGCCAATATGAAAAGAGTTCCCTTGGGAGTTCAATCCAGAGACCCAGAGTTCAATAGCTTGCTATAACATACACTGACCACCAGGGGGAAGAGTGAAACAAAGGAAGGTCTTGGCCTGCAGCCAAGAAAGGAAGGCCCCCCAGCTGGAATCAGGAAGGCCCTGATCTACTCTGATTGCTGGGCAGGCCTAGGGATCCTAGTGCAACTGGGCCTCTAGTTATATCTACAGGATATAGATATAATTATCTCTATAACTAGAATTATGAAGATAGCATTCAAATGTAGTGAGTAAATTAGATTTATAGTCATTAGGTGATAATAACATTTACACTGTGCTCAAAATATTACCTCAGTATTTCTAAAAATCTTGTTTAAAAAACAAAGTAAAGCATTGAAGAACAGTTGCTTTTTTAATTTTGATTTTTAATGTCAATAAATTGACATTCAGCCAAACCGGTTTGGCTCAGTGGATAGAGTGTCGGGCTGCGGACTGAAGGTCCCAGGTTCAATTCCGGTCAAGGGCATGTACATTGGTTGCAGGCACATCCGCAGTAGGGGGTGTGCAGGAGGCAGCTGGTTGATGATTCTCTCTCATCGATGTTTCTAGCTATCTATCCCTCTCCCTTCCTCTCTGTGAAAAAATCAATAAAATATAAAAAAATAATAAGAAAAAAATGTTACCATTAAAAAATAATAATAAAAAATAATAAATAAATAAATTGACATTCAATTAAGTTTAGAATTTTTTTCCAATGTTGTATTGTCAATGAATAATGTTGCATTAGTATTTAGACACCTATTGTCAGAATGTAAGTCTCATAGTTTCTCAAGTTACATATACTAGTATATTAAATATGTAAAATTTAAAAATTCAAATATGTAAAAATTAAATAGATAAATTTATATATATGAGTTGGGGTTAATAAGACTTTTTAATATATTTCAATAGACTGATTTAGTTTTAAAATAAATTTTTAAGTTAAAAAGTTATAAAGTGGCTAATCACTAAATTAAAACTTCATCTCTCTATCCAGAAGTCTCCCGTGAATTTTGGATTTTAAGATTATATATCTTGCCAAAACCGGTTTGGCTCAGTGGTAGAGCATCGGTTTGCGGACTGAAAGGTCCCAGGTTTGATTCTGGTCAGGGGCATGTACATTGGTTGAGGGCACATCCCCAGTAGGGGGTGTGCAAGAGGCAGCTGGTTGATGTTTCTCTCTCATTGACATTTCTGGCTTTCTATCTCTCTCCCTTCCTCTCTGTAAAAAAATCAATAAAATATATTTTTTAAAAAAAGATTATATATCTCCCTGAAAATTTAACTCCTATAAAATATGATATCAAATTGTTTTAAATGCATCATAAAAACAAAACTGAAAAAGGGTGATAAGAATGGTTTTCTATCTGAGGTAGGATGTTCATGAAAGACCTTTTTATGATAGGCTAAGGTCCCAAACCCAAGGATGTTATTGAAGTAAGCTCTAACAAATATCTCAAAGAACATTCCAGAAAGAATAATTGTCAAGTTCAAGGGCCTGAAGTCAAGAATGTGCTGGATATATTTTAGGAAAAACAACCAGATAGTGTGGCTGGACACAATAATGAGCAATAAACTTATAAGCATAAGAACTGAAAACACATGGGAACAATGTATTTCATGATAACAAATTTGCATAACATTCTCAGTCTACTAAAATACATTGGTAGGGCTTTGAGCTAAGAATAAAAATATGAATTACACGTTTAAAGGATTTTTCCAACCCATTCTGAATAGGTTATAGGGGAAAAAGAGTGGAAACAGGAAGGAGTTTGGAGGCTCCTATCATGGTCTAATTGATAGATGATGGTGGCTAGGACAAGTCGTTAGCAGTGAATGTGGTGATATGTAACTCAGGATATATTTTTGAAGTAAAGCTGAAGGATAATTCTTGATGATGGTTGTGATGTGGGATATGATTTAAAAAAAAGAAAGAAAGAAAGAAGGGGTTTAAGAATGATCATAAGATGTCTAGGTTGGTGAACTGATTCAATTTACTGCCATGAGAAAGCTAGCAGAGCAACAAGTGGAAGTGGAGTTTTAAAATAAAGGCATTAATTTTGGAAATGTTGAGTGTTCATTAGACCTACAAACAGAGATGTTAACTGATCAGTTGAATATAAACTTCTAGAGTTAAAAGGCATGAAATTGGATTCCTTATTATAGATGGCATTGAAGCCCTGGGTATAGATGAAAGCAAGGACATTATTGTAGATAGAGAAGAGAAGAAATCAGAGTACTGAGCCCTGAGACATTTCAAAAATTTGAGGTGAAGAAAATGAAATAAATCCAATGAAGGACAATGAAAAGCAAGAGACTCCTGAAGTAGCAATAAAATCAGAGTCTGGGATCGGGTGTGGCCAGGCCCGGAGCAGCAGCTGCCAGGCCCGGAGCGGCCGGGCCCAGAGGAGCTGGGCCCAGAGCAGCCGGGTCGGGTGCAGCCAGGCCCGAAGCAGCAGTGGCCAGACCCGGAGCAGCTGGTTGTGGAACGGAACAGAGCAACAGAGGCCAGGCCCAGAGCAGCCAGGCCCAGAACAGCTCGCTCCTTGCCTGCCCCCGCCCCAAGGCTGCCTCTCAGGCTGGAAACTTTTGGGGGAACTTGAGGGTCTGCTGAATCAAATGAGGAAGGCTTAGATCTGGATGTGTTGAGTTAGTATAGCGCTGGGGTGTTGATCTGTGAGTGCCTTGTGTGGGGCCTGGATGAGGTTGGTTGATCTATTTGGAAGTGTCTTTTGTGTGAAGTGTATCCTTGGGCATGTGGAGGTATTATTGATTTGAGAAAATGCTAAATAACTGATTTACTATCTGAAAAATTTAAAGTTCTGAAAATTTAAGGTCTCTTGCCAAAAAGAGGTTTTAAAGCTAACACCTTAATTTTAATGGAGAAAGGGGAGGACAAGCCCTTCCCACCCAGAACAGCTAATCCAATTCCAAACAGCAACTATCTTTAAAAAATGTGTCCATTTACACTTGAATGGCTACACCTTTTGATAGCCTAAGGGCAAGTTTACATGTAAACAAGTTTGCTTCTCAATTCCCAGGGCAGAAAAAAAAAAAAAAAAAAAAGGTTTAAAATTATTAGATTTTAAAATTTATTCTTAGAAGTGTAAAAGTTTATTAATTAAAACAACAACAACAACAACAAAAAGGAGATTGAAAAACCTGATGAACAATAATAGCTGTTCATTGTAGTAGAGTCCGCGATATGGGAGGGGAGTGGACTGACTGTTCTCCAGGAAAGGGAGGGAGGAAGAGACTGAACATAAACTATGCACCTATGGATGAGGACAATGGGGGGTGGGGTGGGAACCTGGTGGAGGGGGGAAGAAATGAGGAACCTTTGTAATAATATGAACAATAAAGATTGATTTAAAATAAAAAAAAAAAAATTAGTCTGTAGACTGAAACCAAATAAAGATTTAAATAAACATGGATAATATACTATATCAAATGTTGCTATCTCAAGTGAAATCATGGTATAGTAACTACTAGATTTAGTGGTTTTATTTTCACAGTTACCAAAGAGGATTACCTAAAATGGGAAAAAAAAATTTTACTCTTTGCAATGTGAGAATAAAATCTAAATTACATATGAAAGCCATCATGTAAAAGGCGATGTGTGAGAGAGTGTTTGAAATGAACCTTAAGATATAAATAAGATGTTAGCAAATAGAGATAGTGTGGAGGCATAAGCAAAGGGCCAGAGAATAATGAACAGTTTGTGTGGAATAGAGTATAAATGGTGGTAGTTGTCATAGATTGTCTGCAAAGATCAGCCACCTATAACTCCTTCCTTCTGTATGACATGCTGTTCCTCCCATCGAGAGATGAGTTTATCCCTCTCCCCTGACTTACTTTGTTAGCCTCTGACTTGCTTTAGTAATGCCTTCATCCCCTTCCAGCTTTAATAAACTCTGACCCCACTCCTCAATCCCAAACCTCAACCCCACTACAGAGAGAAGACACAGGGACATGCCTTGGAAGACATGAGGTTACAAAAGATAAAGGACCAACCAATTTCCGGACTTTGTAGTTACCTCTTACCACACATGTGAGTAAAGTTATCTTGGCTCCTCCAGTCCCAGCCATGCTGCCCTAGCTAGCAGAGAGACAAGCCAACACCAAGGAGGCTGTCTTGGCTTCTGACCCACGGAATTATGAGCAGTAAAATGGTCGATTTAACCTACTAACTCTTGAGTAGTTTATTATGCAAATGGAGATAATAGATCTAGTAATTAATTCTAAATTAGATTAAATTACTAAACATTATGTGAGTGTATGAATGAGGTCTAAATTTAAGGTTTATTTCTTATCAAGATAAGCTCTGAAGATATTTCAAATGAAAAATGAGGGAACTATTCAAGAAAATGGCCCATTAAAGATGATCACCTATATAAACATAAATGAGACTTTTATAAAAACTTCAGTGTATAGAGGTTGTTTTTTTTTTAAATTCAAGTAGATTTTAATGAATTTTTTAAATGTTATCCTACAATCAACTTCTTGGAGGATTTATTTTATTCCCATATTTCTTTATACAAAATAGGTCTCCAAATCTGAAAATAATATTGTTTTCCTACACAACATGCTAGACTAATATCCGGCCTTTGCTTCCTGAAAGTATATTATTTTCTATAATAGTAATAGTCTTAAACCAGCAATTTTTACAAACTATAAAGTTATGCATTTTATAGAACAGCAAGAATAAGCATAATCATAATTTGGAGTTTTATTATTTTTGTATAGAATCCCAATATGCTATATCAGAAAAAGCTTTTAAAAAAACAATATGGAAACTTACATTGAATTGATCACCTAAATAGCGGGAAGAAATCAATGAGAAATGATGAAAACATTGTTTCATTTCCAAACCCCCTAGATTCAATGTTCCCAACATGTTCTGACAATTGGATTTTTATTTTGAACAAATAACCCAAAGTCTTCCCATAGAAAAAAACTCAACTGAGTAATAATGAAAGTTAACTTTAGTGCAATTTTTAAAAATCAATCTGAGCCTTTTGGCAAAGAGGGAGCAACTGATTCACTTTGGCAAGGTGCATTAAACTAGGCTGCTGTTTAATAAATTGCCATTTTCACTAAGGAAATGGCTACAAAATGATGTCAAGATCTATGGAAACGTGGTGTCTGTGCGGAGAACAAAATTAGGAGAGTAGTTTTTCTTTAATTCTCTGTCAATGGGCTGAGGACTGGGCATTTGAGGGTAAGGGAAAGAGCTGAGGTGTTCTGTCCCCTATATCACATATTTCATTTACTAGCACAAGAATATTTTATGTACCTTATATAGGTGTTGATATGGTTTACTTCTGCTCTTTCCCTATCAGCTAGTACTTATTTTCCAGATGACTGTACTTTTCTAAAATCAAAACGAAAAGCTAATAGCTTCTAATAATTCATAATGAGCAACTCTGTTCCTGTTAGGATATGGGCTGTCTCAATAAAAACTCAAAGTTTCAGTACCTATTGCTATTACAGTGGTCAAAGAAAATAAATATATCCTTCCTATATAATAAAAGGATAAAATAAAAATTGACAGAACAGTAAACAACCAGCTGCTATGACACACACTGACCACCAGGGGACATACGCTCAATGCAGGAGCTGCGTTCTAGTGGTCAGTGAGTTCCCACAAGAGGAGCATTGCTCAGCCACAAGCAGGGCTGGCAAGCGCAGCAGTGGTGGTGGCGAGCCTCACCCAAGGGCTCCCGGACTGCTAAAGGTCACAGGTTTGGCTGAGGGACCCCCACGGTTTTGCCCCCACAGTGCATGAATGTTGTGCACCAGGTCTCTTTTATCAACATAAGAATATGTGGGGTGGGTTGCTTAAGAGTTGACAGCAATGCTCATAACCCCCATCCCCAGCAATCATCTGACTTCTGAGCAAAGTGAATTTTTTTTCCTTGTGTTCTAAAATGACAGACTTATCCATCATGCAATTGGAATGACAAGTTATTATAACAAAATTATCAGCTCACAAAATGAGCTTATTTAATGATTTGTCACAATACCAACTGCATATTTCCCTTTTGTGCATAGCTGAGAGGGATAGAGGGAGGGAGCAAGGACAGGAGAGAAAGAAAGAGAGAATATATGATGTAATTATTTAGCACTTGCTATGTCCTAGAGACTATAAATAAACAATGAATATAATTTTTCTTAATTTCAACAAAAAAATTACAGGAAAGGAATAATCCCCTCTCTTCCCTTTCAGATATGAAAACTGATGATAATGAATAACAGGCCATCTGATTAAAAAAAAAAAAAATCTGTTATCTCCAGTACCACACTACCTGTTTACTTTTTTATAACCTCAACTTAATTGTTTTTTCCTGTCACCATTTATCCCCCACCTCTTGCACCTTGACCACCTTTGTATTATCCTTTCTCAGCCTCTCAGCATTGTCCTACTTTCCTATGAAGGTCACAATGACCTGACACTTTGAACATATATCACTCCGTTTCTTTGTCATTTTGGCAGCCCTGTTTTATCTGTCCCTTCTCACAGCGGTCAGTATGTCCTGAAAGCGCATTGAGATGTTTAACTTCAATCCCTTTGTAACATTATCAACTGGCTGTTGTTCAGTCACATTTAGACTCACTGATGTCTGTCCTTTCTCTGTCACATACAGACCCATTCTTATAATTTATCCCGCAAACTGATAGCATATAGTTTTCAGTCAGTGGTCATTGACATTCTACATGTTATTTTTTTGAGATTTTTCATCTGATTTGTACCATCCTGGGGAATTGTTGTCCTGAGATAGTTAAATGGCAGTGAAGTTTTAAAAGTATCTTCTCTGTGAACTTCTAATATCATTCATTTACTTCTCATGGTTACAAAATTCTGGAGCTGTACCATCAATACTGTAATAGCCATTTGCCACATGAGACTAATCTTGAAATGTGGTCCATCAAATCGAGATGTGCTATAAGTGTAAAATACACCTGGAAGTTTAAAGATTGAGTGCATATATAAAAAAGTAAAATAATTTAATCTTGTTTACATTTTTATATTTATTGCATGTTGAACTTATATTCATATATTATTCTACATGAAATATAATGTTAATTTTATTGGAAGTATTTATTTTAGCTTTTTTATGTTGTCACTAGAAAACATGTGACTTTTATTTGTGGTTTACATTATATTTCTACAAAGTTCGAAAGTAATGTTTACCTGTTATCATAAAGGCACATTAGATATAGGTTGAAGTCGTTGCTAGTTGAAATACATGGATGGGGCTGAGGAACAAATGCGAGGGAGCTAATCACTTGACACTTGTTTCCTTTTAGAGATTTCTGCTTAGTGCTAGAAGTGCCAGCAATCACTTTTCCTGTGGAACTGTATAAAAAATGTAAAACTGTTGATAACTGTAAACCTTTATGTCTGCCTCCTTAAGACTAATTTTGGAGACCAGGAAAGGGTTATTTCTTATCCAGCCAACACCTGGTGTATAGTAATTTTTAATTTAATATACAGCTGGTTGGATTGATTTTAATTCTTAAAAAGCCATATAAAATGAGCATGGATCTTGTCTATTTTGGTTCCCTTGCATTATAAGCAACGTTAATGGTTTCACATATATAGCTGACGCTAAAAAATAAGTTAAATGAGTTTTGCAGAGAAGCAAAATGGAATGATCTTTAAGTCCCTAGCCAGTTTGGTTCAGTGGATAGAGCGTTGGCCTGTGGAAGGGAAGGGTTCCAGGTTGATTCTGCTCAAGGGCACGTGCCTGGGTTGCAGGCTCAGGAGGCAGTCAATCAATGATTCCCTCTTATCAATGATGTTTCTATCTCTCTCTTCTCCCTTCCTCTTTGAAAACAATAGATTATATATTTTAAAAAATGATCATTAAGGCATAAAAAAGTTCCAAAATAAAATTAAGAAACTGAAAGATAACCAAATAAATGTTTTACTATTTATAATTTTTATAAGACACTGTATGCTACTGGATTTTTTTTTAATGTTAAGAGAAATTATGTGCTTTCTGATGCTAACAGTGAATACTACCTAGAGGTAAGATAGAATAGTATATAATAACATGTTTTTTGTGATAAAGTTCTAATCTTCCCACTTCTATAAAAATAATAGACAATTTCTGACATCCAATCACTAAGTCTATAACCAAAAAGATCTCTTGAACTAATCTCATGGGTGATTGAAATGAGTACATCATAATTATTCAAAGTAGATATTCACTCATGTGTTATAACAATAAGGATTTGTGAGCAGGTTACCCTATTAACATATTTGGTCCCACAGGAACTGACAAAGCTCTATCATTAGATATTAATCCCTTATTTAAGAAAAATTTTGTCTTTATCAGTAATATCTGAAAACTATAAATATTCTTTGGTTTAGAAACACATTAAGTTTAGAGGAATATTAATATCATAAGATTTGATGAAGAGCACCAGGCTAGCTAACTAAGAGAAGCACTGCACGGGAATGGGAACGTGGCAGGGGAACTAAAAGTAATTTGAGGGTGTTGCTGCTTAGCTTGCTAGTATGAATGGTTCAGGAAATATGTTGGAAGCATAAAGATGCCTGAAAGGTGAGCAAATATGGCAAAGGTAGAGAGGAATGAGGAGAAAAAGATGAAAATTAAATATTCAAAATAAATGCTTGCGATAAGCCTAATAGAAACTAAATAGGATAGTTATAGGCCCAAAAGGGAGACTACATAAACATCTTTTAATATTAGAGGTGAACACAAATAAATTTATAAAAAGATATAGTTTATAAATATTCTAATGTGAATTATAATAATTTCACTGGACACTCATAGCTATTTTATTTTATTATTTTTTTTTAGAGAGTTTAAAATTTTAGGTTTCTAAGTATTAAGTACTTGGCCCAATCAACATGATTAATGATTCCAAATCCTTCATTCTAAACCACTCAATCTGTTTATTAGTTTAAAAGGATTGTACCTTATACAACTAAATAAAGGAAGGAAGGAAGATCTTCAGTTGAGTAGGATAAGGATAATTCTGAATGGTGACTAACTGAGAAATAACATAAGAAAGTAAGTTCACTATATATAAAAAAGATAAGCAATCAATTCCAAAAGTTTTAAAACACAAAAACCTATGAAATAAACACTATGAAAGTAGCTCATTTACTTAATTTCTAACCCCGCAGACACACAATTACATATATTATCTGAAAGGCTTTCTGTTTTTCCATCTTCATGGCTGAAAGTGATCAAATCAAACATTGTTTAAAAGTTATAATATTACTCCATTGGTATTTCAATGGGGATTGCTTTAGATACTATGGGCATTTTAATAATGTTAATTCTACCAATTCATGAAGACAGTATACTCTTCCATTTGTTTCTATCTTCCTTTATCTCTTTTCCTCAACAAATTAAATATGGAACTGCCATTTGATCCAGTGATACCATATATAGGAATATAGACTAATAAACCTGGAGAGTGCTGTGCTAAACAAAGTAAGCTAGTGAGAGAAAGGCAAGTATCACATGATCTCACTCATATATGTAATCTAATGAACAAAATAAACTGATGAACAAAATAGATCTGGAGACATAGAAGCATCAAACAAACTGTCAAAGCTCAGAGAAAAAGTGAGGGAGAGTTGATGGTTGGGTAGAAAGAAATTAACCAAAGAACTTGTAAGCATATATGCATAACCATGGACACAGACAATTGGATGGTGAAGACCTGAGTCAGGGACAGGGGTGGGGGTGGGCTAGATGAAGTCAATGGAGAAAAAAGACATAAGTAATACTTTCAACAATAAGATTTAAAAAAAACAAAAATAGTAATAAATAAATTAAAATTAAAATATTAAATTCTTTCATGTGATTGACCTACCTGACTTTAATAATTATGAGTTAACTTTCAATAATGTAAGTGTATTATTGATATACTATGTTTGATTATATTAAAGCCTCTTTTATTTATAATATATTAATTTTGTAGGAAGAAAAATACATATGATAATAGAAAAAGAGATGTGTCAGCTTAAAAACAGTAAATTAGGATCATATAAGATATTTTTAACAAAATAGAGCTGACTGAATAATTATGCTTCAGACTTGGTATTTATTAGTTTCTTTAAGGAAGGGGAAAGATAGTATAATTGTACACTAACCGCAAAACTAATATGCAACCACAATACAGCCTCAAACAAATTAAAACAAGGCAAGACATTGGTAAGGGTGACTGCTTTATAAACATTCCAGTATCATAAAAGGTCAAAGTGCTATTATCATATTAATAGCCTATCTGAATAGAGGATGCTGTGAGGAATATTCATATGAAAGTGAATTAAAGTTTATGGGATATATTTGACAACTGCACATTTATGATATGTCCTATACCCATCCTAAAATGGATTTAATTATTAATCCATTATGCCTTGCTGTTCAGTGCACTGTGTGCTGATATAATTAATAAAGGTCTGATATATTATTAAAATTTTAGAGGCCCTTACACAAAATTCTTGCAAGAGTAAGCCTTCCTTCCCCAGCTGCTAGCACTGGCTTCCCTCTGGCACCTGGGACCCGGGCCTGGAAGTCCTGGCTTCATCCAGAATATCTAATTAGCATATTACAGTTTTATAATTACAGACTAGAGGTCTGGTGCACGAAATTAGTGCATCGAGGGGGGGTGTCCCTAAGCCCAGCCTGCACCCTCTCCAATCTAGGACCCCTAAATGGGCAGTTGGGCATCCTTCTCACAATCCAGGACTGCTGGCTCCCAACTGCTCACCAGCCTGCCTGACTGCCCTTAATCACTTCTGCCTGCCCATCTGATCACTCCCTAACCACTCCCCTGCCAGCCTGATTGATGTCTAACTGCTCCCCTGCCAGCCTCTTTGCCCCCAACTTCTCTCCTCTGCCACCTGGTCACCCTAACTGCTTTCTCATGCCAGTCTGGTCATCCCTAACAGCCCTCTCTGCTGGCCTGATTGCCCACAACTGCCCTCCCCTGAAGACCATCTTGTGGTGGCCATTTTGTGTCCACATAGGGGCAGCCATCTTTGACCACTGGGGGCAGCCATCTTGTGTCTTGGAGTGATGGTCAATTTGCATATTACTCTCCTATTAGATAGGATAGTTTTTAACTGTTCAATATGTTTTCTAACCAGTATATAGTAAATTCAATTAAAAACTGCATTCTTTTATTTTTTCTGCTCTAAGTAAAAATGTATGGTGACAGTTAACTGTAATGTTGCAATGTTGTTTAATAAACTATCATGTTAAATGACCCAGAAACTTCTAAGAAAACAACTACAAGTTTAGCTGCATTATGATAGACTAAGAAATATGATAAGAAATACTATGTCTTCTTACTTTTAAAACTTTAAGATGGTATAGCTAGATTATATGTTAGTCTTATCATATGTTGACTTCTATTGAAGGAACAAAAGTATAATTTTGAATAATGAAGATATTACTAACCTTAATCAACATAGAAGTTTATAATAATAAGAGAAAATAATATATTCTTCCTCCTGGGATCCCTTCCCTGCTTTTCCCTTTTCCCTATCTTTCCCCACACAGGCATGTATCTTCTAAACTCTAAGTGACCCCATAAGACTTTCAACAAGGGGAGCAACGGGCAGTGGCAGCTCCCTCTGGGCTAGCCCCCGAACCTGTCTCCAAGGGCCCCTTTTCTCTGACTTCCCTGTGAGCTGACAACAGCAACCCCCAACTCATTGCTTTCCCATCACCTTTAGAGAGAACCAGAATAACCCCACCTAGGCTATCCTATTGCTTCTTCTGTCCCAAGCCATTGTTTGTTTCAGCTTTAATAAACATATCCTCAAATCCTAAATAATTAATTAATTAATTAATATATAAATAAATAATAGAAATAAGGTAATTATTATGTTAAAAAATAAAACTGTAAATAAATAAATCTTAATTAAATATTTTGTAAATACCTCTTCTTTCTAGAAAATTTAGCTAGAATGATATTACATATCTTTACATATCATACTTTTATTATCATGTGCATTACATATTTAATACTAATATTATATATCTCTTGATATAGTCCCAATACATCTCCAACTATTATTATTATTATCATTCAATGACAGGCGTATGGTTTTTATTTTTAGAACATTTTAGTATTAAATCACTTTGAATTGGTAATTCTTTTTCTTAAAGAAACTGCATCTCCAGTATGACAGACATTACTATATGTCAGTATTTTGTAGAATAGCTAGACTAGATTTTTGGGGGTCAAATTTAGTTAGAAAAAGATTTCATAATATGTAAATACAGTAAACTCAACACCAGCAAAAGGGGGAAAAAAGACCATTATTAGCTTGTGAAGACTGAACATTTTTTTTTCCTATTTTGTATTTGCTTAAGTGTTGATGCTTCTAAATCCAACTCTATCTGATTTTAGTGCCTTTTCTTCAATTTTATTCTATGCTGAGACACAGCTCTTGATCTGTGGGTCTTAACAATTCATGCTTTCCAAACTATTCAGTTCATAAAAAAGCTTCTTGTATAATTTTCTGCAGAAAGAAGTCCGTCTTTATCTGTTAAGTGGTCATATAATATAATTCTTTTTTAATTTTATTTTACTGATTTTTTTACAGAGAGGAAGGGGGATAGGGATAGTGAGTAAGAAACATCGATGGGAGAGAAACATCGATCAGCTGCCTCCTGCACACCTCCTGCTGGGGATGTGCCCACAACCCAGGTACATGCCCTTGACCAGAATCGAACCCAGGACCTTTCAGTCTGCAGGCCGTCACTCTATCCACTGAGCCAAACTGGCTAGGGCTATGATATAATTCTTTCACACCCTTTTATTATTGGTTAAAATCCTAAAAGAAAACTTTTTTAGAATTAGCTAATGTGGTACTGCTACCAGTGAAGTTAGACCTCAGTCCTTGAGTTTAATTAAGAAAGAATTCGGTACCAAGACTCAAATACAATTGAAAGCTTATTTAGAAAGTCACAGAGGTAGAAGAACTGAGCCATAGAAGAAGAGAGTGAGCCGAGTTTTGTGGACACAGAAAAACAAGTTACAGAGGCAAAAGAAGACCTTTTGGAGTTCAGAAGAAAGAAAGCAAAGTTATGAGCCTTGAGGTAAGAAATGGGGTGGAGGAGGAAAGGGCATAATCAATAGTAAGAAAGATTCCACATTGGATCATTTGTCTTAAGGGGATTTGTCTGTTCTCTAAAGGCAGGAGTTTTAGGGGATGTTTCAGGGGAGCATCTCAATAGAATATCCATCACCTTTCCAGGAATGTTCTTTTCAGGGTCATGGTCTGTACTAGGGGTAGGGAGTCATTAGTCAATGCATCTGGTTCTGATGTCCGTCATGGCATCACTTCATCTGGTTTCGCTGCTTTTCTGGACCTGGAGCTGAAACACAACTGAGGCCTAGATGTTATCTGTAGTTTGACCATGCTCTGCAGTCAAAACCCTGACTCTGCAGTCAACGGACGGGAGGCTCTATTCTTAAGATTACTCAATGTGGGCCAGGACCTCTTTGACCTGAGGGTTTAATGCTTAAGAGAGTAGTTGGGACAGGGCTTGTTCCTGCTCTAAGAGGGACCACCATGTCACTAGTGACATGCCAGTGAATGATATGAAAGGCAGGGGGTTTAAATCACATAACCAGCCATATACTAGGGGAGGAAAGCTCACCCTGGGGGTGGGGGAACTTTCACCCTACAATACTTATTTTCCAAGTTTTGCCCATTGCTAGGCACCAAGGATTTCCAGCTTTGTGACTCCCTGTTTTTGGCTTATCATTCCTTCTCTGCTCATGTCTAACTGCCTACTTTATCAGTACCTCCTCTGAACTATCAATAGCCCTTATCTATCTCTAATGCAAAGTTAATTGTTTTATGTTGTTGTTGTTTTTGTTGTTGTTGTTCAGAAAGAAAAATTCTTATTTACTTCAAGGCTTGATAGATTATTTGGATTACTGTTGTAAACCAATATTCTTAAAAATGTACTTTTAATTACTCTTAAATGTACTTAGAGTTCTGGCTTCAGATCTGACATGTTAAGAGTTTAGAAGTAGTCATTCCTGTCAGTTATGTTTTTATTCCTTACAGAAAGAAAAATCTCAACAAAGTTATAAGGCATGACTTTTCTTGCACCATAAAAAAATTTTTTTTTTGAGAACATAGGGCAAATTGTCACCTTGAATTCTGAAGAGACAAGCACATCCAAAGATAACTTTACCTGGAGCTGAAGTTGTTGAACTCACATCTGGTAGAAACACTTAAATGACAACAAATTGCTGGAGGCTGAGTGTAAACTATCTTGAGAGTAAGAAACTCCCAGGGGAATGCCCTCTTAAAAGATCATAACACATTCATGAGTTCACCCACAGGCACCTGAACAGGTTCTCACAGAGAAAAGCCCAAAATAATACTACTGTTTTGGGCAGAGGGAGGGGGAAAATAATCATTTTCAAGTTCCGTTGAACTGAAATTTGTTGTCTATTAGAGCTCCACTTTCCATATAATTCACACAGGTGAATTAAAAGCAATAGGATATAGAAAGATGCACCATGCTAACATTTTAGAAAAAGCATTAAAGGTAAAATAAAAAAATGCTATTGCAAAGATAAACTATATGAAGTCAAAGAAGATAAAATAAATATATACCAAGCTTTTTTCCAATCAGAATATTCTTATAAGGCCCTAATAAATTGTTTTATTTAAATCTGCAGAAGATAAAATGATAAATTTAAATTAGTATGTGACCATATCCTATAATGGCTATCCTCATAACTTGGTTTTAATAGTATTTTTAATCCCTTATATATTTTCAGAAAAGGTAAATAATATTTGAAGATCATAAATATAAATAAATATTGAAATGTGTCAGTCTCCAATGAATTAATGCTTTCCTATTAACTAGGTAATTAAAATGCACCCAAATAAACAATGTGGTGACAACACATGCCAAAGCATAATAATAATATGTAGTATGGCTTGTAAAATAATTTATTTTACCCATGTACATGACAGCCAGGGAGACATCCCACTTCTGTCTTTAGTAGATTTGATTATAACCCTAAAGTCAAAAAATAATTTTCTATTTTATAAAATGTAATTTATTTGTAAAATGCAATATACTCTATTGTTGTTTTTTCCCCACTGTTGCTAAGTTTATGCAAAAGAGTTACCAAATTATAATTAAATGAACAGGGATGTCCTTGGACTGTGTAAATATTAAAATCGATTCATAAATACGTAATGTGCAGTCCCTGGCAATTTTGAAATAATTAAGGCTGCCTCCAATGACTATCTTATACATAAAATATTTTATCCCCTAAAAACATACTTTGAAAATAAATCCACAATTTATTTGATAACTATTATTAAATGTAAATACTGACATTACATTATCATGGGGATAAAAATTACCAATGGTTTTAAGGAATTACTTTTATTAGGATGTTGCCTTTGCCACCATTCTTTTATTATTTTTTTAAATATATTTTATTGATTTTTTTACAGAGATGAAAGGAGAGGGATAGAGAGCCGGAAACATCCATGAGAGAGAAACATCGACCAGCCGCCTCCTGCACACCCCCTACCAGGGATGTGCCCACAACCAAGGTACATGCCCTTGACTGGAATCAAACCTGGGATCCTTCAGTCTGCAGGCCAATGCTCTATCCACTGAGCCAAACCGGCTTCGGCTACCACCATTCTTGATGAGAAGAATGGTGCCAGAGCTTCCTCTCCTACAAAAAGGCTACAGTCCTTTTCCATTAGAAATGCCAATGAAAATTGGCAAGTTGTACTCAACTCTCAATCAATTCATGTCTTTACAACAATTTAATTTTTTTCTTTTACAGAGTTGATTGGTTTTCATTTACAAACATGTTTCATCTTAAAAGAAAAAAAAAAACCTAAATAACTTTATTTTTATCAAGTTAATTGCTAAATTGTTATGTTATCCTCATTTGCCATTTTCTTTCTATCTTTTCTAAAAGCTCCTGAGTAAGCAAATTAAATTAATTTTAAAATATGTAAAAGTAGAATTTTTATTTACTGATTTCTACTGTTTATTTCTCTATGCAGGTTTTAAGAAAGCAAAGTTTAACTGCATATTTTCTTCCTTAGTGGAATCACTGGAGATTTCATCATAGACATTAACCCCTTAGACATCATTAAAGCCATTTACATTCAGCAAGCCTACTCATTCAGGACTCAATCTATATTTATTCAACATTCCAATTAGCCTAAGAGAAGAATAATTAAATGATTTTAGTGAATTGTGTTCTTAAACTATTTGACTAAGAGTATAAAGTGAAAAAGAGGCAAACAAATAAATATGTTAAATGTACTCATTAAATAGATGAAGTATCAGACACTTTGTTGGGGATTGAAGATTAATTTTTATTTAGAGACATAACTTGGCAATTTAGAATAAGCAAATCTATCCAGGAAATCTTCTGGCACTCAATACTGTACCTATAAATTATTCATTCATTTGCATATTCAATTTATGTCAAATCTTGTTAGCACAGTTAATTTTACATGAAAGTTATTCTCAGAGGAAATTCTTAACAATTGGACATTAGCATTTTTGAAGGAGTCAGCATTTTTAATGTAACAAGAAGCCTGTCTTATTACATTTCCATAATTTAATCATTAAGTAGCATAGCTCTCTAAGAATGTCATTTTCTTGGATTATACATTAAAATTATGTGCACAGTAAGGTAGTCACTTATAAGAGAATAAAGAACAGAAAACATTACTAAGCATATTTAATCAATCTTTTATATTAGAGAATTAACAGTAGTGAAATATGTCCTTAATTAAAATCATTGTTTTGTAATCAAAATGTTATATAAGTCATTAGTAGTAAGAATTATATCATATAAATAGACAGGTGAATATCATATATTATTTTTAAAAACTTCATGTTGATTAAAATGTCATCTTTACAGGCAACTATTGGATTGGTATAACAATGTACTATGTAAGTTTACTTTGTCATTAAATTTAGGTATATAGGTAGTGTTTATTTGGTTCATTCTTATGCTCCATTATGCCCTGCTGGGGGCTCTTGCCCCTCCTGGCAATTTTCCTGTTATTCTCATTATAGGTTTAGTGCCTCACCCAATTTCCAGAGACTACCTACACCTGGCCCAAACCTGCACCTGGTCCCACTGGTTACTCTGACCTTTCAAGAGACATAATATCCTGCTCCCCCTACTCTGCCCTGCTGATGACATTTTGTTGTTGTTGTTGTTTTTTGGGTTTTTTTTTTCTTTGTTTGTTTTTATTGTGAGACATCTCAAAACCATTATGGCAAAGTATAAACACTTGATTATAAAAATAGAGTAAAAGTAAAACAAAGTTAGAAGATTAAGGAAAGTAAAAGACTCAATTGATTGTACTTTGGGATATGTCTATTCTGGATATAATAATTCAGTTTCCATATTATTTCCATAACAGGAAATAATATTTTTTCTCTTTGAAGATTTATTTGAAGAAATACAAGATAGCACACCACTTGTACTGGGTTGCATAGTGTTCTGCCAAAATTCATCTCCACCCACAACCTCAGAGTATGGCCTTATTGGAAAAGGATTTTTGCAGATGTAATCAGCTAAAATGAGGTCACACTAGATTAGGGTGGGCCCTCAATCCAAGACTGTTTTTTTTTTTTTTTTGCTCTTTATTTATTTTTTTTTTTATAAGTTTTTATTGTTCATATTATTACAAATGTTCCTTTTCCACCCCCCACCATTCCTCTCCTCCACCAGGTTCCTACCCCACCCTCTGCCCTTTCCCCACTCCCCATTGTCCTAATCCATAGGTGCACAGTTTATGTTCAGTCTCTTCCCACATCCCCCTCTCCCCTTTTCCCCAAGAATCGTCAGTTCACTCCCCTTCCATACCTCTGATTCTATTGTATTATATTCAACAGTTAATATTGTTCATCAGATTTTTTTTTTTTAATTTCCTTGGTTTTTAGATTCACTTGTTGATAGTTACGTATTTGTTGTTCATAATTTTTATCTTTGTTTACTTTTTCTTCTGAAAGAACCCCCTTCAGCAATTCATATAATTCTGGTTTGGTGGTGATGAACTCCTTTAGCTTTTTTTTTATTAGTGAAGCTCTTTATCTGACCTTCGATTCTGAGTGATAGCTTTGCTGGATAGATTATCTTTGGCTGTAGGTTCTTACTATTCATCACCTTGAATATTTCTTGCCATTCCCTTCTGGCCTGCATGGTTTCTGTTGAGAAGTCAGCTAACAATCGTATAGGTGCTCCTTTATAGGTAACTACCTTCTTTGCTCTTGCTTCTTTTAATATTCTCTCTTTGTCTTTTGCTCTTGGAATTTTAATTATGATGTGTCTTGGTGTGGTCCTCTTTGGATTCCTTTTGTTTGGAGTTCTGTGTGCTTCTTGGACTTGTAAGTCTAATTCTTTCACCAGGTGGGGGAAGTTTTCTGTCACTATTTCTTTCAGTATGTTTTCGATATCTTGCTCTCTCATCTTCTGGGACCCCCATAATTCTGATGTTGGTTCGCTTGAAGTTGTCCCAGAGGTTTCTTACATTTTCTTCAATTTTCTGGATTCTCTTGCCTTCTAGCTTCTGTGGAGGAGTGTCTTCTGGCTCTTTGTGTTCCAAATCTTTGACTTGATTCTTGCGATCTTCCCTTCTGTTTTTAGGACTCTGTAAAATATTTTTTATTTCAGACAATGTATTCTTTATTTCTTGTTGATCCCTTATCATTTCTTGATGACTCCTTATTAATTCTAGTTGATCTCTTTTCATATCCTCATAGGTCTTATCCATCTTTTCTAGGAAATTCTTGAAAAACCTTATAAGCGTAGATTTGAACTCTATATCCAGACGTTTTTCGTCCTCCATTTCTTTCGTTTGTGATCTATTTTGTTGTTGCATTTCACAGTTACAGATGGGAAGGGGTTTCAGGGTGGAGCCTGCAGCTTTGGCTTCCGTCAGCCCTGCCCTATGCGGGTCCTTCAGTGCTCGCTGCCAGCACCTCTGAGAGAAAGGTGCCCTCGATTTTCGCATGCTGCCAAACAGTCTATGCTCTCCCACAATGAGCCTGGTATTGGGGTTCAGTTCAGTTGGAAGTGGTGTTGGAGGTGGCGTTCAGAGCAGTCTGGAGCCCCAGTCTCCTTCCCATCAGGGCAATCCCGCGGCACAGCCGACCTTCCCTTCTCTGCATGCAGTGTGCACGCCGCCGGGACCTCCTTTCGCTGCTCCCCCGGGGTTCCGCCTTACAGCCCGGCTCCCTATGGCTGAGCCTGTGTCTCCAGGGTCTGGCCTAGAACTGGGGTTCAGAGCAGTCGGGGGCCCAGCACAGTCGGAGTTTTATCTCCTTCCCGCTAGGGAATGCCCGCCAGGCACTCCGCCTCCCTCCTCTCCGGCTCCGTCCTCTCCGCGCACCGCGTTTCCGTACCTTGGGCTTTTCCAGCTCTTCCGCGCTTCCTTCTGGTTTTCTCCTTGCTTCTCGCTGTAGAATTTCCAGTCAGTCAACTTTCCTGTAGTTCTGGGTAATGTCCGTTTTATATTTTAGTTGTATTTTATTGAAATTGTTGTGTGCGGCTGCTGCTAGGTGTTCACCTGGGCGCAGCCATCTTGGATCCTCCAAGACTCTGCTGATGACATTTTGGCCTCAGCCCTTCTGCTAGCAAATGTATAATCAATTTATAATTCTTTATCCCTCTGGCCTCATGCGTTTCTTCTTTGGCAACCCTACAGTGTTATCAGAAAAAATGTGTTTTGTGTACCTTCATTGCCAGTGGGAGTGGAGCCCTTGAAAAATCCCAAGAAAAGGAATTTTCTGAGACTCACTTGGGGAGATGTGATATAGTACAAAGTTTTATTGCCATGGAATTACACTCCTGATGACTAAAGTCCTGTTTCCCTCAGTTCACTCATAGAAGTATGGCTGGGATATCAGCAGAGCCAGTATCCAGAGGTACCTTTCCATGTGGGAGCTGAATCTGGTTCAGCATCAGGCTAATTGTAATCCATTAGTCCACTGCTTGTGGGGGTCTGCATGGTCATGGACCAGATAGGAGAATGCCAAGCATAAGTCATGAGCCAAACATGAGCCAAGACAAGAGGAATCAAGAGAGTGAACTTCTTTGTTCAGGGAATTAAGTATCCCAAATCTTCACTTGCTAGTGGCCATTCCCATTCTGGCCAATGACCTCAGTTCCCAGGTGTGATTGGTAGGCAAATATCTTCCCTATGTCAATCCCACTTGACTGGGCATGGTTGATATTCTCTCTGTTTAATCTCTGGGAGTGTAAAGTTGTAACTTCCTGGTGAAGCTGCCCAATTACATGCCTGTAGGCCTATAGTGTATGGCCTTCCCTTTGTTCCTGTCCTGTTATTCATAACTAGCTAATTACAATGGTAGCAGTACTATAAATATAAATGTTTCTCTTACTCAAGAATATTTTAAATTTAGCAACTAATACAGTTAGTGTAACTAAAGATTTCTTTGGTTCCATAAAAAAAAAAAAAAAAACACCACACACACACACACACACACACACACACACACAGCACAAACAACAACAGCAACAACAAAAACATTATGAGGCTGGTGGCTGAGTTAATTTTTAGCAAATGGTACTCTGAATCTGGCTTTCTCTTCTTCTATTACTACTCCAAACATCAGCCTCTCCTGGGACGCCTGAGAAGCTTGCTTGATATTTTGTGGAAATGACAAAGCCTTAGTGATTCCGTTTTTTTACTGAGCAGGATACAAGGGTGACTTCCTTCCCCAGGTTCTTGTCCGGATGGATTTGAAGAAAGAAACCATGGACAAAAGGTGGTGGTGAGAAGTACATAAACTTTATTGCAATCAGAAGAAACTTTATTATAAGCAGATACTATCTCTAAAATTCCTAATTTCTAAATTTTTATGTCTAAGACTCTCTCTCTCATGGCTAAGGAGAGACGGACGAGTCTCCTAAAGAGGGTGGCTGCTACTGCTCTCTTTGGAGGTATTATGAAGGCTGTAGCTCTTTGTCTGAGCATGACCTTTTCTAATTGGACCCTTTCCTAACGTATGACCCTGTACTTTCCTCATTGGTCACTCTGCAAAGGCCAGCGCCCACGGGGTGCCCCCTCTTTCTTTTCCTTACTTTGCAATCTTCCTCTATCCTCTGTGGAAATATGTTTCCTTTTTTCGGATATCCTGTGTCTTTTTTTGTCCTTCACATATTCATTTTATCTGCTCAAGTTGGAATTATTATTATTTTTTTTAATCTATCTTATAGTACCTAGTAACCTTATCTTGCCAAGCCTGGAGACAGAAACCGCTGGCTTCTCTGTTCTTTTTTTTCTCTTGGCCGGAGATGTTTTATTACCCCCATGGCTCTCCCAGCTGCTCAGCCAGAGATACCTCTGTCCTTGGTTTGGCTCCTTTAATTGTTCAGGCCAAGATGCCTCCACCTCGCTGGCCCTTCCTGAAGTAAGCTAGCTAGTTGACCCTGTTCGTTAGTGTTTTCCTCAGCTTGAATCAACTTTAGACAGGTTTCTTCTTGCCGCCAGGCCCCTCTCAGCCAGATGGCATGACCAAAGGTGTCCCTCCCTTCCCTTTTCTTAAAGCATTTATTTTTAAAAACTGGTAAATTCTTTCTCTGCCACTTTAACATGTAAATCATTTTAAAGGGTTTGTTGTTGTTGTTGTTGTTGTTGTTGTATGGTTTTATAACCCAGGACTGACTTTCTCAAGGACCTGCAAGCTATCTCTTTGAAATGTAATCATCCTGTGTCTATATAATCTAGTCTCTGGGAACATAGAAGCTTCATTTAGTGGGCACTTTGCTCCAAGTTATAAAATGACCCCTTACCATGAATATATGAGAAAGTTTACTTTTCCTTTGGGTAAAACCAATGAGCAAACAGATGACCTACTATCCCCCACTCAAGCTCTTAAGCACTACCCCACCTTTTGTTTCACTGAAATTGAATTCAGCTTGTGCTCTGCTCTCTTTTTCCTATTGCCATAACCTTGCATAAGGCCCTCTTTACTTTGTCTGATTTATTTTTGCTTGGTCAGTCCACATAACAGTCTTTCACTCCCCGGGGAGCCACACATGACAAGAATTGCTGACTGGATATTCCCAGTCATTCTTGTCCCTGAGTGTTGGAGAGCAGAGTTTAGAAAGAATGCAGTTTACTCCCAGAGACTTCAGCAAGAGACTGGAGGCCTTTATCATCTATTGGAATTAACTCACCGTGGGATATATTCTTTTAAATTTCCTTTCTCTACTTGCAGACTGAAGGCACCTAGAGTGATCCAAGTTGAAGACAGGAGTCCCAATGTATAAGTAAATACATGAATAATTAAACAAACAAAAAAACAAGACAAATAAGCAGCTGCATAGTCATAGAGCGCTCCAGCACAATAAAGGCCTGTCAGAGAGGGAGAATAAGCACAGAACGCATAAAGGAGAGCTGCTGTCGGAAGGCAGGTGATGATGTGATTTCTCAGGAAATCAAGTTAACGAATAAAGTGATGTTGTTTTTAAGGATCTGACATTCAACACTGGATTGCAGTTAATGAACTGAAGGATTAGAATAGAATATCAAATGAGAGAATTTGGTGAAACAAGAGCAAAATTAAAAAGAGAAAGAATATATGAGGAAAGATGTTAGAAAAATGTCATAAACACAGGAGACCTAACATCTGAAAAATAATTTAAAAAGAAAATGTAATATATGAGAAAAAAATGTTAGTTAATTAAAAATATTTTATCTGAAAATACATGATTAAATTTGAAAGCTTTATGGATTTCGGGGGGCGGGGGCTTAATAAGTGGGAAGAAGATGTTAGATATTCTGAAACACTTGAAGCTAGAACACAATAATACTATACTTATCTAAGATATCTTTTTAGTTTTAGTGTGGAAGATACACATTTCTGAATACGTATATAAGAATTTAAAGAATATACCAAAAGTTTTTCAAGAGGAAATATTCATCAAACAATGATTTAAAACAAGAATATAAAGAAACTGAAATGTAAATCCATCAAAGTAAAAAATTGTTGAAAGAAAATATTGTTGAATTATAAAATTTTTATATTACTAATGATGTAAAATGTTACATTCTTATGGAAAACAGTCCTATTGATAAAAAAGATAAAACTCTACACTCAAGAATTTGGCAACTTTGGATCAAACTATCTATTTTCTTATAAATGGCAATACATTACAATCCACCCAATATGAAACAATGATTTAAATATCACTGTTACCAGAGTTAGACTTATAGATAGAAACTTATAAATATAAGTCATGAGAAAAGCATTTTGGGGACTCACACTTGTAGGAAGATTTGAGCAATAGTGGAAATAGTTAATGGTAAGGCAACAGGGCCTGGATGCCCTTGAACAGACTGTCCCATTGCCTCATCCTCAACCAGGTGGCTTAGCTTCATCTCTCTGTGTAAGAAGTCCAGGCTCTGGGGCTGAAAACCAATACCCATGCCTATGAGGCCTGGGAAGGCTGAGGCCCAGAGATGCAGAACTTCATGTCATATTTTCCCATCTGCACATTCTCCATCAAGGCTGCACTTGTCCCATGCAGCTGCCACACATAGGCCCTGGGGATGAGGCTGCTATGGAAAGAGAAGAGTGTAAACACCTGAGACTATGGGAAAGGGCTAGTTGTTCCCTTAGCCCTTTAATGATAATAAGGAAGGCTATGTATGTGTGAGAGTAGAAGTGGTATCCTATAGGAGTGGTATCCTATTGTTGATTTAATTTTTATTTCCTGGATAATATATGAGGTGGAGCACCTTTGCATATGCTTATTTGCTCTTTGTATGGTGAGGTGTCTGTGAGGGTATTGGTCCATTTTCAATTCTGTTGTGTGGTGTGTGTGTGTGTGTGTGTGTGTGTGTGTGTGTGTGTGTTTTATTATTATTTTCAAGTTTTAAGAGATTTTTATACATTTTTAAATAACAGTACTTTATCAAATGTGTCTTTTTAAATTATTTTATCCCAGTCTATGTGTTATCTTTTTATTCTTTTGACATTGCCTTTCACAGAGCATAAATTTTTAACTTTCATAAAATCCAGCTTATCACTTGCTTTGGTGTTGTATATTGAAGGTAATTTAGGTGTTGTCCTACATTAGCTTTTTGGAGTATTATAGTTTTACATTTAGATTTTTTAGCTATTTTGAGTTAATATGGGGAAAGAATATAAGGTCTTTGCCTACATTATTTTTTAAAATTTATTTTTTACATTATTTTTTAGTTTCATTTTTTTCCATCATAATTTATTCCCACTATATCCTCCTCTACTTCTACCCACTTTCTCCCCCAAACAATCACCACACTGTTGTCTAATACGTTCTTTCTCTGTTTTTTGGTTGTTTGTTTTTCTTTTTGCTAAATCCCTCCACCTTCCAAAAAGGCTTCTGTCAGACCTGTCTACTTGCTCTTTATCTATAAGTACATTAATTTTTTGCATGTCAATAACTAGTTGTTACAGCACCATTTGTTGAAAAGACAGTCTTTGCTCTATTGTATTGCCTTTACTTCTGTGTTAAAGATTAGTTGACTGTATTTTGGTGGGTATCTATTCTAGACATCCTTTAATGTTGCATTGGCCAATTTACCTATTCCTTTCACAGCACCACCTTTGAATTCTGTACTTTTATAGTAAGTCTAGAAACCAGTCAGTGTCCATTCTCCACTTTGGTTTTCTATTTCAATATTCTTTCATCTATTCTGGGTTTTTGCCTCTTTGTATAAACATTAGAATTAGTTTGTTGATAGTCATAAACTAACTTTCTGGGATATTGATTGATATTTGAATCTACACATCAAGTTGATAAGAACTGATATATTGACAATATTCAATCTTCCTCTCCTTGACTATAGAATATCTCTATATTTATTTATTTAAGTCTTCTTTAATTTCTTTTATCAGAGGTTTATAATTTTCTAAGTAGTCTTTTCAACTTTGTTTTTAATATTACATATCTACCCTATTAAAGAGGGTCTTTTTTAATATAGGAAAAAATTTTATAATCAGTAAGGTAAATTAAATGTCAGTAATGTTATATTCAGCTTACTAAATTATTGTAACCTTTGTCTTAAAAGTGTGATAAAACTAATCATTTAAAACTGGATGAAAAGAAGAAATGAGTAAAGAGATGTAAAAAATATGATGTTTTCTCCACTCTTTTATTCAATAGATTTATTGAATAAATGTGAGCATAATAGTCACTATAGCTATTTAATGGGAAGATAAAGTAAACAGACAGCTGAATTTTTTTCTTAGGAAAATTTGCTGTACTATTGGCAACTGGGTTTCACAGGTCCATAGTTCTATGATAAAAATTTCTACAAGCTCTTTATTATTTATTCTTCATTTGTTCGTTACCCCTTGTAAAAATGTATTGATGAAGTTCTTAATATTCTCTCTGATAATTTATATTTGTCTGTTTCATCGTTTTTATTACTTTGTGGTTTAATAAGTATAAACAGAATGAGAGGATGTAGATGCTTAATAAACAAGTGGTTAAAACATACTGTTTACATTGTGAAAGACTTAGGCACAAGGTCTAGACTTTAGGAAAAGACAAAAATATTATTTCTCCTATTTGACCTGAAAATAAATAGTGAAATTTATTTTATTTTATATAATTCTATTATTTGACATGAAAATAAATAGTAAAAATTGAATCACACAACCACTTCATGAATTTGCCACTCTTTCTTGGCAATATGGTTTAAGTATCAATCCCAAGTGTTTTCCTATTTTGTAGAAGATAGATGGAGACAACCCCTTTGAAATAGATCAGTTCCCTTTGCTTCTGTAATAGCATTTGTTGTTTACATATTCCATCAATCATTTACTGCCATTTGGAATACTTATTGTCCAATAAGTACAACATCTGTTGTTTCTAAAATGCAATTTATGAAAAATACTCTCAAGATTTTGGCTTTCCACAGCTAGCAAGAACTGAGGGGATATCATATAAGTTTAGTGTCTTTGCCCAAGTGGATTTCAATAAAATTTAATTTAATCATCTCCTGTAAGTTTGTTCATTACTCATATTGATAAGTGCAATTGACACTTCTATTCTTGGATATATTTTATTGTTTCCTATATCTTCAGGCTTTACTCCAATTGGTAGTAAACCTATATTGAAAAGACAATTGATAATAAAGAAAATAAATAGTGGTATATGAACTTTAAAGTAATCTGAGTTAATGTTGGTTCAAGGGAAAATATTGTATTTCCAAAGCCATTAAAATACTTTTAAAAGTTCTCAATGACTACCTGTTAAGAGAGTTTTAAGATATTTTACTGTAGACTTTTCAAAATAATGCAGTCTGCTTACATAACTGAGATAATTTTTAAAAAAGAGAAATAATTGATATTTTGCAAAGCATTGATATATTTTCCACATATAGGGAACACATGTACAGCTCCCAGTGACAGATTCAGAAAGAGAACTAGCAACAGGGAATGTCATTCATTGACCCTAAAATTGACTTATGTAAAAAAAAAAAAAAAAAAAAAAAAAGTATAAAAAAACCTAAGTGCCAAACAATATAAAAATGATTATTATACATTGCATTTTACTTGCTGCAAAAAAAATATTTTTCTGACCTGAGCAATTTACTGATAGACAGAAGCATTTAGAAACAAACCCAAAATTATGCTTACCTGGTTAATTTAGGATCTAGACCCACACTGTCCGAGACATTTCCATTAGTAACCACATATGAATATTGAGCACTTAATAAGTGGCTATTCCAACTAAACAACAGAATTTTTAATTTTATTAAATGAAGTTTTAATATAAAAAGGGAAGCACTGTAAAATAATTTTGCATTGCAATTAATATTATTTTTCTGGTAAGACTACATTTCACTTTAACTGCTGCATTACATAAATATGATTGCTGTATTATAGCGTGCCTGTCAGATGAATAGCTTGTTTCCAGTAATATAAAGAAATAGGTCACTTATTCACTTTGTCAATGGGTTGATTTAGTATGAACTATATTTCCTATACTGATTTAAATTGTCATTTGATGATTTGACATGAATTGCATTGATACCTGTGAATATCAGCAGTGGTAATTAAAATGAAATAGTAATAATTACCTAAATTATAATATACATAAATTAATTTTATGGTTAAAAACAAGTATTAACACATGTGAATTTTAAAATAAAGCCATACTACTTATGAATAGAATGCAGCAGCCAGAATGAATAACAGAAAATTAAAAGAAAAAAACAACCAGAAAAGGTATGTGACAAATTTCATGAAATAACAAGTGCAAATTGTAACAAAAATGTTATTTATGCATTGCATAAGATATTACAGATTCCTTTGGATATAATGTAAACAATATTAAGATTATTTTCAGCAAACACATATGTATTTAATAAGAAATCCCCTCAAATAATAATTGATTAAATTAATGAACTAAAATCACTGTCAATAAAAATGTTCAGATAATCTTAACAGGATTTGATATTATAAATTGAACCAGTCATAAAATGACTTGGATTTCTGTTCAGAATGGAAAACCATTTTTAGATGGAGATATATTAAAATAAATATTTCAATTATGTTATCTTTGTTAGAAAATTATGAGTCAATAACTAATAAATTAAATATTTTATAAAATAAATGATCTTCCATTAAGCGTGAAACATTTTCTTATAGGACACAAGTTGTTTTTTAGTTTTAGACAATTCTTACATTATAAGACACTGCCCAGTTATTATTTTGAAGATATTTTGTTTGATACTTTAATTTATTGCCAGATAAACAAATAATTTTAGAATAATTTATATCTGTCAAAAAAGAACATCAGTTAGATATGAAGAGGCTAGCTTGTATCATAATGGATAGAATTATGAAAGTTATATTATGTAAAAAATCAGGACTGCTAGTACTTTTACAACAAAAGAGTGATCATTTTCTTATTGATGTGTTTCACTGTTTGATGCACAATGAAAATAATTATCTACACTAATAAAAGAGAAACATGCAAATTGAATGTACCACTGCTATACCACAAATCCATGCCCACCAGCCAATCAGGAGTGAGCATGCAAATTAACCCAACCTAGATGGCTGTGGCCATAGAGAGTGCAGGCCTGCAAGGGAGGGCAGTTGGGGGTGACCAGGCCAGTAGAGGGAGGGGAGTTGGGATCTGCAGAGAAAGGCAGTTAGTTGTAGGGACCCAGTCCTGCAGGGGAGGGCAGTTAGGGACAAACAGGCGGGCAGGGGAGCAGTTAGGCATTAATCAGGCTGGCAGGGAAGTGGTTAGGGGGTGATCAGGCTGGCAGACAGAAGTTATTGGGGCAATCAGGAAGGAAGGCAGGTGAGCAATTGGGAACCAGCAGTCCTGGATTGTGAGAGGGATGTCTGACTACCCATTAAGGCCTGATCCTACAGGAATTGGGTAGTTGAGCATCACTGGAGGGGTCTCAGATTGGAGAAGGTGCGCGCTGGGCTGAAGGACAACCCCCCACACACAGATGAATTTCATGCACTGGGCTTCTAATGACACTATAAAAAATACCATGTCTACAGTTTAAAAACTGTTTAATATTTAGGGAACAAATGCTCTGAGTTATTTAAAACAATTTAAAATTCTAATAATGAGTTTGATGTGATTATTCAAAGATCCCTAAGCATATGCGTGTTTCACAAAACTCAGTATTTACTGCTATATATTTTTCCTAAAGAAAAATCTCAAATAGTTTCTATTTTATAGCCATCCTGTCTAGAGGCTGAAAATCTTCTAATGCATGATTAAGTGTTAAACAGAATTTTTTGCCATGAAAATGGCAGTTTCTCTGAATCATAGTGGCAGATCAATTATGGAAACTCCCCAATGGTTTTAGGTGTAATTTGATCATTTCACTTATTAGACATTTTCACTGGTCAGCAACATTTTGGTGAGCAAATGCAATAGCCTCCATGGAAGCGGGACTAAGAATTCACAGTTGTTTACTGGGTATTGTTGAGATGTGGAATGCATGCATTTCTCACTTTTTTGGGAAGACATTGAGAAATAATTTTGTAATATGGTATTTTTTATTAACATTGTAATAATTGAAATGGCTATGATTTTTAAAGTAGGCAAAGAGAAAGTTAAAGCAATTTTATGAATCCCTTTTCATATGTGACACTAAGGCTGTGTACTCAAGTTGGTTTACTTTCCAGAATTAAATAAAAGCCTAAAAAACTACACTATGTATGTCTGGATAAGGAAATTAGTGAGCAATCCCATACAGCCAAAAAGGCAAAAGTAACGGAAAAGTATAGTAAGCTGGCATGCAGAACAGAACATGAAGAATGAGAAGAACCTGGGAAGAAAGGAGAGTGGGAATCACCAGGAAACTGTCTCACCAACTAGTCAGCAATCACGCGGGCAGAATGTGTCTGATGTAACTATTTTGGAACTTTGCAGTCTACTGAAGGCTTGTAAATTACAAAAGAAGACTTGGAAAATAAATTGCAGTTAATTGCTGTCAATTTCAGCTCTTTGCATAGTAGCATCTCTCCATTCCTACTCCCAGTCCTGTGGCAGGCAGCTGTGAATGTATTCTAGAGGCCGCTTGAATGTAGTTTGTGGAAGCCAGATTCAACAAAAAGGACTCTTTCCAAGAAACATCTGAGGTCTTATCAATGATTGCTGTTTTTTATCTCAGGGGTGCAGGCAACCAGGCAAGCAGTCCTTGTTGTAACATCTCCTACATTGTTGCTTCTCCCACTCTCCCTGAAGTGATTTCCAGCTGCTTCTAAGGGATACTGATCTTTCCTCCACACCTATTTATTTGTCCTTTTTTCCTTTGGAAATAGATTATAGACTAGAACATTAAAAAGCAAACTGAATATATGGAGAAAAAAAAAGTTCCCACACATGCCAAGGGAAAAAGGCACAAGCTCAGAAAAGACTTGAGAAGACCTTAGGTTTATACCACAGTGATCTTTACTACTTAAACAGTCTACATATATAAAAGCCAAGAGACTAGAATGACAGAATGACCAGGACTCCTAGAACAAACAGGCAGCCAACCAGCCCAATTGGGGTCCTGATCAGCCTCTCCAACCTCCCGTAGCCCCCCGCCAGCCCAGTCCAGCCCTGATGGCCCCACACCTTGATCACGGGTGGGGCCAACTAGCCAACTGCCCATGTTCTCGTCCACTGGCCTGCCCCACCCCTGATTGGCCTCCCACCCAACTGGGGGTGGGGCTAGCCAACCTCCCATGCCCCCTCCTCCCCGCCCAGACACCCCAACTCCAATCCCCACCCCATTGGGGATGGGACCAGCCAATCTCCCACATACCTCCCCCCTGCTGGCCTGGCCCCAATCAGGTCCCAAATGGGGGCGGGGCTGGTAGCCAACCTATCTTGGCCCCTTCCCCCCTTCTGGCCTGGCTCCAATGGCTCCCATTGGGGCCAGCTGGACCCCACCAGTGCTTGAATTTGTGCACTAGGCCTCTAGTCTATAATGAGAGAAAAACAAGCAAACAAACTTTTAAAACAAAAAGCAACAAACCTTTACAAATGCACAGAATCTGATTTCCAGATTTATCACATTATTAAATTTAGTGAATGTTCAGTCAAAAAAAAATCACAAGGCATATAGAAATATGAAATTTTGTCATATTCAAGCAGGAAAACTTCAATCAACAGAACTATCACTGAAAAAAACCTGATGTCCTATCTGCTAGATAAAATACTTAAAATGTTCAAAAACCTAAAGGAAAACATGGATAAAGTCAACAAAAGTATTTATAAACAAAACAAAAATGTCAATAAAGAGGCAGGAAGCCTAAAAAAGAAACTAAAAATAGTTTTTTGAACTGAAAATTCCAATAACAAATTAAAATTTTATCAGAGGGATTCAAATGTAGATTTCAGCAGGAAGAAGACTATCAGTGAACTTGAAGATAAAATGATGGAAAGTATAGGGTCTAAGTGTTAATAGGATTCCAGGGTTGAAGGTATGGGGAAACTAAGACAGAAAAATTAAAACAAGACCAAGCAATGTGGGCAATTTGCAACCAGCTTGTGATTACCAATTCATTTTCTTCCCCAGCCAAAGATATGTAAGAACAAATGGTGAAACACTTCCTGAAAAAGAAAATGCAAAAAAGGAGGAGTAAAGGAGAAAGGAAAAAATGGACAGTTTTATTCCCTAAGCAGAAAAGCCAGAAGTCTCAAGGCTTGCCAGATATTTTTCATGAATTCTGGGAAGACCACACACACACACACACACACACACACACACACACACTAAATAAACAAACAAACAAATAAATAAAGTAAAATTAAAAATAAATCTATACCAAAATATTCAACAAAGGAATTTTAAAACCTATAGACAGAAAGGTATATAACACCTTGGACCCCCACCCACCTCACTCTTCAAATTAGCTAGGAGCCCATCTGCACTTCATAGGCATGTAAAGGGAGTGGAGGTGACCAGCGGTTTCGCTGCCTGTGGGAGCCCTCTCCACAAGCGGCGCACTTTGTCCCACTACATAAAATCCTTAGCTGTCCTGCCTCTGGAGCATGGCTGGGAGAATACTTTTAAGTCATCAATCAGTTGCCAGTCTGCTGTGCCTCTCTGCCCCTTCCCCCTTGGCTTTTGGCAGCTCTACTTTTACATGTATTCCTCTTGTAGAAAATGCAGACAGAGAGATGTCACATCTGTGGGGTGGCAAGAAAAGAACCAAGTGGGGACACCTCAAGTTTCAGAGGTGGTATATAACAAACCCAGAGAAAGTTCTTTCCTTAGGTTCCCTTTACAATCATCAGAAAAGGGCATGGGCCATAGGCGATTACAGAACAGACTACTATTGTGTAAACAAAGGCTTCAGTGGGACACTCTAGCTAAACAAATTGAGATGTGGAATGAGTAAAATAAAGGGCTCTTCATTTGTTACAGAGAACCGAAATAAATCAAGCAATGCTCGGAGAGTTTGGAGTCACACTTTATTCACTGGTGGGCTTAGAAAAAATGAATTCAAATTCTAAGCAAGGCTACAAGCAGAACTTCCCTTTTTATTAAGGAGCCAGCCCCATGTGCACTTAGTGGTTATCTCGCTGCTGGCCTTGAAAACAGCACAGTTTTTTTTCAATCAAAAATGCATCTGGCATGGCATTAAAATTATGGGCATATCTAGCCTCTGGTCTACAAGGTCAGACAGCTAAGTTTGTCTTCCTCATTATTCAATCAGGCTAAAACAAGCTAGAAAGCAAAGTTATTATTATTATTTTTTTTAGAATAAGAGGCCATCTAAAAAAAACAGCAGAGAATTCTAAACGTAGTTTTACAAAATAGGGGTTAGCCTTCTCACATGCATGTACTCCAGGCCCTGATACCTAACTTTGAGATTCAAAAACAGTTAGTTAAGTATCTTGAACAAGCAGGGAATTTTGAGTTTTTTCTGCTGAGCCCTATCAAAAGTTAGGGGATGTCTGTAAACTACATAGACATAGACAAAGGAAACATTACCCTCTCTAATCAGGCACCTGTGATGCATGGCTCTACAGGAACCATGAGGCAGGAGGAGTAGCTAGGAATGGCAGACTTTAAAACATTTCAGTGGACAAATATGTTAAGTAGCAAATGTTCTAAGGAAATAGAAATAGTATAAGAATTTAGAGGAGTCCCATGATTACAATGGCTGGCTGGGCTAGAAATACCACAATTGTTACTCCAGCAAGGCCTTTGGCAGGAAAGAAGGGTCAGTAACCAACAAGTGGTATTGGCACCAAAATAGAGGAGAAGCACACCTAGGAGGTATGAGGCCTCCCCCACAACACAGGGAAGGAGTCGGTGGGAGGCAGAGGATTTTTTAATCAATTGAAAGTAGAGATGCAATGGGATTACACAGTAAGGACTGGTTAAGCCTGGAAACCTGCACCTGAGAAGGGTCACCTCCTCTAGGGGTAACCTAGGAGATGGGACAGGGAAACCCATTCTCTCCTATGATCTCCCCAGTTCTCTTTCAGATGGGAAACCAATATCCAATACCACAAGATTCTCCTCCGGGATGCATTTTAAAAACTGGGACAGCTTTGACCCTCAGACCTTAAGAAGGAAACGATTGATTTTCTTTTATAAATATAGCTTGGCCCCAATATAAAATAGGATATGGAGAAGTTTGGCCTGGATATGGAAGCCTAAATTATAACACAATCTTGCAATTGGACTCATTCTGTCTAAGCCAGGGCAAGTGGACTGAAATACCTTATGTCCAGGTCTTTATGGCCTTGAGAAAGATCTCCAAATTATACCAGAGTTGTAAGTTAGATCCTACACGCTTAGCAGCCATAGCAAAGAAGGAAGAAAATCTTAAGAGAAAATGACCAATTCCAACCATAAAGCCCCCAAACTGCCTCAAAACCAGCTCCATCCCAAAACTAAATCAACTAGTTAGAGAAGGATAAAACAAGATTCAAAACAAGAAAAATAAATTAAATAAATAAATAAATAAATAACAACTCAGCTTTTCTCTTTGAGGGAAGCTCCAGGACAGGGGGAATAATAAAAATCCAGGTTCCATTCAACATACAATAATTATTAGGCATAAAGGACATGTTGGAAAGTTTTACAAATGACCCTGAAAATTTTACCCAAGAATGGGAAAAAGCTTACCCTAAAATATAATTTATCTTGGAGGGATATTAATATAACCTTCCAAGAAGCCCGGAGCACATTAGAAAGTGAGAGTATTAAGGAGAAAGCATTAGCCTCTGCAAATGAAGTCCCCACACAGAATGATATCTACCCACCAGGAGTGGAGGCCATTCTCTCTTCTAAGCCTAACTGGGATGGGTGATGGACAGAGATCACATGTGTTTCTATGTCCTGCTGGGAATGAAAGCTTCCCAAAGGAAACTTATTAATTACAATAAATTAGCAGCCATTGACCCAGGTTCCCAAGATAATACCACCTCCTGCATAGAAAGGCTAATGAGAGCTTTGATCAAATACACCAATCTGGATCCTGATGCCCCAGCTAGAGCAACTATCCAAAAAAATAAAAGTAAATAGATAAATAAATAAATAACCATAATTCCATCAGCCCTCGTTATTTGGAGGAAAACTACAAAAATTAGAAATGGGGCCAACTACTCCTATGGAAGAATTGTTAAAAATAGTATTGTCAATAATTTACAACTGGGATCAAGAGGCGGAAGAGAGGGCATTAGAAAAACAGAAATGCAAGGAGAGAAAACAGGCCTAATTATGGCTTCCTTGCAGGGGCAGAAGCCAATGACGCCACAATATCAGATGAATTAAGGGACATTTTCCTCACAATCCTGGCAAACTGCTTGTCTCTTACAAAGGCAGAGTAGCAGCAGCCTGCTTTCTCAGCTCACCCTCTCTCTCTCCCAACCTCCCACAGAGCAGTTGTCTGTGTAACCCTTTCTTTGCTACCAAGACATTTGTTTGCAGGTACTATGGGTTCTTGCCTACAGAGCTCATTATCATCCATACCTTAGTGTGTTATCTCTAAGGAAAGAAAGAAATTGGGAGACTTCCTAGGAGTTGTTCTGATCTGTTAGCAGTGTTTCCCAAACTTTTGACATATGTGTACCCCTTCTATAATTTTCGTAATGCTGAGTACCCCTCGTACTCATGAGAACGTAGAATTAGGTGCAGCTACACACGATGCAGTGCATATCCCCACCAAACTCCGGTGCAACGCATACCCCCACCAAACTCTTCCTGTACCCCCCTGGGGATATGCGTACCACACTTTGGGAAACACTGCGCTACATTTTATTTTCTTTGTCCTGTATCAGTACTCTCACCTTCTAGTGAAATGTAACCAATGTGATAACAGAGATCATTTTCTATTTTCATGTATTGATACATTTTAAAATTCATTCCAATTTTACATTTCATCTCACAGAGGCTTAACCATTATTGGTTGGATAAATGGATGTTCCAGATTTAATATAATTTTTATCCATTAAGGTGGAACTAACAATCCAATGTGAACCAAATATACCCACATGCCCCCCCAAAAAATAATAATAATAATTTGTTTTTTTCATCTGAGCACTAAATTCAATTCTGTTTTCTAAAGCTTCTTACTATTATAACCACATTTGGGGCCCAGTGCACAAATTCCTGCACCTTGAGAGGAACTATGGGATGTGAGGCTGAGATGGACACAGGGGTGGGTCTCAGCCCATCCTCCACATCCCTTCCTGGGCCCTCCTGTCATGGTCCCCAGTCCCTTGTCTGCTGGTAGCTCCACTCTTGCCGCTGCTACTCCCACACACTGACAGTACTGCCCCTACTTGCACCCGCTGACAGCATGGAGCGATTGGGGCTGGTGCCAGCAGTGGGTGCAAGCAGCAGCTACTGCCCCAATTGCCCCTCAGGAGCAAGGAGAGGTAGAGAAGCCCTCGGGGATAATCAGGGCCAGCATTCGTTGCTATACCCACTGATGGCGCTGAGCAATCAGGACTGGCACAGGGCACCAGCAGCAGGTAAAAGCACCTGGGGCAGGGGAGAGACCATGGCATGCAGAAGCAAATAATTTTCAGTAACCACCAGAGGCTTGCCCCGAAGACAGCCACCAGCACCTTGCTTTGGTCTGGTATCCCCCGCTCAGCTGCTGCACCATCTTGCCACTGCTGATGCCTGCCATGTTCCATGCGCTTCTCCTGGTGGTCAGTGCACATCATAGTGACCAGTTGTTCGATTTTTCTGCCCTTTGGTCTATTTGCCTATCAGGTGTTTTGTTTTAATATATATATATATATATATATATATATATATATATATATATATATATATATATATTTACAAGTTATTTTATACTAACTATTGAAATTTTAATATATATATATATATATATATATATATATATATATATATATATAATACACACACACACACTGTTTGAATTCTACTGTAATTTCTGGTTAATTGGCAGCTCTAGTAAGCATTTAAATCTTGTCAAGAAAAGGTTCAGAAGAGATGTGTAATCCCTTGTAGAATCTGGTTGGACTCAGATTATCAAAGCTTCCAGGGGATTTATATTGATCAAAATGCTGTATAAACTTCTTAAGCTTACTCAATAGGGCTAAGGGACCCTTGCCATGCATTTTGAGTTTCTATAATCTGATCCCAGAACAACTATTTAACAGCAGGGGTATCTTTGGAAGTTGGGTAGGAGGGTTAGTGGATTTTAATGATTTTGATCATTTTCATAACTAACAATATTATTCTGACATCTGATAAAATATACCAGTCGGGATCCTGATGACCCAGATGGAGCAACTATCCTAAAAAATAAATTCATAATCTCATCAGCCCCAGATATTAGAATTGATGTATTCATTTTACATCAAATGGTATGAGTATATAAAGTACTTTGCAAGGTATCTGTCACACTATTTTTCTATAAGATATTTTTCTATTATTAAATAGGTAAGATTAGATGAAGTTAAAACATCAACTTAGAAAGAAAGCTTAAGATAATTAGTGTCAACATTCCTCTCATCTTTACATTAACACTAATAAGATAATGGATGATGACAGTGTAAGTTGGTAGGAATAGTGCAATTATTTTTCTCAATGGATGAGTTAAAACATTTTTACTTGGTTTGCTTTAGTTTTTTACTGCTTTTATTTCAGCAACTAAACATTTGTGGTTGGCAGCAAATTCTGCTGACTTTCAATTTATGGAATTCCTAAGATCATAAATCATTTCCAGTGTGTAGTGAAGTGATTATAAAATAAGTGAAATATTTAACCAATTAAAGTGTTCTTTGAAATTTCAAATTATATGAAGTTAATTAAATTGATTATTTACTGTTTTTTTACATATGATATACACTTATCCAATGAAACTTCAATCACTTAAAAATTTTTTAAAGAAATCACTTTTCTAAAACTTTCTTGAAAGATATGAACATACCAAAGAAAATATTGTATTTCCATATCTATTATGGACAAAAATTATTATTCCTCATAGTTAGAATTTTTTTTGAAAATTAAATATATCCTTAAGATAATGGAACTATTAAAATTAACATAATTTCTTTAAATTCTATCAATTGATAGGAAGATTTTTTGAAAACTAATATCAATATATGTTATCGCCACTTGATTTTACAAGTTATTTTATACTAACTATTGAAATTTTTTAAATTAAAATTGGCTCTTTTGCACTGGCTGGTATGCTCAATAGTTAAAGCTTTGGCCCTTGCACTGAAGGTCTTGGGTTCAATTCCAGTTGATTACAGTCAAGGGCACATACCTTTGTTTCAGGTTCCCCACACTGGTGGGGTAAGTATGAGCGTTAACCAATTAACTGGCTCTCTCCCATTTCTTTCTCTCTCCCTCTCTATCTCTCTCCTATTTCTCTCTTTCTCACCTTCTTCATTCTCTTTAAAAATGAATGGAAAACAAAATCCATGGGAGAGCATTAAAAAAAGAAACAATAAAAATTAGCTCTTTTGATTTTCTATACTTAATTTAAATTTTAAATGTAATTCTATATTTCAAAATAAATCTAATTTTTCTTCTTTATTCCAGCATTTTGGGTCATCTTTACCCAGAATAATATGTTAACAATAAAGTATATAAAATATATTAAAAAATGTATAGCCTTGACAGTGTGGCTCAGTGATTGAGCATCGACTGACTTATGAATCAGGAGATCATGGTTCGATTTCTGGCCAGGGCATATGCCCAGTTTATGGGTTGATCCCCAATGGGGTTGTACAGTAGGCAGCCAAACACTGGTTCTGTCTCATCATTGATGTTTTTCTCTCTTCCTCCAATTCATTAATATATTGTATATAAATTAATAATTTACAAATTGTGTCACTCCTATTGTTATTGATGGGATTGGAGTTCTTGGTTTGTTAGTTGGAAATGAATTTTCTATGGCCCCCAAGGAGGTTAGAATTTTGTGGAAAGCTTTATTGATGGTGTAAAATTAAGGCAGTTCCCCTCCAAGGTTTCATCTCTGTCTAGAACTTGTTCCATATTAAAGTATAGTCCACTACAGCATCAGGCTAGCTTGTTTTCCTAGCTACAGTCCATTGTGTGTGGGGTCCACATAACCATGGGCCATGTGCCTTCTAGGCCACATAGCTATGGAGAGAGAACAGGCAAGCACACAGGTTCTCTGAGCAAATAAAGAGAGGGAACACTTTGGGCATTTTAAGAAGGAGTTTCTTCAAAATAACCAATCAACTCTCCAAGACTTTGGCACCTGCAAGGGGCCCAACCCTTGCCAATCCATTGATCCCCAGGCTAGACTGACAGGTAAGCACCTTCCCTACATCATCCCAACCTCACTGTTCCTGTGCCTGTCTCCCCACAAACCAGTGCCAATGGGCGAAGGGAGGGGTGTTAATCTCCTTGGAGAGATAAAGGTGTGTGAAGCTGTTGCTTTTTGGTGAAGCTGCCCAGAAGATCACGCTTATAACGTCTGACTTCCCTTCATTAATATTAACTAGCTAATTACAACAATATCAATATCTCAAAATTACTGATAAGATTTATAAAACAATCACTTTCTGATTTAAAAAATCAATATTTTCAGATTATTCAAACTATCTATTATGCATGATAAATATTTAAAATTTTACCAATATTTTCTGCCAGATAACATGTCTTGATGCCTTCTTATTAGAATATACATTTAAAGGTAGACTATGTGGGTTTAAATCTTTGCTGTACAATTTTTTGTCACTTACAAAGCAATGATTTACCAATCTCCTTTGAAAATGGTAAAAGGAATAATGGTACATTTGTTATGATGTTGGTCTTGGAATTAAATTAAATAATTCATCTAAATATTTACCATGTGGTCTGTCTATAGCTTTTGTTTTAAATGATTTTTTTCTGCCCATGACTACATGTTCAGGTGTTGCAAATGACTTTAAAGTTGGTCTTATCAAGAATAATTGTTAACCAAGTAAATAACTATTTTTTTGTCAAAAATCATTTCTCTCAAAATCAAATAAATTATAGTGTTTCTTTTCTGAATGTTTGTTCTATATCTTTTGGCTATTAGTCTGAAAGAGAAAAAGCATCATTTTATCTCATTGTTTCTGCCTCATGAACACTGGCTTTCAAAACACAGACAAATAATTCGATACTGATTGCTTATTTGCTAGTGATTCATTTTACTGATTCCCAGCATGCTTATTTATACTTCCTGTTTTCAAGTTGTACAGTGCAATTCTATAAGTGCTCCACATGAGACATCTCAATATTATAAATGGCTTTAAAGCAAGCACATTAAAGAGCAATTGACTTTTTCCCATGTACTTATTCATTTACTTACCCACTAGAGGGAAATAAAACACATAATCTTATTCATAGTGAATTTCAATGGTTCCGTTACAAGGCAAAGTACACACAGCCCCAGCTTTTTGTCTCACATTCCAGGGATAAGTCCAAAAGAAACCAGGAAATACAGTGGAGAATGTGGGGAGGAATGTGCTGAGGAAAGAGATACATGAAGTTGTTTATGAGTTTATAGGCTTTTCCTCAAGTTTGCATGTATAAATCAGATCCCATTCAATAGTCCACCATCCATGTTTGGATATTGATTGGTTAGTGCATACATGGAAAAGATCTAAACAATGCACTAATATATTTGAATTAGACTTGACTACAGAATTGACTTCTGTAGCCCACAGAATATTACCAACATTATCCAAAGAATTTAATCAAGATGCAGAGTCTCATTGTATAATATTAAAATGTCAAGGGTACAATTCAAAATTCCTAGAAATGTGAAGTAGGAGAATCTCAACTCATGTGGAATAAAAACATTAAAACACATCAATAATAAAATGACACAAATGTTGAAATTATTTGACAGATTTTAAAAAAGTTGTTATTACATAGATCTTCAGAAAACAACTTAAACCATATTTGAAAACAATAGGAAAAATAATTTCAACAATTAAACACAGGTATACATTACTTAAAAAGATAAAATAAAACTCACTAGAGATACTAATTAGCAAAATAGAGATGATAAAGGAAATAATGACATTGAAGATAGATCAGGATAAATTATCCAATCAGAACAATAAAATGATAAAATTAATAATTATAGCCTTAACATTTCATCATGCAAAAACAAAATGTTGTTTTTGTTTGTGTTCAGCAAAGTGCTCAAAATATCATGAATAGAAACTCCGTGCATTTGGTGTAAGATATAACAGTAGAAATTGAAGAAGGTTAGTGAATCTGAAATAGGGTAAGTACAAAAGAATCCATGACTAGATTCTTTATAATGACATTATTGAAAACTATAAAAAAAGAAAACTATCTTTAAACACACACACACACACACACACAAAGAACAACAAAGAAGAATTGTCTATAGGGAATAATAATTTGAATGACGGCAGACTTTTCAATTAGAAATCATGGACAGCAGAAAATAGAGGCACAACAGTGCAATCTGAATAAATTATGGACTAGTCAGTAATAGTATATCATTATTAGTTCATTAATTGTGACAAATTTATTATACTAATGAAACATTTTAATCTGGTGGAAAACTAGATGTCTAGTATTTAGGAAGTTTTGTATTATTTTTGCAACATTTCTTTATCTGTAAAAATATATTAAAATTAAAAAAATATATTAAAATTAAAAAAATAAAAAAACTTCAAGATTATGCTCAATAATAGAATAAATAAAGCAAAGGATCAGTGAACTGTATGATAGAACCATACTGATTACTAAATCTGAATTAGATAAAAATAGACTGAAAAATTGACAGTCTTAGACTATCAGATATGGTTTCAAGTTAATAACCCCAGAGCCCCAGAAGTCCAGAAGAAAGTGGTTGGGACTAATAAAGTTGGAATAATGGCTTATAACTTCCCATATTTGGAAAGAAAAAAAAGACAAACTGTCTGATTCCAGTAGCTGAGAATAACAAAAACTAAATAAACCTAAAAATATCCACACCAAGACACCTAGCTGTCAAACTTTTGGAAATTAAGGAAAAAGTCTTGAGGCAGTGAGTGCTTACCCAGTTCTGAAAAAAAAAAAAAAAAAAAAAAGAAAGAAAGAAAGAAAATGTGAATGACAATAGATTTCTCAACAAAAATATAGATGCCAGAAGGAAGTGAAAAAAATTTCAATTATTGAATGAGAACAAAATTTTCTTCCAAGAATTCTGTCTACCTAAATTATTATTTGGAGTGAATGGGAGAATAAATATATTCTCAAATAATGGAAAAATGAGAAAATTTGTTGCTAGCACAACTATCATAAATGAATAAAGGAAGTTCTCTAAACAAAATATTTAAATTAAAAAAAATAAATTTTGCAGAAACAAGATGGTGGCATAGGTAAACACTTAAATTGCTGCAACACACAACAATTTCAAAACCACAATTAAAAGACAAAATGGACATCATTCAGAATCACATGAAGGCTGGCTGAGTGAAAATTCTACAACCAGAAGGAAAGAGAAAAGCACACTGAGACTCAGAGGAGCTGCAGGAGTAAAGGGGAAAGGATAATATTTGAGGACTGTGTCCATGATGTCTGCTCATTAATACTATTGTACTGATGATGATAAATATCAAGCAATAGTACAACATACAGGTAGTTACATTGTTGGATATATTAATGAATAGATCTTTGAATTTAGAAATCTATGTGCATACTTTTGCTCAATCTTGGATTATCTGTTGGAGTTTATTTCATTATAATATATAAACATAACCAATAGAATGAATACTTTAAAATTTATTCTTAATAACACTTGTCCTATATGGGAAATTAACAACTTTAAAGTTATATTTGCTTTGATCTTGGAAAGATATTCAAAAGTATTCAATATTCCTCCTATTTAATCTAGTCATTAGGGTAATTGTATAGTATCCAACAATATAAACAACAAATCTAAGCTTGTAGTAAAATAATATCAGGTGTCACATAATAATACTGATGCAGGAATTTTAGGGATAAGATAGGACAGGTTTAGGAAATATTAGAAATTTTGGAAATTGGGGTGATCATAAAGGAAGTACAGGGCTGCAGAGCAGCAGAAGGTACATTTCCATCGAATGAGGGAACTGGGAACAGCAAAAGGTCTATATTTACAGAATAAAGAGAAGGGAGCCCTTCATCCAGAAGGAGAAGCAGAAAGCCCAAAAGGAATAGGAAAACCATATGGAAAGAGGGGAGAGAACCTCACATGTCCAGTATGAGAATCAACCTTAGAGCCCAGGAGTTAGTATAGTAACTAGTCTAAGGGGATAACGACCAATCAAAGGGGACATCAAGGCACCAGGATCTGCAGCCTTTATAAGCCATAGGGAAAGGGAACCCAGTGGGACCTTTTCTTCCTCCCTACTTGGGAGTATATTCTGTGGGACTCTTCCCCCTCCCCATGTGGGAGTCTATATTTACCCTATATGATAAAGAGGCAATATGCAAATTGATCATCACTCAAACACACAAGATGGCCACCCCCATGTGGACACAAGATGGCCAGAAGGAAAGGGCAGTTAGGGGCAACTAGGCCAACAGGGGAGGGCAGTTGTGCGAGATCAGGCCAGCAGGGGAGGGCAGTTAAGGATGACCAGGCCTGCAGGAGAGAACAGTTGGGGAGGAGGGAAACAGGCCTGCAGGGGAGGGCAGTTGGGAGGGATAAGGCCTGCAGGGGAGGGCAGTTGGGGGTGACCAGGCCATCAGAAGAGGGCACTCTGAGTGGACCAGGATTTTAGGGGAGGACAGTTGGGTGTGATCAGGCCAGCATCGAGAAGTTTGGCATCAATCAAGCTGGCTGGGGAATAGTTGGGTCTTCAGTCTGGCAGGCGAAATAAGTTTGGGGCAATCAGGCAGGCAGGCAGGTGAGTGGTTTGGAACCAGCAGTCCTGGATTGTAAGAGGGATGTCTGACTGCCTGTTGGACATCCCTAAGGAGTCCTGGATTGAAAAGGAGCAGGCTGGGCTGAGGGACACATCCCCCCATGCACGAATTTTGTGCACCAGTCCTCTAGTTCTTCAATAAATCTCCACTTTTGCTATACCACTTTCTGTCTGTGGATTCATTCTTCAATTCTGGCAAACAAAGGATCTGGGTTCCAGTCCAAAAATTCAGTATCAATAGTCTACTTTTAAGGAAGATGAGGAAAGTAAGGCAAACTGCTATTCCTGCTAACAGTTTGGTAAACTTCTATCAACTGATGCTTAAATAAATGTTTCTAGTGTCTATCAATAGATGTTGCTAATACCCTCAATTCTTTTTATTGAAATTGAACAATTTCACATGACTGTTCCTTAATATGACAGCTTATAAGTTTGGGAGAAGTACTGAGAGAAATTAATGTACCCATCAGATTTTCTTTGTCTTAAATCTCATATGTTTTCTCCTTATTCTGTATTGAGGGACTATTTACAAACAAATAAACAAACAAAAAAAACTTTTAAGTCCAGCCAGCATGGCTTAATGCACACATGTCAAACACAAGGCCCGCGGGCCAAATCCGGCCCGCCAGGCCTTGCAATGTGGCCCGCACCACGCTGTCATCACTACACTCCGCTGCGTTCCATCACAATGACGCGCGGTGACATAGGAGGCTTGTGATCTCGCCGGCTGCCTCGCCGGCCGCCATACTTGCTATCTATTACGCATGCGCATAGATAACAAGTCACGCGAGATTCAGGAGGCGTGACCTATAGTCCGGCATCCGATGTGGTTGTGCGGGTGGCAGAGCAGAGGAGAGTGAGTGTGCGGGCATAAAAAATACACAGCAGAAGCTGCCAGTTCCTGGCATAAAGTGCAGGCATAAAAATCGCAACAGATTCTGCTATCTGTACCCAGCCAGGCATTTATTGACTGACTTTTTTTTTCTCCACTCCATCTGCCAAATCAAGCTATCCCTGTGCAGTTTTCAACTTTTTCCTTCTAACGCAGATTTCCAATAAACTACATCTTTTACTGCCAATATTGATCCCAAAATGTCCAGGAAAAGAAAAGTTGATGGTGAAGGCAGACAATTTAATGACAAATGGGAAAATGAATACATGTTTGTGCTTAGAGAGGGCAAACCAGTGTGTATATTGTGTTATGAGACAGTGTCGGTGATGAAAGAGTACAATATACGTCATCATTTTGACACCAAACATAATGTTAAGTATGGCAAATATACTTTGGAAGAAAAGCATAAAATTGTTAAAGAAATAAAAGGCAAACTACAATCACAGCAGCAAATGTTTACAAAGGCTACAGCGAAAAATGATGCTGCAGTGAAAGCAAGCTTTATAGTGGCTGAAGAAATTGCCCGTACTTCAAGGTGTTTTTCAGAGGGTGCCTTTTTGAAGCAATGCATGCTAAAAGTGTGTGAGCAAGTATGCCCAGACCAGATACAGAGTTTTCAAAATGTCAGTTTGTCAAGAAACACCATTGCAGATAGAGTTCAAGAACTCTCAGGAAATCTATCATCACAGCTGGCCGAACAGGCATGCAGTTATCTCGCTTTTTCACTTGCTATCGATGAAAGCACAGACAACACTGATACAGCGCAGCTGTCCATCTTTATACGTGCTACAAAGACCGACCTCTCTGTCACTGAGGAACTTTTGGATGTAGCTGCCATGCATGGGATGACGACTGATAGAGATATATTTGAGGCTGTGGAGAAATCTATAAATAATTTTAAATTACCCTGGGAAAAGTTGGTGGGGCTAACTACCGATGGCGCACCTTCAAAGTGCGGAGAAAAGAAAGGCTTGGTTGGACTAATGAAGGAAAGAATGCAAAAAAGTCAATGCCACACACCCTTGATTACTTATCATTGCATTATCCATCAAGAGGCTATGTGTGGAAAAGTTCTGGACATGAATGACATAATGACCACAGTCATTAAAACTATTAACTTTATACGGGCACGTGGCCTGAATCATTGCCAGTTCCAGCAGTTTTACAGGAGGTGGGTGCAGAGCATGGAGACGTGCCATACCACACAGAAGTAAGATGGCTGAGCAAGAGCACAGTCCTCAAAAGATTTTTTGAGCTCAGAGAACAAATTGCTCTTTTCATGGAAAGTAAAGGAAAGCCCTTGCCTGAACTGTTGGATCCCGCCTGGCTATGTGATTTTGCTATGATGTGTGACATATGCGAGCATCTCGCCCAACTGAATCTGAAGCTGCAGGGACGCAAACAAGTCATCACGAAGATGTCTGACATGATCACAGCATTCCAGCGTAAACTTCAACTATGGAAGTCCCAACTGGAACAGGACAATCTTGCCCACTTTCCCGTTTGTTTGAGTATCTCAACCACTATTTCTGGTACTTTTCCTTGCAGTCAGCTGGCTACCAAATTTAGCCGTTTACTAAGTGAATTTGAGCGGCGCTTCTCTGACTTTAGAACACAGCACTCAGGCTTTGACATCTTTGCCAATCCTTTTATAGTTGATGTCAACAATGTGCCCCATCACCTTCAGATGGAGATAATCGAGCTTCAGTCTGACAGTGGCCTGAAATCAAGGTTTCAGGATGTTGAAATTGAGGACTTCTACCCTCTACTGCCCCCTGACTCAATGCCAGAGCTCCGACTTCATGCTGCCCGTATTCTATCCATGTTCGGGAGCACCTATCTTTGTGAACAGATGTTTTCAATAATGAATCTGAACAAAAACAAGCACAGATCACGCATTACCGATGACAACCTCCATGCTGTTTTGCGGGTTGCTACAGCCCAAGAAATAAAACCGAACATTGACTCATTGATCCGGGGAAAACGGTGTCAGACATCTAGCCAGAAAACAAAACAATGAGCATTTTAGGTACATTCCAATATTACTGTTTTGCTTGATACCAATATTACTGTTTTGCTTGATAGCATGTGAGTTGGTTAACAGCACTGTTAAGGAAAAGATTGTTCCACTCATTTTAAATTCACATTTCTGGTTAACATTGTCAGTTTATGACTGTTCAGTGAACCATTCGGCCCACGATTTAGACTGGATTTTAGATTTTGGCCCCTTCTCTGATTGAGTTCGACACCCCTAGCTTAATGTTTGAGCATTGACCTATGAACCAGGAGATCATGGTTCACAGGCTAGATCCCTAGTGTGGGATGTGCAGAAGGCAGACAATCAATGATTCTCTCTCATTGTGTTTCTATCTCTTTTTCTCTCTCCCTTTATATTTCTAAAAATCAATAAAAATATATATTTTAAAAAAAGCTTTCAAACTATTAGTTTCACTTTTTTTTGCGTACCAAAATAAAAATAAAATTCATTAATTATATTGTGTAATCAATATAATGAATATATATTGTGATCACAATATATTTTCAATGACTTTGTTACAATTTTTATAAGTAAAATGCACTCATAAAACAGAATTTGGTTAACACAGCAACAATCTCTATGATTATACTGTATCAAAGAATAGGTAACTGAACACAATCTAATCTAATATTAAAAAGAAATGAAGATATATTTTCATATACTTTTTATATGGAAACCTCAATTTTTTCTTAGCAAATATTCACTCTGTGAATTAATCTGAGAAAACTAATGAACATTTTTTCATTTTGTTAGATCACATCAAAGGACTCTATTGAAGTTTATCAATAATGTATTGTTAAGTGAAATTGTAAATTATCACTCAAAGGAAAATCTGAGTATCAATCCTCAAAAATTATCCTGTTTATGTAATTTCAAACCAGGTCTAATGTTCAGCTACAATAACATTCTAATCAAAATAATCTCAAAAAGCAATTAATGATAATTTGATTTACTTTAATAGATAGTATCTAGACAAAACAGAGGAATTTAATTCCATGTTACACTAGAGAGCTAAATTATTTTATGTGCAAAGATATCAGATTAAAATTAAAGTTTTAACACTGAATTGTTTTTCATGAGGAAAGTGAAAATTTTGGGTAAGAAGTCTGTAGATTTGATTGCCCTATTTTTTCCTATGACACAAATTTAAAAAAAATGACTTTCAAATAATACAGTTTCAAAATATTTTTATAAAATTCTAGACTACAAATAGCAAATATTTCAACTTTTTCTATGATTCAAATTGAGAGAGAGGATTGTTATTAAAAAAAAAAGTAAAAAAAATGATTCAAAAGGCAACTAAACAAAATATTACTAAATCAACACAAATTATTGAAAAATGTACTATACCATTACCAAAGTGATTTTAATGAAGTATGGCTTTTAAATATTTGTAAATATAAATTAGTATCATACCAGAAAAAAAGTGTCATGAAATCATTTCTCTAAGTTGTGATTTTGCCTCTAATGTTCTAAATCTAATCCAATCAAAATACAAGGTTTTTTATGGAAATTGTTGACTTTTAATTTTTCTGTCAAAGATTAAAGGGTAAAAAATGCTCATACTATTTTAAGAAAGAAAAAGATTAGAAAGTAAGATCATCCTAACCATTATTAAACATAAGACATCGTAAATAAGATACTCTCACACTATTTTTTTTTTTTTAAAGTAAGAGTAGTGGTATACTGAAATGTAAAAGAAACACAAAAACCAAAGCAGAGTTGAGGTCTATGTGGACATTGACATTGATATTGATAGATTTCACATTATAGAAATTTGGGTCAAGGAAGAATGATTCAAGAAATAAAGAAATAAGACAACATTATGCATATAAAATAAAAATAATAATGGGTCATCTTATTCTATACACAAATATTGACTCCAAATAAATTAAATCCTAAATAATAAAATATTTTTAAGGCTTTTAGCTCTATGAGCAAATGTATTTTAGACAGCAAGTTAGAGACAGTTTTTTTGAAAGAGAACACATAACGAATTAATACAAATTAGGAATGATATTTTTTATTCTGTATTAAGAATACCACTTCCTCAGAAACACATCAGAGTATTTGAAAAACAGTTTACAAACTGATAGAAGATATTTGAAATGCATAACTGATAAATTATTGAGAATGTATAAATTACTTCTATAAATTCAATAAAGAACAAATAAGCAATATAATATAAATGAACAAAATATATAAACAGAAATTTCATAGAGAAGAGGTTTCATATGACCAAAAAGATTTAAGTAAATATTTAACTTTGTTTGTAATTAGGGACTTAGAACCCTGGATTATAAGAGATAATTATATATATATATATATATATATATATATATATATATATATATATATATATATTTCAGGGGAGGGGAAGAATACTGACAAAACTAATTTTTGTAGTACATGTGCATCAATAAAATCTCAAATAAGGTTGGAGTATAAATTGATAAAGTCACTATCTAAAACATATTGGCTTTTTCTTGTAAAGTTGAATATACAAACTAGTAAGTCTTAACCATGTGCAACAGAAAGCATTTTAAGAAACATTTATGGAGGTATGTTTATAATTAATAAGTTTTGGTACTAATAAATGATGGCATATATGAAATGTTATGTAGCCATAAAAATAAATCAACTATATATATATATATATATATATATATATATATATATATATACGCAATTGGATAAATATACTTTAGGAATACAATTCTAACAAGAGATATCACCAAATATTAAAAACAACAACAACATGATATTATTTTAATATTTAAAAACAGTTAAGATTTTATACAGATATATTTATATGTATGTGTATGTGTGAGTGTGTGTGTGTGTGTGTGTGTGTGTGTGTGTGTGTGAAAATAAGAATATAAGAAGGAAAGAAAGGGAATGATGGGATATAATTTAATATGATTTATTATAGTAGTTACTGCTGTGGAAAGGAGTGGGGTTGAAGAATGGAAGAAGACCACATCCGTAGATTTGTTTTAGTCAATATTGCAGTTCTGAAGTCTGGAGAGGGAGGGACACACACACACACACACACACACACACACAAGGGAGGGGGCATGTTTATCTACACTAATAAAAGAGAAACATGCAAACTGACCATCACTTTGCTACACTATTAGCCAATCAGGAGTGAGTATGCAAATTAACCCAACAAAGATGGCATTGCCCATAGTGAACAGGTGATGCTGGGGCTGCTAGAGGTCAGATCAGAGACACAAACCCACAGAGGGGACCAGCACCCAGCAGGTGTATATAATTTCAGTGGATATGAGGCAAAAACAAAATTTATCACAATGCTTGTGTATATGTGGCACAAATGTGTAAAATTATTATGAGTAACATTGGTCTGTAATGTCAAATTAATTTTGTCTCAAAATATTAGATCATGTCCTAGAATATATAAGGTATCTTTTATTGATGAAGCCTGAAAATTACATAAAAATATCTTTCACTATTTTTGTGTACACACACACACACACACACACACACACACATACACACACACATACTAGAGGCCTGATGCACAAAGATTCATGCAAGAATGGGCCTTCCTTCCACTGGCTGCCAGCATCATCTTCACTCTGGCCTGGGGCCATTGTTCCTCCTTCCCACACTGCCCAGAGGCCCTAAGTGGCTGGGGCAGTGCAGAATGGCTGTGTCATTGCCATGGTGACAACACAAGCATCCCGCCACACTCCTGGCTGCTTTGAGCTTGTGTATGCAAATTAACCCACAATTTTTGTTGGGTTAATTTGCATACACACTCCTGATTGGCTGGTGGACATTGTGAATGTATGGTCAATTTGCACCTTACTCTTTTATTAGTGTAGAAATGTAGATATATATATCTATATATAGATATAGATATGTGTGTTTTTTTATTGATTTCAGAGAGGAGGAGGGAGGTAGAGAGAGATGGAAACATCAATGATGATAGAATCATTGGTTGGCTGCCTTTTGCACAGACCCCTACTGGGGATTAAGCCTGCAACCTGGGTATGTGCCCTTGCCCAGAATCAAACAGGGGACCCTTCAGTCTGCAGGCTAATGCTCTATCCACTGAGCCAAACCAGCTATGGCTATTTTTGTATATTTTATGCCTTACCTTAATCATTGCCTAATTTTAATGTACTTTTTTAATATGAGCAGATACACTTATATCATACACTTGTAGGGGATTCACCTCCTCTTTATTCTGATTTTTAAGTGCTAACAAATCTACTGAACTATTCAGTCTTATCTGTATGAAATCTCCTTTGTGAGCTTTTGGCCAGAGACTGAAAGAACTGAGTTATACTCAATTGTTGATACTGTACAGGATATTTTGAAGAAAATGCTTCAGAGTAAGCTTACATCATAATAACACAGAAAAATGAAAGTCCCAGGATGTATAGAAATGTTAGAAATCTATGATTTTGAGAAATAGATTATCTGTTCACCCTAGGCCAACAGAATAAAACTTATTACATGGTTATGGTGAAACCTTGAGGGGTATTTGATTTGTGTTTATCTGAGAATATTCTTGATACTATTTCTGATGTTCTATTTTCTAGACCTTAATAAAATCCACTCCCCTTTGTTCCCTATTTATTTTATCTTTAACCCTCTTTTTCTTAAGGTATACTTAAAAGATTTAGAATGAATACTCTTTAAAAGCAATGATAAAGAGTCAATAACTTAAGATACTTCATTTATTGGCTGCTTCAAATACATGTTTTATGTTGATTTATTGTTGTAATAGGTACCTCAGAATCCACTTAAAAATAATATCTCAGTCTTAGGTGATTCACTTCAGGAAGTCAGAGATTAAATTCTTCAGAATAATTCTCACATTGTTGACCCCATTGAATTAAGGAAGTACATAGATTTCCCAGGATGAAATCATAATGAAGGAAATTAATCTGTAACAAGCTATAAAGGGAAACATTGCTCACAGAAGCAAATGTCTCTCAGGAGAACTGCGCACACACGCTGGTAATAATTGGAAGTCAGAGGAGTGTTTTACTCTTCTGATTAAGCTTAGGGAATCATAACTACCTTGATAAAAAAAACTGTGTTAAATTTATTTTTAACCACACCACATTTGTAAACAATTATACATATTTTTAGATATTGTCTCTGTAGTGTCTAAAATATGGTGCAAAACAATGTGGTTTAATCCTTATGTAAATAGTACAAAATTATTTGAAGTACCTTTATTGATTCATTTTACTTTTCATTAAAATATAGTTGTGTTCATAGTTTCAACAAGAATTAATCTTTTTGTACTGAAATACAATTTAAAAAGTTTTTGAGCCGAAACCGGTTTGGCTCAGTGGATAGAGCATTAGCCTGCGGACCAAAAGGTCCCGGGTTCGATTCCGTTCAAGGGCATGTATAATACCTTGGTTGTGGATACATCCCCAGTAGGGGCTGTGCAAGAGGCAGCTGATTGATGTCTCTCTCATCGATGTTTCTAACTCTCTATCTCTCTCTCTTCTTCTCTGTAAAAAATCAATAAAATATATTTTAAAAAAAGTTTTTGAGGAATATCATAATTATAGATAAATTTCATTTTTTGTATATTATAATCTATTACTATGAAATAAGATCAACTCTTCAAATGCAGCTGTGTGCCTAAAATATCCTACTCAGACCAGGACATTCATACAGTGTGTACTCTAATGTTTAGTATGCTCCAAACTTTAGTGCTATGACAGCACATTAATAAACACATATGAAAACACGATTTCTGTCCTTTAAATATGGAAGGTAATAGAGCAATGAAACATTATTATAACAATTTCTGGGAAAATGGAAGTAATCAACATTATAGCTCTGGACTATTACTTTTAGGAATTTTTCTGACAGAAGTTAAGTTGTTTTTGTGTTTTTTTCTACCTTAATTTGTATGTGTTAGTTATGTTAGAACCAAACCAGGAAGTTCATGTGAGTTAAATAATATTTCTCATTACACAAACAAGAAGGAGAGGGGAGAAAAGAAAAAAAATAAAACAACAACAACAAAGCAAATAACTTCAAGCATACAAAATATAAAATTTCAGGTCTAAATAATACCGAATTTTTTAACTAGATCCCGAATTCTTTGTCTGCCAGAATCAAAGAATGAATCCAGGGACAGAAAGTGGTATAGCAAAGGTGGAGATTTATTGAAGAACAAGTACAGACTCCCACGTGGGAAAAGGCAAAAGTCCCACAGAATGGACTCCCAAGTAGGGAGGGGGAAAGGGTCCCACTGAGTTCCCTTCCCCTGTGTCTTATAAAAGCTGCAGATCCTGGTGCCTTGATATCCCTTCTGAGGGTCACTATTCCCTTAGACTGGTTACTGTAGTAACTCCAGGGCTCATAGGTTGAACTTCAGAGACATGTGAGGTCCCCCCGCCCCTCATCTTCTTTAATGTTTTTCTATTCCCTTTGGGCTTTCTTCTCCTCCTTTGAGCCCTTAAGTTACTATAGTAACTAGTCTAAGGGGATAGATAGTGACCAATCAGAGGGAATATCAAGGCACCAGGATCTGCCGCCTTTTTAAGACACAGGGACCCTTTCCCCTTCCCCACGTGGAAGTCCATTCTGTGGGACTCTTTACCTCTCCCCACATAAATTTCCATCTTTGCTATACCACTTTCTGTCTGTGGATTCATTCTTCAGTTCCAGCAGAGAAAGAATCCGGGTTCCAGTCCAAAAATTTAGCTTCAGTTGGAGTGAGGGAAAATGGCCCTTTGTTCAGAAGTATTGGATTTGATAATGATAGTGCTACAGAGGAAAAAAAAAACAAACAAAAACACATGCATGTAAACAAACAAACTGAAATAAGATTAGATTGAGATTTTAAACAGTACCTCCCAAAGCCTCGCCGATGTCCATCTTCATGGAGAGTACAGGAACCCAGGAGGACGTTTAGGAAGCAATAGCCCCAAACTTCAGGTCTTTACCAGCTATATTCATTTGTGTCAAATCTCACCCAGAATTATCCATATTCGGTTGCTGAGGTGCTCCCGGGCAATATAAAGGTTATTTTATTCCAATGCACCTCAGAAAATCCCTTAATCACTGAGGTTGACAGTTCACAGAGATCTGTTCATGAGCTTTGGTCAAGCATGAAGCTATATGTGTCCCACAATCAATCATGTGGTGTCATTTTACACCATGAATATATCATCAATGATCAATGTCATCCAAAATCAGTGAGTGTTATTTTCAGCAGTCCACATGAATTATATCATTCAAATCCCCCTAATGTTAGGCTGTTATTTACTCTGCTATTTTCCCCTGTTTTTAGTTTCCTGTGATGGCCATAACAAGCTACCACAAACCTGGTGGCATAGAACAAGGAAAATCTATTCTTTCACAGTCCGGGGTCCAAAATCTGAATATTTCAGGCAGGTAAAGATCTCTCTGAAGTTTTAACAGGAGAATCATTCATTGTTTTTTTCCAGAGATCTTTCTGGTTGTTACTTGGCTTATGGCCACATCTGTCTAAGTCTGTATATCACCACTATGTGTCCCATTTTCCTTGAATCTCTCTTACAAGGACACTGTGATGGCATTTAGGGACCACCTAGATAATTCCAGACAATAATGCCAGTATCTAGAAGGGTTCAGGAGCCTATAAAAGATGCCATGTATAAATTAATCAAGAGTCCAGAAACGAAGCATTTTTTTAAAAGGCATTATAGAAAGTCAGAGAAGACTTACCTAAAGGAACTAAGCTAAATCCTTCTCTCAGGATCCCTTGCTTTTAACTAACACAATTTGTCCTAAGGTGAGGTAGAGATATACACATCAAAGGATAGGGTTAGGTACAAAATCCATTGTCAGATTCTCAGTTTTAGGAGAAACTTCCTTTGGCTTTTCAGGTGTTTGGCCAACAGGAAGCAATAACATGTAGATTGAGATGTCTTCAGTTGTCTGGCAGCAAGCAATTAATTTATGTATCCTTTTCAAGTTTGGGGAAATGCCTTTCAACCATCCCAGATGATTCAGCTCTGCTGACATGATTGAATTGGCTTCAGGGAAGACAATTTCTTCATTTAAGATTCATAGATTCATCACATCTATTATCAGGTAATATTAACTCCTTTTTCTAAATAATGTACATTATACAGTGAGTGGCCAGATTATTATGATCTCTGAACACATAATAATCTGGACACTCAGTGTATATCCTATATAATAAAAGGCTAATATGCAAATTGTTCCCTCAACCAAGAGTTTGACTAGCAGGCAGGCCAGCCAACCCCCACGTCCCATCCCCTGGATACCACTCATGCACAAATTCATGCACCGGACTTCTAATATATATATATATATATATATATATATATATATATATATATATATATGCCAGATTATTATTTGTTCAGGGATCATAATAATCTGGCCACTCAGTGTAAGTCTCAGTGATTAGAACTTAATGCTTTTGAATGGCTGTTATTACCCAGGTCTAACTCTTACCACGCTCACTCAGGTTGGCTCTTAGAACATGCTTACCAGATCCATTTTTTTTGAGAAAAACTTGCCAGTTTTATTTGGGTCTATTAACAACCATATTCAAGAAAAGAACGAAATCTTGCTAACACATTTCCTATGTTAAAAAAAATAATGCAGACAAGTAAAACTCATGAATTTAAAGAGAATAATCCTTAACAATACATTGGGCAAATAAATTGCAGATATTTTGTTAAAGGTAGTAAATCATTGCTGAGTTTATCACAAGAAGCTGAATTTGTTTTACTATTCTATCATCCATGTAACCCATATAAAAGATAAGATCATATCAATAGATCAAAAGACAGTTTTGAAAAGATTTGGTACCAATCTTTGATTAAAAAATTAGCAAACTAAATAAAGAGCAATAGTCTTCAAGGCTGTATTTTTGCTTTCTTTATTTATTTACAACATTTAAAAATATATTTTTATTGATTTTACAGAGAGAGTAAAGTAGAGAGCTAGAGAGATAAAAACATCCATCCACTGTCTCCTGAACATTCCCATTGGGAATTGAGCTCTCAATCCAGGCATTTGTCCTGAGCAAAAATTAAACCAGTGATTCAAGGTTCATTAAAGTCCTAAAAAGTAAGGTGCAAATATAAAGCCAATATAAGAAATAAGTGAAAGAATAAATATGAGGGAAACATGAGTTCAACAAGATTATCTAAGAAAACAGTAACAATTATTAACAGTAAAATAAAAATAAATGATATATTTGAGTTCAGTAAAATGAAATCATGTTAATAAACTATGTGGGGGAATGGCTTTGCCATGGCACCCTGATGAATTTGCATATATTCATACAAGTCTCCTGGACAAGGTTTAACTACAGCTGACTTAATCTGGTCGGAATGGCCTATTATCCTCTAGAAAACAATGGAAGTCTGGGAGATCTGTGATGAGTTGCTACAAGGCCATTTTTTTATTGCTTCTCAATTTTCCTGCGAGGCTGGAGTCAGTTTCTTCTCATTGCCTCTGGCTCAGATGATAATGTTGCTCTCTGCCTCACCTCCCTTCGGATACACCTGCAGATTATAGAACTGTTTAGCTGTCCACGAAGGCACCTCCTCAGCAACAAGTTGCCCCATCATTCATGTTACAGTCATTCAGACCAGTCTGTTCTAGTGTTGTCTTGTGGGAGAAGGGACCTAGGGAGGAGGCACCTTTGACTTCCTTGATAATGTCTATGTTAGTAATGTATTATCTGAATTTTATAAAAGTGTGTTTCTTTACTGGCTGAACAGGTGAGTCTTGCCTTTGGTTGATAAATGCAAGATAATGAAATGTCAAGTCATAGATTGGGAAAAAATATTTGCAATAAATCTGTTTAAGTGACCATTTCCAGAATAATTTTTAAAGGACAAATATGTATATAGCTAATGGAAATCTAAGAATTATTTAAAAATAATTATTAAATTCTAAATAAATTCTGTCAATGAAGAAGTTCAAAGAATTGATGAATTAGTTACCATCAATTTTACTGCACAATGATTGGGACCTTAGATGCACATGTGAACTTGTAACAGAGTACAATTTCTATATTGATAATTATTTGATATTTTGCCTTTTAAGATAAATCCCTTGTTTTTATCCACACAAAACATTTTAGAAGTTTAATTATACCTTTATTAATAAATAATTAATCATTTTACATCTACATTACCTGAAAGCAATTGTAAATTTCATCTTGCCCATGTTGCTAATTTAATGTCCAGCAAATAGACTCGCTTGTAGAAATTTTATAAACCAACCTTATGATATATTAGCCATAGTTTGCTTGCCTTCCAGTTTCTCTTAGTCGTTGGTAATACAAATCAAGCCGCATGAGTGATAACCTGTCAGAAGACACTGCCTTGGAAAGCCATACTCACATTAATACTAACTGCTCAGAGCTTCTACATGGAACATTTCTCTCTATTATTAAGAAGACAAACATGGCAAAGAATATGCTGCTTCATCAAGTTTTGTGTGTGAATCATTCCCAAAGTGAACTTGTAAATAGAGCTCTATGAATTCTGTCAGAAAGAATAAAACATAAAACAGCATGGCACTTTAACATAGCTGAGTCAGCAAATAAATAACATCTTAAAAATGATCCATTATTGAATTATACATATGGTAAAGTTTATAACCCAAATTCTACTTCTAAGTATAGAAGAGCACATGATTTTATCAAGACAATATGTGAGTCTGTTACATTACTGTAATAAACTAGAGGCCTGATACACGAAATTTGTGCAAGGGTCTCAGCTCTTGCAGCACCAGCTTCGTCCAGAAGGACACCAGGAAGGTTGTTTGGCTGTCCGGTCTAATTAGCAAGTTACGCTTTTATTATTATAGATATTCAATTCTTGACACAGTTTCCTTGAAGGCCAGTTTGTGTGAGATAACCCAGAGGTGATTTCAACTCAGATCCTGGCACATAGGAAACAGTCAGAAAAATTGTATTTAAGTAAAATTGCTATAGGGAAGCAATTAGAAGTGAATTTATTTAAGGTTGTATCATTTATCCTAAGTCAGTCATTTCTGTTCAGAAAACCTAGCTGTGTCCTGGAGAGGTTACGTAAGTAGAGAAGAGGAACATCAAGCCATCTCCAGATAAGCAGGGCTCTGCCTCAGGAAGAAGTAATGGCAGAAAAAAATAAAGACGTAAAGTGCAGGAGCTTAATCTGTGGAAGACTGCTGACTTTAGAATAGATAACACAGAGATGTAACATATGTCATTCTTTAGTTGAAGCCACCTGACTGCTACATCTAACCTGCAGATTCTACTTTGGAGCCTTTTGAATGTAGATAGTGAGTTTCCTTAACCATGCTGTCTCCTACTACTTGATTCCAGAGTATTTTGTATAAGGCAGGCTCTTAATGAAATTTTGTTTCATTTACGTTACAGTTGAAGAATAACGTGAAGTGATTTTAATGTCATGCAAATAAGTGACTATTAAAAAAATGACACGTTTCAGGCAAAGCATTTGAATGTTCAAAAAGTATCTTTATGCAACTGAAAATATTCAACATTCATGAATTCAAAGTATTTGCATTTAACAATAGCTACAAAGTTAAAATGTAGACTCTGGCTATTTAAGAGTGGGAAGAGAAGCCGTATGCTGCAGAGTGCAGATTTCAAAAGACAAAGCTTTATATTTATATTACCAAAACTTCGAATAATTATGTTGTACATAATTATCTGTTTACAAAGTATGGGTATCAGGAAGAAAATGAATGTCCCAGGCAGAAGTAAGTCAAACTCAGAATTATAATGGGAAGTGGCATAATGACGGGCACACAATGCACTTTCTACAGCTGCTCCACTTACAAAATGAAAAGCAGCAGGAGAGGAAGTAAAGACTGACACATACGAGTAGATGGGGTCTGCCACTTCCTTAGAATTTATTATGTGCCATGTCATTTTCTGAGGTTCTTAGATAAGATCTAATTTCCTCTTAGTCCTTTTTAATTACTTTTCAGATTTCCTTTGTTATAGGATTTGTTACCATGAGTCCAAAGAGGCCTTGTGTTGGCCCTTTGACAGAAAGGATTAGACTATTTAACTAGAACTAATGAATATCTTCCATTTTCTTCATGAAAAAAAAAGGTATAATTCTGTTTCCTGAGTTGGGTACATAATTGACAGCAAGAAGCATTATCAGAATAGTAATAATCTCCTTTGTTAACTCCAAAGCATAACAATAGAAATGTGTAGAAATATAATCTAAATTTATTGTATTTCTTCCTTCTCAGCCTAAATATGTTTATAAATGTTGTATTGTTCTAATTTCCTAACAAAATGATTCATTCATTTTCAGTTTAATCACAATTGGGCAAATGATTCAGATTTTACATCAGACAATGGCAGTGATATGGCACAGACATGATGTAAAGAAATTGTCATTCGTTTCTAATAAAGTGATTATTTATATTCTTTTTAAAAATATATATTTGTATTAATTTCAGAGAGGCAGGGAAAGGGAGATAGAAACATCAATGATGAAAGAAGCATTGATCTGCTGCCTCCTGCACACCTCACAGTGGAGATCTAGGCCTCAAACCTGGGCATGTGCCCTGACCGGGAATTGAACCATGGCCTCCTGATTTATAGGTTGCCTGCCTCTCAAACACTGAGTCATGCTAGCCCAGAGATTATTTATATTCTTTAACCACTAATGACACATTTCAAAGTCTGAGGGTGTTAGTGCCTTATTTTCCTTTGTTGTTTTCCCAGTTATATGATTTATTATTGCCATGTTTATGGATCCTTACTGTGCAGAAAATACACTCTAAGCCAGCTCTTGAAAGCATTCTAATAGTAATGCAACCAGCCAGAGTAAATTTCTATCTTTGACCATTAATATGAGATTTGTGTCTAAAATAGACTATTTTAGCCGAAACCGGTTTGGCTCAGTGGTAGAGCGTCGGTCTGCGGACTGAAAGGTCCAAGGTTCGATTCCGGTCAAGGGCATGTACCTTGGTTGCGGGCACATCCCCGGTAGGGGGTGTGCAAGAGGCAACTGGTCAATGTTTCTCTCTCATTGACGTTTCTAGCTCTCTATCTCTCTCCCTTTCTCTCTGTAAAAAAATCAATAAAATATATTAGAAAAAATAAAAAAATAAAATAGACTATTTTAGGTATTAATATATGTTAAAATCAATATTATCTATGTTTTTCTTGCTCAAATTTTTAACATATTGAGACAGAGATCCATTATATTTAAATAACTGTTCTTGAAAATTTCAGGAATATTTTCTTTGCTGTGAAAATGTATCTCTTTATTTGAATATAATTCTCTATCAAATTTTAAAATTAATATAATTTTATAACATTTTTATTGAAAGGCAAGAATTTAGCCCACTTATTAAATGCAAAATTGTACTTTCCACATTCTCTAATTTGTTTTAAGATAAGTTGGGATTTTAAATATAGAATATTATTATTCAATACATATTTTATATAATATGTCCTTTGTCCTTACCTGGTTTGAATTATTCCAATAAATTAGTTTGTCCTATTTTTCTCATTCTCTTTTCATCTTTCTTTTCTTTTTTATGCAAATACTAGAGGATCTGTGCATGAAATTTGTGCATGGGGGGTGTCCCTCCGCCCAGCCTGCACCCTCTCCAATCTGGGATCCCTCCAGGGATGTCAATAGGATTGGGCCTAAATGGGCAGTCGGACATCCCTCTCACAATCCAGGACTGGTGGCTCACAACTGCTTGCCTGACTGCTTTCCTGATTGCCCCTAACTGCTTCTGCCTGCAGGCCTGATAACCCCCTAACCACTCCCCTGCCAGCCTAATTGATGTTTAACTGCTCCCCTGCCAGCTTGTTTGCCTCCAACTTCCCTTCTCTGCTGGTTTGGTCACCCCTAACTGCCCTCTCCTGCAGGCTTGATCGCCCCCAATGGACCTCCCTTATAGGCCTGGTCCCTCCCAACTGCCCTCCCCTGCTAGCCATCTTGTGGTTGCCATCTTGTATCCATATGGGGGCAGCCATCTTGTGTGTTAGAGTGATGATAAATCTGCATATTACTCTTTTATTGTATAGGATAGAGGCCTGGTGCATTGGTGGAGGCCAGCTGTGGGGGTTCCCTTGTGGCATGGGATGGCCTGGGGGAGGGACCTGTGGTGGTTTTCTCGCCTGGCCGACCAACCCCCGGCAACCCAAGCAGAGTACCTGGTATCTGGGATTTATTTATCTTCTATAATTGAAACTTTGTAGCCTTAAGAGGAGGCCTGGGCTGGTCAGGGTATGTGGAAAGCTTGGCTTCCTCCATTGCAGGGGAAACCCAAGCCTCCCTCCTGCTCTCTCTGTGGCTGCAGCCATCTTGATTGGATTAATTTGCATATACTCTTCTGATTGACTTGTGGGAGTGGCTTGTGGATGTGGCTTGTGGGTGTAGTAGAGTTATGGTTAATTTGCATATTACTCTTTTATTTGATAGGATTAAATTATTTGGTCCTACATTTTAGAAAAGGAACACTGCAGAGCAGACAAGTCCTGCTATAAAGCTTGAGGTCCCAGCTTTATCAATCATTTCATAAATTTTATCCTTAAAAAAAGAATTTTAATCTCCCTGTGCCTATTTTTACCTGATAGGACTTTTGTTGTGGATAAACTGTGCCAGACACACAGTAAATCCCCAATAAATAGTTATTGCTAGTGCCAGTTCTTGACAAATGTTGGCATTTATTGCTGAAGGGAAAACAGAAGTGCAAGGCAAGTCTGAATTTTATAACATAATAGGTTTGATTTTCACTCAATTTGATATTTGAAACCTTTGCTTTATCTTATAGTTTAAAAAGATAATTGCATTTTACATTTTTGGTGCTGTTTTGCTGATTTTATTTAGAATAGGTTGATCCCTTTTGAACTACTTTCTCAGATTATCTCTCAACTGAGAAAATAGGTTGAACCAGTCTTCTATAATAGACTAAGAGGTAGATGACTAGATGACCCTTGTTCCAATCATTTATTTAATTAATTATTAATCAAAATCCCTTCAGAGCTACAGGCACAGCAAGAAGTCAGGTAAAAGCAGAAGATTCTAGCCAATTCCCTGCAATGAATGCAGTTCTGATGTCTTGAAATAACATTATTCCTAGACCATATTCCCAGTCCTCTGACATAGAATGGAGTAAAATGTCTTAATTCTGTCAGCATGTACTGTTACTCCCATGGCTTTTCATATCATCCCTGTCCTCAAAGACGCAATTGACCAAACCTAGCCCCGTGCCATGCCAACTGCGGCTCACAAGCCACGTGTGGCTCTTCCACAAAATACCACGGCCTGGGCAACTCTATTTCGAAAAAGTGGAATTAGAATAAATTTAAGTTAAAAAAATTTGGCTTTCAAAAGAAATTTCAATCGTTGTACCATTGATATTTGGCTCTGTTGACTATTGAGTTTGCCGACCACTGCCCTAGTCCAACCCTGCTTCTACTTTCTGTCTAACTATGTTCAAGAATGTGTAGCCTGTTATACCATGTATAAAAAAAGAGGTGGGTTTTTCAGAAAATAGTGTCTAGACCACATGTGTCAAACACAAGGCCCGCGGGCCAAATCCAGCCCGCCAGGCCTTGCAATGTGGCCCGCACCGCGCTGTCATCACTGCACTCCGCTGTCAGTTTATGACATTGTCAGTTTATGACTGTTCAGTAAACCATTTGGCCCGCGATTTAGGCTGGATTTTAGATTTTGGCCCCTTCTCTGATTGAGTTCGACACCCCTAGTCTAGACAGAAGAGGAATGGTCCAGGTTTCCCAATGATGCAAGACTTGAATTTATGAGCCAGGAGATCAAAAAGTGATTCCAGAACCAAATTATTATTTTTATTTTTTATTTTTTAATAACATCACAACATGTGATGGATCCTCTTAACAGACTTTAAAGTTTAAAATAAAGTACCATTATCTATATGCACAATGTTTTACATCAGATTTCTAGAACTTATGCATCTTCTATAACTGAAATTTTGTACCCATTTATTAGCAATTCCCCATTTCTCCCTCCCCCTAGGTCCTGGCTACTACCAGTCTATTCTCTGTTTCTACAACTTTGGCTGTTTTATATGTTCTATATATATGAAACCCTAATATGCAAATAGACTGAACAGTGGAACAACCAAACAACCGAACAAGCAGTCACTATGATGTGCACTGACAACCAGACGGCATGTGTGGTACATGACATGCATCGGCAGCAGATGGCAGAGCATGGAACATGGTGAGCATTGGCTGTGGCAGTGAGGGAAATCTCTGTGAATGTGCATGGTCATGAATTCCGGCCATCAGTGTAGAATAATATAGATGGGCTATATCATTTGAAAATTCTCTATTGGCATCTACAGTTTATTTCTAAGTGTTCAGATTTCATAAAGAAGGCCATTTCAATATCCACTTTGGAGAGAATAAACCTTGCTCCTTGTATTCTTAGAGCACAGTGTAAAAGAGGAATGATGGTCCTAAAACCTGTTTCACATAATTCCAGTTTTCACTATACTATTTAACTCAATGGGCTCTGAATTTTCTATATATCACACACTCTTTGTTTCATTCTCTCCAGAGAATAATTCTCTTGTCTTCTGTTGGCTGAATTAAATGGGTAATTGCTTCATAAAACCTTTCTTTGTATCTATTGTTCCCAAATATTCCTGAGGATTTTTTTTTAATGTTTTATATATTTTTAAGTCTTTTTGCTTTTCAGCTTCTCCCACCTAAGAATTAGATTAGAATTTCCTGATAAGGCTCAGGATTCTCAATTAAATTTGGGCATACTTATTCTAAAAGAATTGTTTTCCTTAGAGTCACATTTAACTGGGCACCCTATATTTAGATTGGCTAAATATAACAATTGTATTTAAAATATGACCTCCTTGAGTTCACTCAATCAGCTACAATCTACCATTCTATTAAAAATTTCAAAAATATGAAGCTATTATTATTTCTTCTGTTTGCTTTGTACTTTTAGATTTACATCTTAAAAATAATTTTCTTGTCATTATAGTGTGGCTTAAAGAGGAAGCTCAGATTCTTTTGTTATGTTCACTACTTAATTGACTTCAATGCAAATTACAGTATTCTTTCTTAGTGACCAAAAAAGAAGCCAATCTCTTGATATAACTATGCTTTAACTAACTACACATTAACTAATCAATATATACAAAAATTTGCTTTTAAGTTGATGTCATCAGTGGGATTACAATGCTTCCAAGTCTAAAACAAACAACATTGTATAGGTTTTGAATGTGACCTTTTGGTGTGCATCTTGTGTTTATTATTTCCACTTAAAGGAATAGCTTTTGAGAACTGGAAAGAGGAAAACATGAAGTTCTTCAGAAGTTACTCTCAATTGATCTGATTCACATCTTTAACAAGGGTGCTATGTGAGTTTGGGCATAATAAGAAAATTATTCTCAAATTCATAATATAAAATTTATACCAAGTTTTATCTATAACCCCACCCATAAAATGACATAAGGGAGAAAATTTGAATATCCAGTCTCTGGAACTGAAATATGAAAGCTGGAGGAGATCTTAAAGATAAGTTGTCCTCTGTCTTCTGATGGCTCTTTATATGAGTATTGTCTCCTTCACAAGTTTCAATTGTTTTGGTGATATCCACTTTATAAAATAAGTGTTTAAGAACAGCAAAATGTACAATATGCAAGTTGGGATTCTTTCTATGAATTCTAAGAATATAACTAAAATAACCAGATTTTATGTAAGACCTTAATCACTTGATTTTCATTACTACTAGCACTCATTTTCTCCTCTTGAAATTCAATTGGAAATCAAACATAAAATATTTATTTCTAAGTGATACAGTGCACCAAAGTTTTTATTCTCAATCCTGGGACAGATTTAGTGAATTACTAGAGGTCTGGTGCATGAAAATTCATGAACTGGAGTGGAGGGTTCCTCAGTCTGGCCTGCCCCCTCTCATAGTCTGGGAGCCCTCAGGGGCAGGAAGCAACCTGGCAATCAGGGGAAGGTGAAGCCCCATCACACCTCTGCTGCTGCCACTGACAGCAGTGCAAGCCTTGGCCGGTGACTTGTGCCTTGGGCAGCCCTGGGTGGCTGGGCAGCTACCATCCAAAGCTTGCCTGTTTCTTGGGCTGGCCCTGGGTGGCTGGGGGACTGAAAGGACTGGGGGACTCTGGAGGCAGGGATCCTTGGGGGCTGAAGGGACTAGGCACTGCCATCTTGTGGCTGTTGGCACCACCATCTTTGAGGGTGTGACAGTCAATTGGCATGTTCTTCCTTATTGGCTGTGGGCAACACTATCTTTGAGGGTGGGGCAGTCAGTTAGCATATTCCCTCTTTATTGGCTGTGGGTGCTGCTATCTTTATTCCCTCTCTATTAGATATGATGGTAATTAAGGTAAGTTAAAAATATATTAACAGTGCCCATCAGTTCGGTGGAATTGTTCTGAGAATCATTCCTTTTACATTAAAATCATCTTTTATACTATTATGAAAAGTTGTATCTCTTCTAGGGAACTCTCTGGAATATTATTTATGTTCCAACAAAATTTAGATTTAAATCTTAAGGATGATATTTGCCTTCTATTACATGAACTTTCTACCTGTAGTTTAGTGCAGTGTGTCTGTGCATGTGTGTGTGTGTGTGCATGTGTGTGTGTGTGTGTGTGTCTGTCTGTCTGTCTGTGTAAAACAGGTTCCTGACATGTTTGTTTTTCATTTCTGACAGTTAACATTATTGCACTCTGACAATTGGTTGTGTGTTACCATCTGTCACTTGGGGAATGTGTCTGTCAATTAGCACTTCTACAACACTATCTGTCGACCCACAAAAGTTACCAGGAAGATAACTTGAAAGCTATTGTCAGGAGGAAATTGAACTAGGTATTGAGTTCTTTGGAAGCACATTTATTTCACAGCATCTGTGTGTCAGGTAATGATGAATGCCCTTATTAACTTGGTGAGAAAGTAAAATTTGTCTCTAAAGAAACTTCTATAAAGTAGGCTATGTTCTTTCATCAGTGCCAATTTATTTATAATTTTTTTTATCAAATTCATTTATTTATATACAATGTTAAAGTATATTCAAGAAAAATCTCATCATAATATCCAAATCCCTAGATTAAGAAAAATACTCATTCCAATATTTAGTAAATGACTAATATAAAAATATCTAATATTCCATTTATTCTACTATAATCTAGCCCATGACATATGGAAATTAAACTATTCCATTAAACTAGAGTGAAAATTATTTCTAAAATATATTTCTTATATCATGATCAGATGTCTTTTTAAAGTTTATTTTAGAAGATTATCCTTGAAATTTTAGGTCAATAACAGCATCATACCTATATGAAGAATATATTTCTAAAACTTAAACACACTAGAGTACAGTGAGGCAGGTAGAAAGGAAAATGAGTTCTCAGTTTCCCTTTCTTTGGTTTGTGTAAATATGCACTCTATATATTTTGAAACTCAAAAATAAAATATTTTGCCAAAACCGGTTTGGCTCAGTGGATAGAGCTTCGGCCTGTGGACTGAAAGGTCCCCTGTTCGATTCTAGTCAAGGGCATGTAGTTGCAGGCACATCCCCAATGGGGGTTGTGCAGGAGGCAGCTGATCCATGTCTCTCATTGATGTTTCTAACTCTCTATCCCTCTACCTTCCTCTCTGTAAAAAAATAAAAAAAAATATTCTTTAAAAATAAATAAATAAATAAAACATTTTTAGTTCCAGAGTGTCATCAATAAGCATCATTATTTACCTTTCCAACAGTAAACAGAATTAATTGGTTTATATATAATTGTGTTTTTGTGTGTATAAACATTAACTGGTATGCATATTAATGTATATACAGTTTTTGTTAAGTAAACATTGTCCTTTTAAGTTAATTTAATCAACTTTTATAATTTTCTATTAAACTTATTGTGCAGGTAAATACATATATGTATACACATATAGACATACATGCAGACAAATTTATGCATGCATGGGTGATTCTGTGCATATGTGTGTAAAATATATACATACATATAAATTTACTTAGCTGCAATATATGTTAGAAAAAGTAGAAAATGATTAAAATAGATTGCATTATTTGTACATCAAAGTCCATTTTGCAGGAGAACTGAATGTTTAGTAGTTAATATACAAGGGTTTTGAATTAAAACAATGGCTCAAATCCACCACATGTTAGCAGTGTAATACAATTTTTTTTTAAACATCTAGGTTTTAGGTCCCTAAACTATTAAATTAGAATGAGAATATTCAAATGAGTATTCAATAAAATAATAAATAACATGTGCCTAACTAGAAAATGGCATGTGGTATAAACTGAGTCAATGTTAGCCAAAAGTTGATGAAGTTGTTTTATACTTCTCAGGTACTTCTAAATATTAAAATGTACTATTAGTATAAAGCAGTAAACTAATTTCTTTATAACAAGATTGAATCATCTGATTCATATATATCTTTAGATTTCATGACAAATGATTCAACATAAGTATTTTTCATTCTCCTCTTGCTGGATAATGAAACTGAATCCCTAAAATCTTTGATGAAGAAAAATGTAATTATTTTCAACATTTTATAGTAACTGAGTTTGAATGCTTGAAAACCTCTCACTTCATATTGAATATTTTTTGTTGTCAACTAAAATCTGGTACCATTGCCAACAAACCAAATGTTTTTTCCCATGAAAATCTACTGAGAGCAATGAGGCAAGCATTTAGTGAGTCATACTTGATATTCTTCACTTAGTTATGGAAATTTGAAAGTAAATTGTAATTTTTAATGTTCATATTTTAGAATACTCATTTATGACAAGCTTCTAGGACTCTTTTATATGTCTACTATTTTTTGTTATCAGGGGAAGTATTTATACTTTTAAGTGCAAAGTAATATGAGGAAGTATTTCCAATAAGACACAAAAGAGAAATTGTTGCCTTCTAGATCATTTTGAGATTTTGCCCAATATTATAAAACACAGGATTTAATTCCAAATGTGGTCTGAGGTTCTTCCAAGACAACATCCCTCCACTTTTTTCTTTTTGTCAATTAGTAAAGCAATTTTAAAACATATCTGGCTTGACCAAGGAATACATTTTTTCTTAGAGAAAGAAACAGCAGAAATTATTGGGTCAGGATATATGCATACTATGGTGTCATCTCACAGACACAAAGAGAACAAATGAATGCATATGGGCTAGGAGGGAATAATAACATAGCATGTTATGAAGGGGAAGTGATTGGTCAAGTGTTAATTTCTGGGCCTAATTTTTCACCAGATGGGCAACTCCCTTAAACATAGATCTGTTAAATTCCAGAAAAATTACTTATGGTTTGAAAAATTAAAGATTTATGGATTTGGAAGCTACTAGAAATAAAATTTAAAAAAATCATGAAATACCCTGCACTAAGCAGGTGGGAAAAATACATTTTTATTTGCATATGATGAAGGCAGAAATAATAATATCAAAATGAAAGCTTCCTAATATCTATTATGACATATGGTATGATGGTTTTTCACTAATTGTTTGCTTAATCATTTTTTATATATTGAAACTATTTAGTTGCTACAATTCCCCCCCCTCTTTTGAATCTCTCTCTCTCTTTCTCTTCCTCTCTCTCTTTTCTGATTGTGTAATGGGAGATCACAAACCTTGATAGCCAAGAATAGATTGTTGAGATACAATGAATAAAAGCAGAACAAAATTGGAGTGACATCAGCAAAAAAACACACAAAATAGATGGTTCCTGCTTGTTACTTTCTGTGCTGTAAAAACTAGACTTTTCGCATAGACTCAGAATTCCATGTCTTCTACCAGCAGATTAATTTGTAAGCTTACCTTTAAAGCAAAATATCAGACTCTTTATACTTTCTGACAGATTTGCCAATCAGAATGGGATTCTTTAAGAGATAGGACTTCCTGGAATAAAAAGGAAAAAGTCCCTGTGGACTAGATTCTGTGATGTGAAGATTCCCTGAAATCCGATAAATGCTGTCACCCAAGTGGTGGTGGTGGATATGGGAGTAACAAAGTTTCCTCATTGTATTACCTGTTAATGAGTATTGAAAGGATGAACAGCGTAAGAAGAACTGAAGCAAGGTGCCCAGATAGTAGTGGGGTTATTGCTTACTATCCTTTAAACAGGCAAGGAAAGAGCCATTGTCATCACATTGGAACAACACATGTCCCATCCCCACTTAGGGCAATTTGGCTATGTGTATGCTGATCACAGGAATCTCCAAAGCAATGATAAAAATACCTGTAAACACCTCTGGACATCCTCCCCATAGTGCTTACTTAGTTATTTCAAAAGGCAAATTAGTTCCTCCCACTAGTGGTGTGCCATGTTGGGGTCACTGCCAGACTGTGACTCCCGAATGAGGTAAGTCACTTGGGGAGGATAAACATTGCAAAAACTATTTTCTTTCCAGGGACAACATGTGCACTTTAGAAACTGCTTCTTGTGTCAAAGCCAAGCATAATGTTTAATGTGCCACCTTGCCAAAAACATAGTGATTTCTACCATAGAAATATTGTAAAAGATATTCAAATTTATAAGGAAACTCCATTGAAAGTCATGTAGCCCCAGAAGTTGGAAGACATTTCTCAAAAATGCAGCTACCCTTGTTTGCTCAGTGAATCTAACTAGAGTATTAAATAAATCATTATCCTTAAAATGGGGATGAACCAATTAGAAAAGCTGAAATCATCAATAAAATCACATCAACCATAGAAGGCATTCAGGTCAGCCTTTGCTCCCTGGCCAAGGTTGCAATGAATGATAGAATTGCTCTAGATGTCCAAATTCAGGTCAAGGCAGTATCTGTGCAAGAGCTAATGTAATTAATGCATCAGGCCAAGTGGTAAGATAAATTAAAAAAAAATGTAAAGAAGAATTCCCTGATTTTTTTCTTTAGATACTCAGGTCCAGAATCCTGAGAATCTGTTTAAGTTCAGTACTGTAGGGTGGCTCTACTTGATGCTTGGAATCCTGTTAATAGTAACCTAAAATGAATATTGTATGAGACACACTGAATAGATTTGGCACCAGACACTATTAAATTAATCAGAGCATCTGCCCGAGTGGAGTACTTATGGGAAAAATAGCCAGACACCCAGATGTGCTCATTACTGAGGGGTGTATACTGTTGGGAGATAATCCTTTTTGGGTTTTTCATGTTCCTGCCTCTCTTGTGAAAGGAACCCATGACTGTGTTTATTCAGGACTATTTTTTAATGTTTATAATGAAAATAATCTTTAAAGTTGAAAGTAGTGATTCAATAAGAAGCAAAAGATAGATTTGCTTACATAGAGTCTTGGAATATAGATATGATAACTTTCTCCAAAGCAAAGGAGGAAGGCATTTTTATTCTCTAGTATACCAAAAACCTGGTCTCATGTTAAAGCCAAGGACAAACATGCTTACTGAATATTCTAAAAGATTTGGATTCTAAGGCCAGAGTTATTTTTTTACAGCAGAGTCCACTGCATGTGGAGGAATCCATCTGAGCCATTGAGTTGCTGTGGTGGCACTTGCAGATAATGAGGACTGACACGTATGCTGATGCTCTTTGTGTTTGCTGTTCTGTGACTAATACAGTTCTATGTCTTTGATCTAAGAGTTTTATTCCTATTGGACTCCATGGAACTGTGGCAGGCTAAATGTAAATTTTTAAGTAGACTAAAATCTCAACTCTTTCATACTTCTTGATAGTCTTCTATATCATTCAGAGAAAAGTATTTTCCCTTAGGAAATGTTTTTGACAAATTTTTTAAACTAAATAGTCTATTTCTATTTTAACAAAGATGTTCAATGAAACAGAATCTACCACATGTCCCTAGACATATTTTCTCTTAAGTCCATTGGTGAAGTGTTTTCATAGATATATTTCAAATATTAAATCATTCTTTTATTGCTAGGATAAACCCTACTTGATCACAGTATATAACTTTGTAATTTCATTGATTATTTCATTTAATTAATATGTTCATTAGGAGCTATGCTTCTATTCTGAAAATTTTTTATCTTTCCATATATCGGCTTCCCTACTCATAGAGGGATGGCTCTTTTGGTAGAAAAGGCCTGTGGAACCTGACTTTACTTTCAAAACTGTGAGACAAAGATAATACTCTATTTTGGGAGAATTTTCAGAAATAAATGCCACCATAAATAATTTGAAAAGTACAGAAACGGGGACTCCCATTATATCCTAATTTATCTCACTTGATTATCCCTTGAATATGTGCAGATTTTATTATTTAACCTTGCATTTACTGTTCAAGGTATTACCTCTTATCTGGAAAAAAAATCATATCCTTGAATTTGATATGCAGCTATGTTTTCTTTTTCTTTTTTTAAAATATATTTTTATTTATTTCAGAGAAGAAGGGAGAGGGAGAGAGTGAAATATCAATGATGAGAAAGAATCACTGACCAGCTGCCTCCTGCATGAAATCCACTGGGGATCAAGCCTACAGTCCTGGCATGTACCCTGACAAAGGATTGAATCATGACCTCCCAGTCCATTGGTTGATGCTCAACCACTGAGCCACACAAGCCTGGCTATGTTTTCCTTTATAGCTCTTGTATAGGTCAGTGTTCTTCAAAGAAACACAACCAATAAAATAGGTATATACAATACATAAAATATTTTTTAAAAGCGCTTGGTTTATTATTATGCAGGATAAGAAGTCATATGATCAGCAGTTGGCAAGTTGAAGACCCTAGTGATCTTTAGAGCAGCATAGTTTTTATCCCAGAACAGATACCTGAAAACCAAGGGAACTGGTGGTGTAAGTTCCAGTTGAGGCCAGAAGACAGATTTCCCACCTCAAGCAGTCAGGTAGAGCAAAACTGAATTATCCTTTTTTCCAACATTTTATTTCATTCCTGATCCTCAGTGGATTGAATCATGCCCAATCACAATAGAGGACCAATTTGCTTTCCTACTCTACTTATTAAAATGCTAATCTCACCCAAAACACCCTCACAGATAACCCAATATCTGGGTACCTTATGCCTCAGTCAAACACACAAAATTAACAATTAAATCTGTACTAGTAAAACATGAAACACCACATGTGGTAGTGAAAGGTGGACTTTCATAGCAATGTAACTTCCTGGTCTTACCTTGAAGACATATCAACTGTCTTGGTTTTTGCGACATCTTAATTAATAATCACATTTATTATCTCAATATCCCAGAGAATATAATATTGTTCCTCAGCCCCATGTATGCTGTAACAGTCAAAGTTTAACCAGAGAGACAGAATAAGTAGGTGATATACATTAAGAGAGCTATTGTAAGACCTTGACTTAGTGTGATCATGCGGCTAGGCAAATGTAAAATCCCTAGGACTGGCTGTCAGAAAAGACAACCTGGAATTTGAAGGCCATAGCTGAAACTGCTATCCACAAGCAGACTTTCTTCTTCAAGGAAGCATCAGTTCTACTTTTTAGCTGGTTGTATTACACAGATTATCTAAAATATCTGCCTTCAAACTGATTATGGATTTTAATCGCACCTATAAAATATCTTCACAGCAACACCAGGAATAGTGTTTGATTGAATAACTGGGGACTGTAGGTCATTTTGAAGATAACACATCAAAAGTGGCCATTATTTATATGTTAAGTATGTATTTTATGGGTGCTAACTTTATTCCATTTCTCTGTATTTATGTAAAAACCTGGTGGCTACTAATTTATTCTGAGGCATTAATTTAAGTCCAAAGTATTATTATTATTATTATTATTTTTTTTTTTTTACCAATTAGAGCATTCACCTTCTGCCTAATGTTTTTCACATCATATTTAAAATTTTCACATATAAATATTACTGTTGTATTTTGATATTTGCATAGGATATCATATTCTGTTCCTATATTATCAACCAAGGAAATGAAAACAAAAATCAGAAATGAGAAATTAAAACAAACTGATATTTTGTTTGTGGTTATCTCTCATAGCAATGTCTTTCTGGGTTTTGTCTTTTCTTAAAATTTCAGGATTTTATTTATCAATTAGTGGTCCAGTGCATGAAATTTGTGCACAGTGCGGGGGGTGGAGGGGCGGGGAAGGGAGGGCATTCCCTCAGCCTAGCCTGCACCTCTGCACCTTCTCCAATCAGGAAATCCATGGGGGATGACTGACTGCTGGTTTAGGCCCGATCCCTCTAAACTGGCAATTGGACATCGCTCTCACAATCTGGGACTGCTGGCTCCTAACCACTCACCTGCCTGCCTACCTGTTCACCCCTAACTGCCTCTGTGTGCTTGCCTGATTTCCGTAAACCCTTTGCCTACCTACCAGATCACTGCTAACCTCTCTGACTGCCTGCCTGATCGCCCCTAACTACCTCTACTTGCCTGCCTGCCTGACTGCTCCTAACTGCCCTCCCCTGCCAGCCTGATCACCCCTGACTGCCTCTACCTCAGCCCTACCATCATGGCTTTGTCCAGAAGGCTGTCTGCAAGGTCTTCCAGTCTAATTAGCATATTACTATTTTATTAATATAGGTAGATTATATAGGATAGAATTTCTTAAATGGGTGGAAAAGCCCTTTTCAGCAGGAGGAAATCTCTTGGCAGACAAAAATACATAATCCCTATATCTGGACAGATAGCCAGTCATATGCACTATATTACCAAAGTGGTCATTAAAAAAAATCGAATCACTTTATTACACCTTACACCAAACAGCTGTTGCCCTTAAAACCCCTCCTCAGTTCCCTCTTTAGGTTCTGCCTTTGCAGTTCATCCAGATTTGATTCTGATTAGCCTCTTTCTATGCCAGTCAGCATCAAAAGCCCTGCCTCCTAGTCAGCCATTGGCTCTTCGCACTTCACCCAGATTTAATTCTGATTAGTCAGTTTCTATGTCAGTCAGTGTCAAAAGCTCCATCTCCTGGGAAGCCATTGGCTCCTTACAGTTCACTCAGTTTGGTTCTGATTGGACGGTTTCTATGTCAGTTAGTGTCTACAGGCCTATCTCATGGCCTGATCAGAGAGGTGGGGCTTAACAGCAGCTGAGAGAGAGAAGAGAGATAGCTACTGGAGAGATCCAGAGGGGGGGGGGGGGAGGGGGGCAAGGCCTGATCAGCAGCTGCCACAGAGGCTGAGGATCAGACCCTGCTCTCTCTCCGAGCCTCACCAAGCAGTCATGCCTCTCTCTCTCTCTCTCTCTCTCTCTCTCTCTCTCTCTCTCTCTCTCTCTCTCTCTCTCTTTCTCTCTCTCTAGGCTTCAGCAGCAGCCTGGGGCAGATGCTGATCAGCCCCACCTCTCTCTTTCTCTGAGCAATTCAGCCTGCTCACCAGTCCCTGCCCACCTGAGCTTGCTGCTAATGCAGGTTGGCGTTTGGTCATCCCTTTGGTCATTTTGGATGTTATGGATTGTGGCTCTTTATATATATATAGATAGTTATTGTAATGAATGTAAATACTCATATTTTTCAGAGCATACTGCAGGGATAAGAGCCCTGAAGTTAGTGAGTTTTTCATATCTGAAACAAGGGCTCAAACCTGTAATGTTAACTCCTTACTCTGCATAGAGCACCTCAATTTATACATACCCTAAAAACTGATTTTTGCAAATTTTTTTTTCTCATTCAGTTATAATTGTACTGTTTGAAAAGTGAAGTGGAGGAGAACTGGCAACAGAGGTCAGATAGCTTGTCTGCACTGGTGGTTGTCAGATCCTCCCAAGACAAGCACATTCAACACAGTCACTATCCTGCTCCAGTGCCCTTAGCTGACTTAGCTTCTTTTTAAAAGAAGAGGTAATCACTGATCCATGCAGGCAATGTGGGCAAACAAAGGATACTATCAGGACACTCTTTCTTGCCCCATTTCTTAGTTGGGGCATCTGGTTTGCTCCAACTTCAGGCTCCTTTATATTTTTAAAGGACAAAAACATCATACAGAATCACAAGCCAATATTTTCTAATATTCTGAATAAAATAGTTGTATAGGCTGGAAAATGAAAATTTTGCCTGCTATTTTACAGATTCATGTACTAGTACTATGAGCTATTTTAATGATATTTACAGTCATGTCAAAATGTAACATGTTGGAGAATCAAGTTTAATTTTAAAGTTATATTTCTACTTTGTTCTACTATGGAATACTTCATACTTGTTAAAGCACTCAGGAAATGAAGCAAACAAAAGTTTTAATATTCTAAGTTTTCTTTAAGGGAAACTCATTTATTTTCTTAGAAAACTACAATTCATTTTTAATGTATATACTGATAGATTATATTCATGACTCCAGACTAAGAGATTGGCTCTGCAGCACAATATGCATGAAATTGATCATCCTCCCTAGACACCTATTCACATGCTATTATCTTCTCTCTTCAATCCCCTACCACAGTTCTTTCTCACCTTTATGTTTTGATCCCTACTGTATTTGCCTTCCACTTTCAAAGACCTTAACTCTAGAACTCATCTCTTCAGGATTTTGTCACATTTCAAAACAAATTTAAACCATCCCTTGCAAATTTATAAATGGCTGTTAAAATTAAAAGTTGACAATATAACCTATATAACGGTTCAATCAAAATAATTTAAATGTGAGAATTTCTGGAAACAGAACTGTTCAAGGATGCTGTGATGCTTGGAGATCTTCTCAGTTACAGTGATATGGCAGCATTTAACTGTTCAAAGCCATGACTGTGAAATCCATGAAATGGAAAATAACTCATGATAATGCAAGCAGATGGACTAGTACTAGTAAAAGAGTAGGCTACGTTATACATGGAATATCACTAACATTATTATAATAATACAAATGTTAACATTTTAGTGATTACATTCAATTTGAGATATGCAGTTTCCTCATAGATAGCTACAAGTACTTGTGATTAAGTAGATGTTTTCTAATGACTGAATATTAACTCACAAGGTAGATTAATAATGACATATGCATTTACCTGTGGTACACAAATTTGACAAAATGGCTTTTTTGTGAAACTATTTTCACTGCAAGAAATATATTGCAATTCTTAATATGAGTTTATGAATATAGGACAGACATGATACTTAGCAGTTACCAATGAAATCATTCATAAATTTTAATAAATATTAAATTTAAAAATGATTTAATTTTATTAATTTTAATTATATAAGTAATAGATGAATATGTTCTCCCTTCTAACATATGCATATTTTTAATAAAATTAAAATTACTCCTAATTATCATTCCAGGACCTGGTAACCTCTCTTCCTCACATGAGATCACTATTTTTTGAATCATGCTTGACTGAATTTTGAACTTTTACCATATTTAAAAGATTATAAAAATTATAGGTAATATCTTATCTAATAAAAGAGCAATATGCAAATTGACCATCCTTCCACTACACTCACATGCCACGCCCACCAGCCAGTTAGAACAAGTATGAAAATTAACCCCAACCAAGATGGCTGCAGCCACAGAGAGCCGGAGTGAGGCTTGGGTTTCTCTGGAAATGGAAGAAGCCAAGCTTTCCGCCTGCCCTGGACTGCCTAAGCCTCCACCCAAGACTACAGATTTTCAATTATAGAAGGTAAACAAATCCAAACAGAAATGGTGGCAGTCACGAAACAAGCAGCTGGCCTGGCTCTGCTCCAGGCTATAAAGTTTCAGTTGTAGAAGATAAATAAATTCCAAATACCAGTGCTTCCACTTAGGTCACCAGATCCCGAAGACATCCCTCAAGGGGTCCCAGATTGGAGAGGGTGCAGGCTGGGTTGAGGGACACCACCACTCCATACCCCCAGTGCATGAATTTTATGCACTGGGCCTTTAGTTTTCTATAATTTTCTTTATCTTTTCAGATAAATGGTATTTTATTTTAAAATATGCTAGAGTGTATTTGTTTTTAACCAACTGGTTTTTATTAAACATGAAGATTGAAAATTCCTTTATATATACTTTTTATTAGATTGTAGCAATGCACTATTTAATTGTAACATTGATTTTGAATGGACATTTAGATTGTCATTTTTTAATGTAATCTAATATAAAATTAACACCTGGGCCATCATATGTATAGTTAGAAATTTCTCAAAGTTAGACATTTGAGGTAGAAATTCTTGGCTACAGGTAGGAACATTCTGGACTACAGATAGAAACATTCTTAGTTTTAAGTGATGGCACTCAGCTACTGTGATATTGTGATTTATTGTATAATAATAAATAGTTACTTGATCTACATCTCTTTTCATGGTAGGACCTTTTAAGGACCTTTTCATATAGGTCCTAAAAACCCATATGATTTCCTAAGCAATAAATTTTAATATTTAAAGTTTTTGTCTTTAAATAGCTATAGTTCCTGTTTATAGCTCCTTTCAGAGTAATAAGGGTGGAAGTGGTTGTTTTTTTATTATTATTATTCATAAGAAGCTCCTTTTCACTACTGAGTTTGTGTTAATGAAGTGACATTTGGAAAGGATTGGGACTTATTGCCTGGGCAACCAACCCTTTGATTAGAGGATTAGAACTTTCAGCCCCACCCCTCACCTCTGGGAAGAGGAAAAATGCTTGAGGTATAGACAATAATTTTATCAATCATGTTATTAGTGTGATGTCTCCATTTTTTAAAAAAAGGGGGGACTAATTAAAGGGTTTTGGAGAACTTCCAGATTGATGACCATGGAGGATGACCTACCCAGAGAGAGCATAAGATCTCTGCATCCCTTTCCAAAATTCTTACCCTGTGCATCTCTTTCATCTGGCTGTTCGCGAGTTACATTTTCTGAGCCATTCTAGCAAATAATAAACCTCATGAGGGGGGATTCATGGGAACATCTGGTTTATAGTTAGTCAGCCTTCCCATGTTGAATCTGACAATATTTACAGGTAGCTAGTTTCAGAATTGAATAAGTTGTAGAAAAACCAACTGTTGTTAAAGAACTACTCTATGTGACCCCACACCTTTGTGGTATGGAAGTATTTAATAAGTAGAGGAAACAATTTTGTTTTGTTTTCTGAGTAGAAGCTTCTTCCTCTTCAGCTACCCATTACATTGATGTATACATCCTTATTCCCAAAAATGATGAATCAAAATTCCTTGTCCTTATGTTGCCAAGTCATGTTTTCATTGCCTAGGTTTTATATACCTGATGAGTACAATTTAAAAAAATAATTTTTAACATTCAGGATTTTAATTTAATTCAGTATCCCCTATGATGCTATGCTGATGAAAAGTGACATTTTTTTCATAGTAATTATCAAATCTCTTAAAAAATATCTCATAATATAGGTTTGACTTTCTTTCTTTAATGTTCCTAAAGAGTAAGATGTTCTTTTTGAATTCATGAGACCATGTATTTGGCTATAAAGTTTCAGAGTTATAATGGTGACAACATCCCTCTGTCTTCATACTTGGATCCAAAAGAGATATTGTCTCTGGTACTAGGGGAATTCTGACAGGATGAAGTGAGACTAATATTTAAGTTTAAAAACCTTAAAAGGTGTATTAGCATAATTTACTAGAGTGTGACCATGAAAATTTATTTCCAATTAATGAGAATTCAGTTTCTATTATCAAAATTCATCAACATTAACACTAGTGTTTTATTTAATATTTTTAGATTGTATCAAATGAAGTATGTCCATATTTTATTTTGTATTTAGACTCTCCAGTGCCTACAGACCTTGAATTTCATATAGAGGTCTGTCGGCACTGGAGAGTCTAAATACAATTCCATCAGGATTTCTTTATTTGAAAGAAAACATTACTGTATTTATTTGGAAGAAGGGCATTAGTGAGAATCTTTTATCAAACAAAGCAAGTTAATGGAATGCCATTAAAAATGTTCTGATTTAACTCCATGATATTACATTAGGGCATCCTCAGAAATGGACTTCTTTGTTTATATGAGGCATAAAGACATTGTTAAGCCCACAACCTACCTGCACTAGGGATTCACACATACTCTCTCTTACTGAGGCTAATAAAAGCATTTGCTTTATTCTTTTATTTTAATTAGGTGTTTTTTCCTTTGGTCTCCTCTAAGGATTCTATCACTTTATAGTATTGGCTCCAATTGACATTTTGTTTGGTGTTTCATAGACAATGAGGAAAAAATTGTAATTCAGAAAAATAATGAGGAAACTATCATCATCTACCAGTAGAGAGGAGCATGCCCCTGGACACAGACACACACAATTAGCTGCCAGATCACTAGCATTTTCTCCATTGATCACAGTCCCTTTTCAGAGTTCCCAAGTGATCAGTACAAGATATGCTAAGAAACAGTTTATAGAATGTCCATTTTGGAATAAAAAAAAAAATAATAAGGTAATTCCAAAACTTTTAAAATTGACTCCCAGAGTAAATTTCTGAAGTTTTTTTGTTTTGTTTTGTTTTTTTTTTTTTACTTGATTTTAAGCAACTAGAATCTGATAAGGAGAAAATTTCTTATTCAAGTCACTCTGATCAGTAGTAAACTTCCTTGAGGCTGGTTCTTTCTTCTTGAAATCAGCCATTGAATCAACAATACTTGTGTACTAAATAAATGTATATGTTACAAATATAAAGAAAAATTTAAAATCTATAAGAGAGGAACCAAAATTATGACATAGGTAAACACTAATACTTGCTACCTCCAACAACCACATCAAAATTACAATTAAAATACAGAACAACCATTATTTAGACCCACCTGAAATCTGGCTGAAAGGAAGTACTACAAATAAAGAAGAAAACAAGAAAGTACATCAAGACTTGTAGGAGTGGTGATATGGAATAGGCTAGTGACACCCAAGTATGGTGTGTTTTTATTTGGGAGGAAGATTTCCACTGCAAGGGCCTCCAGTGAAATGCAAGGTGTCCCAGACACATACTAGACTCCCAGTTCCAAGTTACAGAGCTAGGAAGAGAAGTCCTCATAACTTTGGACTATGAAACCAGTAGGAGTTTTCACTGAGTGACCCGGAATCTGCTGGAGACCCAGGCAGTTCCTCTTAAAGACCCGGCACACAAACTTACACACTCACACTTTCTGAGTTCCAGCACTAGGGCAGCAGATTTTGGGGATCCAGTAACATACAGGAAGGAGCTTGATTGTCTGGCATTGGGGAAAAAACTGGGGAAAGCCTTCTCCCGGACAGGAGTGGTTGCAGGGGTCATTGTCCTGTGCTGGGACTTGCCCCTTTGCAGAGCTGACTGGCAGCCATTTCTGAGTTTCTGTCAATCTGGCTCACTTTGGTGATTCCTGAGATCCCACCCCATTCAATTTGCAGCTTCTTTCAAACTATTTGAAGCTTATTTTCTATATGAATGGCCTATCCTGGCTCAAGCTTCACTTTCCTAAGATCTCTCAAACAAGAAGCAGCTGGCATAAGTGTGCCCCATATCCATCAATAAGATGCAGCAGTCTGCCTTGATTCACAGCTTGGCCTCACCTGGGCACTTTGAAGCCAAACATAAGTATAAGCCATATGTAGATTACTCTTTTCTTTAAAAAAACAAACAAAACACATATATATCTTATTGATTTTTCACAGAGAGGAAGAGAGAGGGATACAGAGTTAGAAACATCAAAGAAACATCTATCAGCTGCCTCTTGCACATCCCTAACTGGGGATCTGACTGCAACCACGGTACATGCCCTTAACCAGAATCGAACCTAGGACCTTTCAGTCCACAGGCTGACGCTCTATCCAGTGAGCCAAACTGGTTTCAGCCTGCAGATTACTCTTTAACTTCTCCTAGTGGCTTCAGACAGTGGGAAAACTGAGAATATATACAGAACTAATGTACAGCATGATGACTACAATTAATAATGCTGAATTATACACTGAGTGGCCAGATTATTATGATCTCTGAATGCACAATAATCTGGCCATTCAGTATATATCCTCCTATATAATAAAAAGCTAATATGCAAATTGTTCCCTTGACTAGGAGTTTGACCAGCAAGCAGGCCGGCCAACTGCACATGTTCCCTCCCCCTGGCCAGGCTGGCTGAACCCTACCCATGCACGAATTCATGCACTGGGCCTCTAATACACATATACATACATGCACACACACTCTGAGTGGCCAGATTATTATGAGTTCAGAGATCATAATAATCTGGCCACTCAGTGTATACTTGACCTTTGTCAAGAGAGTGTTAGTAATTTGCTTGGAAAGTTACCACACACACAGAGGTAATTATGGTTAATTTGTTAATTAGGTTATGTTAATCATTTAAACATATACATATAATATACATATGTATATGTATATCAAAACATTACCCTACAACCTTACACCTTAAATATTTGCAATTTTCAATTGTCAATCAGATCTCGACAGACCTGGCAAAAAAATATAGACCTCAAAATATATTCAACTAAACAAGTAATAATAGGCATTCTTGTTTTAAACAGTCACAAATTTTCTGACATTTACTTGAGTATGAACTCCAACTTATTTTTTATCATTATTTTCTTTTTAACACTATTGTTTGCATGCAAATAGTTTATCAAAAATGATACCATGGTATATGGTTATTTGGTTGTTATCCTCAAAATACATAAATCCATGGACCTGGAAGAAGGAATGTCAGCTAATAAATTTTGAAGACCCATATTAAAGGGAAAGAGATTTTACAGTGCTTTCTGTTATTTTTCTTTACGTTGAAATAGGCATTGCCCACCTTTCCCTCCAGGTTCAATGTTTCTGTTTCCAAAGTGGGTTTTCACTTTCTGTGAGTTAAAAGCTTTTATGATAAAGAATACTCATAGTAAAACATGATTTGGAGGGAAGATTTTTCAAATTAGTATGTAATTACAAATATAAAAATAATAAAATATAATTTCCTAATAATTATTTTTAACTCCTGAGTGCTAAATATTTGACCAACAAGCAAGACAATTATTGTGATGATGTCAGTGGTTTGGCTATCTAGTCCATAAGTTAGAATGTATATTACCGTAAAATAAAAAGAGTCTGATATCTGGTGCTACGGTATGGAAACATTATAAACATAGAGGGTAAATTAAGGTAGTATATAAGCAAAAAGTCTGTTTCAAATTTAGAAAGAAGCTGGGAATCAACAAGTAAATGGATACTCTAGTATACATATAAGATAAACAAATAAATCAAAGGGGCATTTAAATAACCCAGTACTTCAGGAGAAAAAGTCATATTCCACTTGTACTCTGAGGCTAAATTGTACTGAAAATTTGTTGTTTTTTCAACAAAATCTATGGCTCTATACAGGATTCAGGCAGGGCCATAATAACTAATGGGTTGCATTAGCATGACAAATGGAGGGGGACTCCTGGGTTTTCAATGGAATAGACATTTAATCTGTAATTTTTTTTTTCAAATACCATTGTAGGATCAGGACAAAATCTTATTTCAATAAGGACTTTCTTCTTATAAATTATTTAATTTAGAAGCCCATTTACTGCAGTTATAGTGCACCAGTATATAAAGAAGCATAGGAGACTTACAAAAGCCTAACCATCCACAATGTGACTTGATTGAAAATTGAAATGAATATTTGAAATACCTTTGGTCAAATTGGGTAATTATAGTGATTAAATGGCTTGAATTATAAACTCATTGTGATTTAAACTTTAATATACTAAATAGATTGTTGAGATATTATAAAGATAAGGTTTATGGGGTGGGAATAACATTTGAACTTGCACACACTTCTTTCCTAGTTGCTAAGTTACTTTTTTAGTCCTTTTTCTCCAGGATATCCTATAATACCTAGGCCAAATTGCCTTCATGAGTTTCAGAAGAATTCATTGCAAAGTTACAACACGTCAGTAGTTGTAAATGTAATTGTCTGAAGTCCTAAAGAAAGGAATGAATGATGGGATGAGTTGTTCCTTCTCCTATCCTGTCTAAGGTAGGATTCAGTGTTTCAGACTTTTGAAGCTCAGTGAACCAGAGGATGAGAGAAATCTTTAGGATTACATTTATCTAGCCCTACCCCACACAACAGGAACAAGACAAATGTGTGCCTGACCAGGTTCATACTGCTATTGTTTCTGCTTCCTTGGTTGGTAGTCTTGTTGAAATAGTTGATCTTACTTCCAGGAAAGAGAGAGAAGTTGGGGAAGATATGGGTAAAACTTAATGATAAATGAAAATAAGAGGAAAAGCAGTCAAAATAGCATTTCTTTGATGTGTTTTTATAGTTTAAGAGCATGAAAATAATATTCTGTTAGCTATGCTTTTAGATGCCCAGAAAATAAAGCTATTTCTTTCTATAAACTTCACCATTACTGAAAATTGGGGCAATAAATTAGAATTTCAGAACACCTTAGAAATATTTAAGCCAATTGACTTTATGAGGCCGTTTAAATAATTGGAAAATTCATTTTCAATAAACATTTGGAAGGATTTTAATATGAAAACGCTCTTTGGCTTTAATTTTATCGGTTATGTTTATTATCAACAATACATCCTGAGAGACACATGAAAGAGTTTTGGCCACTAAAATAATCACAGCAGGATTTATTAAATATTGGAGCTACTAATTACTGTACAGCTATTAACATGGGTAATAACTATTTGAGAAAAATGTCCAATTTTGATGAGTGAAGATTGTTACACATATGCTCTGTCTCAAAATAATGTGCTGTAATGCTTATAGGCCTTGTTTTTATAGATCAAAAGCAAAGGCCAAGACACAAAATGTTTGGCAAATCAAAAGTTATATGTGCCCAACCATAGGATGCAGGCTTCATGCCCATAGTTAAAACCACTGACATTTACTGAGGTCGGCAATGGAAAACCCTTTGGCACATTTAAAATAAAGTACATTTAGAATTCATTTATAGTCACATAACTTTCTGTGAGAAACAATCCATGTGTGTTTTATACAAAGTATATATCCAAATTGAACAGAAAATTAATATGGTCCATAAAATAACATGGGCCAGTGAGCCTGGCACTGGCCTAGCTCACATTGAGCAAGACAAATACTTACATTTCAGAAAATTTTCTAAGGAAAATATTTATTAACTTGGATACCTTTCATAACAGGATGCTATACTAGGAGGAAAATAAATTACTGTAAACATCATAGACTAATCATTTAAATTATTTAAAAATGAGTATAACAAATTCAACCAAAAAAGTAGATAATATGCTAGAAGATAGATTGGGGAAGAGCCTGTCCAATATCAGGAGGGTATTAAGTATGCTTAATCCCATGGAATTAACTTATCCCAAGGCAGTTTTCCAGGGATATTGGCCACAGAAATACAACATGTAAATCTTGTGAAAAACCATGGTTCTTCTGAGCCTTGGCCCCTCACAAATGATGGATGTAATTTATGTATGTGTTCTCCTGCAGCCAGGGACTCTCAGTAAACAAAAGAAGGCACGTCCAATTGTACAGCTGATAATTAAAAGAAATTTACTAAATTTCTTATGTCAGCATGTACTGATATAAGAAGATATAGGTATAAGTATATATCTGTGTATATATAATACTATATCAATATATACTGTATTGTGTTTATATGATGGAAGGATTCTGGCAATGCTCACCAAATATCTGGAATTTGAAACTTACTGAAACTTAATCTAAATATATGTTACATTCTACATTAATGTTTAGTGTATGGCTTAAGGTCCATTTTTTCTGGGAAGGAATAGTTATTTGTACTTTAAGTTAACTTGCTTATTTTGTAATAGCAAGACATTTTGTACATTAATTGTATTGTGTAATACTTATAATAAAATTAATGTGATTATTTTTTTTAAAGATAAAGATATAATGTTGAAAACAAATCAGTTTCCATATGACTCAGAAATGCCACTTCTAGGACTATATCCAAAAGAATTAAAAGCATATGACCACATAAAAACTTTTATATGAAAAGAGAAAAAGGATCAAGAGTCAGTCCTGAAGAAGTCTGAGGAAATACAGCATAAAGCATATGCAGATAGAAGACTGAATCTAGATCAGGAAAAACAAATGATAGTTTTTCAGTGAAATGAAAGGGAAGTATATAAGTATATTATAGTTGATGTAAAGCTGTTTTAGGGACACAGAAGCATGACATGAATGAAATTCTCTAATGGATATCTCAATATTAATGTCATATTACAGTGCCTGCAATACTGTGATATATTATAGAAATAAAAAGCCGCCTAAATTATGAAGTTGAGAAGAGAAATATAAATAGGCATATGTAACAAATTTTATATCTATTAACCTATTAATATCTTTAAGCATAATTACATGCATGTACATATATTTACATAAATATATTAAAATTATTTAATGAGAACAAAATTGCATGGGTAAATTTATTTAAAATAAAGTATTCTGACAACAAAAATTTTTTAACTATCTCATATAATACATTCCAGTTTGTTAAAATCATTCATTTAGTGTAAATCTTCATTATCTTTTAGCAAATTCTTAGTAAACACAAAGTAATAGTCCAGATAGAATAAATATTAAATAAAGGCATAAAATATCACAAGATATGGTTCTATCATATGCAACATTAGACACTACTTTTTCTAGTATACATATTTACTATTTTCAAAGTTGAATTTATAATTCTAAATGAAAAAAATATTTTAAATAAGTAAGGATACAACCTTAGCTCAGATATGTTTATTTTTATAAGATAAGAATTTAAATATCCTCCATTTCTTTTGGCCACCAATGTTCAGGTTAGGTAAATTATTGAGATCCATTCTTTATTACTACTATGATTGACTTGTGCATTAAATCTTTAATAATAGAAGCAAGCTTAGCAAAATACAAGAAACACAATCTATAAGAGAAACTAAAAAACATGACTAATTTGAAATGTTCCAAAGTAGTAATGGTATAAAATAATTCTATAAACATAAACTAGTTTGAATATTTTGAGCTATTGACCAAAGTTGTCAAACCATGTGATCTGAAGCAGACATGGGAGAATGGGCTTCTTTTTCAGTGTTGAGATATCCTACTTTGACCCCGCAGCTATGCATTTTGTATCCCAAGGAGTTCAGAATTTCAGAGTTAATAGCATTCCCTTTACAACAAGTTATGGAGGGAATTTTAAAAGCACAAATATTTGAATAAATGTAGACCTGTTTGCACTTGAATCTTGTGAAACCACAGTATATATTGGAGTATTTTTATATTTATTTCATAGATTAAAAAAATACAAATAAGAACATTGTTATATGCCAGGCAAGATGTTCAATATTGGATACCAGTGGGGATAGTTGATAGCTATTTCAGATATTGTGGATGTATATTACCTTTTTAAAATCTAGATTAAGAATAGTTTGTATATAATGTAAATTAAAAAAAAGGAGTATGATAGACACTTTTTTTTTAATTTCCTCAAATTAAGAACAAAACTTACTCCACATACACAGGATGTCCCCCAAAAATTATACATACTTTAACAGCTAGTAGCTTAATTTTGAAAATGAAATGTATTATAATAAACACTGCCTTTATAATTATTCAAAGTATATGTATACATTTTTGGGACACCATATATTTTAAATTTTAATTATTAAAATTGAATAACAGATAAGTTATCAATAAGAATGTATTTTATTATTTAGTTGTCATCAATAAAAACATTAATATTATTTTACAACTTATGTGATAAAAAACATAAATGGGCACAAAATTCAAAGCACAAATTAGCCACACCTAAATATACCATCATAATAATTCAAAAATGGCAGTTTCAAGTAAAAACAAAGCAAAAGAGCTACTGAAATAGTAAAATCGAGAAAGCTTGAATTCGTCCAGTATTATTTTATTTTGTTAGGTTAAATGTTAACTCTTTTCTTCTTTCAACAATCATTGGTTCAATTACATTAATCATTTTTTCTTCTTCTCCAATCTACTAACACGAAGCATAACAATGCCTTTTTAAAAAATATACTTTTATTGATTTCAGAGAGGAAGGGAAAGGAAGAGATAGATAGAAAAATCAATGATGAGAGAGAATCATTGGTTGGCTGTCTCCTGCATGCCGCCCACTGGGAATCAACCCTGCAACCCTGCATGTGTACTTCATGGGAATCAAACCCAGGACCCTTCAGTCCACAGGCTTATGCTCTATCCACTGAGCAAAACCGGCTAGAGCAGATTACAATGCGTTTATTAGGCATTTTGTAGGAGTATTGGTGTCTGAATTATATTTAATCACCGACATCAATTTGATATGAATAAAATACCTTCTACATTGAAATTGCCTAACCCTTTGTTATCTGAAAGGGCATTATTCACTTCTATTTTATTTCTTGAGAAAAATGTAATTCAATATATTCTCTCTATGCAAAATTATAAGCCATCATGCTGTGTTACCAAATAAGCCTTAATATACAATGAGTTTCAAAGGGGATACTAGTATACTAATGGAATTGGCTATACTGGAGTTCATAGGAACTCTTGGAAATTTTGTTTGTCTTTCTGCCTTTGGTGTTTATTTGTTTGTTTCTTTTTCTGAGGTAAAAAAAAAAGCACTGTCCCTTTTATAATTAATATAGTAGTATTCTTAAGAATGTAACCACAAAATATAGTTAATTCTAAATTTAAAAAATAAACAAGCAGAAGTAATGCACACACAATTCTAAACTGTAAAAATATTATTTCCTTTTTCCCCCCTTGTATTTCTGTAAATCTGAAGGAATTACTAAGAGGCCAATATTTTAGCTAAGTATATATTGAGAATATAACTCAGCAAGAATCCATCATTTAATTACAGGGCATAGATTATGGAAAGTACCAACTGTTAAGTCATTTTAATCTTTTACATATTTTATTAAGTTTCTAGTAGGTTACTAGAAATATCTCACTGCCTTGGAAAATGATGAAGACAACAATAAGTATAACTCATAGTTCTCTAGTTCAAGTAATGTCTTTGTGGAAAGCATTCAAAATATTCCCCAAACTTCAATAATAATAAATGTAACTGATTTCTGAGGAGCTTCCCGCAGACACTGCATCAGATTTCTATTTATATTTTGAGTGAGGCAAAACGTGTTCATCTAAAGTAGAAGTCTTCATTTATACCACTTATATTCTAAAACCCATATAAATAATCTGACCAGATTGAATTACAATATAAAATTTTGTTTTAATATGATCAGGCTTTATATATAAACATTTCTTTGATAACTTTTTAAACATATGTAAAGACAGGATCTCCTGGTTATGCTATTTGCAGGAGGTCCCTGTGACCTGGTTCAAAGCAATACTAGAACACATTTCTGAAATAAATTAATCTGACAACACAAAAAAATCACATATTAACATTGGATCAAATACATAGGAACCAAACAAATGGTGAAGTGCACCATTATATTTTAAAATAATTGATTAGGAAAAATAGTTAAATGACAAATTTTATTTTGTCTCTTTTCTATTTTGCACACTAATATGTAAATATTATAGAAATAGCTGAGATTTGTTATTTGTAAATGTATTGATAACTACAATGTAATATGTGAAAGTTACCTAGATGCACAACACAAATTTAAATTCTGGAATTTACATGGTCTAAACATGTTGGAGGGAAGACAAATTCAAAAGGTGAAATTAAAAAGGCAATTTTAATTTAATAAGGCAAGACCATCAGCTTGTTTTTCTTTTCTTTAGAAGGTTCTAAAAATAATATGAGCTATATGTAAAATAAAATATAATACATTTGAAAAATACTTGCACTTGTGAGACTAATTGAAAGAAAAGATCTTTAACTAAATGATAATGTTACTTGATCTCTATTCTAATGTATAACCTTGAGCAAGTCACTTAACACTACTTTTCAATAACTTATTTAAAAGTATATATATAAAATAATTAAATTAAATTTGGAGTAATTTTTCATCATGTTACATTACATATCTGAATTTATTTTTTAGAATGTAGTTATCATTATTCAATGTAACATGGCTTTGAATAAATAGGAATCTTCCAGAACTTAGATTCCAAGAGAATGTAAACTATTTCATTGTTCCTACTAGTTGTGAAGGAGTTTTCTGCTTCTCACATGTGAAGCATGGAAAATGCATTGCCAATGTCTTTATGTACCATCTAATCGTGGAGTGGATGAAGGCAGGAGGTGTCACAGTAGTGACTGAATTAAATCCAATATCGTTTCAAAATATGTTTTTTACTAGTTATTATACTATGTTCTGTTGTGAATCAGAATACACTATTGAGGAAGAGATGGATCCTATGCCTAAGAATTTGTAATTTAGGAAAGAAACTACATGCAATGTAGCCATAGTCAAGTTGAAATACATAATTTATCTTAGTGGTATAAGCAACATGCTGTGTTAGCAAAAAGAAAAGAGATGTTGTGGGAATGTAGGAATTAAATAAACTATTTTTATTTTGTCTTAGATGTCATTGACATACAGAGATTAGTGAATCAAAAAATAAATTTTAGACAGAGGGCCTGACAGAGCAGATTTCAGTGGGGAGTTTGGTTTTGCTTAGTATTTTATTCGAGAAAGACGAAGACTGACCAAAGATAGATTGAAACCACATTATATTATACTGAGTGCCATATTCTGAACAGGTCACTGATATTTCAGAAATATATGCAACACGATCAAATTTGTGGTCTAAAAATAATTTGATTATTAATGCATATGATGGACCTAAAAGAGAAAGGGAAAATAATGTTTGAGGGTTATTGGTATTTCTATGATTAGTTCAGTGTATTTTGCTATTGTCTTCCTAAGATGCTATTATGAGGGTATTTTGTGTTCTGTGATATATAACAACATATACTTGATAAACCCTATATCATTCGTTCAGAAATTCTTAAGGACTGTTAGTAAGATGGAAAACTAGAAATTATGAAATAGGAGTCCTATGCAATTCAGTCCTGAAACTTTTAGTATAGCACATTTATTGATGTACTTGAGACCATCAGTTTAAAAAATACTTGTCTAGTTGGAAGCACAGAAAGAAACTAGGGCATCAGTAACAGGAAGAGAGTAGAGACATGAATTCAGGCGATATTGTGAAAGTGCAATAGACAGGATTTAGCTATAGACTCAAGGTGGAAGATAGAGGAAGAAATTAAAGGCAATTTGATGGATCTAGCAAAAGCCTTTATAATAGCATCTATTTCAGAGTTATCTGAATCCTCCATAGTTTGCTACTTAGTCCCTGAAACTTGCTTATGTTCTTTAGAGGTGTGGGTGAGAAATATTGTGTTTTCCTCTTGATGCATAATGCAGAGCAGCAAATTCCTTGTGATATTTTAAGGTATAATTAGATTCCTATAATTCTTAAGAACAATAAGGGCAATTATATTCAGTTGCAAGAGAAACTACTTATTGAGTTAATAATATTATTATTTTACATTTTGTCCACTATTTATAGTATTCTGTATATAAAAAAATGCGTATCTGCATTCTGTAACATTTGATATGTGTTTTATGTTTCCTACCCATTATGTTTCCTCACCAATAGAAAATAAATTTTGTTCCCAAATAAAATTAATTTTCTTTCTTACTAGCTTCTTGTTGCAACACATAATACAGTTCTGGCCAATTAAATTTTTGCAGAAGCCCCGGTGATCCACTGATACATGTTGATATGTATGTATTTTGCATGTATATGTGTATACATATGCATGCATGCATTAACTATTTACCCACTTATCTATTGATATCTGTCTATCTATATCATCTAATATTCTTTGAGAGAAGACCTGTTGTGCTTAGTTATCTTTCTCCTTTTATATTTTTTCTAATTTGAGACTTGATTGCCAGTGATTGGAATTGAAATGACCATCTTGAGACCATGAGGAAAGTGCTAAAGGCTAAGAAAAATTCCAAAACTTTATGGATAGCTTAGCAACTTGGTGGTTAATTATACTTTTAAACAGCTTTATTGAGGTATAATTACATACAAAGAACTGTACATATTTAACATATACAATGTGATGAGATTGAACATATGCAAACCTATGATACCATCACCACAATCAAGGTAGTAGATATATCCAATACTTCCCAAACTTGTGACTGTTTGTATTTTTTTTTTTGTCATTTTTTTGGGGGGGGAGTGTTTGTGTATGGTAGGAATGCTTAACATAATTGCTACTCTAAAATAATTGTTAACTATAGGCATTATGTTAGATAGTAGATCTGTAGAACTTATTTTTTTATAATAAAAACTTTATACTCATTGAATAACAACTCTTCGTTTCTCCAAATCCCAGTACCTGACAATCATTATTGTATATATTATCTGCTTTTATTAGTTTGACTATTTTTGATACCTCATGTAAATGGGATGATTGAATATTTGTCCTTTTGCGACTGGCTTATTTTACTTAGCATAATGCCCTCCAGGTTTGTCAATGTTGACTCCAAAGGCAGAATGTTCTCTTTTTAAAGGGAGAATAATTTTCCATTGCATATTTATACCACTTTTCTTTTCTTTCTTTTTCTTTCTTTTTTGACTTTTCATCTGTTGATAGACACTTGGGCTGTTCCCATATCTTGGTGAGCATGACTATTGCTCCAATGAGCATGGGAGGGAAGGCAGCTCCACAGTCTAGTACAAGCCCACCAGTGGTTACCTGAATTTCACTGTAAAACATATTTTCAAACCAAATCATATATCCATTAGTGTTGAGAGTGTTAAATTAAACAAAATAGCATTTTTAGAAGCATCAAAGGGATATTTGATTTTTTTGTATTTCTAAATTAAATTTACTTTAAGAAAATTAATTTTACAATATTTTTATTTTATAATTTACTATATTTATTGATTGTGCATGGTACTCAAAGTAAAAGCAATATAAAATCAAACATTTCAAATTCTAGTTCTATTTTGTATATAAACAATTCTTATTTAGAGTTAATCAAGTGACCACACTATACAGAAGGGTATTGAAATCATAGTGAAAATATAAAATAATTCAGAAAATTATTCTGTTAAATTGTGCCTTAAAACAAGAAACTATATTTTGCAATAAATCACTCTGCTTCTGTAGCATTTTCTCTCCAAACTTAGGGATTAAATTCATCTTTTTTAAAAAATCTTTATTATCACTTTGCCTTTGTTTTGTGTATATTTTTATTTTTGTTGTTGTTAATCCTCACCCAAGGATATTTTTCCATTAATTTTTAGAGAGAGTGGAATGGAGACAGAGAGACAGAGAGAAACATCAATGGTGAGAGAGACAAATCTATTGGTTGCCTCCTACATGCACCCCTACCAGGCCCAGGAATAAAATCTGGGACCCTTCAGGGGCTATGTATATTTTAAGAGTTCATTGAAGTCCTATCATGATTTACCTTATACAACATATCCTATGAAATAAAGAGGCAATATGCAAATTGACTCTCATACTCTCGCACAATATGGAAGCCCCCATGTGGCCAAAGATGGCTGTCCCAAAATGTCCAGCAGGGGAAGATAGTTAGGGGTGACCAGTCCTGCAGGGGAAGGCATTTGGAGGCGACTGAGATGGCAGGGGAGCAGATAGGCATAGATCAGACTGGCAGGGGAGTGGCTAGGGGGTGATTAGGCTGCCAGGCAGGTGAGTGATTGAGAACCAGCAGCTCTGGATTGTGAGAGGGATGTTTTGTGGGATTGGACCTAAACTGGCAGTCAGACATTTCCTAAGGGGTTCCAGATTGGAGAGGGTGCAGGCTGGGCTGAGGGACACCCTCCTGCAGTGTATGAATTTTGTGCACCAGGCATATAGTATTGTATTTATCTAATTAGACTAAATTTTAAGAGTTAAAACGAATTATTTGCTCTTACCATGTTATAGAATTTTTACTGTGGGTAAGGGCTCTCAGATGTCTTCCACTATCATGTGAGATGCTGGCAGCTTCCCCATCTCCAATATAGCCTTCATAGACATGTCAGTATATAAGAGTCCAGTGCTGACTTGCATAATTGATAATTACCTTCTCATCAACCTTTTTGAATATCAAAACAACACAGAGAATCATGTTGGTAGCAGTTATTTTGCAAAATAAGTTGATTTTCCCCTTTTCCATCTTTCTAGTTATACATCTGAAAAAGTTCAAATAGATAGCATATAATATCATTAAATATTCATAGTTTTGTTTTATTTTTTGATCATTTACTTATATGTGACCCTATAACTATTTAGTGACATCTATAGTGTCAGTAGGAGCAATGCGATTATTACAGCAAAACTGTAAAGAAAGCATCAAGTTAATGTTAAGCTTTATGACTCAAAAAAGCTTTTAAAGCTTACATCCAAAACAAATTGTGATGTTACAATATTGTTTTTGTTGTTGCTTTGGAAAACAAATTATTTTAACAATAAAAAGAAAGTAAAGTTAGCATGGAGTTTATGATAATCTATTTATTTTATAGAATGATAAGGGGGAGGATAATGTAAAGTATCTATAGATCATCAACCGAGGGCATCAGACTTGAGAAGAATCATGTCAATGGAGCTAAAATAGATTAAAAGAAGGCTGTCTTCTATGTTGCCAGCAGCAAAGAGTCTTGTGACAGTCAATCCCAGTGCTGAAAATCATCTATAACATATTGTTGTGGATGACAACTTGCCTGTAATGTGTAATCAGGGCAGATGTACTCTGATTACTATGAAGAATAAATTTTGACAATGGTTTGCGTGGAAACTCTGATACATCTTAATGATTACACATATGTTTACTGTGAAAATAATGGAATTATTACATATACATAGGCACACAAATCCACAAAAAGACATAGGTGAAATAAGATTTATAGATATTTTATATATGAACCACTGAGAGGCAATGAGAAATTATATGATGGTAAAAACTACCTTCAGAAATATACACATTAACTTTATTCTCTTTAAATTAATTTTATACTGTATTGTTCTTATATTCTTATTAATTTGAAATAAATTTAAACATTTAAATATAAATTATTTTATTTTTTTGTTCATATGCACACGAGTTAAAATATGTTGACCCTGGGTGCAGTGAAATTATTCTTGATCATGGCTCAAGAAAATAATTTGTCTCACCTTAGTATTCCTGAGAAAAATAACAATAATGCTACTTGCAATACATTGTAATTTATATTATAATACCATAAATCAAAGTCAACCATTTCTGCCACATAATGTTTTTTGTTGTTCAAAGAGAACTGAGACAATATCTATGATATATAATTAATGAATTATGGTTTATGGTTTAATTTGATTCTTATATATAAATGTTAGAAGTTATATATATATACTGAGTGGCTAGATTATTATGATCTCTGAACGCATAATAATAATCTGGCCACTCAGTGTGTGTGTGTGTGTGTGTGTGTGTGTGTGTGTGTGTGTGTGAATATTTCTGAAGGTAGTTGTTACCATCATATAATTTCTCAACTCTTGTGCAAGAATTCATACATGGGTGGAGGGGGGTCTGGGCAGCCTGGCCAGAGGGAGGGGACAAGAGAGGTTGGCCAGCCTGCCTCCTGGTTGAACTCCTGGTCGAGGGGACAATTTTCATATTAGCCTTTCATTATATAGGATATACACTGAGTTGTCAGATTATTAGCATGCAGAGATCATATTATGGCCACACAGCAGTATGTGTGTGTGTGTGTGTGTGTGTGTGTGTGTGTGTGTGTGTGTAAAATAGAAAGATGCAAATTGACCATACCTCTGCTACGCCCACCAGCCAATCAGGAGCAAGGATGCAAATAAACCCAACAAAGATGGTGGCAGCCATGGAGATGGAGCAAGCAGCAGGCTTGGGTTGCCCCTGGCGATGGAGGAAGCCAAGCTTTCTGCCTGCCCTGGTCTGCCCTGGCCTCTGCTCAAGACTACAAAGTTTCTTCAGTTATAGAAGATAAACAAATCCCAAATACCTGCTTTGAACTGGGGGGAAAAAAAAAAAGAAGATAAAAAGGAGGTGCTGGGAGCCTGGGTTGCAGGGGGCATGGCTAGCCTGAAAACAGCCATCAGCCACTCACCCAGGATGGCCAGGCACCCAAGTGGGGACCCCCAGCCTAAAGAGGGTGTGGCCAGCTTGAAAACAGCTCTCAGTCCCTAACCCAAGCTGTTTATGATCCCCCAGTGGGAACCCTCACCCCATGGGTGCATGGCCAGCTGAAAACCACCACAGGCACCTTTCCCAGGGAGCTCCATGTCCCAAGGGAACCCCCACCCTGATCCAGGAAATCCTTCAGAGCAAACCAGCCAGGCCCCCATTCATGCACCAGGCTTCTATTAATACTAATAAAAGAATAATATGGTAATTAGACTGAGAGACATTCCAAGAGACCTTCCAGATGTTCTTTTGGGCAAAGCCATGGTGGCGGGGCCAAGGTAGAGGTGGTTATAGGCCAAGAGGGCAGGGCAATTGTGGGTGATCAGGCCAGGATGGGATGGCAGTTGTGGATGATCAGGTTGGTAGGGGGCAGGGCCATTGTGGGTAAGCAAACCAGCAGGGGGGCCAATTAGGGGTGAGAAGGCCTTCAGTGGGGGTCAGTTGGAGGTGATCAGGACAGCAGCAGGGGGGAGGGGCAATTTGGAGTGAGAAGACCAGCATGGGGGAATATGCTAATTGACTGTCCTGCCCTCAAAGATGGTGGGACCACCAGCCAATAAGGAGGAAATATGCTAATTGGCCGTCTCACCATCAAAGATGGCAGCACCCACATAAAATGAGGAGGGAATATGATAATTGACTGCTCCACACTCAAAGATGGTGGCGCTCACAGCCATAAGATGGTAGTGCCCAGTCCCCTCAGCCTCTCCGGGGTGGCAGGCATGCAAGGTGGGTCTGGCCACTCTGCGAGCCTGCCTCTGGAGGCAGTCCCCTGCCCCAGTCCCCTCAGCCCCTCAGCCTCCCAGGGCAAGCCCAGGGTGCAGGAAAGCCTCATATGGCGGTGGGCCAGCTACCCAGGGCCACTCAGGTAACCAGGCCAGCCAAGGCTTACATGTCAGCAGTGGCAACAGCAGAGGTTTGATGGGGGCATCTCCTTCCCTTGATCATTGGGTTGCCTCCCCCTGAATGCTCTCAGACTGTGAGAGGGGGCAGTCGGGCTGAGGGACCCCCCACTCTAGTTAAAAATATAATGCTGAGATTTATGTCTGGATTGGTATGGCAGAAAATATAAATGTATAATGTGTAATGATACAGGAATCATAAGTTAAAAGAATCCATTAGAAACATGATCTCTGAAACAGAACCGACCACTAGGACTTCCATTTCCTGTCTTTACCCTACCAAATCTGCATTTAATAAAACCTTGGGGAAGTTTATAAATCTCTGAGAGAATGGAAACTATAATTTTTTGTCAGACTCAAGTAGATGTGAAAAAAGTAAACATTATATTATCTGCATATATCCAGACCACAGAATTCATCTTTGTATACATATACAGAGGTAAGGTCTAACAAAATTAGATCTGACTATTTTGTGACAAGTAAACATGTATATTGTTCAGAGAACTATAAACATGCATGTTTTAAAATTGTTTTCGGGCAAAATAAAAAGATAAGCCAAAAATAGGATAAAATATTTGAAAATATTTTATCTGATAGAGAATTTGTGTAAAATATGCAAATAAACAGTACAACTTAATAATAAGAAAACAAATAAAAATGGTAAAATAAGCCCTGGGTAGCTCAGTTGGTTAGAGCATGGTGCCAATATGCCAAAGTTGAGGGTTCAATCTCTATCCAGGGCACATATAAGAAGCAACCAATGAATGCATAAATAAGTAGTTTGACAAATCCATGTTTCTCTCTCTCTCTTTATATTTTTCTCTCTCATTTCCTCTCTCTCTATAAAGTGGCAAATACTTGAAATTCACATTTCATCAAAGAAGACATAAAAATTGCTACTAAGAATTAGATATCTTCTCAATGGTTAGTCATTGGGAAAATGCAAATGAAATCACAATGATATTACACAGGAGTCTATAATATTTTTTAAAAAATATATAGACAACACAAAGCATTATGAGGTTTTCAAGAAACAAACCCTCTTACATTCTTGGTGGAAATGAACATAGTGCAACCATTTTGGAAAAGTTTGACAGTTTCTTAAAAAGCCTAACTTAAGCCCTGGCATGTGTTGCTAAGTGGAGCAGGGGTCTTCAAACTACGGCCCGCGGGCCACATGCGGCCCGCAGAGGAGTCTGATCCGGCCCGCCAGGTTTTTTGGGCAGTGAGCGCAGCCGAGGTGTTACAGTAGGAATTAGTAGTTCCTATAGTCCGGCCCTCCAGCTCTCTGAGGGACCGTGATCTGGCCCCCACTTTAAAAAGTTTGAGGAACCCTGGGTTAGAGCATCAACCCTATGTTTCTTCCACTCTCTCTGGAAAGCAATAGAAAAAAAAATATCTTCAGGTGAGAATAAAAAGAACACAAGACTAAATATAAGGTTATTGTATGTCCTGACAGTTTTACTCCTAGTGGAAACAGCCCGACTAATAAACAAATATGGTATATTTATGGAATACTACAAAAATTTTTTTTTTAAAAAATTACTTATAAGTAGCCTAGATGGACCACAAGAGCCTTATGAAAGAAGTAATGCACCAAATATTATACATTATATTACTTTATTTATATGAAATGTTCAGAAGAGGCAAAGTTAAAGAAATAGAAATCAGATTGACTTTTAAGTGTGAAACTGGGTTCAACCAGATTCAATAGAATTGTTGGGCTGATGGAAATATTTTAAAAGTTAACCATGGTAGTTTTAAAACTCTGTACATTTTTAAAGTTATAAATAAACTAAAATTTATTGAATTAACTAAATGAGATTGTTGTATTGTTAGCATTTAACAAATGAGGGAACTCTGTTAGAAAATGTTTCCAGAAAGTGGATTAGCTGAGACTTGAACACAGATAATCTGACTTGAAAGCATGAGCTCTTAACTACTAGAAAAACTATCAAAGATGTAAGTGTATACCTGAAACTGGTGTAAACATTTTATCCTCTTATAATATAGCATATCTTATCACCTTACAATCATTTAATTATATACAGATGTATTCATAATTTGGAAGTATTAATAGCAATGAGAATAATAATAACAAAATGATAACAAGAGTAGAAAATACTAGAAATGGTATGTCAATAATTTTAATTTTAAATGTCCTCAGAATTAATATTCGCTCAGTAGTATTTGTGAGGTTAGCACTATAAGTAAATCCAAATTTGCAGATTAGGAAATGGGGGCACAATGAGGCATGGGAACTTGTTGCACAGTAATCTGAGGCCAGGATTCTAACCCAGAGAATATGACGACATAGTTTGTGTTCTTAATCACTACAATTTCTCTCTCCATGACCTTCCCTCCAGTCCCATATCCTCCATCATCATATGGGAAACACAATCATGATTAAAATGACAATCATGAAAAAAAAAGCTTATTTTTGTAAGGGAATTATATTTTGTGCTGTAGATATAAATCTATGCCTATGTTTTATACTTATATCATTTAACTTGAAGATAAAATGAGAGAAAATAAGTTTCTACAAATAATACTCAGAATTTCTTTATTAATCAAAGTTATATTCAGTCTGGACAGTGAAAATGACCTCTAAACCTAAACTGTGAAGAAAAGTAACACCTTCATATTTTTATGTTGCTCACTTTTAAAACACTCTTTTAAATTGGAAATTCAAGTTGTAGGTTTTACTAGTGAACTTACTATCTAGGACTTTCCTAGATAGTCCTAGATCAGACAGCTTCCTACAGGTTGAATTTGAGGATTGCCAGACTTTCCAGGCACAAAATATTTTCTCACTGACTTAATTCAATGCCTAAATGCAAGTCTCAAAGGTGACAGTTAACAGTTAAATATGTTTTCTGGTAACTATAACATTATAAGCCATTGTCAACAACTTATAAATTAAATTATTAATAAATGTATTATATTATTTATAAAATGAAGACAGATCTTTACAATATAATGGATAGAATCTACTAGTCCTTTTATTATAACCTGTCTTACATATTCTTTCACAATATCTATCAACATAGATGCTCCAAACACAGTAATAAATATTTGCCTACATAGAGCAAGTCACTTTTAACAGAGACAGGAATATCTGAGGTATGGATGCACTGTAAAACAGGCATGCTCAGATTAAATGTCACAATAGGCAACTCAAGGAGGTAGAAAGACATAAGAGGGATACTGACTAGAACCACAGTTCTCAGAGTAGAGAATAATATCAAATCTTAAGCTAACTGGAGGATTAGAAATGAATATGATAATGAACTATACTTACATTCAAATTTTGTGTGAGTGACCTTTATGGAGCCTTTCCAATGTATTTTTAAAATGTAAATACTCCATGAGAAAGAAAAACTAACTTAAGAAGTTTCATCTGACCTTTACCAAATGTTCAAAGAACAGATATGTCCCATCCAGCACATGCACACAAAAAGAAAAACTCCACAACTCATTTATCAAGCTGGTGAAATCTTGGTAACAACAACCTAAATTAAAAGGAAAAAAAAAACATAGGCCAATCTCAATAGTGAACATATATATTAATTTCTGATATAAAGTATTCACAAGCAAGCTTTTAAAAATATCTCACACACTGGAAATAAAATTCAATTTGCTTAAGCTGGAAAGGATAACTACCAAAAAGTTACAGTAGACACTAGCTCAATGCACAAAAAAAAAAAAAAAAAAAAAAAAAAAAAAAAAAAAAAAAAAAAAAAAATAGTAAGAAGTATCACTTTAGTCAATAACAAAAATACATTTGATGCCACTTTTTCTATTTATCATTGCAGTTTTAGGCACCATTTGCATGCATGCAATTTTAAGCACCAGCAAAGAAAACAAAAAACTCAAAACCAATATATGATTTATGAATGCACAAAAAAATGTAAAATACCTCAAATAAGTATAAAAATAGCTCATAATCTTATAAGAAAATCTCAAAATATTTTGAAAGGTAAAAAAAAGCTTGAGCTCTGGCCAGGTGGCTCAGTTGTTTAGAGCATCATCCTCAATACCAAAAGGAGATGGGTTTGATTTCTGTCCGCAGAGGCTGTGGGTTTGATCTCCTAGAGTGTGCACTAGAGGCAACTGATCCATGTTTCTCCCTCATATTGTTGTTTCTCTCTCTTTCTCTTTTTTCTCTCCCTCTCTTCCTTCCTCTCTCTCTAAAATCAATAAACGTATCCTCTGATGAGGATAAAAAATATTTCTGTATATGAATTGACATATTTATAAAGAAAAACATAATAGCATAAAAAATGTTAACATTTCTTAAAATCTATCTATAAACACAATGCAATTTCAAGTTCATAAATCAGATTTGACAAGTTGATTCTATAATTTAATATTAAGATCTAACAGTTAAAAAATGTCAAGACATTCTGAAAAGAAGTAAGAGGAATTTGCCATAATTGGTTATGCTATTTATGAAAATGTAGCATTTAAGACAATATGCTATTGTGCAGGGATAGAAAATTAAATCAATGAATAGAACAGAGATCTAAGAAAATAATAATTAAAAAAAACCTCTCTGAAAACCCAATTAATGAAATACGTGGCATAGATCAGTGGGGAGAAATTAGGAACAAACATCAGAGCTGGAAAAAGTGATTACCACATGCTCACAAAGGAAATTTGATCTCGTCCTGACACTTTAAATTAATTTATTTTAGATTAATTACAGACCTGCATTACTTAATTGTAGGAGGATGATTACCAAACAAGAGATAAAATCAAGCCACAAACCATAAAGCAAAAGATTGATATATTAAACTATATTATATTGAAATAGTATAAATGCCACAGATAAACTTATAATTGTCAACTGATATGATTTGTATTTTTAATATAACATGTTTACTACAGAATAATAAAAATAGATTTAATAGTAAAATATGAACTATCATTTCACAGAAGCACAGCTTTATAAATAAATATGATAAAAATATTCTATCTCACTGGAAATTGAGCTGTGCAAAATAACACAATAAGATAAATGTTCAAACCCACTAGGCTGGAAGAAAAGGAAGGTTATATCAAACAATAATTAAAATGTGATCTTTCACTACTGGTCATTATTGAAATAGGTGAAAGTATGTAGAAAAATAATTATTTTACTAAATATATTTAAAAATGCACATATCCAATAACATAAGAATTCCAATAATAGCATATACTATAGAAAATGTTTCATAAGCAATCCAGTGGGAATATGCAAGATTATTCTTAACAGCATTATTTGTAATAAAAATAAATCTGGCCCTGGCTAGTGTGGCTTAGTTGGTTGAAACATCCTGTGCACTGAAGGGTTACAGGTTTAATTCCTAGTCAGGACACATACCTAGGTTGTGGGTTCGATCCCCAGTGAGACAATCAACTGATGTTTCCCTCTCACATTGTTGTTTCTTTCTTCCTCTTCCTCTCTTTTCTTCTCCTCCCAAAAACACATCCTCTGTGAGGAATGGAAAAATATTTTTTATCCAAAACCGGTTTGGCTGTGTATAGTGCGTCGGCCTGTGTTAGATTCCTGTCAAGGGCATGTACCTTGGTTGTGGGCATATCCCCAGTAGGGGGTGTGCAGGAGGCAGCTGATCTATGTTCCTAACTCTCTATCTCTCTCTTCCTCTCTGTAAAAAAAATCAATAAAATATATATTTTTTAAAAATGAAAAATATTTTTAAATGAAAATTAATAAATAAATCTGGACACAAGTCAAATTTCCACCAACAATAAATTGGTTCAGTAAATTGTTGTTGTATTCTCAAAAGAATCTCACATATTAGTAGAAAATAAGGAACTAAATTAATCTCAAAATATCAATATTAAATAAGCAAACCATAAAAATCTACATACAATTTAATTCCATATATATATATATTCATGGGAAAATAATGTATATTTTATTCATAAATACATATGTGGACTATAACCTAGGTATTCTGTTGAACTCCTATTAGAGACCTTATACTAGCTCAAATAATTTAGGATTTTATAAAAGAAGCCTGGAGGTGAATATTTGAGGGTTGGAGGTCCCACTAATTTTTTTTTTTTTATGCTGCTTCTTACTTAGAATTTCCTCTTTGTTGAAGTTCAAAAGGTGATGGTTGAAGCTCGGACATCAAGAACTCATTCTAGGTAGTAATAGGGAGAAGAGGAACAAAGAGGGACAAATAGAAAAAGACTTCAGAGGCCCAATGATTGGCTTTCAGCTCAGATGTCACTATTATCTTCAAAGGAAGCTAAAAAAATACAGTATGTTAGCTGAATAGATTGCCATTGTCAATGAAATCAGGGCTCTGAACAAGAGAGAAGTGGGAAATGATGCAGGATAAGTAACTAGCAGTCTTTTGCTCACAGAATAAAATGGCAAGGAGAACCCAAAAGACTTCATTAAAAAACTAATTGACTTAATAAATGAATTTTGCAATGTAGCAGGATACAAAAATAACGCCAAGAAATCTATGGCATTTCTATACACCAACACTGAACTTACAGAAACAGAGACTAAAAAAGCAATTCCATTTACCATCGCACCAAAAAAATTAAAATACCTAGAAATAAACTTAACTAAGGAAGTAAAGGACCTATATGTGGAAAACTACACGACACTGAAAAAAGAGATAGAGGAAGATGTAAACAGATGGAAGAACATACCATGTTCATGGATTGGTAGAATTAACATCATCAAAATGTCCATACTTCCCAAAGCAATCTATAGGTTCAATGCACTCCCCATTAAAATACCAACGGCATACTTCACTGACCTAGAAAGAACTCTCCAAAAGTTCATTTGGAACAATAAAAGACCCCGAATAGCCACAGCAATCCTGAGAAAGAAGAGTAAAGTAGGAGGGATCTCAATACCAGATTTCAAGCTGTATTACAAAGCCACTGTTCTCAAAACAGCCTGGTACTGGCACAAGAACAGACATATAGATCAATGGAATAGAATCTAGAACCCAGATATCAACCCAAATCACTATGCTCAATTAATATTTGACAAAGGAGACATGAACATACAATGGAGTCAAGACAGTCTCTTCAATAAATGGTGTTGGGAAATTGGACAGATACATGCAAAAGAATGAAACTAGATCACCAACTTACACCATACACAAAAATAAACTTAAAATGGATACAGGACTTAAACATAAGACAGGAAACCATTAAAATACTAGAGGCATTCACAGGATGCAAAATCTCAGACATATGCCAAAAGAACATCTTCACTGATACTGCCCCTAGGGCAATGGAAGCCAAAGAGAAAATAAACAAAAGGGATTACATAAAAATAAAAAGCTTTTTTACAGCAAAAGAAACCATCAACAAAACAACAAGAAAGCCCACTGTATGAGAGAATATATTTGCAAATGTTATCACTGATAAAGGTTTAATCTCCAACATCTACAGACAGCTTATACAACTAAATAAAAGGAAAATGAATGATCCAATTAAAAAATGGGCAATGGACCTAAACAGAATATTTTCAAAAGAAGACAGAATCACATGAAAACAGGCTCAAAGTCACTAATTATTGAGAGATGCAAATCAAAACAATGTGGTACCATCTCACACCTGTCAGAATGGCCAACATCAACAAATCAATAAATGACAAGTGTTGGAGAGGTGGGGGAGAAAAAGGAACCCTCATGCACTGCTGGTGGGAATGCAGACTGGTGCAACCACTGTGGAGAACAGTGTGGAGTTTCCTCAAAAAACTGAAAATGGAACTCCCATTTGACCCAGTAATCCCATTCCTAGGATTATATCCCAAGAAACTGGAAACACCAATCAGAAAGGATATATACACCCCTATGTTCATAGAAGCACAATCTACAATAGCTAGGATTTGGAAACAGCCTAGGTGCCCATCAGCAGATGATTGGATCAAAAAACAATGGTATATCTACACAATGGAATACTATGCTGCCATAAAAAGAAGGAATTCTCATCATTTGCAGCAACCTGGATGGAATTGGAGAACATCATGCTGAGTGAAATAAGCCAGTCAATGAAAGAGAAACACCACATGACCTCACTCATTTATGGATAATAAAGAACATTATAAACTGATGAACCAAAAGATAAATATAGAGACAGTAAAGCAACAAGCAGACTGTCAAATTACAGCAGGGAGGGGAGGGAGATCTGGGGGAGATAAGAGATCAACTGTAGGACTTATATATATGCATATAAGTACAACCAATAGACACAAAACTCTGGGTAGGGTGGGTATGTATGGTGGGGGGAGACAATGGTAAAATATGTACACAGACAATAATTTAATAAAAAATAAAATTTAAAAAAATTAAAAAATAAAAATAAAAATAAAAAACAAACAAAAAATAATTAAAAAATAAAAAATGTAAGCACTAAAATAAATAAATAAATAAAATGTCAAGGAGAAGAAGAAAAGAACTAACACAAAAATAAATGTTCTCTTTGGAAATGGGTTGGGGCTGCATATATGGTCTCAAAAATACATTTGGTGTTGCTCTGTATCCAAAGCTTAGTCATAGATGCATGGGTATTCATTTTTAAATTATACACAATATCACCTACATTTTTCTCTACTCCTACAAATAACTTAAAATAATGAAACAAATAAAAACCTTTTTTCCAATTAATCTTTGAAATTCAACAACTTTCAGAAAGAGTCCACTCTGCACCTGTGTGGGATCCTTTAACACGACCCAAGTGGTTCAGGGCCCCCTCAGGGTCCAGTTTCTGGAGAAGGCCGCACACTAAAATGAAAAGACTGGAAAAGAGTTAATTTGGGAGAATGGGGGACAGGCGGGAAGTCCACCTCCAGTGGGAAGACTCACCCCTGCTCTGGCTTTTAACCATTCCTTTTATTGAGATTCTGAAACAAAGACATCTCTTAGGTGGGAAGTTCCGACAACAGAAAATCAACAAGAATTTACATTTACATATGATTAACAAATTAAAGTTGCCTCAACCACCACTATCTCAACTAGAGGATGAGTTAATAGCTCCAACCATTCAGAGCCATCATGGTTGGCTAGCTCTTTCTACATTTTACTACCAAAAAACAAATGTTTGGTTTTGGTTAGCCAGCTCTTTTTACATTTTACCTCCAGTGACTCAACTTAGAGTCAATGAGTTAATAGGTCTAACCATTCAGAGCTATCAAGCCTGCCTAGCTCTTTTTACATTTTATTACCAGTGACAATGTTAGGTTTAGGTTCTGGCACACCTGGTCCTCCACCTGAGTGTTGGTGTTAAACCTTCCATTCATAGTGCCCAGTGATGCCACTACTCTGTATTCTAACAATTTGCCCCAACCAAAGTTTAGAAATTTTTATTTTCAGTAATAGCTAAACCTGTTCAAAATGTCAATAAAGGTTTCGTTGCATGGTAGCATAAAAAATTATGAGGGTCTTTCTTTTACCTATGACTTTGACTATTTCTAGCAATAGAACCTAAGCAAGTACACCATGCCGGACATGGCACAGTTGGATTGCTTAGATGGAACACTAGCATTGTCAGGCTTTAAATGATGCTTCATATTTTTACATGAAAAAATTCATTTGTCTTTTATTAGTACCAGTAATCTGTCCTCTATTTTTAGAAGAAAACAAAAAGATAGCACATACATCTCAAATGAATAGAAAATTATTTTGTGTGTTTCCTGCAAAAATCAAACAGCTTTAGATTACGGCATTTACTCAGACGGTGGAGATGTCAGTGAGAAAGCACTTATTATGAGTGAGGCAGTGCTTTCTGTACTTAGCATTCAAAGTGGTTCCTCTCTGGGTTGCCATATCTTATGCAACAGGTCTCTACACTATCACACAGCATGGATGAAAAGGATAGTTTCATAGCTAGGAGTCTCAAGAGAAGAGCGTTTTGGGGTTTCCAATCCTTTCTTCTTTCCCCAGAGGGAGATAAGCTGGAGCCAAGGCACCCAGTTTGATATGTGGTCTTACTGGTCATTTCCTGTCTCTCCTAATGACTATTTGCACACAGGAGAAACATGATAAAGCTTATTGTCAGAGAAGGAAAAGGTAGACCCTGAGACCCTGGAAATCTGGATTTGAATGCTTTAGGTTTAGAAGAATTGTGTGGGAAAATCAATTGTCCAGTACATGTGGGTCATGGATCTATATTATTATATTTAAAAGTTTGCATTATATAGAGTTATTCTACCATGCTACCTTGCTTCCTAATTGAAGATGAGTTCAGCAACTACAGAGCCCCATAACATCCTATCTACCTTATATTCTTCCTGTCTTTCCAGAATTTCAAGTGTTTATTTTTGGACAGTCTGAAAACATAAAAAGATGAAAAATTAAACAAAAGAAATAACTAAGATAAACTGTAGCAACTTTTCTCTAATCCATATACTTTGGACTCTCCTTGAACTAAGGTAAGTAGCGAAGGTATAAATTTAACTAAGTCTCCTCATATATCATAAAAGCACTACTGTTTTCTTGTTCAGAGGCCACCATTATCTGTACAGCAATTCCAACTGTTTTTCCATTTGTAGTAGTATAAAATGGAGGCTTAGATACCAACAGAGAATGATTTCTAATCAAAAAAGTATCTCTGAATATAAAAAAACCTTTATTTTATTCTTTTTTTTTTCTTTTTTTCTCTCTTGGGTCAGAAGCATCTAGAGAAAAATATTCCAGGTTTTTTCTTTTATTTATTAATTTATTTATGTATTGTAACAATGAGTTTAACTTTCAATCACTTTTTATTTATTTAATTAATATTTGTTAAATGTATATGGCTGATATTGTACTTGTTTGGAATACAGCAGTGAATCAATGGGAATATGTCTTTGTGGTCACAGTAATTAAGGCTAATGATATACTAAGACTAAGATAATAATACTGGATATACTGAATATACAAAGCAGCCAGAGATAAAATAAGAATTAAGCAATCAATTATTGATGGAGAGGGTATAAAATTTGTAAAAATTGGATATAAATTGATAAGTATTTATTGCACAAATTCTTCATTTTGAAAAATTCAAATAATTCAGGTTTACATTACTCTGATAATTATTTCAGTTTTTTTAGTTACTCCACTCTGCAAATACAAAGTCATTAAGCAGAAAACAGTAATTGTATTTCTTCTTAGAGTCCTCCTATGCTTCTTACAATATTTGAGGGAATGCAACCTTAGTAATACTATAACCAACACATTAGTTATCTATTGCTGTGAAACAAATTACCCAAAACATAGCAGCATAAAACAGCAATAAACACTCATTATTTCCCAGCCCCTAAGATTCTATGGGAAACCAAGAAGCAGAAAGTAAGAATAGACATTTAGTATTCTATGGTTTCTATGAGTAAGGAATCCAGAAACAATTTGGTTGAGCAGTTCTGGCCCAAGGTCTCCCATATAATTATAGTGAAAACAGCTGCAGGGGCTGCAATCATCAACAAAATGCTTGTGAGTGGCTGAAAGATTTACCTCCAAGGGGCTGCTGTGGAGAGGCCTCAGTTTCTTTCCGGAGACTTCTCCAGAAGGCTGTTTATGTGTTCTCAGGACACACTGCTGCCTCCTCCAGGTAAGTGACCATGAGAGAGCAAGGCAATGGCCATGCTGCATTGTATAATCTAGCCTCAGAAGTCAGACACTATCACTTCTGCAACAAACTTTTAGTGACACAGCCCTATTTAAGGTGAGGTGGGACTACATTAGTGTGGATATCCAGAAAGCTGGCTATGATATCCAAGATCATTTCATTTACTCTTTCCTTGAAATATTTTCCATTTAAAATCTGTTTTACTTAGAATGAGTAGTGATCAGACTCAGCATATTTTCAAATCAGTGTGACAGATGCAATCTTGTCTGTAATTAATTCTTCTAAAATCCCTGAGGCAAGGCCCTGAAAACTAAACACCTGTTACACTCCCCTTATTTATTATGTGATCTAATAAATGAAAAGTCTGCATCTGTTATGGAAAGTCATAGGTTGTCTTTTTGTCCCTGATGTTAGCATATTTTCATGGAATGCTTTAGAAGATAAAAATTTGTAATTTAGAGATTGCTTTCCTCTGCCCCTTTATTTTACTTATGAGGTTACTAATATCCAGATTGCTTGAGTAACTCAGGTTGCAAAATTTTGAATAAAATTCAAGTATCATGAATTCTTTGTCTTTTTTTAACAACATGCTAGCTGCTAAATAATTTTCAATAATTTATGCTAAAATAAGAAAGCATTCATACACTCAGCATAAGAGAATTGCAGGTTTGTATAATGGATCACTTCACAATGCCATCAGCTATGAACTTTTCCCTATACAATTTCCTTCTTTTCATTGCACTGGAATGGCATATCAGCATTTAAAGGCTTAAAGCTATAAAATGGGACTTCCCTCAAAGAAAACACAAACTAATAGGAATGTATGGGCAAATGGCAATTTTAGAAATGCGTTGATTTCAAAGTTTGGACAACAAAATACAATTTTATAAATATTTCTGTATGATTGATTCATGTGTTTTTTTCCCTTGCTGTACTGAGCAAATAACAGAACTAAGAAATCATCAAATTAAAAAAAAATACACAAATATGGGTCCTTCGATCCTTAGCATCTACTTAGCTATCTGTGTTTGTAAATATATTTCATTCCCTTTCAAATAAAAATGATTTTTCCCTTCCCAAACAAGCTCAGTGTTAGAGGCAGTATACCTAAAGGAGTGAATCACTTCAGGAGCTGTGAAGCAATCCTAAAATGAAAATTAAGTTATTAGTAAACAAAAATAATGCAGATAGAACAGTGAATCATCATTATTAAACTAAATCATTTGCTTGGTGTGTTGATATATGACATGACACTTTGTGATTCTTTTCTTGACCTTTTAGTCTTCACTAGAGGCCTTGTGCACAAAATTCATACACAGTTACAGTCCCTAGGCCTGGCTTGCAATCAGGGCCATCTTCCCTGGCTGCTACTGTTGGCCCCACCCCTACTACCATCCACCCCCAGTTCCGTGTTCACCATCTGGCAATCACAGCCTGCTGGCCAGGGGTGGGGAGAGGTATAAGGGGAACCAAGAGTTTGGCCATGCCCACCTCCTCACCAGCCCCACCCCTTGCCATGGGTCACCCTGTGTGTGGGGTGGGGGCCTTGGCCTGAAGCCACCCACATTCCCCACCACCCACCCCTGACTCCCCATTCCCCATCAGGCAATTTGTTCCTGCCAGTCTTGGGAAGGGACCAAGCAGTTGGCCAGCAAGCCCTGATCAGGCAGTTAGGGTCTGTGTGCTGGGGACAGCTCCTGTGTTGAGTAGTCAGTATGTGTCATAGCAACAGGTCATTGCATCATTTGGTCTATTTGCATTTTACCCTTTTATTACATAGGATTTCCTTTTAATGAAAATGAAGCTGATGATACTGTTAACATTAGTATTTTTGAAGTGTTTTTCACATAATTTAAACAAAATTGCTGTTTCTAGAGAAATAAATAATAAAACGATTATAATATTTCAAAGTAAAATATGATTTCAGTTTAAACTATACCATGAAAGAGTTAAAAAGGAAACAATATATATTCTGTAACAGAATTTATTCTTGTGTATGATATAATTAAGTGGTGTAGTTTCTTTCTTCCTCCCTCCCTCCCTTTCATCCTCCCTCCCTCCCTGCTTCTTTCTCTCCCTCCATCTCTCTCTCTCTCCTTCTCTCTTCTTTCTTTCTCTCTCTCCTTCTCTCTTTCTTTCTTTCTTTCTTTCTTTCTTTCTTTCTTTCTTTCTTCCTTTCTTCTTTCTTTCTTTTTCTTTTTCTTCATTTTTTCTTTCTTCTTTCTTTCTTGTATGTATCTATCTAATTTTCCCAACACCATTTGTTGAAGAATCTGTCTTTACTCCATTATATGCTCTTGCCTCCTTTGTCAAATATTAATTGAGCATAATGCTTGGGTAGATTTCTGGGGTCTCTGTTCTATTGCATTAATCTATATGCCTGTTCTTGGCCAAGTACTGGGCTGTTTTGATTACAGTGGCTTTGCAGTATATATTGATTGATATCCTGTATTGTGATCCCTCCAACTTTGTTCTCATTTTTCAATATTGATGTTGCTATTTGGGGTCTTTTTATTTTGAATTTTTATTTATTGTCTAAAGTTTTACATAAGTCTCCTTTTTCCCCTGATTGATGTTCTCCCCCTCCACCCCCCGCCCCCTGTCACCAGCCATTCCCACACCACCGCCCCAGTGTCTGTATCCATTAATTATACAATTACACTAATACGCATGCGTACACGTCCTTTGGTTGCTCTCTAACCACCTCCCCCCTTCCCCACCATTTGTCTCTGGACCTATTCTTGTTCATCAAATATGTTGATCATTATATCCCACATATGAGTGAGATCATGTGATATTTATCTTTCTCCAACTGGTTTATTTCACTTAGCATAATGCTCTCCAGTTCATCCATACTGTTGCAAATGGTCAGAATTTATTCTTTTTTATAGCAGCATATTATTCTACTGTGTAGATGTACCACGGTTTTCTGATCCCCTCATCTGCTGATGAGCACTTAGGTTGTTTCCAAATCTTAGCTATTGTAAATTGTGACACTATGAACAAAGGGATGCATATATCCTTTCTGATTGGTGTTTCTGGTTTCTTAGGATATAGTCCTGAAGTGAGATTACTGGGTCAAATGGAAGTTCTATTTTTATCTTTTTGACAAAACTCTATACCATTCTCCACAATGGCTGCACCAGTCTTCATTCCCACCAGCAGTGCATGAGAGTTCCTTTTTCTCCTCATCCCTACCAGCACTTGTTTTTTGTTGATTTGTTGATGACTGCCATTCTGACAGATGTGAGATGATAGATCATTGTAATTTTAATTTGCATCTCTCAGGTGATTAGTAACTTTGAGCATGTTTTCATATGACTTTCAGCCTTTTGTATGTTCTCTTTGGAAAAGTGTCTATATTTAGGTCCTTTGCCCATTTTTTTAAAATCAGATCATTTATCTTACTTTTCTTAAGTTTTATGAGTTCTCTGTAAATTTTGGAGATTAAACCTTTATCTGAAATATCATTGGCAAATTTAGTCTCCCATGTGTTGTGCTTTCTTGTTATGTTGATTTTTTTGTTATTGTTTTTGGTTCATGAAACCATAAAATCATAGAAAAAAAATCATAGGTAGCAAAATCTCAGACATCTCTCATGGCAAAAATTTTGCTGATACATCTCCTTAGGCAAAGGAAACAAAAGAGAAAATAAACAAATGGGACTACATCAAAATAAAAAGCTTCTGCACAGCAAAAGAAACCATCAACAAAATGAAAGGGGCTCACTATATGGAAGAACATATTTTCTAATGGAATATCTGATTAAGGATTAGTTTCCAAAACATACAAAGAATTCATACAACTTAACAAAAGGAAAACAATCAAATTAAAAAAAAAAAAGAGCAAAAGACCTAAATAGACACTTCTCCAAAATGGACATACAAATGACTAAGAGATATATGCAAAAATGCTCTAAGTCACTGATAATCAAAGATGCAAATTAAAATTACAATGATCTATCATCTCACACCTGTCAGAATGGCTATCATCAACAAATCAACCAGTGACAAGTGCTGGAAAGGATGAGAGAAAAAAGAACCCACTTGCACTGCCGGTAGGAATGCAGATTAATGCTGCCACTGTGGAAAACAGGATGAAGTTTCCTGAAAAAAGTAAAAGTGAAATTCCCATTTGATCCAGTGATCCCACTTCTAAGAATATATTATAAGAAACTGAAAACACCAATCAGAAAGAATCTATGCACACCATGTTCATAGATGTACAATTTATAATAGCTAAGATCTGTAAACAAGCCAAGTGCCCATCGGTAGATGAGTGGATAAAAAACTGTGGTACATTTATACCATGGAATACTATGCAGCTGTAAGAAAGAAGGATCTCTTACCCTTTGAGATAGCATGGAGGAACTGGCTTATTTCATTTATATTACTATGCTAAGCAAAACAGGCCAGTCAGAGAAAGGCAAGTATCACATGATCTCACTCATGTGGAATCTGAAGAACAAAATAAACTGATGAACAAAATAGATCCAGAGACATAGAAGCATGGAACAGACTGATGAATTTCAGAGGGAAGGTAGGGGTTAGGGTAAGCGGGGGAGAGATTAACCAAAGAACTTATGTGCATATATGTATATCTCATGGACACGGACAATAGTGTGGTGAAGGCCTGTATGTGTGCTGGGGGGAAGGGTGGGTTGGAGGAAATCAGTGGGGGAAATGGGGGCACTGTAATACTTTCACCAATAATGATTAAAAAATATTCTGTAATACAAATATGCCTATGACTTTTATATTTCCTATATATTAAAATTATCTTCTGAATATTCAAATAACAATAATGGTCACATAATGACTACATTTTGAAAATATATATTAATATTATTTTAGCTCATGTTTTCAATAATAAACACCAATTTAAAATAATGACTAGTTTAGAAATATATAATATAAGATCAAACCTATCTACCTATATTAAAGCAGCCATCTAATATAAAAACTGCTGTTAGAAATTTTAACCCTGCTGTTTGGCTTCTGTAAATGCTTGCTTGCTTAAATAATAAGGGAAATAAGACTATTCCCACTTCAGAGAGACCATTATACCATCCCTGGATGAAATTATCAGTGCTTGGAACCAGACCAGGCCTTTGGTTGAGGTCTCAAGGCCCCAGCATATAGGGGCTCTTTAAGAACTTGCAAAAGGGCTGAAAACACCCCACATTTGGGAGACAAAAAAGGTAAAAACATATAAATAGGGAAAGTTCCTGCATGCTGGGGCCCAGAATTTGAGAGGCATTTTCCTCTGGACCTGCACATAATAAATGTAACTCCATCTCTCTAAGTATTGCTTGGTTCTTCTCCAGTTTTCTGTAATAATATGAAGTACTGGATCTCTCTACAATCAAGTCACAGCTCTCTACACTAATCTCTTGTGGTTCCCAGAAAGATGCTTACAAAAACCAATTCATAGTAAAATTTTCCTTACCTCTTTGTAATTTTGCTCCACAGCATCTCACCTAAAAGCAGAGTGAAAGAAATTGAGTTTAAATATTTTCATACTATATTTTTTTAAATAAAAAGCATACCATTGGGTATTTAGTAATTCCCTGACACTTCATCATATACTCATTTCATTTCAGGAGTAATTACAAAGTAAATCAAGCTATAATGGGAAAACAGTGAAGATGTATGCTAAAAAGCAATTTCCTGAGCTAAAGTCAATTCTCATTAATTGCAGAACTCTAGAGATATGAAATTATATGGAGAAAATGTTTAGCAATGTGTTAGTGAAATTTATATTCTAAAACTACATATTAGTGTAACTGCTAATCAGCTTAGCATAGGATATAAACAATATCTGTCTTAAGTGAGTTATGTATACTAAAATGGTTGTCTCTCATCCGAAATATTTTTAAATTCAAAATTACTAAATGGCCCTCATTGGTTTGGCTCAGTGGATAAAGCATTGGCCTTCAGACTGAAAGGTTCCAGTGTTTGATTCCTGTTGTGAGCATGTTCCCAGTAGGGGGTGTGTAGGAGGCAGCTGATGGATGTTTCTCTCTTATTAATGTTTCTAACTCTCTATCTCTCTATGTACAAAATCAATAAAATATATTTAAAAATAATAAAATAAAATAAAATTTTTTAGAGAGAGGGGCAGTGGGGAGGAGAGAGAGAAACATTATTGGCTACCTTCTGTATACACCCTGACCAGGGATTGAGCCTGCAACTTAAGTATGTAAAAAAGCAATAAAATGTATATATATATATATATATATTTTTAAAAATCACTAAATGTTTTGCTTACAAAATAATTACAAATTCATTTTTAAAGTTAATTTCAATAGAGTTGGAATTCTAGAGATAATGAAATTCAATTATTTGTTTTAAAATCTTAACACAAATTTTACTCTATTTCCTAAACAGTAAACATTTCCATATTAGTCAAAACGTATTCTCAACATTTTTTCTGAAAAAAACATAAAAACTCTGAAACCATTTTGACAATGTAAAACTTATTGCAAAATTTGAAGTTTGCTTTGAACTAAAATCAGACAAAATAAAAAAAATTGCAAATATTATGAAGAAGGAACATTCAGATTCTTTCATAAAATGGAAGAAGAAATTTTAAAAAATTGATTCTAAATACATGCACCAAAACCAGCCATAATTTATGGATGTCTTTATCTAACTTTTTTCATTGGTTGGAGAGTGAAGGGAACCAAAAGTGAAGGGTATGAGAAAGGGAAATCCTTCTGTTGATGCCAGAGCAAGGCTAGGAGTGAGTCAGCAGTGCAGTGCAGAATGCTGATGGTGGAAACAGGATTCTCCCACGGAGTGGCAGAAAAAGCATTTTGAGGCCCACACACAGGAGGGCTTGAGGCGTTGTAGCAAGGTTTATTGGAGGGAACGCAAAGGACTGTGCCCAGGTGTTTGGTGTCTCATCCAGGATGGTGGTCCACTTCCCTCTGCGAAAGAAGTCCAGCTTCTGGGCCACAAGCCCACGCCCATGCCTCTCAGGCCCAGGGCATCAAGACCCAGGGATGCAGAACTTCTCTGTGTCTCATTTCACCATCTGCGCATCAGCCACCAAGGCTGTGCTTGGGCCTGAGCAGGCGTGGAGGACTGCTAGGTAGAGAGAAAGAACACACTTACAAACAAACCAACCCTGGGCCCTTGTTAAGTTTTGACTACATCGGCTCAGGTTCGAGAAAGAGCAGGCTTTCTTTCAAACTAGCCAATCTCTTCTGGCTCTCCTGAGCTTGTGCTGGAGCTCCCTGTACCATCTTGGACCCAACAAATGAATTTCCCCTTTACTAGGTTCTCCTCCCCCCTGTAATTTTTTTATATATATTTTATTGATTTTTTACAGAGAGCAAGAGAGAGAGGGATAGAGAGTTAGAAACATCAATGAGAGAGAACCAATCAGCTGCCTCCTGCACATCCCCACTGGGGATGTGCCCGCAACCAAGGTACATGCCCTTGACCAGAATCGAACCTGGGACCTTTTATCAATAGTTCCCAGGCCAATGCTTTATCCATGGAGCCAAACCGGTTTCGGCTTCCCCCTGTAATTTATGGAAGGGGCTGGTTGTCTCCTGGAAAGATTAGAAAGCCAGATCTCTCTGCCCTCTTGGGGAAATGCAGGGATTTCGTCCCCTTGGTAGGGCAATGCTGCTATCCCCTGGGTGTCTGGAAGTTCTAGCTAATAAGGTTTCATCAGAGGTCTGGCTCCCTTTCCTTTCATTCATTTGAACTAGCTGCTTACCTCACAGACAGAGCACTAGTGCTGCTGATATGTCCTAAAGAGACTATGCACCAAACATCCTATAAATTCCACCAAGGTAGCAATAAGGATGTTCTTCTTTTAAACATCTTCTCACTTACTTGTTAGCAATTCCCATGCACCTCCAGACACTTTATCCCTTTTCTGAATCTGCTTTTCAAGTATGATTTTATTCTACATAATGTTCTTGATGGAAAGGAGTCCAAAAAGAGAGATTCCATTCACCTTAAAATTGGACCTTAGTATCCCCCAAATGGGGATAATCCTTTATGCCTATGAAATTTGAATAATCATTAATAAAAATCATGGTTGTCATTTTTCAATTTAAATGTCCTTCTAATTGCTTATTAAATTGTATCGGTCACAGATAACCAGTTGCATTTGAATATCTTGTTTCTAGAACTGTATTAATTAGTAGTAAAAATAAATTATAGCCCTTGCTGGCATTGCTAAATGGTTAGAGCATCTGCCCATGCACCAAAGAGTCATGGGTTTGATTCCAGGCCAAGAACATATACCTGGGTGGTGGGTTTGAACCCTGGCTTGGTTGGGGGATATGCAAGAGGCAACCTATGTATATTTCTCTCTCACAGCAGTGTTTCTCTCTCTCTCTCTCTCTCTCTCTCTCTCTCTCTCTCTCTCTCTTGCCCCCCCCCCCCCACCCATCTCTCTCTTTCCACCTCTCCTCCTCTCTTCCACTTCTAAAAATCAACTGAAAAAATATTCTTGGGTGAATATTAACAACAACAATGATTGTAAAAGTATTTGAGCTCTTGAGTAGAAGTTCCCTAATTTCCCTATGGATTTCTGGTTTGGAGAGTTTACATTTTATATTAATGAGAGTAATCACTCTGGAATTGAGTGTGCAGTATGAATTCACTACATAACAGCAAACTCGTGGTCTTCAATGTGATCTGCTAATATTCAAATCTATTAATTTTATTAAGAAATGTCCTTAGTCACTAAAAGCAATGACAGTCAGTGTCCTGGCAGAAGAACATAATGTCAGACCATTGATTCAAATGAAAAGACTTTAATAAAGGAACGTCCTAAAAGAAAGGGTTAAAGAATAAATAAGGGATGATAATGAGCCAGGAGACTAGTAACAGCAGGAAGCTCTCCAGCCTCTCACAGCAGAAACAAGGGAAGAAAGCGTCACCAGCACCAGGTGAGTGCAGCTTCTGGGGAGTCTGCAGGCTCTGTGGTTGTGATGAGAAGCACTGATTCAGGGAGTGGGACTCAAACCTTCGGGTGGGACTCTCCCATCCTCTGTTCTCTGCCAGTGCTTCCCCCTGCCTAACCCAACCAAAGCCAGCGCAGGCCTGGGAGATACCTGCAGGGGCTCAGCGGAGAGGAAAACGGATATCATACAGCGAGGCGAACAAAGCATCAGGGAAACATGCTGACAAGGCTGGGGGAGCACAATGAGCTCCCACAGCCCACTGCACATTTCATCAGCTGTTAGCTCTTTGTCCTATTCCTTCAGGTTTGCTGCTGGCATGTTTGGGTTCCTAATAGGTTTATGCTCCTTCCCTGGTTTCCTTTCACCACCTCTCTCAAGTGTCAAGTCCCCCCTGAATCGCCCTTAGCAGGCACATTTAGCAACTGTGGAGGGAAAGGGGGCTCAGGATGGGGGAGGAAGTGGAGCGGAGGAGGAGGGGGAAGAAGACCAAAGGAGAAGGAGAAGGGAACGAGGAAGAAAGAACAAATTATATGAAGCCCTTGTTGATATGGTTCATCCTTACCTGTTCCACCTATTTGATATTCTATTGCTTCTCCAGTGGAGAGTAGGAATTAAACACCCAAGCAGATTTTCAGAAAGGTTTCAACTATTCTTTTTTCTTATTATTGAAGCTACCCTCTTTTACCTTTACCACTGAACACCACCTTCACCGAGTAAAGACTAAAAGGTTTTATAAGCTTTCCTGTAACATTCTTTCTATCTTGTTCTAATATCTGTTTTTTTTAAATCAATCTTTATTGTTCATATTATTACAAAGGTTCCTCATTTCTTCCCCCCTCCACCAGGTTCCCACCCCACCCTCCGCCCCCTCCCCATCCCCCATTGTCCTCATTCATAGGTGCAGTTTATGTTCAGTCTCTTCCTCCCTCCCTTTCCCCGATAGTAAATCCCTTTTCAGATAGTAAATCAGTTACTTAGCAATTTCTCATATCAATAATACCTCCACATGCCCAATGATACACTTCACACAAAAGACATTTTCAAATAGGTCAACCAGCCTCATCCAGGCCCCACCCAAGGCACTCACAGATCAACACCCCAGCCCTATACTAACTCAACACATCCAGATCTAAGCCTTCATCACTTGATTCATCAGACCCTCAAGTTCCCACAAAAGTTTCCAGCCAAGTCTGAGAGGCAGCCGTGGGGCAGGGGCAGGCGAGGAGCGAGCTGCTCCGGGCCTGGCCGCTCCTAGCCTGGCAACCGCTGCTTCGGGCCTGGCCACACCAGACCCGGCTGCTCCGGGCCTGGCTGCTCCCATATCTGTTGTTTTTAATCTTGTGGGGAAATCTGAGGCGAGCTTTATTTTTTATTTATTTGTTTATTTATTTATTTATTTTTGAAGAATGATCTGCTATTATTTCTGGATAGATTTTAAGATTTATTCTTTGCTTGAATTTAATAGTTTTATCAAACAATGTTTTCTTAACTACTTCTATTTTATTTTGTCATAATATATCTTTTTAGGTTCACTTTAAGTACAGTATATAAGCAGGGTTTTTGTTTTTTTTCTAACTGCTGATGAATATATTTTGTGTCTTTTTTTCTTCCTTCAAAAATAGTAATCATACATACATTTGCTATTTGTTGATATGTTCTGTATGTTTTCTTCTCTAAATCATTATTCCCCACACACCACTGATACTCAAGACCATGAGAGGCTGCCTGAAATGGGCTATTGCAGTGGAGTGGATGGCTTGAGTTTGTGAGAATCTGCTTGATTAAGTCTGTCAGGATAAAGAATGTATGCAGAAGTCTCCCCACACTTCTTACCACCCCTCAAAAAAGCAACCAAAAAAAAAAAAAATGTGTGCTTGTGAAATTCTCAAAGACAGTCTTGAAAGGGTGCTGTAATGTGTCAAAAAAATTAATTTAAAAATATCCATAATAGAAAGACTAGACTTCACATGTTCCATAATCAAGAAAGAATGAAGCCAAGTTTGCAAAGTAAGAAATTTTTTGGATTTTTCCTACCTCTTTGCTCTAACTTGTATATTATTGCTCCAAACTTGGATGTTATCAATTTTATTTAAATGACATTATTCTGATAACTTGACAAGCACCTGCATTATTTTACTTTTAGGTGATATTAAATTTTCTAGTCAGTAATTATAATGCCATTTCTCATAAAATCATAAAAACTTCAAATAACTTAAAATTACATCCTTTCCTTAATGTCATAATTAAACATGTGTTCTAAATTATCCCTGATTTACATCAAAATTTCTACTCAGCATTTGCTAGATTTGGATTTTTATCCTTATTTTTCATTAATCACACAACAACTAACCTATAGTGCTGATGATTAAGTTAAACATTGTGTCATACTCTGAATAGCTCTTGTTTATTTAGATATACAAATGGCTTTTAAAGTGTATTGGTTCTTCCAGAATATGCATCAAATGTGCATATTCTCTTTTCTACCTTTATTCAGAAATAGATCTGACAAATTTACCGCTATAGTTAATATTTTCATAGCATTTACCATGTCCCAGGAGCTCTTGTATGTTTATCTTTCTTACATTAAATTCTTGCAGCAGTCCTCTGAGGTAGGTTCTAGGGACATTTGCCTTTTATAAGAGGCTTTGAGGCACAAACATGTTTACCCTTTGTTCCTGGCCATACAGCTCATAACTGATAGATCCAAAATTTAGGCGCAGATAGTCTGGATCCAAAATTATATCGACTTTAGAGAGAAAGGAAGGGAGAGGAAAAGAGAGAGATAAACAAGGATCAGTTCCCTCCTACACAGAACCTGAAACCTGGGCATGTGCCCACACTGGGAATGGAACTGGAGGCCTTTGGGTACACAGGATGACACTCAACCAACTAAGCCACACTGGCCAAAGGACACAGGAATAATGGAAAGCAAAACCCATGAATAGTCTACAATAAAATCACTGATGATCTTCAGAAAAATATGTATTCCTGGGATTACCTATTTCAGTGGTCGGCAAACTGTGGCTCTCAAGCCACATGCGGTTCTTTGGCCCCTTAAGTTTTTAGCAAAGGCCAGCTTAGGAGTACCCTAATTAAGTTAATAACAATGTACCTATATAGTTTAAGTTTAAAAAATTTGGCTCTCAAAAAAAATTTAAATCATTGTACTATTGATATTTGGCTCTGTTGGCTAATGAGTTTGCCGACCACTGCCATAAACGATCAATAATCATGATCCCATGATGGAACCTTAACATTTCAAAACCAGTGAAATAATAGCTATGCTTATAAGATGTACATTTGCCTTGACTATAAATTCAGAGCTAGGATGATATCTGTGATTTTTAAACTACTTAATGCTCTAATTTCCTTTGCTTTGTGATAATTTTAATGCTAATCAAGGTGCTTTGTATTTTCAAAAATTCTATTGAGTAGCCTTATTTTATTAACTATAAATTGCACAAATAATTTAGTCAACCAATATATTCTAGGAGACTATATAATTTAAAACTTTTTAACTAGCTCTGGCCAGTGTGGCTCAGTTGGTAGGAGCATTATTAAGTGGTGGATTGGACAACAGATGGCTGTTTATCTATCACCTCTCTCTCTCATCCTTTTCCATGCTGGAAAAGGAAGAAATAGAAAGGAAAATTTTTCATTTAAAAAATTAAAAAATGGACAGTTCCCCCAGGGACTACCAACTGCTTTGTATTGTCTCAAACTCTTGTTACATGGACATCTTTGTTAGTAAGCAGCTGGTAGAGGACTTGAGTTTAAGTGTTTAGTCAACCAACCAACAATGCAGGCCAAAGCCAGCCCCTAAAACTATTCATTAACCACATCCATATTTTTCTCCTATGCACACAACATATCATCTTCTCAAGCAAGATTGACTCTAAGTTTCATCTATAATAATTACTGCATCTGGCTTGAAATTGGGATCTCTCCCATCATATGTGGATATTCTTTCTTAGGATCTGGCAACCCACAACCTAAAGTACAATTTATCTTCAGCTAATTCATACAGTAATGGTACCAAAAGAAGAGGAAACACATTATTTATTCCAAATAGGTCAAGTAATAATTCATTTGTAGCACAAATCAATGTTATCTGCTGTGAATGAGAAGAAAACCTGCACTTTTAAGTCTATATGAAAGCCCTGATTTTTCTTTTGAAAGAACCCTACTTAAGCATTACAACTCACTGTCACTTCGAAGTAGATCACTGGGAAGGATAGTCTTCAGGCTGGCTGCATAGCTTTAGCAGCCCATTTGAGCTGGTGGAAATTGGGGTCTTTACTGGTATACATTGCTTTAGGGGTTGAACAATTATAGGCTGCTGTAAGCCATATCTGAGAGTTTATATTGGCAAAGAGTTCCTTCAAAACTTTCAAAGATAACCTATTAGCTTCTGATCATGTATATGTCTCTAAATACAGCCAGGATCTTACATCAACATAGTCGTTAAGTCTGAAGATTAAAATACTATACTTACTGGTTTCTGTGTGCTATGTTAGCTGGTAGGCTAATGGCCATTGCTTTGACCACACCATTTTACTTTTCCACTATATACAATAGGTTTGTGGTTTCTTTCCAATACCTCCTTTGACAGAACCTTAATGGATGACGCTTAGAAGAGTTTGAGATCCCAGTTGTATGTATTGTTAAAACTGCCACTTGACATTCTCTACTTCTAATGGAATCAGTATGTACAAAAGCTTTCAACCTGTCAAGCTCTGAACTCAAGGACTCTTAGACAAGTTTGATTTCAGGCTGTAAGCAGAGAGCACCTCTCTTAGCTAAGCTGATTTTATTCACTGCTCTCTCCTGTGGCAGTTAGGTTAATTCTAGTTTCAGCTCATTCATCTCTTCTAGGACTTTACTGACAGCTGCACAAAATCAGCAAAAACATACGAATATAGTAAGTGTTTGCTCAATTTATTGTTGTTTTGTTTTATTCACCTAAATTATGGTGTTACTTAGTGTGTGGTCTGCATCCTAATAAAAGCAACTTGGTGATTTTGACCAAGTATTTTTCTATCACATATCAGAGGCTGAGTATTTTTCAACCAGTAATGGGCTATGTACTCACCTCCCATGGATGATTAACAAAGCAAACCGCTATCATTCATTTGTCTCACAGATCAGTGCTTTTTGAACATCATTCTACAGTTTGGGAATATTTCCACCTTATCTATCCAAGGTAGCAACTAGAAGATTTGGTTCCTTAGGCTACTTTGCAGTATGGGCATTAACAGGTTATGCAAATCTGTTCATCACATGCCTTCCAGCAATGTGAAGAAACAGGAGCAGCATATAAGGAAGGTGGAAACAGAAGCATCCCAATTTGGACACACCAGTGTTTGCAAGACCACATTCCTGATGCAGAGTGGCTTTGTTGCTGGTGGCAGGAGCAGCTGCTGAAGATTGTGTTCATGGCAGAAATAGAGACACTCCTGGAGCTTCCTGGCGACTGCATTCATGGTGGCACAGCATTAGTGACCTCATGCCAACTATGCAAATAGAGTAAGCATGCCTCCTGGAAACCTAGAGACAAGCATGTTTCTCCAGTCCTCCCAGTGTTCCAATATGACAACTCCCCACTCTTTTATTGCATAATTTTTCTATTGTTTGCCCTCAGGTTACTTAAAATTAAGGACATTAATGAGATACATACTTGGAAGCACCAAACATAACTAAAAATACAAATTTATGAATTTATTAGATGATTATTTAGAGTGCATGTGTACACATTTATGTGCATGTACTAGTATGTGTATGTGTACCATTCATGTTTTAAATGCCATTTAATTAGTTTCACAATAACCACACAGGGATACACATGTTCACACATACACACACACACACACACACACACACACACACAAAACCCCTAAGGAAGTCATTATAAACTTGAAACTAAATGCCCATAGGCAAATTGATTACCAGGATGGAGACACTCTTTTTTCATTAAGACAGAGCACGTGTTCAAAAGAAAAATTTTAAAAAATAATTTTTATGCTTTAAAATACTTTAGAAAGTATACAATTTACCTATGTTCTGTTTGTCAAAACAATATAAAACTAATGATAAAAATTATTAGAGATTTTTTGAAAAAATTGATACAAATAAAAATCCTTATTAAAATAGAAATGAAAATTTTATTTGATAGAACTATGCCTTATTTATTAGTTCTCTCAGTATTTCTTTATTTATTCATTCATTTATTTATCTATTTATTTTACTGATTTCAGAGAGAGAGAGGGAAACATCCATAATGAGAGAGAATCATTGATTGACTGCCTTCTGTACACACCACACTGGGGAAAGAGCCTGCAACCTGGGCATGTGCTCGGACTGGGAATCCAACTGTGATATCCTGGTTCAACCACTGAGCCACACCAGCCAGTCAGTTATCTCATTTTTTGAAAAGGACAGAAAAGTAGATAGAAAGATAGATAGATACTAATAGATGAAAATATAAATATACCTATTTGCATATTTTATCTATAATAATAAAGCATAATATGCTAATTAGACCAGACTACCTACCAGATGAAATCAGGCTGTAAGGGAAGCCCAGGTCTCAGAGGGAAGCCAGTGACGGCAGCCAAGTGAAGGTCTACTCTTGCATGAATTCTGTGCATCGGGCCTCTGGTCCTGTATAATAAAAAGCTAATATGCAAATAAACCAAACAGTGGAACGACCAGTCACTGTGATGTGCACTGACCACCAGGGGGCAGATGCTCAATGCAGGAACTGGCCCCTGGTGGTCAGTGCACTCCAACAGGGGAATGGCGCTCAACCAGAACCTGGGCTCAATGGCTGGTGAGTGCAGAGGCGGTGGCAGGAGCCTCTCCTGCCTCCACAGCAGCACTAAGGTTGTCCGAATAATGACATAGGCCTGGCTCCCTAAGCCATCACTTGGACATCCCCCAAGGGCTCCTGAACTGTGAGAGGGCACAGGCTGGGCTGAGGAACCCCCCCACCACCACCACCTGAGTACACGAATTTCATACACTGGGCCTCTAGTATACTATAACGTATGTATAATCATAAAGCCTCTTATGTGTATGCATAAGAAATTAATACATAATTACTTTATATATGTACATAGACAACTGTGTCTGTGTGTGTGTGTGTGTGTGAGAATTGGAAGGAAGGTGGAAACTTTTGGTGGATTATCTTCCACATGATTATCAAAATTATATCTTATATTGCTTATTAGAATTTTTCTAATATATCATTAATTCAACTAATAATAGTTATAAGTAAAAGCTAGATCTACAGATATTTCACAAGAATAAGTGGGGGAAAAAGAATAAGTGGAAATTCTGAATATTTTCTTTCTTAAATGAATTAAATAAATAATAAAAATACTCTTTTTTTTAAAAAAATCATTAAGACCACATAATATCTGTCACTACACACTCTTTTTTCTTTAACCCAATTTCTTTCTCAGTACCTGCAAATTTTCATTATATAGATATTGATTTTTTCTAGTATACATGGAATTATAAGTATAATAAATTAAGATTATTTCAAACTATGTATCATACTTCATTAAAGTTTTGTCCTTCTTACAGATGCTGGATACCTCTGCTTGGATCAATTTTGGGAATCTCACCACTAGCATGATCTCCATATCTTTTCTATTCTTGCCTCCACAATTTCTCTATGTTAATTAGTTTATCATTCATATTTGTTATCAAAGCCAGATGTCTGGAAATTACTCTTTTTTTCTTTCTTTTCCTCATATTTTATATTCAAGTTTCCTAGTGAAGATTTAATAAGATCGTATTAAAGGATATGTATGAAAACTTCATTTTATTGTTTTCTGCAGGTTTTAAGAATCTGAGGGCAGTGATTCTGTATTATTGCTGTTTGTCTAGTCAATAGGAACTATAAAACTAAACAGTAAATGTTAAACTTTAATTTTTTTTCAGGAAAAAATTCACTCAATTAGGAATAGTGCATACCAACCATTACTTCTATAGATATATTATTTTATTCATCAGCATATAGGGTCCTCTGTTAGTTGTCTTAATCTTACTCAGGTAATTTTTATTGGATAAATATCAGTATAATGTGCCATCTTCAATAACTGAATCAGTAATGTTGAGCTCCTTCAATTCAGTAGGTTGGAAATTTTTTATGATGTCATGAATCAGATCTTAAATTATTCTGGTTTTGCAAAAAATATGTTCTTGGAAATTGAATAGCACTTGATTATTTCTGACTCCACTACTGGAAAATCTGTAAATGGTCACAACCTACCAAGACCATGGCTATATGGAATTTGATTTTTTTGATATTTTCTATATGTCTTGAATTCAACCAGTGTAATTCTTTAGGTGGTTTTTATTTGTTTACTAGAGACCGGGTACACGACATTCATGAACTTGGGAGTGGGGGTCCCTCTGCCTAGCCTGTGCCCTCTCACAGTCTGGAACCCTTGAGGAATGTCCATCTGCTGGCATAGGCCCCCTCCGGGGAGCGGGCATAAGCCAGCAAGCAGACATTCCGAGTGGTCCTTAGCTCTGACTCAGAGACAGGAGAGGCTCCTGCCACCATCACTGCGCTTGCCGAGCCATGAGCCAGGCTTCTGGCTTAGCAGGGTTCCCCCTGTGGGAGCACACTGACCACCAAGGGGCACCTCATGCATTGAGTGTCCATCCCCTGGTGGTCATTGTACATCATAATGACCCATCATTCTGATGTTTGATCAATTTGCATATTAGAGTTTCATTATATAGGACTAGAGGTCTGGTGCACAAAATTTGTTTATGGAGGGGGTGGGAAGGTGGGGAGTGTCCCACAGCCCAGCCTGCACCCTCTCCAATCTAGGAACCTTCAGAGAATGTCCGACTTATGCAGGGGTCAGGCCTAAACCATCAGTCAGACATCCCCCTCACATTCTAGGACCACTGAATGTGATCCTAACTACTTGCCTGCCTGCCTGCCTGATTACCCCTAACAGCTTCTGCCTGCCAGCTTCATCGCCCCATAACCGCTCCTTTGTCAGCCTGATTGACGCCTAACTGCTCCCCTGCCAGACTGATCACCCACAACGGCCCTCCCGTGCTGGTCTGATCACCTCCAACTGTCGTCTCCTGCCAACCTGATTGCCCACAACTGCCCTCCTTGCCTGGACCCGCCTCCTCTACCAGGACCTGCCTCCTCTGTGTGAGGTGGCAGAGACACTGAGACCAGCCTCCTCTGCGTACATGGAGCCAGGGGATCCCCAGGCCTCACCACACAAAGTGGCCAGCAGGCCCCACCTCTGCTGTGCGAGCACCGCCACCTTGTGACGCTCATCTTGTGATGGCCAACTTATGATAGCCATCTTGAGACTACATGAGGGCATGATGACCACCTAGGCTATTATTAGTATAGATATTTTTCAGTCTGAAATTGCAGTTTAACACCAGTAATAACATCAAGTTAATATCATTTTGATTTAAAATATACAATGCTAAACCAGATGTACCTACTTATCAAAATCATATTAAGTAACTGCTATTAATACCATTATACTTTCTGAGAAAAATAAATATTAAATTTCCCTTAAATATCAAATGACTTTTGAAAAAAACTAATAGTAGGATGAAAAAAATTTAAAAAGTAAACTATAATATAAAAATAGCATTTTTTCTATCATCCTTTATTATTGTAGAACTAACAAATGGAGCAAAAAGTTAAACGGTGCATTGTGCTAACTAAAAGATTTTTTTATCACCTGTATAAAAAAATTTCTAAGATTTTTGAAATGCTTATAAAGCTGTTATGTTTAGAAAAATCCCGTCTTTGCCTGTGTTTCCAGATAAAGGAACATTCAGGGGAGAATTTTACTTTCCTTTATGCATATTTACTTCCCCACAGCTGTGAAATTATAACTAAAATATGTGGTTTTCATATACATAGCAAACATCTTTTCAGACACTTCTTCCCTTAGTATGATTATTGGTAGAGAATGAAATACTATTTGAATGGATTGATTTATTTAAAATACAGTAAAAAACAAAAGGAATATTCATAATCACTTAACAGATACTTATCCTTCCTATTTTCCCCAAGACTGTAAAAAGCTGCTCTGATATTGGACTTGCTTGCCAATTAATGCATTAAGTATTCTGAAGTCCAGCATAATGTTACAATTTAATTATAATGTTAAATCTGATTATTTTGTTGAGGATTTCTATGGGCCTTGAGCTATTATTACACTTATTTTGTTTAGTTTACTTACAAATGCCAAATTTCACCTTCTAATAATCTTTCCTACCCTCAGTATTTCCATAAGAAGGTAGAAATTCTGTATAACACACACATGCACCCAAACATTTATGAAGGGTGACAGCAATATAATATTGATTATTAGCTCTTCTAGGTCCTGACCCCAGAACGTAAGACTTCCACATGACTTTGTTAAATCTTTTCAGCTCTACTTTTAACATCAACAAAAATTCTCGAAGTTGACTACAGCAGGTCTTTGAATAATGTCATTGTATTCAACTTCGTTTTGTTGTTTTGTTAAAACAACGATGAGGCCCAAAAAAATTCCTGTGGAGTTTGCCCCTTCTTTCATGTCTGTGTGGGTTTCCTCCAGGAACTCCTGTTTTTCCACACATCCCAAAGGAGTGCACGTGAGGTGATGAGTGTGTCTAAGCTGCCCCATTCTGAGGGCATGCGGGTGTGTGAGTGGTCCAGTGATGGAAAAGTGGTGTGTCCAGATTGGGTGCCTGCCGCATACCTTCAGCCTCTGTGATAAGCTCCAGCAACTCCACCCTGAACTGGAATAAATAGGTTGTAAAAGAGTGAAGAGGAGTATGGGTATATCTCCTCAATGTCTGCTTTATTTTTGTCAACCTCCAGTGTTTTAAAACTTTTTTTTTTAATATGAACTTTATAAATGTAACTTTGCTACTAAAAGTTGAAATTTTGTGTGATTTTACTTGCAGATTTCCTTGTGTTTCTTTTGATGGAAGGTGTTGCATGTTCCTCCATTAATCAATCAATCAATGTGAATAATGTCTACAAGATGGTCTGTAAAAAATCAAGCTTTGGTTCCTAACTTTGAATTGGGCCTCAGCTTTCTCTGTAGTATCTGAATGCTAGGGGAAGCCTGAAACACAAGCAGAGTCTGTAGGCAGATTTAAAGTTTATTTTGATAATTGAGAACTTGACACAAACCTAATACTGATAGATGAGTATAAAAGCTTCATTTTCCTATAGGTGTGTCCTTTTCAAATTGGATTTGAATACATTTCAGGAAATGTATATGGTTATGTTAGGAGATTCAGAATGCCCAATGTAAATTTGACATATTTCTGAAGATCAATAGTACTTGATATTCTGCAATAACAAAATATTATTTTTAATATATTTTATTGATTTCAGAGAGAAGGATGAGAGAAAGAGAAATAGAAATAACAATGTTCAGAAAGAAACATAGATTGGTTGCCTCCTGCATGGTCCCTACTTTGCCTGTGTTTCTATATAAGGAAATATTATGCAGATTTACTTGGGGATCAAATCCACAACACAGGTATGTGCCCTGCTCGGGAATTGAACCATGACCTCCTGGGTCATATGGTGGCACTCAACCACTAAACAACACTAACAGAGATAAAATATTATTTTATATTAATTTTTAGAGTAGAATGAACATTAAACTATGCTATGTTTTAATTATGCAGTGATAATTGCAATGGTTACACTAAAGCACATTCATCATTGCTAGATATGCATGAGTCAAAATAAGATTAATTGTGCAATAAATAATTATAAATTATAGCTATAAGTATCTGTATTTTATCAAAATTAAACTAAATTGATTGATTTCAACATAAAACAAATGTTTTCTTAATAGCTTGAGTTCTATTAAAATTTTAGACTATTTTATAATGTTAAAATATTTTTCATTAAAATTTTAATTTTCCTCCTTTTATATGGACTGCCTCATTGATTTAAAGAGATTCTCTATTCTGCTTCACCTTTCCTTTTAATTCTGCCTGCTCTTAGTGCTCTTTAATGATGCAAATTATTAATATTGTCAGAAACTTAGAAAGATATAAATCTGATGCTCATGTGTTAGATAAATTTGTAAAGTCAAATTATCATTATTTCATAATTTATTTTCAGGGTAAAAAGTCACCACATGACATCTGGTTTATTCTTTATAACACAGTTTACATAATTATGTATTAGTTATATAATTGACTTGATTAATGAGTTATAGTATTGATGTGGAAACTTTAGAAAGCAAAAAGAATTTTAAGGTAGCACGTTTCTAGGCTATAGGAAAGTAAGACAATTAATGATAACTTCTGCTGATTAGTTGTCTTGTTTGGTCAAAGACCTAAGTGCTGTGATTTATTATAGAAATGTACCAGAGGAAAAATACTTCTATTTTTTTTTTCTCTTGACAGTGATCAACTAGCTCAGTCACATTTATCAATTTCTACTCTGCTGTGGGAGAACTTTATTGAATTATAAACAATCACAGGTTCACCAATACCACTAGAGTCACTGGTTCCGGATAAAATAAATGTGTATTCATCAGTTTTTCTTTGTTTACTTTTCTTTAGTCCCATTTTCCCAACAGCTGTGGTTACTTGATGACAATGATGACTTTGTCATCTTTCAGCTTAAAGTGTGAATCTTTACTAGAGGCAAGAAAGATTCAGTGACATTAGCCAATCACGTGATGTTGTGTTACACCAGTGGTTGGCAAACTCATTAGTCAGCAGAACCAAATATCAACAGAACAACGATTGGAATTTCTTTTGAGAGCCAAATTTTTTAAACTTAAACTTCTTCTAATGCCACTTCTTCAAAATAGACTCACCCAGGTCATGGTATTTTGTGGAAGAGCCACACTCAAGGGGCCAAGGAGCCACAGTTTGCCGACCACGCGGGAAGCTGAGCTCTTGGCTGGCGAGCACAGCATCAGTGGTGGGAACCTCTCCCACTGCCTTGGCAATGCTAAGAATGTCCAACTGATGGCTTATTGGGCCTAAGCCATCAGTTGGACATCCCCCCAGGGCTCCCAAACAGTGAAAGGGTGCAGGCCAGGCAATGAATTATACTTCTCAGTCTAACTAAATTTTCTGTCACAGAGTGTCATAGAGTTAATGATCAATTATTGTGCTTTGACATGTAGTTTTAAAAATAAAAATATATTTATATTTTTTGAAATGTGATTCATAAGTAAATAGAGCAAAATAATTTTGTGAAATTATTATTTATAATATTATAATTATTATTATTAACTCAAATCTGAGGACACTAAAGAGTAATATTTTAATAACTAGTATTGTGTTTCTTGTTAAGACATATGACAATTATATATTGAACCCTAGCCCAATTAATTAAGCTCCAAACACAATATGTTTGACAAATACATCTGGAGTTGTGTCCCTTCTCAAAGGATAATCTCAGTAATAGGATGCTGATGTAAATTGACAAGAATAAATATTTCATAGTCTTTTAAAATTATATTATAGTTAATTTGCCTTACAAAAAAAAAAAAACACAAATAATTAAAACTCAATTATACTTTTCAAAATTAACAAAATGTACTATTTTATATATATATTTTGTTCTGTTTACCTAATTATTTGTCACTAAAATCAGTAATTTGCAGTATTTATCTTCAACATTTATAAAAATAAAAACTTATCCTAAAATTTAATGGCTGGCTTTGGTTTTGCTTTCTTTCATACTTGTGTAAAATGAGCTCTTGCTTCTGAAAATGAAGGTTCTTTCTTCAGCTGAAAAATGAGACTTTTAAAAATTGAAATGTACAAAGAGCTATTCCTATATTTCTGCTTTGATCTTCTTCCTCTCACCTACTCCAAAAATTTCATTACAGAAAACCATTATCAGATGAATGGTGTTTTGAGCACCCTACCACACGCATTCTATAATGCTTTATGAACCTTGTGAGTGGGCATGGTATTCCTGCTAGTTTGGAAATTATCTATTACTAAGAGTTAAATGATGCATGTAAATGATTTTGACTTTTATCTATTGTGAGATGAATATTTTTTTTATAAATATCTGCTATTAGAAAAATATTTAGGTTATGCCTCATAGTAAATCAGATTATTTACTGGGATTTTTATATTTTTTATGCTAGTTAATGTAAACTTATAGGAAAAGAAGAAAATCAGGTTTAGCAAGAACCATCCTGGAAGAATCATTGTAATTTAAGAAAACCATTTTCATAAACACACCCATAATTATGTAACATTATTTTCTGAATAAAATATATTCAAGTATATGAGGAGAAAACAATGAATTGTTCTAAAAACCTAACCTTTTTTTTCATCCAAAAAAATGTTTCTAGGTTTTAAACTCTCCCAAATTCGGGCAATAATGTCCACTTTCTTTTTCTTTTTTAATATTTTTTTTATATCAGAGAGAGGGAAAGAAAAATAGAAATAGAATGATGAAAGAGAATTATTGATCTCCTGCCTTCTGCACATCCCTGACTGGGGAACAAGCCTGCAACCCAGGCATATGCCCTGCCTGGGAATCAAACCATGACCTCTAGGTTCATGGATCTATGCTCAACCACTGAGCCATACTAGCCAGGAGATAATGTCCACTTTCAATAAATAATAGTAACACTATTCATCAAGTCCTCAAAAACTTTTCATTTAATATATCATTTTTATTTTTTAAATAATTAAAAATAATAGAAATATGAATCTATTTGTCAAAGATCACAAAATTTGATGACAAGTTATGCTGGTGAGTGTTTGGGAAAAAAATCTATTCACCTAATACTGGTATTGTATAAATTGCTACCATCTCAATGAACAATAAATTATTACTAAAAAAATTGGGTGTGCATTTGAGCAAACTGGCCATTTATTAAGATGCTTAATGTTAATAAAAAAATACAGAAAATTCTAATGCATGGGAATATTTTCTAATATATGGTTCAGAATTTTATGGGTCTAACAACTAAAATTTGTCAAGGAAATTAGAAGTAATGCAATTCTAATACTTAAAAACATATTTGGAAATTTTTAAAAAGGCAGATAGATATTAGAAATGTTTTTTCATGGTATTTGGTATGAAAAATAAATATTGTCATTTATTAGAATATTTATATCACTATTACTTTGAGATAAGTTAATCTTATGAAATTTTAGACTAACTTATGTATCAGAAGATTGTTATATGAACATGGAAAATTTAAATATAAAGAACAGAGACTCAGAAAAACTAATAAAATTTGTAAACCCCCCTAAAACTCTTAAATTACAATGCGCTTAGCTCAGGCAACACATGATGAATTTATTTTGTACAAGAATATGTGTACTGCTCCTAAGTACAGGTTCTTATTGATTTAGAAATAGAGGAACTGAATATGTTTTTCCAAAAAAAGCATATAAATGGCCAATTGGTGCATGGAAAGATGTTCCACATCACTAATCATCAGTAAAATACAAATTAAAATCACACTGAGATAACATTGCATGCCTGTTAGAATGGCTATCATCAAGAAGATGCAACAGCATTGAGAAGATGTGGAGAAAAGGGAATACTTCTGCCCTGTTGGTAGGAATGCAAATTGACTCAGCCACTATGGAAAACAAAATGGAGGTTCTTCAAATAGTAAAAAAGACAACTATAATATAATCCAATAATCTCACATCTGAGTACATATCCAAAGGAATTGAAAATAGGATATCAAAATAATATCTGTAGCCCCATGTTTTTTTGTAGCCCTAATTACAGTGACTAATGTATGGAAACAACCCAAGTGTTTGTCACTGGATGAATGTAGTATATGTATATAGATATATAAATATAAAAACATATTGATATATAGATAAACAGACAGACACAATGGGATATTATTGCACCAGGAGAAAGAAATCCTGCCATCTGCAACAAATGAATGGACCTTGAGGGCTTAGTGAGATAAAGCAGACAGAGAAAGACAAATATGATATGATATCACTAGATATGGAATCTAAAAAACAAAACAATAAAACCACATAGCTCCTATAAACAGAGAGTAGAATGGTGGTACCAGAGAGTAGGGGGTTAGGGAAATTGAACAGATATTGTTAAAGCATACAAACTTGTGAACAAAAGATAAATTAAATTAAATTCTGGAGATCTAATTTACAGCATAATGATTATAATCAAGACTAAAGGCCCAGTGCATGAAATTCATGCTTGGGGCTGGGGTTATTCCTCATCTTCTCCAGTCTGGGACCCTTAAACCAGCAAGAGGACATCCTTCTCACAATCCAGGACTGCTGGCTCCCAACTGCTTGCCTGCCTACCAACTGCTTGCCTGCCTACCTGCCTGATTGCCCCCTACCCACTTCCATGTGCCAGCCTAATAACCCCCTAACCACTCCCCTGCCAGCCTGATCAATGCCTAACTGCTCCCCTGCTGACCCAATTGCCCCTAACTGCCTTCCACTGACAGTCTGGTAGCCCCCAACTGTAAGATGACCAGATCTTGGCAGGACAGTCCTGATTTCTAACAATTTTTCCCACGTCATGCGGCATTTTAAAAAAGTCCTGATTTTTTTTAAAGAATCTTTCTAATCTTTCCAAAAATCGGGACTTTTTAAAAATGCCTTGGGATGCAGGAAAATTTGTTAGAAATCAGGACTGTCCTGCCCAAAGCAGGACGATCTGGTCACCTTACCCAATTGCCCTCCCTTGCAGGCCTGGTTCCTCCTAACTGTCCTCCCCTGCTGGCCTGATCACCCACAACTGCCCTCCCCTAATGGCCATCTTGTGTCCTCATGGGGGTGGCCATCTTGTGTGTTGGAGTGATGGTCAATTTGCATATTACCTCTTTATTATCTACTTCAAAGTTGCTAAAAGTCTAAATCTTAAATGTTCTCACCAGATGCGCACGCGCGCGCGCACACACACACACACACACACACACACACATAATTATGTGATGTGATAGAGATGTCAGCTCATGCTGTAAGTATAATTATATTGCAATACTGTACATATTAATCAAATCAACACACTGTAATTAAATTTACACAATCTTATATGTCAGCTGTATCTCAATTAAAAAAAAAACACAAAAGAATAAAACAAAGATATTCAGACCCCAATTTTTCTCAGCCATCAAGCAGCATATCTTAATGCCCAATTCAAAAGTAGCCATGGAGAATATTAGCAAAGGACCTGTCTCTTTTACTGACTTATCAACTAACAATCATGCCATTTGGGGTGTAAGATAATTATGATGTTTTTAAAAACATTACATTTAAAACTTGAGTTTCAGTCATGTAAAGACTAAATTTGTAGCTTAAGGATAGATTTTATAGAGCTAAAAATCCAGTACACGCTTTCTCCTATAGCTGGAATTGCCTGTTGCACATGGAATCCAAATCTGCTGTGAGCAGGCCTCAAAGCTGTGTTCGGCTGGTGTTGCAGATAGATTCCCTGCATAAGAACTTAAACGAGAATGTAGGGAGTTACACTTCAAAAACTTTCCAATCCACTGTCTTCAAGAAAGAAGAGACCTTATTTTACAACGATAACAGACTGATTTAGGTCATGTTTTATACCCAAAATTTTGGTCTTTCTTATCAATCTATAAATATTTTTTTCTGCTATATTTTTTCTATATTTTCTCAACTTTTTCAATTGGGGCATCTTTGACAGGTTTGGTTTTCAGAAAATAACATAAAATAATTATTGTGACATGAGAGAATTTAAAACAAAAAGTATAGGTTTACCAAAAGAGTAAAATATATCAAACTGAGAAAATATTTTGGGTACTGAATTTCTACATATTTTTATTAAAAGAAAAGTGCACATTTATTATAGCTCAAAATATCAAAACCCCTGTGAAACTTTATTAAATATTGTCTTACTGAAAGGGTCTTATAATTATTAATTCTGAAGATTACTTAATTGTTAAATGGATGTCTTCTGAAAAAGGGTGTCTGACTCATAACTAATTGAAAGCTGAATTACAATGTTCTTCCGTGAGAGGAATTACACTTAATTTATAAATTCAATTTCCATATAAGAGCAACCCTTGAGGAGTTACCCGAACTTTGCATTATTATCTGTCACAGCCTATGAACTGGTAACATTGTAGAATTAATAGATCTACTGTTGAAAACAGTTAATGGAGGTTTCCAATTAATTTCACTGATTAAAATTGATACTTCAGAAGAATGTTCCCTGCTTATTCTGGATTTTCCTGCACTCTGACTCATAGTTGCCCCCACACAGATTTACCCTTTTCTCTGCAACACTCAATCATCCAAATATGTAACATTTATTTTTTTTAGGTTTCTTTATCCTAGCATAACAATAATAAAAATTTAAAGAGTCTTAACATATATCATGTATTATATATTTCTTATGAAGGGCAAAGGTGGAGGCAAACAGTCTGGTGTGTAGCTCCAATACTTATGGTTGTGGATAACCACAGATATAGAACCGAAGCATCACTCCATCTCCAGAATAAAAGCTAAACAACCTTGAATTCACTCCCATTTTAGAGAACCATATCTCAATTAACTGTTATTACCTTTCCAAATCCCATAACGTACAGATTAGCTTAACAAACAAAAATTAAAATGAGATTTAAAAGTCAGTTTTCCTTTTTTGGTTCCTTATTTTCTGTGTGAAATAGTTTTATCCACTGGGGGTAAATTGTACAGAATTGCAGAGAGCATTGCTTACAGGCCTGGAGTTTTATTTCTATTTAACACTTTGAGTTTTATTGTTTTCTTTATTTTTATTAATTCTATGTAAACACAAAGAATAGTCTTATCCCAGATCCCAAAACCAAGAAGAAATAAAACTACATATTTAAGCACATATTATTAAAGTGTTTCAGCCATGTAAAATATATTGTACTCTAACTCACAAAATTTCTAGAACAAAATAAAGGCAGTAAAATCTCAGACATTTCTCCGTAGCAATGTTTTTCTTTTTCTGATATATCTCCTTGAGCAAGAGAAACAAAAGAAAAAATAAGCAAATGGGATGGCATCAAACTAAAAAGTTTTTGCACAGCAAAGGAAACCACCTACATACAAAATGAAAAAGACAACCCATTGAATGAGAGAACATATTCCCCAATACATCTGATAAGGGCTTATAACCAAAATTTATAAAGAATATATATAATGCAACACCATAAAAGCAACAATCTAACTAAAAAATGGGCAAAGGGCATGGATAGACATTTCTCTAAAGAGTCCAATAAACTTATGAAAAGATGCTCAACGTCATTAATCATCAGATAAATGCAAATTAAAAACTCCAATGAGATATTATTTCTTACCTGCCCAAATTGCTATCATCAATAAATCAAAGAACAAGTGTTGGCAAGGATGTGGAGAAAAGTGAACCCTCATGTCCTATTGATGGGAACGCAAATTGGTGCAGCCACTGCATAAAACATCAATTGTCCACCGCTTGTACATGCCCAAGGGTATCGAACACACAACCCTTTGGTTTGTGGGACAATGCTCTAAAAAAATGAGCCACCTGGACAGGGCTCAAATATATTAAAAAAAAAGATTACTGACCAAATTAATTACATGTGTCAATGTCTATTGTCACTTTAACTTTCTGAAAAACTGAGTGAGGTTACATCTAAAGATAGTTTTCACTACATTTACTTTAACAATAATGCAGCCTTTCTTCAGAATGTTAGATTTTTTTTCAGGTCTCTCTCTCCCTCCCTCCTGTCCTCCCATCCTTCCTCCTTCCTTCCCATATTTCTCCCTTCCTTCTGCTTTAATTGAAAGAGAAGGAATGAGGAATGGATCTTATCATAGCTGTTTTTATTTTCAAAGAAATCCTTAACATTTTCTTCAGACCTTAAATTTTACTCCCTTATTTTGCTTGGAGTGTTAGAATAATTGATTCTCAAATACCTACATGAATATTTATGTATATAGATAAATGTTATATTGTCTATCATATTTGTCTATCGTATTTTAAAGTTCTCAATTGCAATGTCTAATTTAACATATATTTTGTTACAGAGGAAATAGGACAGTTTTTCAAGTAAACTGTTATTTTCAGATCATTGTAGATTTGGGTGAAGTTGTAAAAATATAGCACAGAGAAATCTTATGTACCAATACACAGTTTACTCTAATGGTAACATCTTAAAAAACTAAAGTATCACAACAAGAATATTGACTTTGATGCAGTAAACTTACAAAACATCAGCATCACCACAAGGATCATTTATGTTTTATTGCCACCTCAAACTCCATTCACATCTTTTAGTCTTACTTCTTCTGAAAGTGCCTTTATTCCCCATTTATTCACAGGAGAAATTTATTATTGTTTGAATTGGTGTTTCACTATAGGTAATTATTTTCTCCTTCTCTGTGGTTGCTTTTTAATTTGTCTTTAGTATTCAGAAATTATTTCATTAATCCATTCAATTTTTAATCTGAGTGTTTTTATATTTAACCAAATTTGGGAAGTAAATAGTCATTATGTTTTTGAATACTTTTTCAGTACCACTTGCTCTGTTTTCTCCTTCTGGGATCCCAGTAATATGAATACTAGAGACCCAGTGCATGAAATACGTGCATGGGGGTGTGTGTCCCTCAGCCCAACCTGTACCCTTTCCAATCTGGGACCCCTCAAGGATATCCACCTGCCCATTCAGGCATGATCCAAGTAGGATTGGGCCTGAATGGGCAGTTGGGCACCCCTCTCACAATCCAGGACTGCTGGCTACTAACTGCTTGCCTGCCTACTTGCCTTCCTGATTGCCCCTAACCACTTCTGCCTGCCAGCTTGATCATACCTAACTACTCCCCTGCCAGCCTTTTTGCCCCTAACTGCCCTCCCCTGCCAGCCTTTTTGCCCCTAACTGCCTTCCCTTGCAGGCCTGGTCCCTCCCAACTGCCCTCCTCTGCTGGCCTGATCACCCACAACTGCCCTCCCTTGCAAGTCTGGTCCCTCCCAAATGCCCTCCTGTGTTGGCCATCTTGTGGTGGGGGCATCCATCTTTGACCACATGGGGGCAGCCATCTTGTGTGTTGGAGTGATGGTCAATTTGCATATTACTCTTTTATTAGATAGGGTAGAGGCCTGGTGCATGGGTGGGGGCCATCTGATTTGCCCTGAAGGGTGTCCCAGAACAGGGTGGGGATTTCCTTGGGGCATGAGACAGCCTGGGCGTGAGGCCTGTGGTGGTTTGCAGGCTAGCCATGACCCCTGGTGACCCAAGCAGAAGTGCTAGTATCTGGGATTTATTTATCTTCTATAATTGAAACTTTGTAGCCTTGAGTGAAAGCCTTGGCCTGCCAGAGTGTGTGGAAAGCTTGGCTTCCTCCATTCCCAGAGAAACCCAAGCTTCCTGCTTGCTCCATTGCTGCAGCCATCTTCTTTGGGTTAATTTGCACACTTACTTCTGATTGGCTGGGGGGCATGGCTTGTGGGTGTAGTGAAGTGATGCTTAATTCACATATTACTCTTTCATTAGTAATATGTGAATTAAGCATCACTCTTTTTATTGGCTGTTTTTAAATTATTCTACACAGCTCCTTAAGTCTCCTCCTCCCTGGAGTATATTTTCTCTGTTTTTCACCTTGTATGAATTCTATTGATCTGTCCTCAAGCTCGTTAATTCCATAATCTGTCCTCTTCACTGTGCTCTTCAGGTCATCCAGTGACTTCTTTATTTCTACAATTTTTTTCAGTTCCACAGTTTCCATTTAGTCCTCTTTATTTCTTTGATGATATTTTCTATCTCTTCATTTATTTCAAAATAATTCACAATTAATTTTTAACCAAATTTGTTTTAAAATTCCCATTAAATAACTCTGGAATCTGTATCATTTTGGTATTGCTATCTGTGGATTGCCTTTTCACATTCATGCTGTGATATTTCCTCGTTCTTGATGTGACAAGTGACTTCTGGATGTAGCCTGGGCAATAATGATATAATTTATGAGACATTGAATTGTTATTAATCTTTTTTTATTTTTAATAGCCAATCCTCTTTTTGAGTTGTAACATGGGCCTTGGTATGTATATTAGTTTCCCAATGGCCCTAGCAAAATTATAATGAAGATTCCTTCTTCTTCACCTACCTCTCAGTCACACTGACAGATTCCTAGTGTAAGTGGGCCACCAATTTGCACCAACTTAAAGGGAGTATAAAATGTGTTCCCCTCTGGACCCAATTCCCAGTTTGGGAGGGACAGTGGAGGGCTGCTAACACCACTTGTTGCTTCATGGTTAGTTGCAGAAAGTCAGCACTCTGCTTGACCCAACTGATAGGGGGAAAGCAGAATCCCAGCTGCCCCACTTCTTATCTCACCTTTCACCTCTCATCTGTCTCATTCATTGGGGTTGGAGTTGAAAGTCGTAGTTTTCCATATTGCTCTGCTGAATCCAGGGGAGGGAGGAAGCAATGTCTACTACCCTTACCTGCATCACTTAATTTCACTTTGTTGACAACAATGGAGGTGGAGGTTCAACTCTCCGCTCAATACTATTAACACCATCATGGCAGTGTGAAGCCACGTAGGTACTAGTCCCACCTTATACCACCTTATTATGTGTTGCTATTGAGTAGTAGTGGAGAATATGTTGGGCTATACCATTAATCTTTTCCCAGGCCTCATCTTTCTCAAAATTTTATAGTCCCATTTGAAATATTTTTGGGTTCATATTGAAATTAGACACAATATTAATATATAAACTCTATGCTAAGAAAACCAGGAAAGATTTTAACATGTTGATAATGACAACAGAATTTTCTTTAGAATCATGGGACTAGTGAATTCTACCATAATGGTCAAATGGTCACTTAGAAATTTACTGTATGATCTCTTTACACAAATGTCTTTCTCATCAAGTACTATATATAGCTGGAGCAAAACCTGCTTATTGTGTTCAAATATCTGTTCTGTCTTTCACCCATATTCTATCTAATAAAGAGGGATATGCTAATTGACCCTCACACATCAAAGATGGTGACATCCACAGCCAATAAAGAAGGAATATGCTCATTGACTGTCACAGCATCAAAAATGGAGGCACCCACAGCCACATAATGGTGGCAACCAGTTCCCTCAGCCCCCCAGCTGCCCAGGGCTGGCCTGAGGCTCAGGCAACCCTCAGATGGTGGCTTCCCAGCATCCCAGGGCTGCCCAAGACTCAGGTAACCAGGGCTGGCCCAGGCATATGGTATCAGCAATGGCAGCAACAAAGGTATGATACGGTTGGTGCCTTCCCCTGATCTTCGGGTCTCCTCATGTCCCTGAGAGCTCCAAGACTGTGAGAGGGGGTAGGCAAGACTGAGGGACACCCTCTTCCAGTGCATGAATTTTCATGCACTGGGCCTCTGGTATTACATAATCTCAATGTTGAGCAAGCACATGACTGCCAAAAGCCTGTATAGCTTATCCTTGTCTGTTTGCCTATAATGTCCATAATTACTAGTCAATGTGAGCAGAAGGAGGAGAAATATGTGCAATGTCTAGTTCATCCTACCTAATAAAAGAGTAATATGCAAATTAACCATCAAACCACTCCACAAGCCACGCCCACCAGCCAATCAAAACACTTATGCAAATTAACCCCAACCAAGATGGCTGCAGCCACAGAGGATTGGGTTTCTCTGGCAATGGAAGAAGCCAAGCTTTCCACCTGCCCTACTTGGCCTAAGACTCCACTCCAGGCTACAAAGTTTCAATTATAGAAAGTAAACAAATCCAAACAGAAACGACTGCTGGCCACAAAGTGAGCAGGAGGCGTGGCTCCACTCCAGGCTACAAAGCTTCAATTGTAGGAAGTAAATATATCCCAGATACCAGGACCTCTACTTGGGTCACTGGGGGCATGGCTGGCCTGCAAACCACCACAGTTCCCTTGCTCATGCTGCCCCATGCCCCAAGGGAACCCCCACCCTGATCCAGGGCACCCTTCAGGGCAAACCACCTGGCCCACACCTGTCCACCAGGCCTCTATCCTATCTAATAAAAGAGTAATATGCAGATTGATCATCACTCCAACACACAAGATGGCTTCCCCCATGTGGCCAAAGATCCTTTTCCCATGTGAACATAAGATGGCCACCACAAGAAGGCCAGCAGGGGAGGGCAGTTGGGAGGGGCCGGGCCTGCAAGAAAGGGTAGTTAGGGGTGACCAGGCCGGCAGAGGAAGGAGGTTGGGGGCAAACAGGCTGCAGGGGAGCAGTTAGACAATAATCAGGTAGGCCTCGGAGTGGTTAGGGGGTGATCAGGCTGGGAGTCAGAAGTGGTTGAGGCAATCAGGAAGCCTGGTAGGTGAGCAGTTGGGAGCCAGTAGTCCTGGATTGTGAGAGGGTTGTCCAACTGCTATTGTAGACCTGATCCCACGGAAATCTGGTCTAAACGGGCAGTTGGACATCCCTCAAGGAGTCCCAGATTGGAGAGGGTGCAGGCTCGGCTAAGAGACACCCCCCCCCCTCTAGTTTGTTAATAATAGTTTATTATGTTTAAGAAATCGTTAAATACAATGTAGTATATTTTTTAATCTTCACAAGTCCTGTGTATAATATTAGTATAATTTTTAGTATCCATGAGGAAACATTGATTGGCACACCAAATGCTGCAAGTAAGGGGTAGAGCAGGCTTAGTAACTAGTTACCCTGACAACCTTAGTCAAAACCCTTGTCTAAATCCTCCAATATAAAGCATCAACCATACTATTTTCTGATCTATGTTCTATTTTGCCTCCTAGAAAGTGAAAGAATACTGTAATCACCATTCTCATAAATTCATATCTCAGAGAAAATATTAATGGGTATAATGAAATTATTTTTTCCTCTAACAACTGAAACAAATATCATTGAAGAACTTGTAAAAGGAATAAGATGGAAACCAATATAAAAATCCCAACAATATATAACATTTCATGTCCAATAAAGGCCAATTATCTTTGTTTCCAACTGACTAAAAATGACAGGTTAATGAGAATTCCCCTTATATGGTAAGTTAGTTCTCAATGACTGATTTTGAGAGGGATAAAACTGTTATTTTATGAACACTTCAGGATGTTTCTCTGCCAAATGCTATTATAAAACAATGCAATTAAAAAAAGAAATAATTGTACTGCCTGCCTGGTATGCTTAGTAGTTACAGCACTGAATGGTTGTAGGTTCGATTCCTACATGTCAAAGTTTCAAATTCTATCCCTAGCTCCAGTTCAGGTGCCTGTGAGAGTTGTGTCTCTTTCACATTGATCTTTCTCTCTCTTTCTCTCCTCCTATTCCCCTCTCTGACACTCTCTCTAGAAATCAATGGGAAAAATATCCTCGGGTGAGTATTAACAACAACAACAACAAATAATTAATTCACTATGCCAAAACTCAGATAGCATTGTGATACACTTTAGTATTTAATAAATTATGTTAATCTGAGACAAGAAATATATGTACCTATTATCAGAGTGCCTTCAGACTTAAAGTTGTAAATTATATTTTCATTCTGAAGATGCATTACATAATAATTTTTTTAAGTGTTCTTGGAAGTCAAGCATTTGGGTTAGTTATTGAACAAGTTTATGTAAATCTCCAAAGCTACAAAATAGCAACTTATTATCTTGATGAAAAATTTCTACATTGAAAAGGCTCTCTATCATGTTTAAATTAGTATATAATTAGTATGTCATTTTTATCATTTTGCCTGATTTTTCATTTTGACCTTTTCTGATATTTTAAAGGCATACAAAGATGAAGGAAAATGGTATGTTTAATCATTTTATGCTGTTCAGCTTTGATAGATTTGGATGCTATAGAAAATATTAATTTGTTTTCTACAAAAATATTTACTTTCAGGACTTTAGAAAATCAATGTACCTTAGACAATGTAGTTTCAGCTTACATATAAAATTAAAGGTTTATACTAAATTTTTTAAATTAATTTTAATTTATTCAAATATACTGCAATATAGGTGAAACTATCAAGTTGGGTAATTGCATTTTTAAATGGACTCTTATGTTTTAGAAAATACACTTTCAGAAATAGTCAAGAGAAGGTATATTTGACACATAATTCTATAAACAGATAATTCTATAGACATAATATCATATTAGTTTAAATATAAACATAGGTAACTAGAGTGGCAAAGTATCATAACATACTTCACAAAAAAAATTGATTTGGGGAAAATGCAGACTTCCTTGAAAACTATATATTGTCTATAGCATATCACTCCAAGTTATATAAGCCTGAGTTTATGGAAGCTGTTTAACAATTCTATAAGTGATAACTATCTGGTAGTGATGTCAAACCATTAGTACAGACAAACCTTTCTGTCCTTTCTGATGGACTTTCAATAAATTTACTTCTCCTCCTTTTGGAGAAATCCAGTTCTGTTCCCACTTTCAGATTTACATGTTTTTAAAATTTCCTCTTCTATATGTGTGTCTCAGAATTCTCCTTTGAATCTGTTAAAACCTTTGTTTGGCTACCCCATGATAGTTAAATAAAATCTTTAACATGTGTTGATTTGCGTAAAAATCATAATTTTACACTTTCAGTAAAATAATTTCTAACAGTTTGGAGATCTTCCCCTGTGATGCCCACTGGTTTCATCTAATAGAACTAGGGAGACTTCATTTTCAGAGAAGTGTACCTCATAACACTCCAAGTCTAGTTCAGTATTTTGTTACATCAAGAAAGGGAGTAAGCTACTTTCTAATCAGAAACTCTATAGGGCAGAAGATAATTCCATGAAGTATTCAAGATAATAAAAAGCAAGAATATAAAATCAAGATTACTAAATCATCTTGCAAGGATATCATTCAAAATAGATGGTGAAATAAAGAGTTTCCAAGACAAAAAGAAAAGGTTAAAGGAGATTTTTCACCATCAAACTAGAACTGCAAGAAATCATAAAAGATCAGCTCTAAGAAGAAGAGAGAGAGAGGAACATAGTAATAAATAATTGAAATGACAATAAATAACTACCTATCAATGATAATCTTAAATGTAAATTGATTAAATGCTCTAATCAAATGACATATGGTAGCTAAAAGGATACAAAACACATTATCCAAGTATATATGGTCTAAAAGAGATTCTCAGTACAAAAGATTAGAGTGAAGGGATGGAAAAAAATTTTCCACACAAAAGTAAATGAAAAAAAGTTGGAGTAGCAATACTTATATTTGACAACATAGTCTTCAAAATAAAGACCATCACAATAGACAATAAAGGTCACTACATAATATAAATGGATTGATAATAAAAGGGGATATAACCCTGATAAGCATATACACCCCTAATTATATATATGCCTAAGCAACTGGCCAACCGGCTGATCTTCTGGTAGCTATGATGCACACTGACCACCAGGAGACAGATGCTCAATGCAGGAGCTGCTGAGCAATAGAAACTTTGCAGAGTGCTCTCTCGCATTCTGGGACCCCTTGGGGGATGTCTTACTCCCTGTTTTGGCCCGATCCCTGCAGACCACGTGGAGGAACCCCACCACTGCGTGAATCCATGCACCAAGTCTCTAGTATATATACACTTCTGGAGGACTTGATACCATCTTCCAAAACTGATGGGAGAGATTGACAGCAATACAGTTATAATAAGGGAGTTTTATATTCTGCTGGCTTCACAGGATAGATCTACTGAACAACAAATTAATAAGAGAACAGTGACTAAAAGATACACTGGATCAGATGGATTTAATTAACATTTATAGAATATTTCACCTCAGACATATGCCAAAAGAATGTCTTCACTGATATTGCCCCTAGGGCAATGGAAGCCAAAGAGAAAATAAACAAGTAGGACTACATCAAAGTAAAAAGCTTCTGCACAGCAAAAGAAACATCAACAAAACAACAAGAAAGCCCACTGGATGGGAGAACACATTTGCCAGTGTTACATCTGATAAAGGTTTAATCTCCAAAATTTATAAGGAACTCATACAACTTAACAAAAGGCAGACAAACAGCACAATTACAAAATGGGCTCAGCACTTAAACAGACACTTCTTCAAAGTGGACATACAGACAGCCAAGATACATAAGAAAAAAAATGCTCAAAGTCACTGATCATCAAAGAGCTGAAAATTAACATGACAATGAGGTATCACCTCACACCTGTAAGAATGGCTGCCATCAACAAATGACAGGAGCTGGTGAGGAAAGGGGAAGGACCTTACTATCCTGCTGGTCAGAATGCAGACTGGTGCAGCCATTATGGAAAACAGTACCGTATGTTGTTGCCTCAAAAAATTGAAAATGCAACTGCCATTTGACTAAGTAATTACACTTCTAGGAATATATCCTAAGACTCAAAACACTAATCAGAATGAATGTTCACAGCAGCACAATTTATAATAGCTAATATCTGGTAACAGCCCAAGTGCCCATCAGTAGATGAATGGATTAAAAAAAAAAAAAAAAAAAAAAGCAAAAAAAAAAGCAGTGGTACATTTACTGGTACACCATGGAATACTATGTAGTGGTTAAAAAGAAGGATCTCTTACCCTTTGAGGCAGCATGAAAGGGTGTGGGGAGTCTTATACTAAGCAAAATAAGCCAGTTAGAGAAAGACAAGTATCACATGATCTCACTCATATGTGGTATCTAATAAATAAAATAAACTGATGAACAAAATAGATCCATCCGAAACCGGTTTGGCTCAAGGGCATGTGCCTTGGTTTTGGGCACATCCCCAGTAGGGGGTATGCAAGAGACAGCTGATCGATGTTTTTCTCTCATCGATGTTTCTGACTTTCTATCCCTCTCCCTTCCTCTCTGTAAGAAATCAATTATATATATATATATTTAAAAATAGATCCAGAGCCGAAACCTGTTTGGCTCAATGTTTAGAGTGTCAGCTTGGGGACTGAAGGGACCCGGGTTCAATTCCGGTCAAGGGCATGTACCTAGGTTGCGGGCATATCCCCAGTAGGGGGTGTGCAAGAGGCAGCTGATCGATGTTTCTCTCTCATTGATGTTTCTAGCTCTCTATCTCTCTCCCTTCTTCTCTGTACAAAATCAATAAAATATATTTTAAAAAATAAATAAAAATAGATCCAGAGACATAGAAGCATGTAACAGACTGTTAAATCTCAGGTGGGAGGTTGGAGGGGGTGGGTGGATGAGAAGAAATCAATCAAGAACTTGTATGCATATATGCATAACCCATGGATGAAGACAATAGTATGGTAATGGCCTGGGGCAAGGGCAGGCTAGAAGAGTTTGAAAAGGAATATATTCTTTTAACAAAAAAGGTGGGGGTTTTTTTGTTTTTGTTTTTTAAATTATAATACAAATAATTTAAGTAAAATTTTATCATTTTAGAGAATTTTAAAGTAGAAGTTTACTTTAAAAAATCATTTCATATTATAACCCTTAATAATTATTGAACCAGCCGAAACCGGTTTGGCTCAGTGGTAGAGCGTCGGTCTGCGGACTGAAAGGTCCCAGGTTCGATTCCGGTCAGGGGCATGTAAGTAGGTTGTGGGCACATCCCCGGCGGGGGGTGTGCAGGAGGCAGCTGGTCGATGTTTCTCTCTCATCGGCGTTTCTAGCTCTCTATCTCTCTCCCTTCCTCTCTGTAAAACATCAATAATATATTTTTTTAAAAATTATTGAACCAAAACTTCAATAATAAGAATATTTAAGTGGAATTATTCATATAATATAAGAAATTGTAGAGATAACTTAAAGCATATAGAGTAAGAAATAATTATCTCAATGAGCGATTTTCCTACCAGACTTTAACCTGTTTTGAAAGTCACCTAATTCAAGAGTAAAGATTCTGACAAGTGACTAAATTACAGATTTTACTATTTTGCTTACACAGAGAAATATATACTTTTGAAAGTATACATATATAGAAAAAGGCAATATGAATTATTTATCAAACTATTCCACATATTCAGCAGTAATCACACTGCAGATATGACTTACAGAATTACCAACAGATAACATCAATATTTTTTTTCTCATGAAAGAACTTGAAATTTCTCTGCAATACAACAAGGCTACAGAAAATGTGGACATAATTTTGCTTTGAGAGACCTTAATGGCATGTATAAAAATTTTTGTCTGAAAAATTAATGATGATTAAAAATTGTATCTCTAAGCAGGTACTGTAATGTAGTGATGAAAATGATGAAAGAAACCACCATTTATTTGATTGTTGCAAATGTCCTTGAGTTATATAGTGCTAAGACATCTAACCTTTAGAAATGAATTCTATGGCCTTTCAGAAGTCTATTTTCCCCCCTTCCAAAGCTACCCTGAAATAAAACAGGTAAAAACTTTACTTAATTTTCCAGTATATTTGGAATCTATCTGGCTGCCTCCTTTGTGGAGGTAGTATAAGAATAAATTTTAGTCTAGTTGGAGAACAAGCACTACCCAAAAGTATATAAAACAAACAATGTTAGCTATTCAATGAGCTATGAAATTCAATTAGGAAAAAGAAAAACTTTAAATTGATTTACAGTGCCAATTAAGTTTTATTTGGAAACTCATTATTAGTCTTTTTAAAAATATATTTTATTGATTTTTTACAGAGAGGAAGAGAGAGGGATAGAGAGCTAGAAACATTGATGAGAGAGAAACATCGATCTGCTGCCTCTTGCACACCCCCTACTGGGGATGTGCCCTCAACCAAAGTACATGCCCTTGACCTGGATCAAACCTGGGACCCTTCAGTCCGCAGGCTGACACTCTATCCACTGAGTTAAACTGGTTTCGGCCTAGTGTTTTTTTGGTGTTTTTTTTTAATGTCCTGTTGCATTCAATTTGTCATTTTTTCGCATGCATGTCCCAAGTGCCAGAAATTGACTTTCTGGAAAGCTATTACCTTGTTTCTGAAGAATTTGCAGAAACCTTTAAACTGATATTAGAATCCAAAATAATCAAGAATATAATTAATGTTGATTACAATAAAATCTAAATTTCAAAATTTGTAGAAGCCATTTATAAAACAATGCCTTAAAAATAATTATTAGAGTGATTAATTTCATATTTAGCTATGCTTTGGTTAAAATAAGATTAAGTTCTAAAATATTACAAATATTTGATTTAGAATTGAACAAAGCATTCATTCTAATATAGGCAGATGACTATTCTAATTTGAATATCTAATTTCAGAAAGAAAAATCTTAATAATAAACATAAGCATAATTTTATATTACTTTAATTGAACACAATTTACTAAAACAAATTTACATCTTCAGGCTGTTCAGCATTTCTTCTTATGAGGCAGATAAAGCTAGTGATGTTATTTAACTCAGGGGAACAAAATTATTTTTTCTACATTTGTCACAAAATAACTTTTCAGGGACACTATAAATTGTCATACTTACGATAATGATGTGAGGATAGCAGAATGATATTTTTAATTTGAAATTAAGCAGATATTCCTTAAAATATTGGCAAAGCATTGTCTTAATTTAATCTGTGACTTAATAACATTTTTAAGTTTATCATGTAACTTTTTATTTTTATTTGTATGAATTTTTCTCACCACACATTCACTGTACGTGTACCACTGACTTACAGCAGCCCCAGTAAGGCTATGGAGGGGTGAGACATTGGAATCAGGTACTGTGCTTCTAGATATCAGCACTTACTATCTGTGAAACAAGGACAAGTTACACAATCTTCCAGACACTTATCTCAATCATAAAAGATTGTCTTGGAACCAAATTGACAATGCATATTATCAGAGTTATTGTCCTTTGAAACCAGAAGTTGACATATTTTAAGATGCATTGTATTTTTTAAGAAAGAAAAATTCTGAAAGAGTAGGTTTTCTCTGAACAGAAAGAGAAATGAAACTGTGGTACCAGCTTAACAAAGATCCACATAATCATTTAGAAAGTTTTGGAATGTTAAAGAAACAATCATGCATTCCCAATTAGTGACAATATTTTATCCCCTTCACATATATTTGAATCAATATGCCAAAATTTTGTTTAGAATTTTTTCACCTTTGTTTATGAGCGATACTGTTCTCCACTGGTGTTAGTATGAGGATAATAGTCACCTTGTAGAATATACTACATTCTAATGTACTACTCTTTAATTTCTGAAAGAATATATGTAGAATCACAATTTCTTCCTTTCCGGTGAGAAGAATCCTCCAGGGAAGCAATCTGGAAGTAAAGAAGGAATGTTTGTGTGAGCTCTGACAGTGGTGTCATTCATAGATTTTCTACTTTACCTATTTACCAAATTCATTGCTATAAATTGGTGTGGAACATTGACTTATCCCTTTATCACCTCTATGGTTTTACTTATCTTACTTCTGAAAATGGTAATAGAGCCATAAGTGTCTTCAATTGTTTTTCCTGGTTTATTGGACTGGGTTGAGTGGTGATTCTCATTGTGAGGAAAAGGGGTGATGTTGCTTCTTTGGCAATGTTTGAATGTTTGGAGACATTCTTATTGTGTCATACCTGAAAGAGTACAAACATTCTCCTATACACAGGGCATGCCACATTACAAACTGTTCAGCCCAATAGTGCTGAGGCTGAGAAGCGTTGGCATTTTATATAGTTTTGTAGCTTCTAGTTTATTGATTACAGCTCATATCTTTATTTCCTTTCTCCTGTTTAAGGTGTTTAATTTGTATTATAATTTTCTTAAGATGAAAATCTTATTGAGATCTTTCTTCATTTTTGAAATTAGTGTTTAATGCCGTACATTTTTAACACTGCTTTACTGCATCCCACAAAGTTGTTTGTTTACTTTGTTGTTATTCAGTTCATCTATTATGTAATAGCCATTGTCATTCTGTGTTTGATACTTAAGATATTTTAAAAATACTTTGAGTTCAAAAATAGTTCAGATTTTGTAATTTAATTATTATCCACAGAATCTATTCCTTGTATGATTTGAAGTCTTTATGGAGACTTTTTTATGGTCTAGAAAGTGTTATATATTGGTCTATGATCAAATTGCATTCATTATGGATAGAATGTTCCATAGATATTAATTAATAAAAATTGGTTGATGGTGCTATTCAAGTCTACTATATATATTCTCATTGATGTTTCTGTCTATTTGAACTATCAATTTTTACAAATGTTGAGATCTCTGATGATTATTTCAGATAAGCCTATTGTATTTTTCTGTTGCTATTCTTTTATAACTTTTTACTTCTATTAGCTTTGTTAGTTGTATAAAATTCTGTGTGTGTTTTTTTTGTTTGTTTGATTGACTTGGCTTGATTTATGTCTTTTTCTGAATAGCATCTTTAAGTTTTGTTATTACAAGTGTCTCTTTATCACTAGTAATATCCTTCCTCTTTCTGATATTTGCCTTTCCTGATATTAATATAGCCTGTATTCATTTCTTAATTCTCACCCAAGGATATGTTTTTATTTATTTTTTTTTTAGAGAGAAAGAAACATTGATTGGTTGACTCCAGTACGCACCTGACCTGGATCACATCCACAACCTGAGTATGTGCCCTAACTGGGAACCACACTCACAACTCCTTGGTGCACAGGATGATGCTCCTCAAACCAATGGAGGCTCTCCACTATTTTTATTAGCATTAATATGGCATATGCTTTCAATCACTTTTTTACTTTAAGCCATTGTTGTAATATATAAAATATTGGTTCTGTGTGGACAACTTACAGGTGCTTCTTGCTTTATTAATCTCTAACTTAGCAATCTTTGCTTTAAATTGAGACATTTAATTGGAGTTTAATTTACTTGTAATGTGACTATTGATATACTTGTATTTTAATCTTCCTTTCTACTTGTCTCATCTCAATTTTTATCCATTTTTATGCTATCTTTTAGATGAAGGGAACATTATTTATAATTTATGTTTCTCTCCTTATTTAGCTTATTATCTTTACCTGCTTATATTATTTGCTTTATGGTTTGCATTACATAATAGTATTTTCAACTTATCAACTACTACATTAAAATGCTATTATAGAGTTTTGATATAGTATAAAAATCTAATAACTCTATTTTCATTTCTCCCCTGCTGTCCTAAGGGCTATTGTTGGAATATATTTTCCTCTAGATAATTTTTTCCTAGGTGAATTTCACATAGATAATAAGCAAAAACTATTTAACACCTATCATGTTTTAAACATTTTGCAATGCATTCTAGATATTTATTTTAATTTAATCTTCATGGTCTTATGAGATAGAAATCATTGCTTTTATTTTTCAGATGTGAAAATTAAAGATTACAAAGATTATATAACCTATCTAAGTCAAACACCTACCTAATCAAACCCAGATGATGAAAATCAAACCCAGATCTTTGTAACTCTGACATGTATGTTTGTTTTGTCTTTTCTTTTATAATGTCCTTTTTGATAAATATTTATTGAATTAATAAATAAATTTGTACATTGATTTAATTTAAGGAACAAAAGGGAGATACTCGAAATTCAAAATCATTTACTTTATATTTGATTAATATTACCTGAAATTTCATAAGTGGGACATAGCTCTTTAGATTAAAATGATAAACAGGAGAGACAAAATGGCAGAAGAATAGATGGGCGGATTCTGAGCCCTGTCCCGAAGCAGAAAGAGAGAGCAGCTGATGCTCTTGTGCTATGAGTGTTTATTAGCAAGCTGGGAGACAGCGAACACCAGAAGAAACTGCTGGGGGGCCGCTGACAGGGGTACTCCTCACAGGGAAGCACCCATGCGGGGGCTACGTCCCTTCCCGGAGCTACCTACTGGCTTGGATGGGAAAATCTCGCCATCTTGAGAGGAAGATTGGATCCTGTCAGAGGCCTGAATATCCACAGCCACAGCGACCACCAAGCAGCTGTGACCCCCAGAAAGCTGATCCCAGGTGGTGCGAACACTTGGACTCACAGGAGTGCCCATTTCGCGGGGAGAGGGTGGAGAGTGCTCTCTGCGAAGACAAAGGCCTGCGCGCACAGGGTGCAAGGAAACTGGAAGACAGGGGCGGTGATTACAAGTAGAAGCCCCGGCTGTTGGGCAGGTGCCACCCGTGAAAGTGGGCGGGGCTCCTAACAGGGGAGATATCTAAAGAACAACACTTTTGGATCTGACTCTGAGGGATATCAGAGAGTTGCAGGAGATTGCAGTTGCTCAGACTTGCCCCCTCCCCCCCTCCATAGTTCGTGCAGCAGAGAGGGGGCGGGGGAGAAGCTGGAGAGGCTTTAGAGCCTGGGAAGTCAACCTAGAAACACTGCCCCCAGAGGCTAATTCACAAATTGACTCTAGTGTAATAAAAACAAAGCAAAACCTGCTTAAAAATCAGGACTGGATCACAACAATAGAGGAAGTGAATGACATTCATTACTGCAAATTTTATTTAAATTTTTTAAATTTTATTATTTTTTTTAATTTTTTAATTTTTGTTTTTTATTTTTGTTTTCATTATTTTCAATGTTTACTCAAGAAACTATTTTTTTCTTTTTCCTCATTTGATTTTATCTTTATAATTATTACATTGTATACATAATCAACATTATTACTACTACTATTTTACCTTTTTTATCTTATTTTCTTTTGTTTATTTTTATTTTATTTTATTTTTTTATTTCAGGATTACTGTTCTACAGTCTTTATCTATCTTTCCTTCTCCAAAGCTTCATTCTATCTCAACCCTACCTTTATGCCTTCACTCTCTTTCCAACCTTTTCCTTTGGTGCCCTGTTTATCTTAACCCTTTCCTGCTCTAGATTTTCGCCATTCTTTCTGTCTACCCCCTCCTAAAATTTCACCCTACTTGTATATATCTAATTTCAAACCCCCTGCTCCAAGCCCATTCACACCTCCCTCGCCACTGTCCTAAAAACAAAACAAAACAAAACAAAAAACAACAGTCTTTCTCTCTATCTCTGAAGTTGTATGTTGAATGTAAACTATACTGAAGTTGTATGCTTTTTATAAGATTGCTTTGCCTGTTCTTTTTGTTTGATTGTATGTTTTTGTTAGCTGGGTTCTATTCACCTTTATTGGTGGTTATTAATATCGCAAACACATTTCTATTCAGTGCCTTGTGTGTTGTACCAGGTTGTGTTGTATTTTGTGCCTTTAAATCAAAGCAGGAGAGAGAACTACACAACCAGACACCCTAAAAAGAGAGATTATGGGGAGACAAAGAAACATCCTGCATATGAAAGAAAAGCAGGCATAACCAGAAAAGGAAGTAAACGAGATAGAGGCAAGCATCCTACCAGAGCAAGAATTCAGAGTAATGATCATAAGATGGCTAAAAAGAATGGAAGACAAATTTGACAATATGAGTAAGAACCAAGAGGAAATGAAGAAGAACCAAGAAGAAATGAAAAATGACATCGCTACTGTAAAGAACTCAATAGAAAACATCAAGAATAGACTAGAAGAAGCAGAGGACTGCATCAGTGAGCTAGAAGACAAGATGGAAAAAAATACCCAATTAGAACAGCTCTGGAAAAAAAAAATTAAAAAGCAGGAGGAAAGTCTAAGGGAACTTTGGGACAATACAAAACAAAACAATATTAGAATAATAGGGGTTCCAGAAGGAAAGGAAACTGAGGAAGACATGGAAAATGTATTTCAAGAAATAATGACAGAAAATTTTCCTGAGATATAGAAGAAAAAACCCACACAAATCCAAGATGCTCGCAGAGTCCCAAGCAAAATGAACTCCAGAAGACCGACCCCAAGGCACATTATAATTAAACTGGCAAACACCAACGACAAAAAAAGAATTTTAAAAGCAGCCAGAGAGAGACAGAAAGTTACATATAAAGGAACCCCCATCAGACTAGCAACTGATTTCTCCACAGAAACTTATCAGGCCAGAAGGGAATGGGATGAAATATACAAAGTCATGCAAAGAAATGGTCTGAATCCAAGAATACTGTACCCAGCAAGACAATCAATCAAAATTGAAGGTGAAATCAGGAGCTTCACAGACAAAAACAGACTAAGGGAATTCATCTCCACCAAACCAGCAATGCAAGAAATGCTAAAGGGTCTACTGTAAAATTAAAGAAATGGAAAGCAAAGAAGGAACACAGGGGTATAGAATAAAAATGGCATCGAATAAGTACCTATCAAGAATAACTTTAAATGTAAATGGACTAAATTCTCCAATCAAAAGACATAGGCTAACGGATTGGTTAAGAAAACAAGACCCATATATGTGTTGTCTACAAAAAGATGCACACAGACTGAAGGTGAAGGGATGGAAAAAGGTTTTCCAGGCGAATGGAAATGGAAAAAAAGCTGGGATAGCAATACTTATATCTGACAAATTAGATCTCAGAGTGAAGGACATAACAAGAGATAATGAAGGCCACTTCATAATACTAAAGGGAGCAATCCAATAAGAAGAAATAACCCTGGTAAATATATATGCACCCAATATTGGAGCACCCAAATACATAAAAAAAACTGCTGGAGGACATTAAGGGAGAGATTAATAGCAATACAATCATAATAGGAGATTTTAATACCCCACTGTCACCCTTTGACAAATCATCTAAACAAAAAATCAGCAAAGAAATATCAATCCTAAATGACTCACTAGACCAGATGGAATTAATCGACATCTTCAGAACATTCCACCCCAAAGCCACAGAATATACATTCTTCTCAAGTGCACACGGGACATTCTCAAAGATAAACCACATTTTGGGACATAGGCAAAGTCTCTTCAAATTCAAGAAGATAGAAATCATATCAAGCATTTTCTCAGATCATAGTGGCATAAAATTGGAAATTAACTACAATAAAAATAATCCAAAAAAATCAAACACATGGAGACTAAACAGCATGCTATTAAACAAGGATTGGGTTACCAGAGAAATCAAGGAAGAAATTAAAAACATCCTGGAAACAAATGACAATGAAAATACAACTATCCAAAATCTATGGGACACAGCAAAAGCAGTTTTGAGAGGGAAGTTCATATCCTTACAAGCCTATTGCAAAAATCAAGAAAAAATGGTAACAAATTATCTAACTCTACAACTCAAAGAGTTAGAAAAAGAGCAACAAGAAAAACCCAGTGTAAGCAAAAGGAAGGAAATAACAAAAATCAGAGTGGAGATAAATGACATAGAGACTAAAGAAACAATGCATAAGATCAACAAAACCAAGAGCTGGTTCTTTGAAAGGATAAACAAGATAGATGAACCTCTAGCCAAGCTAACCAAGAAACAAAGTGGGAGGACTCAAATAAACAAAATCAGAAATGAAAGAGGTGAAATAACAACAGACCCCGCCGAAATACAAAGGATTGTTACAAAATACTATGGAACAACTCTATTCCAACAAACTAAAGAACCTGGAGGAAATGAACATATTCCTAGAAAAATACAACCTTCCAAAATTCAATCAGGAAGAATCTAAAAATCTCAATAGAGCAGTGACTTGGGAAGAAATTGAAACAGTCATCAAAAAGCTTCCAGCAAACAAAAGCCCAGGGCCAGATGGCTTCACAGGAGAGTTTTACCAAACATTCAAGGAAGAACTAAAACCTATCCTCCTCAGACTAAGAGTAAAGTAGGAGGGATCTCAATTCCAGATTTCAAGCTGTATTACAAAGCCAATGTTCTCAAAACATCCTGGTACTAGCACAAGAACAGACATATAGAACAATGGAATATAATTGAGAACCCAGATATCAACCCAAATCACTATGCTCAGTTAATATTTGACAAAGGAGGCACAAATATACAATGGAGTCAAGAAAGTCTCTTCAATAAATGGTGTTGGGAAAATTGGACAGATACATGCAAAAGAATGAAACTAGATCACCAACTAACACCATACACAAAAATAAACTCAAAATGGATATAGGACTTAAACATAAAATGGGAAAATATAAAAATACTAGAAGCATCACAGGCAGCAAAATATCACACACATGCCAAAAGAACTTCTTCACTGATACTGCCCCTAGGGCAATGGAAGCTAAAGAGAAAATAAACAAATGGGACTACATCAAAATAAAAAGCTTTTTTACAGCAAAAGAAGCCATCAACAAAACAACAAGAAAGCCCACTGTATGGGAGAACATATTTGCAAATGTTATCACTGATAAAGGTTTAATCTCCAACATCTACAGACAGCTTATACAACTAAATAAAAGGAAGATGAATGATTCAATTAAAAAATGGGCAATGGACCTAAATAGAATATTTTCAAAAGAAGACAGAAGGAAGGCTAAGAGGCACATGAAAACATGCTCAAAGTCACTCATTATCCGAGAGATGCAAATCAAAACAACAATATGGTACCATCTCACACCTGTCAGAATAGCCAACACCAACAATATATATAACTACTAATTTGTACTTCTAAATTTCTTTACCTTTTACACCCATCCCTCCCAAACCTTTCTCACCTGACAACCACTAAAATGTTCTCTGGCCAAGGCCAGGTGACAGTTCAGTTGGCTAGAGGATCATCTCATATACCAAAAGGTGGAGAGTTCAATTTTTGGTCAGGGCAAATACCTAGGTTGTGGGTTCCATTCCCACTCAGGTGTGTTCAGGAGGCAACTGATTGATGTTTCTCCCTCTCTCTCTCTCTCTCTCTCTCTCTCTCTCTCTCTCTCTCTCTCTCTCTTTCCCTCTCTCACCTTTCTTCTTTTTCTTTTCTTTTTTTTACTATATTTTTACTAGGGGCCCAGTGCACAGATTCATGCATGTTAAAAGGAACTGTGGGTTGTGAGGCTGCAGTGGGCACAGGAGCAGGCCTTGGACCATCCTCTGTGTCCCCGCCTAGTTCTTCCCACCATGGCCCCTGGTTCCCAGTCTGCTGGCAGCCCTGCTCCCTCACTGTTCCCATGCACTGACTGCACTAGTCATGCTCGCACCTGCTAATGGTGAGGAGCAATTGGGGCTGGCACTAGAAGTGGGAGCAAGCAGGGCGGCACCATCAAGTGGACGTGAGCTACGGCTGCTGCCCCAATCACCCCTCAGGTGCAGGGGGAAGTGGAAAAGCCCTGAGGAACAATCGAGGCTGGCAGAAAATGCTTGCACCCTTTGATGGTGACAAGCGATTGAGGCTGGCACCAGGTACTGGCTTGTGGGTATGAGGGGGGCAGTGCCAGCAGCAGGTGCAAGTGCTGGGTGGGACCATGGCACACAGGAGCAAAGAATTTACAATATCCACCAGAGTCTCACTCCAATGTCAGCGACCAGAGCCTTGGTCTGGTGCCTCTGCTCACCTGCTCCACCATCTCACCACTGATGATGCCCTCATATTCTGCACTCTGCTGTCTACTGCTGACACCTGCCATCCTCTGCACACACACCCTGGTGGTCAGCACACATCATAAGGACCAGTTGTTCAGTTGTTCTTCTGTTCAGTCTATTTTCATATTAGGGTTTTATATATATATAGATTTATTTCAGAGAGGAAAGAAACATCAATGATAAGAATCACTGATTGGCTGCCCTCTGCATGTCCACACTGGGGTCTGAGCCCAAAACCCAGGCATGTGCCCTCTTGGTTTATAAGTCAACTCTCAAACACTGAGCCATGCTGACCGGGCTCCCTTTCTCTCTTTCTAAAAATCAATGAAAACATTCTTGGGTAAGGATTTTTTTTTTTTAAATGATCTCTTGCTCTCTGTATCTATCATTTCATTTCCATTCTGCGTTTTGTTTTTTAAATCCCACATGTGAGTGAAATGATCTGGCATTTATCTTTCTCTGTCTGATTCATTTTACTTATCATAATAGCCACTGGGTCCATCCATGCTGCTGCAGATGGCAATAATTCATTTGTTTTTATGGCTGAATCATATTCCATTGCATATCTGCACTACTTCTTTATCCATTCATCTACTGATGGACATTTAGGTTGCTTCCATATATTGGCTGTTGTGAATACTGTGATAAACATATTGAATGTATGTGTCTTTTTTATTTAGTGTTTTGGCTTTCTTAGGATTTATACCCAGAAGTGGAGTTGCTAAGTCCTTCTTTGTCTCTTATTATAGCCTTTGATTTAAGGTTTATTTTGCTGGTATACGTATTGCTAACCCACATTTTTCGTTTTGAAATATATTTTTCCATCTCTTTACTTTCAGTCTGTGTGTGTTGTTCAATCTGAAGTGAGTCTCTTACAGACAACATATGTAATGGTCTTATTTTGTTATCTATTCAGTCACCACTTATCTTTTGATTGGATATTTATTCTATTTGCATTTAAAGTAATTATTACTAGATATGCATTTATTGCCATTTTGTTATTCCTATTTTTTATCTTCTTTTTAAAGAAGATTCTTTAACAATTCTTGTAATACAGGTTTAGTGGTGAAGAAATCTTTTAGGTTTTTCTTGTCTGAGAAGCTATTTATCTATCCTTTGATTCTAAATGATAGCTCCGATGGGTCCAATAATCTTGGTTGCAGAGCCTTGCTTTTCATCACTTTGAATATTTCATGTCAATCCCTTCAGGCCTGCAAAGTTTCTATAGAGGAATCAGCTGAAAGTCTTATAGGAGTTCCTTGTATATAACTTTAGAAGCCTTGTGTTAGAGTACACCGGGTGTTTAAGGCTACTCTAAGCATGGGCCTAATTGGGGTGCTCAAGGCAAAATACTTTTATGTGGTACAAGGTCGCCACAAATCTTACACTGTGTAGACGTGCCCTTCTGTAGCCAAAATGTGATTAATATCACTGTTGGCAACTAGCCTTCTTTGTCTTAGAGTAATATACAGGTTACTGGCCAGCTAGTCTGTGAGAGAGCAGGTAGGAAGGGAAAAGACTAGAGCGCTCAGATAGAGCTGTAATCCCACAATGTAAGACTGAGAGCTCAGATATACAATAGCTACTATGTTGACCAGCTAGACTAGAGTGTGCTGGGAAGGGAAGACGAGAAGCTGTGGAACCAGAGAGCTTAGTTACCACTATGTCAAGTGATGATATAAGGCAGCAGGCAGCTGCTCAGATAATAGCTATGGGTACAGAGATTGATGCTGATTTTGTAGGAAAGATGTATCTGTTCACCAGCCAGTGTTCAGCTGCCTGCTTGTATGAACATTACTGTGAAGGACTGTTTTGCCTGTATAGAACTGTAGTGCCACGGGCTTCTGTAATAAAGACTCATTCTCATACACACACAATTCTCATGATTTCTCCATCTAAGATCCAGAGTCTTAGGAGGTCCAGCCCCAGGCAGAGGGGCTCAGACTATTGAGCAGAAGATAAAGGAGGAAGTGGAACTAAGTTCCCAACAATTAGTACAATGGGTAAGGTTTGAGAAGGAATCTGCCCTGGCAGAGTCGAGAAGAATTTGGAGGAACACATGAACTCAAAGCAGCAGTACTGAGCAGTGCCCTGGGTATCTGACAATAACATTCTGCTTTTATCTCACTGCTTTTAAGATTCTCTATTTGTCTTTAACTTTTTGCATTTAGTTATGATGTGTCTTGTAGGCTTCTTTGAATTTATCTTATTTGAGCCTCTGTGAGCTTCCTGGATTTGTAGATCTATTTTTCCCCCCACTAAGTTAAGGAAATTTTCCATCATTATTTTTTCCAAATAGGTTTTCAATCTCTTGCTCTCTCTCTTCTCCTTCCAGCACACACACACAATGTGCAAATGTTTGCTTAAAGCTGTCTCAAAGGCTCCTTAAACTTTCCTCATTTCTTGGATTCTTTTTGCTTTTTGCTTTTCTGATTGGTTGTTGAATGTATCCTTATTTTCAAAATCACTGATTTGATTTTGGCTTCTTCTGTTCTACTATTGATTTCCTATAATGTATTCTTAATTTCAGTTAGTATATCCTTTTTTTCTGACTAGTTTTTTTTTTAATGGTTTCTATGTCCTTTTTTATGCTGTTGAAGTTCTCACTAATTTCATTGAGCATCTTTATAACCATTGTTTTGAACTCAATTTATGAGCATTGCTTGCCTCCATTTTATTTAGATCTTTTTCTGGAAATTATTCCTGTTCTTTCACTCTTTGTCTCTTCATTTTAGCTACTTCTCTATGTTTGTTTCCACATATTAGGCAGAGTGCCTACATCTCCTGTACTTAGAAGAGTGTCCTTATATAGTAGGTGTCCAGTAGGTTCCAGGGGCACAATATCTTCATTCACCAAAGCTGGGGGCTCTAGGTAAGCCTCTTGAGCAGGCTGTGCGCATTGTCCTGTTATAATTGAGCTTTGATTGATGTTGGCACTTCACTGGGGATTATTTACTCAGACTGATAGGCTGTGAGGACCAGCTGTGACTGCAACAGAGGATCCACTGTGCAGATGCAGACTCCATAGTTCACTCAGCCACATTCCTTGTTGATTTTTCACAGCCAGACATTCTGAGGACTCTTTTCCTGGCACTAGAACCCTAGGCTAGAACTTCTGGTGTAGGGCCTGGATGCCTTGATCCTTAGACTGGACACCCATAGCCAAGGGATTGCCATAGGTGGATGACAGCTAATCCTGTATCTCTGCCCTTCCTACCAGCCTTGATGTGGCTTCTTTATATGTACCCTTGGTTATAGGACTTCTGTTCAGCTAGACTTTAAATATTCTTAGTGATGGTTTTCTACATTTTAGTTGTAATTTTGATGTGGTTTTTGAAGGTTCCAAGTACCATGGTTACCATGGTTACCTCTGTGGGCATCTTGACCCCATATAGCCAGGGCCTCATTTTCTAACTGGTTCTTCAACATCCTGTGTATCAGTGTTTCCTGAGTGTGTGTTTTTAATATTCAAAGTGAATTAGTTTGAATGGTAAATTATATAGTCACTCCATTTGTAAACCATATACCCTAACTACCAGAAAGCCAGGTAAATTAAGGTCACTCAATAAAGATATATAGATAACCAATTAAATGAATAACCAATTGAATACATGAATGAACTGATTCCAGTTATTCTTCATTCTGTAGTTTTGAAAAAATATTTGGAATGTCCATGTTTAAAATTTTGATCAATCGCTTTGTATCCACAGCATAAATGGAAGCAATCAGTAAGACTAAAATATCTTATGCTAAAATTTAACATTTTTATATATTATTTGTGAGAAAAATATTCCTGCAATTTATATGGATAGTTATCTGTTTTTCTGTTTACCTCTTTCTCTGCCTTTCTGTTTTTTGGGTTTTTTTGTTTCCCTCTCTGTCTCTCTTTGATGATTTCTTAGAGATTTGTTATTTTTTATAATTCTTCATGGCATCAGTGGAGAAAGGACTAACAGATTTTTATACAGTTCATCTGTTAAGTATAAAAACATTTCATTTATAGCTTTCAGTATTTCTTATCTATTACATTTTGAAGAATTTAATCATGAATTATACATACCAGCACAGCTTGAAATATTCAACTCATATTCTTTTATTCCAGTTAGGACAACAAAATAAAGAGTGATTTGAACATAGAAAAAGAAGATCTGTGGATAACAATATGCCAATACTATTTAATAGCATTTTTTATAGTACGGCCCAGATGAAAAGTCCATTATAAGTAAATTTTATATACTCAATGAATTCATATGTTATTCAATTAACTAAAAAAGAAATATGGCTTTAAACATATGAAATACAAAAATTGTTTCTCAAAAATCAGAGAGAAATAGCATTATTGCAGAAAATCAATTATCAGTAAATAAAGCCACAATTAAGCACATTTTATAAAGTGGTTTATTAAGCCACTAACTTATTTTTTCAATAGTAATAGAAGATGTTTACTATCTATATGAATTAACAATTGATTGATATTCTATTGAGTTTGATTCCTTACAATTAAAAGTTTCCTATAGTATATCTTTCTAACTCTAGAAAGAGTAAAGTTCTCTCATTTACTAAGGAATTCTGAGTTATATCTAAATGGAAAATTTTTTATTTAAAATATTTATTTTAGGCATTTTTAAAATATTATTTTCTTCAAGATAAGGAATTCATTTATGACAGGGAATCTATAACAATATAATCTTGGACATATGTTTAAAATCTCAAAGCAATTATTTTTTATTTTTATTACATAGGATATAGTTATACTACAAATGTTGAAGTTTCTTAGCTATATTTTGTTTATTATTTCAGTTTATTTAAAAACCATTCAATTGAGCCGAAACCGGTTTGGCTCAATGGATAGAGGACTGAAGGTTCCCGGGTTCGATTACGGTCAGGGGCATGTACCTTGGTTGCGGGCACATCCTCAGTCGGGGGTGTGCAAGAGGCAGCTGATCGATGGCTCTCTTTCATCGATGTTTCTAAACTCTCTATCTCTCTCCCTTCCTCTCTGTACAAAATCAATAAATAAAATATATTAAAAAATAAAAATAAAAAATAAAAAAATAAAAATAAAAACCATTCAATTGAATGTTAACTTTGTATTAGGTATATTGAAATATTTTACAAAAATCTATTTCATTTGTTATCTTCTCTAATATAAATACAAAAGTTAAATTTAGACTTTAAATAATTTATGTTTATTATTATAAATAATATTTATGGACCACTGATTCTATGTAAAGTTTATTTTTAGCACCTAATTTGACTGTTGTAAAGATTCTCCAGAGAAACAAAACCTATAGGAAATTAGATAGATAGATAGGTAGATAAGATTTATTATAGGAAATTGGCTCACCCAGTAATGAAGGCAGAAAAGTCCCATGAAATGACATTTGTTAGCTGGAGAATGAGAGAAACAGTGGTATGATTTAGTCTGGGTCTAAAAAGCATGAGAACCATGGGAGTCAATGATGTCAGCCTAAGTCCAAAAGCCAAACTGGTGGCTAGATAATATAAATACCATCCATATGAGTTAAAATACCTGATGTTTGAGAAAATGTATATCCCAATTTAAGCAAAAAGGATAAATTTACCACCTCTGATTTTTAGTCTCTTCAGTCTCACAGATTGGATGATATCTATCTGCACTGGTGAAAGCAATCAATTCAAATGTTCTTCTTTTCTGGAAACACTCTCAGAAATACTGATTTACCAGCTATCTGGGCATCTTTTAGCCTATTCAAGTAGACATAAAATTTACCATCACAGATATCTTATTTCCTACTCATGATAAATCTACAACATAACCATTATTATTATCCCCATTATGTTGAAGCCAAGGTTTAATGTGTTAAAAAATATTTTAAGCCCTGGCTAGTGTTGCTCAGGGGTTAAAGCCTCAACCTGTGCGCCTAAGCCTGGTAGAGGGCATGTACCTAGGTTGCAGGTTTGATCCCCGGCCCTGGTCAAGGCCCATGCAGGAGGCAACAAATTGTTGTGTCTCTCTCACATCAATGTCTTCCCTGTCCCTCTTCTCTCTAAGAGTCAATGGAAAAAATATTCTTAAGTGGAGATTAAAAAAAAAAGTATTTTAAGGCCACATAGACACTAAGTGGTGAAGATATTCTAACCTGAATATTTGATTCTGCAGTTTGTTCTTTCATGCCTTCTTTAGTACCTGTCCACAAATCCCTAAGACAATTTAATGGCATCAAATTACTTTTCAAATTATTTTTCTTTATATAAATATTTTAGGCCCAGTTCATGAAATTCATGGTGGAGGGGCGGTATCCCTCAGCCCAGCCTGCACCCTCTCCAATCTGGGACCCCTCAAGGGATGTCTGATTGCCCATTTAGGTCCAACCCCAGTTGTCAGTTGAACATCCCTCTCACAATCCAAGACTTTTGGCTTCCAACTGCTCACCTGCCTGCCTTCCTAATTTCTCCTAACTGCGTCTGCCTGCCTGTCTGATCACTCCCTAACCACTCTCCTGCCAGCCTGATCGATGCCTAACTGCTCCCCGGCTGGCCCGATTGCCCCAACTGCCCTCTCCTGCTGGCTTGGTCACCCCTAACTTCCCTCCCTTGCCAGCCTCCTCTGCAAGCCTGGTTACCCCCAACTGCCCTCCCTGCAGGTCTGGTCACCCCCCAGCTGCCATTTTCTGCTGGCCTGATTGCCCAAAACTGCCCTCCCCTGCCTGCCATCTTGTTGTGGCCATCTTATGTCCACCTGGGGGTGGCCATCTTTGACCAAATGGGAGCAGTCATCTTGTGTATTGGAGTGATGGTCAATTTGCATATCACCTCTTTATTAGATAGGATTTAAAATCTTCCTATAGCTTCACTATTTCATTTTCTAATGAAATCAGTGTCTCCCATGGTTTTTGTTTTTTTTTATGTAGAGGAAAAAATATGAAATAACTATATTGTGTTTTGAATTTAGATACTCTCCATGAAAATAGCAGTTGGACATCTATTTTTTAAATCTATTTTATTGACTTTTTACAGAGAGGAAGGAATAGGGAGAGAGTTAGAAACATTGATGAGATAGAACATCAATCAGCTGACTCTTGCACACATCCTACTGGGGATGTGCCTGGAACCAAGGTACATGCCCTTGACTGGAATTGAACTTGGGGCCCTTCAGTCTGCAGGCAAATGCTTTATCCACTGAGTCAAACCGGTTAGGGCTGGATATCTTTTTTATATTTTTCAGAATTGTTTACAGGAAATATTTCAACGTAGCATGGAAATTATAGTAATTTTTGGCTTTCAGGTAGAATTTTTCTAAAGAAGTTATGTTATCAGTAATGTATTACTCTCAGCAAAGAAAAAAAATTTAAAAACTTTTCACTTATTGCTGTTTTTTACTGAATGTTAATGGTCTCCAAAATTAATTGATTGAAGAGCAAATCCCTAATGTGATGGTATTTGGAGGTAGGATCTTATTTATTTACTTACTTACTTATTTCAGAGAGAAAGGGAAAGGAAGAAGGAGAAAGAAACATCAAGGATGAGAGAGAATCTTTATTGGCTGCCTCCTCCATACCTCTTACTGGGGATCCAGCCCACAACCTAGGCAAGTGCCCTGACTGGGAATCGAACCTTGATCTTCTGGTTCATAGGTTGACCCTAAACTACTGAACCACACTGTCTGTGCTGGAGGTGGGGTCTTTTGAGGTAATTAAGTTTAGGTAAAATTATGAGGATGAAACTTATAAGAAGACGGAAGAAGAAAGTATTGGTTTGTTTGTTTGTTTGTTTTTCTCTGTAAGTACCTTTATGTTGTGCTTCCCAGCCTCCAGAAGTCTGGAAAATGTTTGTTATTAAACTACTCATTTTATGGATATTTTGTTATAGCAGCTTCAACTGAAATGATGGCCAAAGTGCTATAAGTTTCTAGTTATTACAGAATTTTGAATGATTTTCAGTGGGTAACAATACATGATAAAAACAAAAGTTTTGCAGAGTTTTGCAACTAACCAGAAATCTCTATAATTAACAGAGAATTAAAGTTGTAGTAGCAGAATCTTGTACATTGTCAAAGCAGAAGGCCAGCAAACAAAAATAAACCACTAATTCTGTAATTATTAACATCTTTGTGACAGAAAGTAAGATAGAAGGAAATATTGTTTATAGAAGTTATAACTATGAATTAAATAATATGGAAGGAAGCCATAGAAAAGAACAAAATAGTACCATTTGTGGCAACATGAATGGATCTAGAGGGTATTATGTAGTGAAATAATTTAGCATAAGATGAATACTATTTGATTCCACTTATATGTGGAATCTAAAAAATAATATAAACAAAGAAAACAGAAACAGACTCATAGATACAGAAAACAGATTGATGGTTGCCAGAGGGGAGAATGGTTGAGAGGTTGGGTGAAGAGTTTGAAAAGTATAGATGTGAAGTTGTAAAATAGTCATGGAGATATAAAGTATAGCATAGAGAATATACTCATTAATATTGTAATATTATGTATGATGCCAGTTGGGTACTTGAAATATGGAGGGGATGGATCACTTTGTAAAGTATATGAATATCTAACCACTATGCTATATACTTGAAACTACTACAAAGTAATATTGAATGTAAAATTGTAATTGAAAAATAAGATTTTAAAAAGCAGAGAAGTTTCCTGGCTGGTGTGACTCAGTAGTTGAGGATCGACCCTTGAACCAAGAGGTTACTTACTTGATTCCCGGTCAGGGCACATCCCCAGGTTGAAGGCTTGCTTCCCAGTAGAGGGGGCATGCAGAAGCAGCTGATCAATCATTTATCTCATCATTGATGTTTCTATCTCTCTCTCCCTCCTCTTTCCTCTCTAAAATCAGTAAAAAATAATTTTTTGAAGAAGAAAAGAAAAATAGATTTTATAGTGCAAAAAAGGGGAAGGGAAAAATAATAATATAGAAGGGTGAATACAATCAGGACTTTGAAACTTAACATATAAAATCCATAAATACTACGATAATGTGAAGACAAAGTTAAATGCATTATATTTAAGGAAACTTTCACAAAACTCTCTCATTTACTTCAAAAAGAGTGTATTATTTTTTTATAATGTAGATAATGGGTAAATCTTCAATTGTGCATACCTTCCATTCTCAAGATATGTGTTGCATTGTATTTTTTCTGCTAAAACTCACCTCACCAGGGGATACCTTCTGACAAATAAAAAGCAAAGTTTCACCTGAAGGGAAAATGTTTTTGACCCACAATAAAAAGGTAAACCCTGCTGAGTGTTTCCCCAGGCTTCCACAAGTAAAGCTCTATCAACTTAATAAAAAACCAAAAACCGTTTTGAACAGCTAAAAAGAAATAGTTTCTCTTTCCAGCACATTGAAATATATAAAGAAAACACAGTATAGGCATTGGTTTTGGCCTTTATTTTCATGTTTATAATATAACAAAATTTTCAAATACACTTAAATTATTTTTTAACTTTAAAAGCATAATTTGAACCAAATTTATACAGGGGATGTTATTTGTTTGATTTTCTGCTCTGTCAAAACCCTGATTTATTTCAGAAATTATGTAGAAATAATTGCATGCTTAATCAAAAAGTATATTTCAATACTTTAGAAATATTTGTATTTTATATTGTGCATAAACTATTAAATAATTATATATTAGCTTAATAATTATAAAAATATCTCTGACTCACCATAGTTGGTTTTACTTAGTGGTTACAGCATCGCCCAAGGACAGAAGGGTCCTGCATTCTATTCTGGTCAAGGGCACATACTTCGGTTGAAGCTGGATCACTAGCCCTAGTCAGGGCGCATGTGGGAAGCGAACAATCGATGTATCTCTCTCACATAGATGTTTCCCTCTCTCTGTCTCTCCTCCACTCTCTTTCTAAAAATCAATGGAAAAAATGTACTTAGGTGAGGAGTAACAAAATAAAATATCTCTGACTCATTCATAATTGTTCATTTCTTTCTATTTTGCAAAAATTGTAATTTTTAAGAATATTTAACAGTGGATTATATTTTTTGTGACTAAAATTTAAAATTTGTTGGAATTTTAAAATACATATTTCGTCTACAAACATAGAGGTCTACAACTAATATGGTTGATATAAATCTGGTTCTAGATGCATATATACATTTTATATATGTAACAAGATTGAAATCTTATTTTGTAAATAATAAATTCATTTGCTTTACTCATATGCTACTGTATTTTAAATATTTGTCCCAATCTCATTAAAGTAAAAATTATATTTCAGTGCTATATATTATCCATTTGTACTGCTGTATCACAATTCGTTAAAGCATATTTCCTTTCTGGTTACTCCATTTTTAAAAATTCTACCTGTATTGCCTTTGATTATATCTAAACTTTCATAAAAAAAAATATTGTCCATAAAATTACAAAAACCTGATCCAGTTTTATCAACTTTTAATGCTTTAAATACGTTTAACAAAGATTTTAGGAGCCAAAACAATATTTTCCCCAAAATAATATATAAGAATTACTCATAAACCATCAAAAAATGATTATCTAGCCCTAACCAGTTTGGCTTAATGGATAGTGCATCAGCCTGCATACTAAAGGGTCCTGGGTTTGATTCTGATCAAGGGCATATACCTTAGTTGTGGGCTCTATCCCCAGGAGGGGGCATGCAGGAGGTGACTGATGGATGTTTCTCTCGCATCGATGTTTCTAACTCTATCCATCTCCCTTCCTCTCTGTAAAAATTAATAAAACATATTTTTAAAAATGATTATCTAAAAATACATTACAATTAAGAAATACATTTTATTTTTGTGCAATTTTGAGAATTTTCCATTACTTCCAAGTTTAATATTTTAAATTATTTATTAATTGTATCTATTTCTGCTTATGTAAATTATTTGCATTTATTTTTTCTCTATTTTTCTGTTGCAGTATTTCTTTTATTGTTTTGCAGAACATCAGGCCTAATTTTAAATTTTACAAATATTCTCTAGTTGTACAATTTTTTTTAGATGAATAGGGTTTAGTGTGGGCTACTCCATAATTATTAAACATCATATAATGGAATCTACCAATATTATATCTCATTAATTTTTTAATGTTTTCTGTTAAAAATTAGTCTCCATTTTCAAAACCTGTTTGGCTCAGTGGATAGAACGTCGGCCTGTGGACTAAAAAGTCCCGGGGTTCGATTCCAGTCAAGGGCATGTACCTTGGTTGCAGGCACATCCCCAGTGGGAGGTGTGCAGGAGGCAGCGGATCGATGTCTCTCTCTCTCATCAATGTTTCTAAGTCTCTATCTCTCTCTCTTCCTCTCTGTAAACAATCAATAAAATATATTTTTAAAAATTAGTTTTTATTGAAATGTTAAGAATTCTGAAATTTTCAAGTGTCACTTATTTACCTTAGATTGGTGTTCTGCAACAATTGTTTTTTATGTGTTTTGTATGTTGTTATTGCTTATGCTGTTTTCTCTTGGTGGAACAATAGTGTTTCATACTTCCAGATGTGCATCACTAGTCCTAGCTTGTTAAGATATTTTAGTGTGTGTGCAAAATTAAAATACATTTCATTTACAAAATTGTGTTATCAGCTTTTAAAGTGTGTCTACATTTTTGGTTCACCTTGAATATTTATATTTAAATGGTTGTTGTCCTGGAAAATAACAGAAAATCTGGATGTCCTTAGATATGGGGATGATCTTTTAGAAACAACACCATGAAAGAAATAATGGGTAAACTAAAAATTATTAAAATTAAAAATGTCTGTGCCACAAAAGAAAATGTTTAAAAAAAAAAAAAAAGAAAGAAAGAAAGAAAAGGAAAAACCTGCCTCACACTGCAGGAAATACTTGTAAAATAGGTGTCTAATAAAGAAAAATTACCCAGCCCTGGCTAGCGTAGTTCAGTTGGTTGGGTGTCAAACTGTGCAGTGAAAGGTTGCCAATTTGATTCAGTCAGGGCACATGCACAAATTGCAGGCTTCAAACTGGTAAGAGGAATGCAGGAGTAGCCGACTGATAGTCCACTCCCACAAAGAAGTTTCTTCCTCTCTTCCTCTCCCTGCCTCTAACAATTTTTAAAAATCTTAAAAAGAAATGTTATCCAAAATATCAAAAGAACTCTTAAAACTTAATAATGAAACAAACAACTTGATTTAAAGATGGGCCAAAGACCTTAATAGCCATCTCACCAAAGAAGAAAGACATAGAGATGGCAAACAACATATGACAAAAAAATGTTCACATCATATTTCGAAGGGAAATAAAAATTAAAACAATAGGTGCCTATTAGAATGCCAAAATATTCAATACTGCCAGCACCAACTGAAATGCATATTACTAACTGGAATAAGCTAATATGAAAAAGCTACATATGCATGACTCCAGTTATATGACTTTGTGGAGAAAGCAAAACTGTAACCATGATTTAACATTTTAACATTAACAATTAAGCAATAAAGTTATGTATTCTGTATTTTCTCAAGGCTATAGTCAATCCTGTTTCTTTAAGGATGAAACTTCCTGTTGAAGTCTCATAGTAGTTGCAGGCATGGGAGAGAGGGATAGATAGGTATAGCACAAAAGATTTTAGGACAGTGAAAATATTTTATATGGTAATATAATGGTAGATACATGTTATTATATACGTGTTTAAATCCAAACAACACCAAGAATTACCTGCAAGGTAAACTATGGACTTTGGATGATAATGTGTCAATGTAAGTCCATGGATTATAACATAAGTGCCCCTCTGGTGGGAATGTTGATAATGGGGGATGTATTCATGTGTGGAGCAGGTGATATATGGGAAATCTTCATATTCTGCTCATACTATTTCTATGAAATGAAAAGTGCTCTAAAAATTAAGATATGCATTTAAAAAGAAATGAAGGCAGGGAGGGAATAAGGGAGGAAAAGAGGAAGAAATTGAAAGAAAAAAAAAAGAGGTCACAAATATTTTTCAGTGTTTGTTGAGAAAACTACCTCTCCTTATCAGGTTTATGAAACATCTTAATAAAAATTCTTCTTTTGTGAAAGTATATCTACATTTGTTTTATTTACATACTATTGTAGAACAAATTTACTGCAGAATATAAGGTTGTAAAATAACCCACATGGATTATGTGGTTCTAGATTTTGGATGGAGCACACTAGGGGCTGTGTGTCTTTGTTCCTCAGTGTCTAGGCCATCAAATAAAATCCTCAAGGATTGACAATTATTCAATAGGTTAAGGATGTTGCCTTGAGACATAAAATATGGGCTTTCTTAAAATATGGTTACTGAGTTCCTAGGATTAGCACCCCAAAATGGAGATACCCTAGTGGAAGCCCAGTGGATCATATTGTAGCCTTATAAACCAGTCCCTTTGGCTACATTCTCTTTATTAGAATCAAGTCACTATTTCCAGCACATATTGAGAAGAGAGGAATGAGACTCTACTATTTTCATTAGCCGAATTTCAAATCATTTACATACATCTTTTTAAATTTCCAAAGCCATCAATTCATACCATGCAGTATCCTTTGTGATTACTGCATCTTCACAACTGCTTTGTTCCAGGACACTCTTGACCAGGATATCTTAAAACCAATAAATAAATTTACTTTTTGCTTTAGGAAAAGCTTGTAAACCAGTTTATTTGAGCTTTGATCTTCCTATAGAAATTAGTAGATAGGGGCCTTATCTATGTTATGATTATATTTCAAAGAATTGCTTCCTAGGTCCTTGACAAAGATAACAAAGGTTGTACCATGTGAAAAACAACAACAACAAACAAAAAAACACTTTTCAAAAAATTTGCTCCTCAAAGGGGCAAAAATAGATTTACAATTAAAATGTTTCTAAAGAAGTATAATAAGAAAGAAGATGCAAAAAGCTCAAAATAAGGAAGGAGCCTATCTGAAGTTTAGCTAAACAAAGGGGAACTTTTAAGCCCTTTGGTCAGGGACTGTAGTTTACATTTGCATGTTTTTTTATTAACTGTTTTTGACAGAGTGCTTTTCTAATTTGGGCCTGTCAGTAATTTATAGAATGCTTCTGAGTGGTGGTGGTAACTTCCAGCACTTCTTACATGCCTTGCCTGTGGACAGAGCAGGTTCTTTCAGGCAGAAAATCCCAGAGCAAAGGTTCAGAGATTTTGCCAACTGGATTTAACAGAAAATGGGTAGAAACTATAAGGGCCAAGAGAGTATGAATGGGGCACTGACAGGATCTTTCTAGAGGTGACCTTGACTAGAATACTATTCAGAGCTTTAAAAATACTAAATCATTTTTTTAGTCTAAGTAGTTATTGGAAAAATTATTCTCAAAGAAGTAACAACTTCTGTCTTATCCTGCAAGTCATCAGGAAAACTGTTCCATGGCAAAAAGAAGTCATAATTTTATCCTTCATCAAAACACACTTTAATGTATAATAGCCCTTTGTCAATATATAAATGGTGATTTTTATTATTTTTCACTCATGATTGCTTATTGAATGGGAAACATTTATTTTTTTTGGTAAAATAGGCAACATATGTGAGTAATTCAGTGATATACATAATGAGTCATTTATATAATGAGTCTTGGGTAGACATTTCTACTAGTCTATCTGGAAATGTAATAGAATCTCAAGTGCAACTAAATTATCTATGTTTTCTCACTATAACTTTCTTATACTGAAAATGAACTACAGAGCAATGAGTCTATACCCTTGATGTTCTGGTCACAAAGATACTAAAAAAAAATTTTCACTCATATTTGTTCAGATAAAATAATCATCAATCTTCACCTCATGGGTGTCTTAGCACACTTTTCAAATCTTCAGTTTCCTACTGAGTATTTGCTAATAGCCTTTGATTTGATAGTTGTTTGGATGGCAAACTATTGCATTAAATGATGCCCTAAAGCTACCCCTTGGCAAAGTTAAAATTCAGTATTTCTGTTGGTAAATTATGCTAGCTTTAGTTAATTAGTGACTTGACTTGAAGGTAACTTTTTTTTTTTAAGTCTGATATCTATTGAGCTTTGCTCTAATGTTATTAATTGAAGGGTTGGAATTAAAATTTTTATCTTATGAAGAATATTGAATTCTAGTATTCAGAAGCAGAGAAAAACAGATTTATAAGATAATGTTTAATTAAGTAAAGTATTAGAAGTTCTAAGAATATATTGTTCTTTTATCCACAAGGAGCTCTTTGCATCCCCACTGGTTGCCAGTGGAAGTGGGTTTCTTGCAATGTCAGAAGAAGAATGAGTGGCATTTGTTTGCATGGAGTTAAATCCCTGAGTTTCCAACATCCCATTTCCTTTGTCTCTCCATGAAAGAAGTCCAGCTGTGACTTTAACAATGCTAGGATTAAAGCTGCTGCACATTGTTCCATGTTCCCGTAGTCCAGTGGTTGGCAAATTCATTAGTCAACAGAGCCAACTTTTCAACAATACAACAATTGAAATTTCTTTTGAAAGCCATTTTTTAAAAAATTAAACTTCTCCTAATGCCACTTTTTCAAAATAGACTCACCCAAGCCATGGTATTTTGTGGAAGAGCCACACTCAAGGGGCCAAAGAGCTTCATGTAGCTTGTGAGCCACAGTTTGCTGACCATGGCCTTAGTCCAATCCAGCATTAGCCTCATTTAACTTAGTTTGTGTTCTCAGCTATCGGCCATCAGTCCATTGCATGTGGGTTCTGTGTGGCCTCCTGACAATAAAGGGAACACAGGTGGGAGCAATAGAGACACAAAAGCCAAGATCCCAAACTTCTTTGTCTTGAGATTATGAATTCCAAAATTTCAAAGTTTTGTGGTTCAACCCCCTCAAGCTGATTTGTTTCTGTACCAGGTTAGAATGACAGGTACTTTCTCTATGTCACCCTGACTTTATTGCACATGTGCCCAACTCCTCTTTGTCTAGTCCCTTTTCCAAGAAATTTGCAGGAAATGGACTGATGGTTCCCTGAAGTTACAGCTTCCTGGTGAAGTGGCCCAAAATGGCCATGCTTATAATGATTGGTCATGCCATTGCCCCCTTTCTATTATTAACAACTAGAAGCCCAGTGCATAAAAATTCATGCACTTGAGGGGGGCCTTTAGCCCAGCCTGCTCCCTCTCATAGTCCAGGAGCCCTCAGTGGTGGGAGGTGACCCAGCAACCAGGGGAAGATGATGCCCCATCACACCTCTGCTTCTGCCATTGCCAGAAGCACTATCTTCAGCCAGCCATCGTTATCTACACCTAAGGCTGGCCCTAGGTGGCTGGGAAGTTGCCATCTGAGGTTTGCCTGCTTAATATCATTTTTTGCACTCTTTTCTACCCTCTACGTCTCTTTTCTCTGGTGGCCACCTTGATTTGAATTATTATTATCATTAATATATTTATGTTTGATTTCCTGTGCATTGTGTCTTGTGTTATATGTTGTGCCTTTAAGTCAATACAGGAGAGAGCTATATAACCAGACACCCAGAGAGGAGCAATCATGGGGAGACAAAGAAACAGCCCACATACAAAAGAAAATGAGGAATTAACAGAAAAAGAAGTAAACAAAATGAAGGCAAGCAGTATGTCAGAGAAAGAATTCAGAGTAATGGTCATAAGGTTGCTGAAAAGGATAAAAGACAAATTCAATAACATGTTTAAGAACTAAGAATAAATGAAAAATGACATCACTGTAATAAAGAACTCAATAGAAAGCATCAACAGTAGACTAGAAGAGGCAGAAAACCGCAGCAGTGAGCTGGAAGATAAGGGAGCAAAAAATACCCAAACAGAACAGCATCTGGAAAAAAAAAAAAAAGTAAAAAAACAGGAGGAGAGCCTAAGGGACATTTGGGAAACATGAAATGAAACAGCATCCACGTGATAGGGGTGGCAGAAGGAGAGGAAACTGAGCAAGTAACAGAAAACCTGTTTGAAGAAATAATGACAGAAAACTTCCCTGATATGGGGAAGAAAAGACTCACAAAAACCCAATAAGCTCAGGGATCTCAAACAAGATGAATCCCAAAAGAGCGACACCAAGGCACATTAAAATTAAATTGGCAAACACCAACAACAAAGTAAGAATCTTAAAAGTGGCCAGAGAGAGACAGAAAGTTATCTACAAAGGGTCCCCCATCAGACTAGCGACTGGTTTCTAAACAGAAACACATCAGGCCAGATGGGAATGGAATGAAATATACAAAGTCATGCAAAGGAAGGGTCTGAATCCAAGAATATTGTACTCAGCAATGCTATCAATAAAAATTGAATCAGGAGCTTCACATACAAAAAAAGGACTACAGGAAATCAGCAATGCAAGAAATGCTAAAGTGTCTACTGTGAAAAGAAGAAATTTGAAGGAAAGAAGGAAAGAGTAAAAATGGCAACAAACAAGTACCTATCAATAATAACTTTGAACATAAAAATGGATAAGAAAATATTACCCATATTTCTGCTAACTACAGGAAACTCATCTCAGAATAAAGGACTCACATAGATTGATGGTGAAAGGATGAAAAAAGGTTTTTTAGGCAAATGAAAATAAAAAATAAAAAGCTGGTGTAGCAATACTTATGTCTGACAAATTAGACCTCAAAGTGAAGGCCATAACAAGAGATAAGGAAGGCCACTTCATAATACCAAAGGGAGCAATTCAATAAAAACATAACGATGGTAAACATATATGCACCCAATACAGGATCACCCAAATACATAAAAAAAAAAAAAATCTGGAGGATATCAAGGGAGATATTAACAGCAATAAGTCATACTAGGGGACTTTAATATCTCACTAACACCACTGGACAAATCCTCTAAAAAAAAAAATCAGCAAAGAAATATCAATCTTGAAAGCCTCACTAGACCAGATGAAATTAATTGACATCTATAGAACATTTCACCCCAAAGCCACAGAATATACACTTTTCTCAAGTGCACATGAGCCTTTTTCAAAGATAGACAACATATTGGGTTCAAATTCAAGAAGATAGAAATCATGTCAAGTATCTTCTCAGATCACAATGGCATAAAACTAGAAATCAACTACAATAAAAATAATAAAATTCAAACACTTCAAAGCTAAATAGCATCCTACTAAATAATGATTAGGTTACCAAAGAGATCAAAGAAAAAGTAAAAAGCTTCCTGGCTACCAATGACAATGAAAACACAATTCAAAATCTACAGGCCACAGTGAAAGCAGCCTTAAAATAAGGTGACCATATGCCCTGGATATCTAGTCACCTTATCTTAAGGGGGAAGTTCATAGCTCTAAAGGCCTATCTCAAAAAATAAGAAACAATTATAATAAACCATCTATTCCTAAAACTCAAAGAGTTAGAATGAGAGCAACAAGAAAAGCCAGCATAAGTAGAGGGAAGGAAATAATAAAGATCAGAGATAAATGACATAAAGACCAAAAAAACAATACAAAAGATCAATAAAACCAAGAGCTGGTTCTTTGAAAAGATAAACAAGGTTGATGAACCTCTAGCCAGTCTAACCAAGAAACAAAGAGAGAAGACCAAAATAAACACATTAGGAAATTAAAGAGAAGTAACAATCAATCCCCCAGAAACACAAACAATTATGAAAAAATACCATGAACAACTACAGTATATTCCAACAAAATGGACAACCTAGATGAAATTGACAGATTCTTAGAAAAATACAAGCTCTCAAAACTCAATCAAGAAGAATAAAAAAACCTGAATAGGCCAATGACTACTGAAGAAATTGAAGCAGTGATCAAAAATCTTCCAGCAAACAAAAGTACTGGTCCAGACGACTTTACTGGGGAGTTCTACCAAGCATTCAAAGAAGAACTAAAACCTATCCTCCTTAGACTATTCCATAAAATTAAAGAGGAAGACACACTTCCAAGCTCTTTCTATGAAGCCAGAATTACCCTAATCCCAAAACCAGATAAAGATACCACAAAAAAAGGACTATAGGCAATATCATTGATGAACATAGTTGCTAAAATCCTCAACAAAATTCCAGCAAATCGGATTCAGCATTACATTACACCATGATCGAGTTGGATTTATTCCGGGCATGCAAGGATGCTACAATATCCGCAAATCAATAAATGTGACACATCACATAAACAAACTGAGAGATAAAAATGACATAATCATATGAATTAATGCAGAAAAATCATTTGACAAAATCTAACAGCCTTTCTTGATTAAAAAACAAACAAACAAACAAACAAACAAAAAAAACCTCTCAGTAAAGTGGGAATAGAGGGACCATACTTCAACATAATAAAAGCCTCTATGTCAACCCTATAACGAGCATCATACTAAATGGGGAAAAACTATAACTCATTTCCCCTAAGAACAGGAACAAGACAGGGATGCCCACTATCACCATTCCTGTTCCATATAGTATTGGAAGTGTTAAACATAGTGATCAGACAAGAAGAAGAAATAAAAGGTATTTCTGATAGTATACATAGTAACCCCCCCCCCGCCCCCCCAAAAAAAATACTCCATCAAAAAACTACTAGACGTAATAAATGAATTAGGCAATGTTGCAGGATACAAAATTAACACCCAGAAATCAATGACCTTTTTATACACCAACAATAAGCTCACAGAAACAGAAAACAACAACAACAGGGGGAAAACATCCCATTTACCATTGCACCAAAAAAATTAAGGTACCTAGGAATAAACTTAACTAAGGATGTAAAACACCTGTACTCAGAAAACTTCAGGACATTGTAAAAAGATATAGAGAAAAACATAAACAAATATTCTACCAATCCATGGTATGTTCATGGATTGGTAGAATCAACATCATTAAAATATTCATAATATCTAAAATAATCTATAGATTTAATGAAATTCTCATTAAAAATACCAATGGTATATTCCAAAAATCTAGAACAAACTCTCCACAAATTCATTTGGAATAAAAAAAGACCCTGAATAGCCACAGCAATCCTGAGAAAGAAGAACAAAGTTGTAGAGATCACAAAACCAGATATTAAGCTATATTACTAAGCCATGGTTCTCAAAACTGCTTGGTATTGGCACAAGAACAGACATACAAGCCAATAGAACAGAATGGAGAACCTAGAAATCAACCCAAGCCATCATGCTCAATTATATTTGACAAAGGAGGCAAGATCATACAATGGAGTCAAAACAGCCTCTTTAATAAATGGTGCTGGGAAATTTGGAAATAAACATTTTTAAAAAATGAAACTAGATTACAACTTCACTATACAATAAAAACCCAAAATGGCTAAAGAACTTAAATGTAAGACGGGAAACCATAAAAATCCTATAAGACTCCATAGGATTTATAGCAGACAGGAAAATAGCAGACATATGAAGCAGCAATATCTTTACTGACACAGCTCCTGTGGTAATGTAGAGTAAGGGAAAGAAATAAACAAATGGTACTACATAAAAATAAAAAGCTTCTGCACAGCAATGGAAACCATTAACAAAATAAGAAGAAATCCCACTGCATGGGAGAACATATTTGCCAATGATACTTCACATAAGGGCTTAATCTCCAAATTTACAGAGATCTCATACAACTTAACAAAAGGAAGATAAACGATCTAATAAAAAATGGTCAAAGGATGTAAATAGACACTTTTCAAAAAAGGACATATAGAAGGTCATATGACAAATGAAAACATGCTCAAAGTCATTAATCATCTGAGAAATGCAAATCAAAACTACAATGAGTTACCAACACAAACTTGTCAGAATGGCTATCATCAGCAAATCAACAAACTGACAAGTGCTGGTAAGGATGTAGAGAAAAGGAATCCTCCTGCACTACTGGTGCAAATGCAAACTGGTGCAGCCACTGTGGAGAACAGTATGAAGTATCCTAAAAAAGTTAAAAATGGAACTCCCATGGAACCCAATAATCTCACTCCTAGGACTATATCCCAAGAAGTCAGAAACACCAATCAGAAAGGATATATGCACCCCTATGGTTCATAGAAGCATAATTTTCAATAGCTAAGATTTGGAAACAGCCTAAGTGCCCATCAGCAGATGATTGGGTTAAAAAACTCTGGTACATCTACACAATGGAATACTACACTGCTATAAAAAAAAAAAGAGAGAGAGAGAGACTTTTAACATTTGCGACAACATGGATGAACTGGAGGACATTTTGCTAAGTGAAATAAGCCAGTAAGAGAAAGATAAATATTTCATAATCTCACTCATATATGGGATATAATGATCCACATAATTTAATGAACAAGCACAGATCTATCTAAAGACAAATGGTAGCAGGAGTAGTTAGAGAGCAGCAAAAGGACTTTGTATGCATGCATATTAGCATAACCAATGGACATAGACACTGGGGTAGTGGAGGCTTGCTTGGGGTGGGTATGGCTGGGGGTTGTCAATTTGGGCAAAAGGAGACATATGTAAAACTTTAGACAATAAAAAAAAATGTTAGACAAAAAAAAAAAAAAAAAAGTACTTGATTACATGGGCCTGGGCCTGGGTGAAAAGGTGAAGGATTAAGAAGTATAAATTGGCAGTTACGAAATAATTACAGAGACGTAAAGTATATCATAGGGAATATAGTGAATAATATTGTAATAACTATGCATTGTGCCAAGCCCATTCTACACTTATTTGGGTGCTCACCTAGTACGTTGTATAAATATCTCATCACTATGCTGTATACCTGAAACTAATCTATTATTGAATGTCAACTATGATTGAAAAATAAAATAAATTTTAAAAAGAACCTGTTTAAGTTGAATTGTGCAAAATTATCAGATATTAAAGGATAAAGTCACATTTTCATTACACAATGGACAGATATTAGGAATAAAATAGAGAACCAGTGCATGAAATTCATGCATGGGGGTGTGTGTCTCTCAGCCCAGCCTGCACCCTCTCTAATATGGGACCCCCTGATGGATGTCTGACTGCTTATTTAGTCCCTCTCACAATCTAGGACTGCTGATTCCCGACAGCTCACCTGCCTGCCTGCTTGATTGCCTCTAACCACTTCTGCCTGGCAGCCTGATCACCCCCTAATCACTTCCCTGCCAGCCTGATCGACATCTAACTGCTCCTCTGCTGGCTTGATTACCCACAACTGCCCTTCCCTACTGGCCATCTTGGGGTGGCTTTCTTTGGCCACATGGGGGTGGACAACTTGTGCATTGGATTGATGGTCAATTTGCATATTACCTCTTTATTATATAAGAAGACTGAAGAGTTTACAATGTTCATGGTGTTCTTGTGAAATATAAATTCAGTTTCTTAGTAATAAAGTTAATAGAGAACACTTTAAATACATTACATTTCTGTATCCTTAAACATAAATGAATTTGGAAATAAATATTGTTGAGCTCTGTTAGGAAAAAAACAAAAGGAAAAGAACAAAACTTTATCTAGGCATGTAGCTACCTATAAAAAAGAAAAAGAAAAACAAACACAAATAGACACTTAAAAGCAGGGAAAAATAATAGTGGGTTTAAGGTCAATGAGAAATGTAAGCAATATATGTAACATATTTTTCAATTACATGTGTTAATTACAGTACTTTCTTCTATTATTGGAAGTAGGGAATTATATTTGTTACCTTAAAAATGAATGAGTATCTTGTACAATTTGTTATAATCTATTTCAGCCCTGGAAGATGTGGCTCAGTTAGTTGAACATCATTCAGTCCACTAAAAAGTTCATAGTTTGATTCCCAATCAGTGCACACGCCCAGGTTGTGGGCTCCATCCCCTATAGAAGGCATGCAGAAGTCAGCTAATTGATGTTTTGCTCCTACATCACATCAAGGTTTCTGTCTCTCTCTCCCTTTTGCTCTCTCTAAAAATCCTTAAGCCTGGGTGCTATGGCTCAGTGGTTGAGAGCTGATTTATGAATCAGAAGATCACTGTTCAATTCCTGGTTAGGGCACATGCCCAGATTACAGATTAGATCCCAAGTGGGAGACATGCAGGAGACAGCTCACCAATGATTCTCTCTCATCATTAATTTTTCTCTTCATTCTTGTCCTAAATCAATAATATATATATATATATATATATATATATATATATATATATATATATATATATATATCCTACCTAATAAAAGCATAATATGCAAGTTAACTGTCACTCCACTCAAGTCATGCCCACCATACAATCAGAGAAAATATGCAAATTAACCCCAACCAAGATGGCTGCAGCCACAGAGAGCAGCTGAGAGGTTTGGGTTTCCCTGGCAACAAAAGCCAAGCTTTCTGCCTGCCCTAGCGGGCCTAGGAGTCCACTCAAGGATACAAAGTTTAAATTATAGAAGATACATAAAACCAAAGAGAAATGGCGGCAGCCAGAGTGAGCAGGGGGCTTGGCTCCACTCCAAACTATGAAGTTTCAATTGTAGAAAGTAAATAAATCCCAGATACCAGAGCCTCCACTTGGATCACCAGGGGGCATGTCTGGCCTGCGAACTACCACAGGCCCTTCGCCCAGGCCGCCCCACGCCCCAAGGGAACACCCACCCTGATCCGGGACACCCTTCAGGGCAAACCAGCTGGCCCCCACCCATGCACCAGGCCTCTATCCTATCTAATAAAAGAGTAATATGCAGATTGACCATCATTCCAACACACAAGCTGGGTGCCCCAATGTGGTCAAAGATCCTGCCCCCATGAGGACACAAGATGGCCAGCAGGAGAGGGCAGTTGGGGGGACTAGGCCTGAAAGAGAGGGCAGTTCAAAGGGACCAGGTCTGCAAGGGAGGGCAGCTGGAGGCAATCAACCCTACAGGGGAGGGCAGTTAGGGGTGGCCAGGCTGGCAGAGGAGGGAAGTTGGGGCAAACAGGCTGGCAGGTTAGTGGTTAGGGGGTGATCAGGCTGGCAGGCAGAAGCAGTTAGGGGCAATCAGGAAGGCAGGAAGGCGAGCAGTTGGGAGCCAGCAGTCCTGAATTGTGTGAGGGTTGTCCGACTGCCCATTTAGACCCCATCCCACTGGGATCGGGTCTATTAAAATATATTTTATTGATTTTGTACAGAGAGGAAGGGAGAGAGATAGTTAGAAACATCGATGAGAGAGAGTCATCGATCAGCTGCCTCTTGCACACCCCCTACTGGGGATATGCCCACAACCAAGGTACATGCCCTTGACTGGAATCGAACCTGGGTCCCTTCAGTCCCCAAGCTGACGCTCTATCCATTGAGCCAAACCGGTTTCAGCTGGGATCAGGTCTAAACAGGCAGGTTAACATCCCTCAAGGGGTTCCGGATTGGAGAGGGTGCAGGCTGGGCTGAGGGACACCCCCCACCATCCTGTGCACAAATTTCATGAACCTGGCCTCTCTAATATATATATATGTATATATGTATATATATATATGTGTGTGTGTATATATATAAATATATATACATATACATATATACATATATATATATAGTTAAAATTTTGTTGAGTTATAATACAAGAATATATCAATTTATATTTGCAATATCTCACTAAGAAAAACAATTCATTATAATGACTTAAGTATTATGTATGTTAACAAAATAATTTATCTAAAAATAAAAAATTACAAATGAATAGGCAAAAATATTTAACTCACACTACCTTTAGCTTTTTCAAGATTCTGGGCATAGTTTAATTTGCATCTTATATGTGTATATAAATGGCTATGCTATCTTTTGACACTTGGGTGAATACTTAAGCCCTTTGTATATTAATTTTCTTACATATAGAATAGATATAATAAAACTATTTATCTCACATTTAAGAAACACTTAGAATAGCACCTGGCATAGATTTAATCTTATATAGATGCTTATCAAATAAAATGCATAAAAAGTAGTGTCTATGAAGACAACTAAATCCCCATATATTCTCTATTATAAAAAGTCTAAGTATAGAAAGAATAGTAGTAATTAAGACATTCTGTGCCATGCAAAAACATGTTTGGCTTTTCAGAAATTTTCTGTGTGGCTTTTAAGTTTTGACTAGATTTTCAAATGACTAAAAAGTGGATAAATCATTTCAGATAATCATACTCCATTTGCCATTAGTACATCAATTTTCAGTAAGATGAAAATCAGATGGTACAGTACAAAGAATGTGAAATATGCTTTTAAAAAAGCATATATGTGTAAAAATGTGTTTCCAAGCATTTACATAATCCCATTTACTTTACCCACGTACTCAATATAAGATGTTGGATGTTGGTATAGAAGATAAAAGGAATAAACTTTAATATGAGAATAAAAATGATCATTATCATCATATATTTTCTTGCCTGATACAATTATTCTTCTTTCATTTTATGAAGTATTTTAAGGTGCATTTGTTGCCAGATCATATAATCCATGAATTTGGATAATAAAATAGAGAAAATTTGAAGTTGGAAATTAGATTTATTTGGTGTGTTAAGACTGTGTCGTAAATATGAATTTTTCATGAATTATAGAGCCATTTTGGTATAACATTTAAACCATAAAAAGTATTTAACAGGAAAATAAAATGTAGAAAATAAACCTCTCTAAAAAACATAAGAAGATAATCTTATTTTATCCCATAAAACCAGGAACTTTATTCTCCATTTACAAACTTACAGCACTGCATACTTTCCAGTGTAGGTTAAATTTATTTTCAAGATAGCACTCTTTCTTACACAAATAAATACGTAAGTGAAGAAAAAAGCTTTAAAAGCTATATATGTCTGAAGTATAAACTACCTCATAATTCATGTAGGTATTTTAACAATTGTAGGTTTTGCTGGTATTTCTTTTTTGAGTTGTAAAAATATTAAAAACTTACAATTTTCTAATGTATATTCTTACATATTAATATAATGAATTATGATCATAAAAAATCTGTACAAATAAAATGAATAGTAAAACATAATCCTATCTAATAAAAGAGTAATATGGTAAATGACCATCACTCCATAATGCCCACAGCCAATCAGGAGGGAATATGCAAATTAGTGAGACAAAGACTGTGGCAAACATGGAGCCAACGAGAGCAGGTGGGAGGCTTGGGTCACCACCAGCAATGGAGGAAACCATGCTTCCAGCCCACCTGGGCTGACTGCAGAAGGAGGGGCCTGTGGGTGGAGCCATGGAGAATGCTGGAGTGAGAGGGAGGCTTAGGCCATCTGCCCTGGCTGGCCACTGAAGGAGGGGCCTGTGGGCAGCAGCCATGGAGCTGGACTGATGTGTGGGAGGCTTGGGTCACCCAGGCCGGCCATCAAGGGAGGGGCCTGCAAACAACCCTCAGCCCTCACCCAGGCTGGCCACACCACCATTGGGGTGAGAGTCTCTGCTGGGGGTGTGTGGCCAGCCTGCAAACCACCATCAGCCCCTCACCCAGGTTTGCCAGTCACCCCATGGGGACATTCACCTCATGGGGTCAAGGCTGGCCTGTAAACTGCCTTAGCCCCTGCCCCAGGCCAGCACCGTCCCCAGTGGGGATCCCCCACCCCAATGGAGGCATGGCTGTCCTGAAAACCACCACAGGCCCCTCGTTCAGGATGCCCTACCCCATAGGGAACTCCCATCCTGATCCAGGAAACTCCTCAGGGCAAACCTACCAGCCCCCACCTGGGTACCAGGCCTCTATCTACACTAATAAAAGGGTAATATGCTAGTTAGCCTGGAGACCTTCCAGGAGACCTTCCAAATGTTCTTCTGGACAAAGCCGTGGTGGTGGGGCTGAGGTAGAGGCAATTAGGGGCCAAGAGGGTACAGGTCATTGAGGGGGACTACTGGGGGTGACCAGTCTGGCGGGGGTCGGGGGGTGGTAGTTGGGGGCAAGCAGGCCAGCAGGGAGGGCAGTTGGGGGTGATCAGGCTGGCAGGAGGGAGCATCCTGCAAACTGCCATCAGCCCCTCACCCAGGTTTGCCAGGCACCCCAGTGGGGATGTTCACCTCATAGGAGCAAGGCTGGCCTGTAAACTGCCTCAGCCCCTCTCCCAGGCCAGCACCAGTGGAGGTCCTCCACCCCAATAGAGGCATGATTGTCCTGAAAACCACCACAGGCCCCTCGTTCAGGATGCCCTACCCCCTAGGAACTCTCATCCCCCGCTTGTCACTGTTGCTGCTGTTTGGCTGTGGGTGTCTCACCTTCCCTCCTGCTTGCTCTCCTCACCCCCCGACCCCCTTACCTACCCACTCTCACTCTAAGCAAAAGTTTCCGCTGCGGCTAAGGGCTAAGGGATCTCTGGATTGCCTGGCTGCAGCTTAGATATTTGGCCCCTCTACCTTTTTTTTTTTTTTTTTTTTTTTTTTTAATGTATTAGAATTCTTTATTCTTAGAAATCTTCAATCCTTTAATGATTGCCAAAAGTGAAGAGTCAACATTTCTTAAGAGGATATTTATGAATACACTTTAATTACACTTTTGCTTTCAAGAAAATGTACCATGATAATCTTGAGATTTGGTCTTGACTTCAGAATTAATTATTTTCTAGTAAGGCCAATAAAACATTATATTTTAAAGTTTCTTTGCTGAACATCCCCACGCAGTCCAAGAAGCACCCTCCCAGTAACCCCGCCCTACCAGGCTCAGAGGTAGGAATTTTTTTAATCTGGCTGGACAATGAGATTCTCTCTATGTGTGTTTTAACAGTTAAAGGGAACAAAACAGGGCAGAGAAAGATTTACTGTGCTTGCAGAAAACTTGCGACTTTGAATCTAGTGCAATTCAGATAAGGCACCTGGTAGGCTACGGACCAGACCCCTGGGCTAGCAGAGCGTTCCGCAGCCAGTAAAAATCAACGAAAACATATCTCTCCTTCCTTCATAGTTAACTGTAGACACCTCACCTTTTCTGCAGTAACCATTTCCTCTGTCCTGAAACAAAGCAAATGATCTGAGATCGTGTATATTTAGACTTTTTATATTTAAGGATACTTTTTTCTTTCTGTAACAATTACTTTCCCTCATAGATTTTTTTTTCTCTTTACTCTAAGCCTCTAGGATCTTAATTCTCCTCCTTTACTTCTCTTGATCTTTCTGACCATACCCCTGTCCCCCCGCCCCAGGCTCCTCTATTCAGCAGGCTGAGAGCCTACCACCCTACCCAGTGAATCCCATTGCCACTATCCTATCTCAAGCCCGCTCCGGAGAAGTTTTTGGCTCTCTTCCTCTCCCACTTGAGCACTGGCCTTAAAGTGCCCCCTTTGGGAGACTGCTGGTGCCAAATCTAGCTTCATGCCCAGGGCCACCCTCTACTCAGAGCGGGTGCTGTCCCCATCGTAAATCTATGAGGAAGGGCAGGCAGGTTGCAGGTCTCAGGACCACAATGAGTCTCTGCTTGCTAGAAGGGCTGAAAAAGGCAGCCCACAACAGTTAATTATGAAAAATCTGGCAGTCTTTCTCTGTTGCCTGACACAGGCCATGAGATGCTGTACTAATCTTAAGCCAACAAGCCTTTACTTAAACTTCTCTGGGTTGCAACCTTTACAAATTTTATACCTTTAAATTAACCTTAGAATTCCAAAGTTTTAAACTAACATAGCAAAATCGCAAGTCAGGGAAGAGCAAACTCAAGCCCCTACTATACATAGACAGAAACTTCATTAGCTAAGTGGGCTGATTCCCTCCTTGACAAAGAGCAAATGTCCCTGAGAAAAATAACTCCCAGCAGCACTGCTAGAGTCTTTTGCAGTTTGTCACATCATTCAGCCTTTAATAAATAAAATGTTTCAGCCAGACAAGTCAACAGAAGTACAGGATAACACAAAGTAGCTTTCACTTTTACACAGGCTCTCACACCTATATTTATAGATCAGTCAGTGAACAGATAATTATGCCAAGACAGAAAGACAAATATTCATACTCACATTCTTTCAGTAGACAAGCTCTCTTGGAAGTTAAGCAGACAATTGAAACACGGACATTGGGGCACTCCTGGCACCCACACCTAGGAAAGGATTCTCAACAAATGTCTCTGTGAGAACCTCGCCAGGGAAGTTACCACTATGTCCAGTCTCTCCCTCAGTACAAGACGACTAGTCACAGGCAGACAGACAGAAAAGTGAACTAAAAATTCCTTACTTGAATTTGAATTCACTCACCTCTGGAGGCTTTCTTTCTGATCACTCCGGAAGGATGCAAGGGCTGGTCAGGTGTCCTTTGTCTGGCTGTCAAGATCACTGAGAACTGTCTCTGGGGCCCTGGAAAGCTTCATCAGGTTGGTACCTCCCCCTAGAGATCCTCAGGGCCTGGAAGTCAGGCAGGGAGGCCATCTTTCCCAGGAGTCTGAGACTAGGTGCCAGCAGGCACCTGTCTTTTATCTCACTGGGGTCTCCAAATGTTGTATTGCAAATCAGCAAGCTGGACAAGACATCTTAATGAGCCAAGCAGTTAGGAGTCATCTTTATTGCACACAGGTTCAGAGCAGGTTACCTCTGTCAAATTCTGAACACCCAAAGGAGGAAGAATTCTCTTTTTATATCTTTTTTAGGGCATTGTGTAAGTTATTTTTACAAGCAATTTGTAAAAATTGAGTACATATCATATCTGACAAATACCTGTAACCTTGAGTATCATATCTATACAGGTACTGGGGCATCAATGTCAGCATATCAGTTAGATGACTAATTTGTAAGGTCAGACAATCAAGTTTATCTTTTCTATTCAAGCAAAAAACAAAGTTATTTTCCAATCTAAACATAACAGAGTTGACCTACAGAATAAGAGACTAAGAATAACAGAGTACTTCAAACAGCAGTTTTCCAAAGAAGGGAGTACTATGCTTCAGTAGGAGGGGAGCACTCATTATCCAATGCTCTTACTTCAGATTCTGTGGGTTCTATTTTTATATTGGGAAGATGGGGTGAATGGTGAGACCTGGGGAGGGGGAGTGGCAGTCCTTGATTGCCTCAAAGGCCAACCAAGTTTTCTGGAGGCAGATAACATATTTGCCATTTGCAAAGCAAGATCCATCGAGCTCAGAATTTCTTCATAATGACTTGAGTCTAGCCTAATAATGTTATTGATAATATAATCTATCTGTATGCAGGACACTCCTGAGTGTGTGTTCAAATGGTGGACATTCACTCTCAGCCATGTTTTATTTCACAGTTGGAGTTAAGTATGACCACAGCCATAAAGATGTTGGGTGCTCTGCTTCCCAGCCCTGGTAGCATGACATGATCACCAGGCTTTTTTGGACATGGCAGGCTCAACACTTGGTTGGTATGTTTATTTTTTAAAGCAGTAGAAAGGTATCTGTTACATTTGGTTTGCTGTATGTAGTAGTTAGTGAGATTTTCAAGGTGGGCCTGCATCTTAAGGACTTCCATTGGCAACTGTGTGGCAGACAGAATGGTGGTGGATACGATGATGTTTATGGCTGGGGTCTGATTCACGGGCACTCTCTGTTGCATGAACTGGGCCCCTGAAGCTTCTGCTGCTGCTCCCTGCATCCCGTACCCACACCTGTTAACACATGAGCTGCTGGCCTACCAGGATGTGTGATGCCACCCTGGAAGAGATTTTTGGAGGCCCCAGGATGTTTCTTGAAACTGCTGCTCTTCAGGAATTGACTTTTGAGTTTGTAATGGGTTTGGGGCTCTTTGTGAAACTCCTCCTGGACTTTGAAACCTAGCATGATGCCTGATTCCAACTACATGGCACCGCTTTCCTGCCCTTCCACTACCCAAAAGTGAGAGCAGAGCCCCTAGGCAGAGGGAGATTGCAAGGCCTGGATCCCAGCCACCCTCTTTCCCCCTCAAAGCTCCCCACAGTGTCCAGCTCAGCCCACTAGATTGTGCACCCATGCTGGCCAGACCAGGCATTTGTTGAAGTGATTAGTTAGCTTGCAGTGAAGTGTTCCTTATCTGAATGTGGCCCTCCAAACATATGAGAGGACCCCCATTGGGAAAGTTTCACACATCCTTTTGCTTTTCATGCCCATTGTTGATATGTCACAGGGCAACTAAGTGTATGACTTGAGCTTGGTCAATCATATGTTCTGTCCCCAAATCTTAAAATAAGAAAAAGAAACAAAACTTAAGGGTGCTTCAATTTAAATCTTGTTATTGAGAGCCCTCTTAATATTCAGGTTCAAAAATTTTTACTGGTACCTGTCCTTCTGAAGATTTAACTTTCAATAGTTCTTCGATTCTGCAAATTAATCCATTTTTACTCCAAAAGTTACATTTTTATACTTAAAATGTCCAGACTTATTTTTTCTGCTTACAACTAAAATAATGTTGATCAATTCACAAACCTAAAGGAATTTTTTTAGATAATGTATACAAGGAAAAAATGAATTAAAGAGGATCTGTTATATGGATATATATAGTGAGTTAAAAATAATAGATTATAAGTTTATATGAGTAATATATGGTGTTTCCCCGAAAATAAGACACCCTCCAAAAATAAGACCTACTTACAGGTTTCCTTCTGAGTGAAATATAAGGCATCCCCCCAAAAATAAGGCCCCTCCCTAGGCTAAACATGAGAGATTTGATCCACTGATTCTGAAAGAAATAGAGTGACAAGAAATTCACCAGGAAATTCAGGAATTGGATTGTTATGATGATGTTCCAGAAGATGATGACATGATTGTCATTGAATAAATGAGTAAATTCTCGATACTGTAGGATTCATAGTTTGTCTGGTTTATGTTGACAACTCCGTACTACCATACCGTATACAGGTAATAAATTTCCTTTATTTTCATTTAACAATAAATGTGTACCATATTCTTTTTCATGGAAAAATAAGACATTCCCTGAAAATAAGACCTAGCGCATCTTTGGGAGCAAAAGTTAATATAAGACACTGTCTTATTTTCGGGAAAACAGGATAGTACCTACTCGTTGTAAAAACTTCAAAATAGAAATAAACAGTGCCCCCAAAAATGTATACACACTTTAACAGCTTGATAGTCCAATTTTGAAAATGAAATGCATTTTAACAAACATTAGCTTTACAATTAGTCAGTATGTGTATACATATTTTTGGACACTCTATATTTGTAAATTTTGGAAAAGATGAAATAAAACAGCATGGTTTTTTTGTATGTGTCAGAAGAGATGGTTTCCCATTTAAACCCCTTTTTTCTTATGTAACTATTTGTAAATTACATAATTTAAGATAAACCATCCTCATTATAATATATATAATAATTAACCCCCAATGTCATTTTTGTACTCAATATTCTATAATAATTTAATACCTTATCTATTTAATGTTTGACCACATAAAAGGTACTAAAAAATATGTTCTCTTTCTTCCCTACAGTGATTATTTATACATTTAAGGTTTTGTAGAGACCCACTCTCCTTCCCAGGTTCATCACTAAATTGAAAATAAACAAAAAATATGATAATGGAGGCCAATTATCAACTTAATTAGAGAAAATAGAGAGATAATTATATCCATGGAAAAATAGCTTTTCAACTGCTGGACTTCAGGGTCAGACTGACATTTCCACTGACTTAAAGGCTATCTAGAACTCCTCAGGCCTGGCCTGCAGAGACAGGGCCAAGCTTATGACAAGGCAACAGCCTTCAATGTGTTTCATTAACTATACTAGAGGCCCTTTGCATGAATTCATGCACAGGTGGGGTACTGACAGGGATGTGGGGTGGAGAATGTGATCAGCTTTTCAGGCTCGTGGCAGGATGCCCTTGCTGGCCCGGGATCTGGATCTGTCCGAATGACTTTCGCTCTGGTTGTTGGAAGCCACCTGATGGCCACTTGTATATTGTTTACAGAGCATGTAGGAGGGGAAGTGGCCAAGGTGCCTGAGGCTGACTTCCAAGAGGCTGGCAGTGCTGTCAGGATTGTGCCATCAGCACTGGTCCGTTGGTGCCTGGCCCATTCTGTGGAGATTGGAACTGCAGGAGTACTGAGTGAGTGAGTGGCTGCTGCCTGGCTGATGGGCCACTGGGCTGGATCTTAGCTGAGTAGTGCTCCTGCTATGGAGTGCACAGGGAAGCTCCTGTGTTAAGCATCTGCCCCCTGGTGATAAGTGCATGTCATAGAGACAGGTAGTTCTGGTCATTCTGATCATTCTGGTTGTTTGGTAGCCTATATATAGACTAGTAGCCCTACACACGAATCCATGCACCAATAGCTCTCAGTGGGGCCTGGCTGCTCTGTGCCCACTGCCCAGAGGCTCTCCGCTGCCCAGAGGCCCACCTGAAGCAGGGCAGGGAACACTTGCCTCATTGCTGCAGCAAAAAAGCAAGCATTCTTCCAGACCATTCACACTGCCTGCTCTCAGCAGCTGCCCATCCAGGACTAGGAACTCCGGAGGGACTGCGAGGACTGGGCCCTGCCATCTTGTGGCTATGGGAGCCACCATCTTTGTGACACAGTGACAATTAATTTGCATATTGCCTTTTTATTAAATACGATAACTACACTTTGCTCCTTCATGCATTACCATCTCTTCCTTGAAGTCATATAAGGTAGCACTAAGTGGCCACATTTGAGAAATTCAGTACCAATCCACTATTTCCAGAAACATGGAGAAATTACCATTAATCAAATATTGAATAGATTTATAAAACCAAATAGAAAGGGTTAAAGAGAGTCACATTGTTAGTTTCTCTCATAAACTATGCACTGCAATTGCCTATTCTTAAGCAATTATTAGGGGGAAAAGCAGTCCTACTGCACAAAATTAATAGCTCCTAAGAAATAGGGGGAAAAAAGACTGTATATTATCACAAGGGAGATGAAAGAAGATCTAATGAGGAAATTATTTTCATTTTTGTTTTAGTTATTGTTTGTTTTATGTACCCATTTTACTGTGGTGAATATTACAGAGCACTTCTAAAAAGCATTCTCATCACATCACCAGTTCTAGAAAAAGCAAAAGAAATAAAAATAAAATTTCCCTTCTGTTACAAGGGATTCAAAGATCAATTCCTAAAAGATTTTCCTATGGGTGATGCCTGATTAAGATGAAATTCTGACAGCACCCAAATGTATATCAAAGATTAAGAAAGGGAATCTTCTTCCCTGTCTGTAGCCAAATCCCAAGATGAAAGTCTCACCATTTAAGTATGTTCTTTACAAACATTTGCAGCATGAGATTAATAGGAAAGGTGTCAGAGAAGACTTTACTTTCAAAAGTGATTTACCACAAGAGACTAAAGCAAACTATAGAAAGAAACTATTTTTGTGTTCTCAAAATTAGTCCATATTTTAAAATCCGTGGTATTCTTTTATAATCGTAATGTATTAAACATTTCCAGTAATGTCTTCTATTATCTGCTGTATTGTACACATAAAAATATTTACTAAAGACATTCTTCAGAAATAACTGTCAAAAACAAAATGAATCGGTAGATTGTTAAACAAGTAAAACAGACATTCCTTTCACAATTATTTTATTTGGTTAATATTCTGTGTGTTTTTACAATTGCCCTTTGTCTTACAAAAATCAATGAAAACTGGCTCAAAATAAAGATTGAACATAGACGTCTATAATACCTGCACCTGTGAGCTCAAGAAATGACAGGCAAGCTATTATGAGAAAAAAACAATAAGTCAAACTATGAGGAAAAATAAGAAATGTTGTGAAATGGGGAATGAATTTACACAGGAGTTATATCCATGAATTCTAGATTCTAGAGGTGTTGCAGCAGTTTGAGTAAGCATTGAAATTGTGAACGTTGACTGAGAATTAATGCCAGAGTTTTACTCTGAATTACTGGCATTAATTATTCCAAATTTTCGTCATTCACTAATCTACGTAGAGATTGCTGACCATAGTGATCATTATCTGAATAAGTCCATTTAAATGGTTAGCTTCTGGCTATATTTTAAATTGAATCATCTAAAAATTATCTCATAATAAATAGTCTCCATAATTGCTTTCAAAACAGTGTAAATCTATCTGGATATAAAAACTACCTTTCCTTGTCAGGGTCTTTATTTAACATAGGAAGATGCTGAGGTTAAATATTTTGATTACTGTACAAATTTGCATGTAAGAAATTAAAGATATTTTGATTTATATTTTTACTGAAATTGATTTTCTCTCATTATATCCAAGTGTATGCTACACTTAAATCTGCCCTAGCTTAGCACTTGAGGATCTCATAGTTGGGCACTCTCCACCAATGTTACACTACAAAATTAAGCAGTCCAGGACTCATTATAATTAATCAGCTTCCATAGGTACCTCAAGTTTACTGGTTTTATATTCTGCTATAAGTAAACCACATTTTTAAAGCCTACCAAATCTGTCTTCATCCTCTTTACTCCTTCTAGGTAGTCCAGAAAATGCACTATGGTCAGCCTTGATTGGAAAACTTATATTAATTTGTATTACTTTTTTAATGTTTAGTTTAATTTTCCATCAAAGCGTATTCCACCTCACAACCCCCTCCATAACACAATCACCACTCTGTTGTCCATGTCCATAATTCTCTCCTTTTATTTTATTTTTTCAATCCCTCCATGCCCTTCACTACCCCTACCCAACCCCAGAGCTGTGTGCCTGCTCACCTAAGAATCTGTCTTTATTTTGCTTGGTAGTTCAGTTTGCTCATTAAATTCCATACATGAGTGAAATCATATGATACTTATGACTGGCTTATTTCATTTAGCATAATATTCTCTAGGTCCATCCATGCTGTCAAAAGGGTAGATTTTTATGGCACAGTAGTATTCCATTGTGTAAATGTACCACAGCTTTTTTATCCACTCATCCACTGATGGACATGTGGGCTGATTCCAGATATTGGCTATTGTAAATAACACTATAATGAATGAGCATATGGATATATATGATCATTAGTGTAAGGTTTGAGGTGCAAGAAACTGACCACCAAGACATATTAAAGTAAAGTTTATTCCCCAGTAATGAGCGGGACTTATTACGGAGGTAGAGAAATCAGAATTGAAGGAGTGGGGAGAGGAGAAAGGACACAGCCAGGCTGCCTCCACAGATGCAGATGGAGAAAGCAGCATGTGGAGGGTCGGGGGAGCCTTTTGAGGGGAGGAACAAGAAAGGAGTTGGAGCCAGAGTGGAACAGGAAGGGGTGGGCTCCAGGGCACTTTGGCACGTGCTGATTGGTGGTTCAATGTCTTGGGGATGTCTCTGTGGCAGATGCCAGTAATGTCATAACTCCGACCATCAGTTGGGGGGAGGGAGGATCTCACACTTGGGATCTGGTCCAGGGGAGTGGATGTATGTAGTTGTTCAGAAATGTGCTGTTTCTTGAACCCTGTCTTAGTTTCTCTCCCAGTTTCTCTCATCCCGAGGACCCGGGATGTTGGGTGACCATTCCTTGTATGCATCCCTTGGACGGGTCAGAATTTAATGACATGTGTTGTTAAAACCCTAATGAGGTGGTCTGCACGCCATGGAGAGATTCTCTCCCAGCACCTCCACTGTGGCTCTTAACTCAGGTAAGAACATAGGAGAATACCGGACTGGTAGGAGAATTGCCTCTTCGATCTTCAGAGCTGGGCAGGGACCCACGCACTCCTTTAGCCCATGGCTGGGCTTTGACTTGTGACTGGGGAGAGCCTAAAGCTCTAGCCTGACCTGCGCCAGTTTATCCTTCCACGGGAGACGTCTTCTTCCGGCAGCACTCGCCCTGGTGGCCTTTACTCAACTGACCCATGCCAGCTTCGGTTTTGGCCCTGAGAATACATCCAGAAAGGAGGAGAGAGAGAGAGAGAGAGAGAGAGAGAGAGAGAGAGAGAGAGAGAGAGAGAGAGAGAGAGAGAGAGAGAGAGAGAGAGAGATGCCCACTTTTTAGATGGCAGCCAAGTTTAAGTGACTGGCAGGAGGCCATCTGCCTTCAAAATCATACAAGAGACAGAATTCATGGCTACTCACCATTCAGAGTGAAGAGGGTTGACTGACTTATGGAGAAATTCCTGGCCAATTCACTATCTGACACCAAATTTTTGGATTTGAACCCAGATTCTTTGTCTGCTGGAATTGAAAAATAAATCCATGGACAGAAAGTGGTGTAGCAAAAGTGGAAATTTATTGAAGAACAATTAAAGATTCCCACATGGGGAGAGGGAAGGGTCTCACTGAGTTCTTTTTCCCTATGGCTTATAAAGGCTTCAGATCCTGGTGCCTTGATATTCCTTCTAATTGGTCACTATTACCTTAGATTGGTTACTATAGTAACTCCTGGGATCAAAGGTTGAGTCTCACATGGGACATGTGAGGTTCTCTCCCCTTCTTCCTTATTGTTTCCCTATTCCCTTTGGGCTTTCTTCTTCTCCTTTTGAAGGAAGGGCTTCCTTCCCTTTATCTTGTAAATATAGACCTTTTGCTCTTTCAGCTCCCACAGTCTATGAAAATGTACCTGTTGCAGCTTTCCAGCTCCCTCATTCTATGGAAATATACCTTCTGCTGCTCTGAAGCCCTGTGCTTCCTCCATGGTTCCCTTAATTTCCAAAATTTCTTTTTTTAAAAAAAATATATATTTTATTGATTTTTAACAGAGAGAAAGGGAGAGAGATAGAGAGATAGAAACATCAATGAGAGAGAAACATCGACCAGCTGCCTCCTGCACACCCCCTACCGGGGATGTGCCCTCAAACAAGGTACATGCCCTTGACCGGAATCGAACCTGGGACCTTTCAGTCCGCAGACCGACGCTCTACCACTGAGCCAAACTGGCTTCAGCTAATTTCCAAAATTTCTAATATTTCCTAAACCTGTCCTATTTTACCCCTAAATTTCCTGTTTCATAATTAGGAAAACAATTGAATAATATTATTAAAAATAAAAATTGATCTACATCAAATCTAGATATAATCAACAAAAGAAAAAGATGAAAATGTTTTTTGAACTCCTTATAATATTCAATACATAAGTTATTTTTAATTATTTAGGAAACAAATATAGTTAAGAAACAAATATTTAAACCATGCTAAGCAAAGTAAATAAGCTAATTTTTTCTATTGATTTTAAATATTCAACTGAGTCTTGATACAACTCTGGATGAAAATAGAATAAAAAGAATATTGTAGGCTCATAGAAATTTAAATATATAAATTATAAGTAAATTAAATTTTAAAGGAATGTGCATATTACAATAATAATTTTATTCACAAAACTTTTGAAATAAGTAAAATTAAACTATATTACTTAGGAATGCATATTTTATATAATAAAAGCCTAATATGCTAAGTGTCTGGTTATCTTGCTGCTGGGGTCTGGCCTATCAGGACTGAGCAAGACAGGCCAGACATGCCCTAGAGCTTTCCAGAGGTCCCTCCCTGACTGGCCAACCTCCCTTGTCCCTCCCCAGCCCCGATTGCACATCGGTGGGATCCCTCAGCCTGGCCTGTGCCCTCTAGCAATCTGGGACCCCTTGGGAGATGTTAGAGAGATGGTTTTGGCCTGATCCCACAGGCCAGGCCAAGGGGCCCCACTTGTGCACGAAATCATGCACCAGGCCTCTAGTATAGCTAATAAAATTAAAAGGGAAATCAGGAAAACGATTGTCACAGAAGTCAGGATGAACAAATTTGGTCACAGAGAAACAGGAGGCCTCTACAATGCCATAATAGTTTAATTAATTGACTTGTGGTGTTGTTCAAAATATAATTATTCATACACACACACATGCGCACGCACACACACACACACACACACACACACACACACACATATATATTGAACAATAAAATACTGAGAGACAGACTGAGACTGAGAGACAGAAAGAAGAGGAGCTCCCTAAGAAGCCCTCTCTAGGAGTCCCACACTATTTTGTTTAGGATATGTACCCATTCCCATTACAACCTCTATTTTACTTTTAAACATGGTAGGCAGTAGAGCAAAAAAATTAAGTAAATAATGTCTTGAGACATATCCTGCATCTTACACTTATTTTTATTTTTGAGGAGGGGAGGATGAGGAAGATAGAGGAATAACTAGAAAAAATAGTAAATAATTGATTCATAATACATAAAATAAGTCAATAAGATCAGAGGCTCTTGCCAGCACCGGTTTGGCTCAGTGGATAGAGCGTCGGCCTGCGGACTGAAAGGTCCTGGGTTCGATTCCGGTCAAGGGCATGTACCTTGGTTGCGGGCACATCCTCTGTAGGGGGTGTGCAAGAGGCAGCTGGTCGATGATTCTCTCTCATCGACGTTTCTAACTCACTATCCCTCTCTCTTCCTCTATGTGAAAAATTAATAAAATATATTTAAAAAAAAAATCAGAGGCTCTGAAGCCAGCCTGCCTAGATTCATAGCTTGGCTTAGCTACTGATTGGTCTAGTCCAGTGGTTGGTAAACTCATTAATCAACAGAGCCAAATAGCAATAGTATAATTGAAATTTTTTTTGAGAGCCAATTTTTTTAAACTTAAACTTCTTCTAACACCACTTCTTCAAAATAGACTTGTCCAGACCATGGTATTTTGTGGAAGAGCCATTCTCAAGGGGCCAAAGAGCTGCATGTGGCTCACGAGTTGCAGTTTGCTGACCACAGATCTAGTCTATATAGAATTTATGTAACTTCTACTTGCCTCATTTTTCTTGTAAAATAACAATTAAAATATATATCTCATAGTGTAACTGGACAACCAAGGGATCCAGATTGCTTGTCACTACTTCAGCCAATCAAGCAGAGACAGGGTTGAATCACATATGAGCATTTATTCCAATAATGCCAGCAGTATTGGAGAGCATCAGGTCATGGACAAAAATCTGTTCTGGCCCCAAAAGTCAGCTGCTTATATTGGATAGAAGAACAAAGATTATGTGGGGAAGTAGGAGTTACAGGCATGGGAAAGTAGGTATGGGATAATTATTACAAGTTACAAGTCATGAAAGCTGGGTGGGAGTTGGGGGTTGCAGGAGGGTGAGTGCCTCTGGGCACTCCAGGAACCAGATTACAGGTAATGGGGGCTAGAGGTTATAAATAGCAGGTGCCTCCTGGACTAGATTGTTTTGCCCATGAGGTTGTAAATCTTTCCATAATGATAGGCAGTTCCCAGAAGAACCACAGACTGCATTCCGATGTTAGCTCCCATGTGCCAGGGCATAAAACTCTCAGCGAGGTTAGAATGTGCTTTCTAATTAGAAAAGAAAAATCACAGTTAACAAAGCATGATTAATTTTTCTTATAATTATAATTAATTCCCAAAATTCTATTTCTGTCCCTAACAATAAGTTTATTTATAGAATTCAAAAACATATATATTGTAGCATTTAGAACAGTGCTATTGTGCTTGATTTTTTAAACAATAATATTCATGGATAGTCTATGGAAATGTCTCTATAATCATAGAAATAAAAAACAAAATACAGAGAAACTGCTGCCTACAGTGTTATAAACATATTTCTTTTCTTTTTACTTTCATATTTCAGGAGATTTAAGTAAGCTACCACTTTTGAAATTAATATCTGTGGAAACTGTCAATCTAATAAATTTTTATTTATGATTATATTATATTTATCTTTTTAAATGCCTCTACATATTCACATATATAATTTATATTTATGTTATAATTTAATTGTCATGGAAAGAGGATATGTGTATAGATTTTATCTAAAAAAAAGGTTACATATTCTATCTAATAAAGAGGTAATATGCTAATTGTCCATCACACCTTCACAAAGATGGTGGCACCCACTGCCAATAAGGAGGGAATATGCTAATTAATTGCCATGCCCTTAAATATGGCAGTGGACACAGCCACAAGATGGCAGTACCCAGTCCCCTCAGCCCTGCTGGGGAGGCAGGTTCATGGCACAGTAGGGCCTGCCCCTAAGGTGGGTCCGGCTGCTCTGTGTACCTGCTTCTGGAGTCCTGCAGTCCTCTTAGCCCCCCAGCAGACCACGGCTGGCTTGAGGCACAGGCAAGCCTTGGATGGAAGCTTCTCAACCACCCAGGGCCACCCAAAGCTCAGGTAATCAGGGCCAGCCAAGGCTTGTGCACTGCTGGCAGTGGCAGCAGTAGAGATGTGATGGGGACATTACCTTCCCCAGATTGCCAGGTTGCCTCCCACCTCTAAGCACTCCCAGACTGTAGTAGAGGGCAGGCCTGGCTGAGGGACCCACCCTTCCAGTGCATGAATTTTCATGTACTGGGCCTCTAGTCCTATATAATAAAGAGGTAATATGCAAATTGACTGTCACTCTAACACACAAGATGGCTGCCCCCAAGTGGATACAAGATGGTCACCACAAGATGGCCAGCCTGCCAGTAGGGGAAGACAATTGTGGGCTATCAGGCCAGCAGGGAAAGGCAGTTGGGAGGGACCAGGCCTGCAAGGGAGAGCAGTTAGAGGCAATCAGGTCTGCAGGGGAGGGCAGTTAGGTGCAATTAGGCTGGCAGGGGTATAGTTAGGTATTAATCAAGCTGGCAGGGAAGTGGTTAGGGGATGATCAGGATGCCAGGCAGAAGTGGTTAGGGGCAATCAGGCAGGCAGGCAGGTGAGCCATTGGGAGCCAGCAGTCCTGGATTGTGAGAGGGATCCCAGATTGGAGAGGGTGCAGGCTGGGCTGAGGAACACACACCCCCATGCATGAATTCCGTGCATCAAGCTTCTAGTATATTAATAATATATTAAGAAACTAAATGTGAGTATAGTCTACAATGTTTATAGATTTTATGAACAGGTAGTCATTACAGGGTGATAAAATGTTCCCTCTTGGTCATTATGAAAGGAGATTTTAGGAGTAAATTAGGAGTTTGGGGGTGTAAAATAAGCAGGTTTAGAAAATTTTAGGAATTAAGAAGTCCATGGAAAAAGCACAGGGCTACAGAGTTGCAGAAGGTACATTTCCATAGAATAAGGGAGCTGGTCACTGCAGAAGGCATACATTTACAAAATAAAGGGAAGGAAGCCCCTCATTCAAAGAGGGAGGAAGAAAGCCCAAAGGGAATTAAAAAAAAACACAAAAAACAAAAAAACAATAAGGGAGGAGAGGGAGGGAACTTCATGTACTTCATGTGAGGTTTGAGCTCAGGAGTTTCGATAGTCACCAAATCTAAGTGAATAGTGACCAATCAGAGGGGATATCAGGACACAAATATCTCCAATCTTTATAAGCACTAGATAAAAGGGACTCAGTAAGACTCTTTCCCCCTCCCCAATTGAGAGTCTGTGTTTGTTTCTCAATAAATTTCCACCTTTTACTATAACATCTTATGTCCGTGGTTTCATTCTTGAAGTTCACAGGACAAGAGCCTGGGCCCAGAGGAACACCACGTGTTCCAGTCCAACTTTTGGTAACAATTGCTCGGTAACCTTTGTTTAACTGCTTATGAGCATTCCTGTGATCTGAAACTTTAGAGCAAATAATTTTTGGAGAAAAAATTTTTTTTCTGTCACCATAAGATGACATGTTACTTATCAAAGTTTCGATTCCTATGAAAACAAGATGAGTCATTTCAAAAATAGCTTTTCTATGTTTACAAGTCTAACCCCTCAACTTGAATTTCCTTGGTATATAAGTGTATTATTACCAATTTATATATAATAACACTTTATATATAAAAAAACGAGGCACAAAACAAACAAACCAGGAGAAGGGGTATAAATAACTAAAGACTTCTTATTCATTTTGGCCATCATTGATGCAACATTATTCAATAAGAGCTAATCTGAAGTATTAAATAATCGTATAACAGGGATGAATCTGTGCAGCAGTGGTCTCTGATATGCCAGCACTAAAAACACATGGAGATTAGCACATAAAAATGCTCCATTACTGGCAGCATTTTAATTAAAGAAAATACAGGGAAGAAATCTCGTTTTCATAGGCATCAGTCATCTGTAAATCCCCTAGGTTTTGATGATGCAAATTCATTCTAAAATACACAAGCCAAAAGATGAATAAAGTGTAAGAATTTTTCTAGTAGTTATAAATTAATTCCCTAATGGTTCAGGGATAAGTAATTTTAATTCTTCAAAAGTATTTTTCTAAATAATAATTTTTCATTTATTTCAATCTAATTTCAGAATTATTAGTGCACAACATTATTCTATGAATCTCTCCTTCAGTTGATCAGGAAAAACTATTAAATTGTAATAAAGAAAGGCCTGGCAATTGCAAAGAATTGGAGTAGTGAAGATTGAGAGGAATTAGAGAGAAAAACAAATAAAAAAATACATCTCTTAGGCAATTCAGCCTTTTATTGAACACAAATGGGTATCTTTAATTTAGTTCAAATGATCTCAATTCATTAAGAAAATTTATGAATGCCTTCAGAGAAGTTTAAAAGTAGTTCCCTTTACTACCAAGAGAAGTAAAAATAAACATACAACCACTATTCCCTAAATTAAGAAAATTTGTTCGAAGGCTAAAGATGTCAGATGAGAAGTTTCAAATCCAGGTCAGTTAATAAACAACAGAAATATGCATACTTTGGTACTTTCGTGCCTTGCTTGACTGTAGCAGTATCCTTTACCTGGTACTCTTCCCTCCCCCTCCCCTTTTATTTACATCAATCTTAGTAAAATTCTACTCACCTTTGTGATGTTGTAATTTATAATAGGAAGTATATATTTGAGCTTTTTCCCCTTTCTAAGACAGCAGTCCCTTCTAACATAGCTCTCACCACATAAGAAATGCTCTCACCACATAGCATTTCTTATGTGGTTAATGTTAATGAGGTAACTTTTGGACCAACAAAGGGTGGTCTGGTTGCCCAGAGAGCCCACCACATAATTAGAGGATAGGAATTTTCAGGCCCATCCCTCACCAGCACACCCCGCACTCCCTCCTGCCAATCCCAGCTTCCCCCTGCCAGTCCCCTACTCCATTCCCACAATTCTCTCTGGAGGAGAGAGGGGCTGGAGATTGTGGAGATGGAATCAATCACTAAAGGGCAATGATTTCATCAATCATGACGCTATGGAATGAAGCATGCATAAAACCCAAAGGACAAGGTTCAGTATGCTTGGTGTGCATAGGCTGGTGCTGGGGGATTGGTGTACTTACAGAGGGCATGCACGCTCTGTGTCCCTTTTCCCATACCTTTCCCATACTTCCCATGCATGACTTCCATTTGTCTGTTCCTCAGTTATATCCTAGTACTGTATAACAAGTTGGTAACCTAGTAAGTAAAATAATACTTAGGCAAATTAAGCCAAGGAGGAGTTTGTCAGGACCTCCAGTCTATAGCCACTGGTCATAAAAACAGGTGACAACCTGAACTTGACATTAGAGTGTGAAGTGAGAAATAGGGTAGGCTTTTAGGACTGCATCCATAACTTATGGGAGCTGGAGCTATTTCCAGGTAAATAATAGCAGCATGGAGTTATTGTGAGACACCCAGGTAGCACTGCATACTTGCTTGATGATTGTTGTGTCCAGGTTTCGTGATTCCCCAAAGACTACCAGGGAGCTGAGTCAGATGCAATTGCAGAAAGCCTGTATTTTGGACTAGTCAGAGCTCAGTCCCACTTACACCAACAACAGCATGGCAGAAGAGAGGAAGAATTTAACATATCAATGGGTTTTAAAGGGGTGGTAATGTCACTGCTTTGGGTGACCCTGATTGGTTGGGCTAGGGTCCAGTTACACAAAATGGAGGATAGCTCCGCCCTGCCTCACAGTACAACATGGAGTCAGGAGTTGGCTCTGCCCTGCCTTCTCAGTGATGTGGAAAAAATGTCTCCCTTTCCCATTAGAACTGGTGTCAGAATCATTACTTGGTGTCAGAATCGGAACTGGTGATCAGAAATGGATTAGTGTGGGGAAATTTATCCCTCAGTCTGCTTATTAGACTTCTACAGGCCTCTTAACGGTTTAATTCAAAATTTTTGAGACCACCTAAACCTAGCACCTAGCACAGTGTCTGAAATATTTTGAACATTTGGTGAGTGAAGGTGTAATTTGTAGGTTACAGTAAGTCTATTGCACAGAAATGAAGAAAGTATCTGTTGAACCTTCATGTAATAATTCACATGTTTGTGAGGAGTGGAGTTATTATCATGTTTTCTGGCACATGATGGTTTTTAATAAATTATGTGTCCAGATCTCACTTTTTAAGTTTATTTGCTGAGTTTTGCTAAGTTTCTTAAGAGAAATCAGCTGACTGTCTTATGAAATCTTCTTCACAGATAACTGCTTTTCTCTTCCTGATTTTTAGATTGTCATTGTTAAAATCTTTGGCATTTTAATTATGTTATGTCTTGATGTGGCCTCTTTGGGCTCATCTTATTTGAAACTTTGAACTTCCTGGACTTGTATGTCTATTTCCTTTACCAGGTTAAGGAACTTTTCCATCATTATTTTTTCACATAGACTTTCAATTATTTTCTCTCCCTCTCCTCTTTCTGGTCATTCATGATGTGAATGTTGGTACACTTGAAGTTGTCCATAAGCTTTTTATACTACCTTCATTTTTCTTTCTTTTTGCCATTCTGATTGAGTGTGTTCTGCTACCTTATCTTCCAAATCTCTGAATTAATCATCTGCTTCATCTAATACTTCACTCTTGATTCTTTATAATGTATTCTTCATTTCCCTTAGTGTATTCTTTTTCTGAAAGTTTTATTGTGGTCTTTCATTTGGAACATGTTTCTTTGCTGTCTTATTTTAGCTGCCTCCTTGTGTTTGTTTTTATGTATTAGTAGACCTGCCATATCTCCTGGTCTTAGTAACAGTGGCCTTATGTACTATGTGTTCTGTAGAATCCAGTAACACTGTCTCCCCAATCACCCAAGCTGGGCACTCTGGATGTGACCCCTCATGTGTGCTACGTATTCACTTCTGCTGTAATTGAACTTTGATTGCTGTTGGCACCATTACCACCAGATCCATCGGCTTCCAGAAGTGGAGCATCAGCTATGCAGGGGCCAAACCTATGGAGCAGTTCTTACTTCATGAGGTTCTGGTGCCCCCTAGGTATGCCCCTTGAAGTGGTTGGGAAGTGCTATGATGTGGTCTGAAGCTGTCCACTGGGTATAGTGGCTCCAAGGTCTCCTATGACGTTCAGGCTAGGATCAGCTGCCCCCTTTGCCCTACCTGGGGTTACCTGGCATGAGCTACAAATAAATCTGCAGATAATTTATATTTGTTCTGGACTTGAGGTGCATGGGAGAAGCCAAGCTGTAAATAAAAGATAGATGTCTCTTGGGTCAGGCCAAGGGCCACTTAGAGGTAGGTGTCATGTTGATGCCAGATGCTGCCTGTTTGAGAGATTTTAGGAAAGTCCAAAACATGAGATAAGAAAGCCATTTACATGGAAAAGTCACTGGAAATGGCTTGGATGGGCACACAAGTTGGGTGAGGCAGTCTCAGGGAATCACCAGGTTGGGGCTTACAGTGTTAGCAGATATAGCACCTGCTGCTGGGTTTAGGGGGGAAGGCCCAGAAAATGAACAATGGCTTCTGCCAGCACTTCTGTCTGGAATACAGTTATACTCCCAGCTCAATTCCTTCCTGTATGTCCTGGTGCCCCATCACTATAGCCGGGAGTGAGTAAATCTAAATAAGTTCATGCACCAGCCTTTGAAAGGAATACTAGAGACACCAGCAGACCTCCATCTCATTCAACCACAATCCCAGCTGATTTTTGTAACCAGAAGTTATGGGGACTTCTCTTCCTAGCATTGGAACCCTGAGTGGGGGAGCTTGTATGGGGCTGGGACACCTGCACTTCAGGGGGGATCTCTATAGTTTTTATTTACCACATGTGTTTGAAGGACCAGCCAGTTCTGTGTTTCTATTACTCCTACCCATCTCAATGTAGTTTCTTCTTTATATCCTTACTTGTAAGAATTCTGTTCAGCTAGATGTCAGGTGGTTCTGAAGGATAGTTGTTCTGCAGTCCAATTGTAATTTAATATGATTGTGGAAAGAGGTGAGTACCACATTTATCTACACTGGCATCTTGACTAGAACTCGTGTGTGTGTGTGTGTGTGTATGTTTACAATAAATGTATGTTTATATACAAATATATATATATATATATATATTTGTGTATATATATATATATATATATATATATATACAAATCTCACATAGTAATAAAATAATAAAACATACCTAAATTGTAAGATAAATAAAATTGGAAATAAATGAGACACAAAGCAAAATAAATATGTGATAGAAATCAATAAAAATAACACCCAAAATTGGTGGAAAAATATAAAAGTTAAAAACAAAAAATAAAGTTAAAAAATTAAAATAAAGAAGATATGAAATACATGTTTAATAAATAAAGTAATATTAAGTAAAACAGAAATAAATTATGCACAGTATAATAAATGTAGACAATAATATTGTATTGCAATCATGTGATGTGATACATATTGCTACAATGCCAATCCTATATAATAAAAGAGTAATATGGAAATTAACCATCACTCCACTACACCCACAAGCCACACCCACTAACCAATCAGAGCAAGTATGCAAATCAACCCAGCCAAGATGGTTGCAGCCACAAGGAAGCTTGAGTTTCCCAGGCAATAGAGGAAGCCAAGCTTTCCACACACCCTGGCCACCCAGGTCTCCACTTAAGGCTACAAAGTTTCAATTATTGAAGGTAAACAAATCCAAACAGAAATGGGTGCTGGCCAAGGATTGAGCAAGAGTTTCAATTGTAGAAGGTATATAAATTCCAGATACCAGGGCCTCCTCTTGGGTTGCTGGGGGTGTGACCGGCCTGCAAACCACCACAGGCCCCTCACTCAGGCCGCCCCATGCCCCAAGGGAACACCTACCCTGATCTGGGATAGCCTTCAGGGCAAACCAGCTGGCCCCCACCCATGCACCAGAGTAATATGCAGAATAACCATCACTCCAACACACAAGATTGCTGTCCCCATGTGGTCAAAGATCCTGCCCCCACGTGGACACAAGATGGCCACCACAAGATGGCCAGCAGGGGAGGGCAGTTGGAAGGCACCAGGCCTGCAGGGGAGGGCAGTTGGAGGCAATCAACCCTGCAGGAGAAGACAGTTAGGGGTGACCAGGCCGGCAGAGGAGGGAAGTTGAAGGCAAACAGGCTGGCAAGGGAGCAGTTAGGCATCAATCAGGCTGGCATGGGAGTAGTTAGGGGGTGATCATGCTGGCAGGCAGAAGCAGTTAGGGGCAATCAGGAAGGCAGGCAGGCAAGCAGTTGGCATCCAGCAGTCCTAAATTGTGAGAGTGGGATTGGGCCTAAACTGGCAGTTGGACATCGCTTGAGGAGTCCCAGACTGAAGAGGGTGCAGGCTGGGCTGAGAGACACCTCCCCTTTTCCCCCATGGATGAATTTCGTGCACAGGGCCTCTAGTCATATTATAATATATAACTTTAACTGTATCATAGTAATAAGCTGTATACTTTAACTTACACAATGTTACATGTCAAATTCATTTTTTTTAAAGAAAAATATTCACTGAATGTCCCAGTACAGCTTCTAGTTTACACTCCTGGATGAGGTGTCCTTGGTTATAAGAAGTGAGGCTTTTATGTACCTGATATGGAGAAACTGGACCTGTGCTATTACAAGTACTCCCAATTAAATTGTAGGTGTGATTTGAATTCACTGATGATTAAGGTAAATAAAAAATATGATGTAAATTAGGACACCAATTTAACATTTATTTAGACAGATTAAAAAAAAAAAAAGTAAATTTACTTAAAGGTAAAGATTTGTCTTATCTGACCACCATCCAGGCCTCGTGCCATGGTTAAAGTTGAGAGGCCTAGAAGTGATGGACTAAAATTTTTAGAAATAACTGGATATTGAAAATAATGAAAAAAGATTGATATATAATGAATATTATAACTTAAAAGGTCAAGCATTGCTGCAGTAGACTGTAGCAGTGTAACTATAAAGCTGTAAATTTAGGAGGAGAAAAGTACTAGAAATTCAGGTGTAGTATTTATTGTAGTACATTGAATAATTTGAAGAGATTATTTATAATTAAAAACTCTCCTCATTATTAGCTAAAACCAAATGCCAGGCTCTTTGTCCAGTTATCTAAGTTTTTACAACTTTCCCAACCTTTTTCTACAGTAAATGTAAATCAAATCCCATGAGGACATCTTGGTCTTACTTGAGGAAATTGTAGAAGCAGAGGAATTGATTTTTATTAAGTCTTTTCTTAAAACCCATCAGGCAGTCATTAAAAAAAAAAAAAAAAATGGATGCCTCTTGGAACATGACTGTGTTCTATTCTCATTTAAATAAGTTAGAATACTTCACATAGTAATGGGTTTGGAAGATGTGGCTGGGATGTTTCAGAGCTTCAAAAAAATGGTGAAGCTCTATGTGTTATATTTCTTCTACTGTATCCTTTCAAAATGCTAAGTATATTTACTGTGAGACTAAAGTACATTATTTTTTAAATTTGATATTTAATATGTGTGAAACTAGTTTTTTGGCTCCTGGACCCAGTTCCAATGTTGGGGTGTGTGTGTGTGTGTGTGTGTGTGTGTGTGTGTGTGTGTAGACTTCCCATCACCAACAAGCAATCTCAGACACCAGCAGGGTGTCCAAAAATCCAACTCAATTCAACTCAATTCAGACACTATGTACCAGTATACCAGAAGATGGCATGGGATTCCACAGATAAAGGGCTCAGTCTCATAAGACCCTCTCTACAACTCAGATGCCAATCACAATACCATGTTGTTATCTATGCTTTTGGTTGACAAGCTACATAATGGAGGTTCCAGTGACCCCTCCTGGATGTAAAATCCAAGTCCTGTTAACTATGCACCTGACCTATTGGCTGTAAATCAGAGGTCCCCATAACTTCTTCCTTGGGTTTGATTAATTTGTTACAATGACTCACAGAACTCAGGAAACTAGCTTACTCATTAGATCACCAATTTATTACAAAGAACACTAAGGGACACACGTCACAGCCAGAAGAAGAGATACACAGAGTGAGGTGCCAAACAAAGGAGCTTTTGTTGTGGAGCTTAGAGCCTGCAGGACATCATGTGAAGCCTTCTGGTTTCCCAACCCAAAAGCTCCCTGAACCCATTCCTTTGAGGTTTAATTACATAGGCATGATTGATTAAGTCATTGACCACTAGTGACTGATTCAACCTCTAGACTCTCTCCTTCTTGAAAATCAAGATGTTATCAGATCAATGTCTATGTATCTTATACTTCAAAAGGCCGAAAATCAAAACCTCAGGGTTTGGAGTAAAGAAAGGATTATTGATCAAGAAGGCACCAACAGAGAAGATGAAAGAAATAATGGTGCCTCAAATCAATCTTAGGAAAGTACAAAATTTAGGCTTCTTTTATGTCAAGGGAAAGGGACATGGGAGGGGCAAGAGATATTTGATGACAGCAGACACCTGGGCACCAGTAGGAGTTCCAGAAAGATTGTGAAACTTCTTTGTTCTTAGTCTGTTGACTCTAGTTAATGTGAGTCTGGTCACGTGACTCATGCAAATCTTTGATAAACAATAACTATCTTTGTGCATAAGTTGATTATGTTCCCAGGAGAAGCACCTTCTGGTGAAGGACTGTTTTCATTTTGTTTTTTAAACTCAAGCTGCAAGTAGAATTCCTCTAATTATTAGCAAGAAGCTATTAACCTGACGGCCATGAGAACAAAGCAAACTGAACCAAAATGGATCCAGAAGGCTGAACATTTTGCTACAAGGAGGTAGAACTAAAAATCCCATCCCTCTACTGATGTTGATTCCCTGGCAACCAGCCTTCATTCTTAGGTGATTTCTAAAAGTCACTTTTATTTACACAAACCCAATTGTGTTAGAAAAGACTTGTTATGAAAACTAGGTTCCATTTCATCTTATGACCCTAATGCATTTTAAGTATCTGAGGACAGGAGAAAAAATATTATAACAAGTATGCTTCCATTTCTCTTATTGCTCAGGAAATTTCACAGGTTTTAGAAGCTGTGGGCCAGGAACTGTAAATGAAGACCAAATACATATAAGAGATATGTTTTGGTCATTTGAATGACGATATATATGTATATAGTTTTTATAAATCAAACATTGCACTAGTATCAGTGGCCATGAACATTGAATAAGCCCACAGTTAACAAAGAATTAGAAAAGTTGTATTTCCCAAATCTAGACATCCAAATGATTTAATAATATGGTAAAATCCTATACTTTATGAATTAGACAATGGCTATACTAAAAATAGAAAAAAAATCATCTATAGTACAAATTTATTCATTTAGAAAAATGTATACTTATCTCCAAATAAAACAATTAAATACAGACAGCCTAAGTAATTCCAAGCTATTCATAGAAGGATTATTGTATTTTAGTATTTGAGAATATGACACTGGATTAAACTTGATTCAGGTAAGGGAATTAAGCATGTGCTTACCTGAAGGAAGTGTTCCTGACAGATAGCATTGTGCATGTTTGCACAATAATGAGGATGCCATTGTAGCTAAATCAGATGGATGAGAGGATAATTAGAAGAATGGAAAGCAGGGCTAGACCTTGTCAGAACAGGGGTCATTGGAAATTTTAAAACAAAGAGAACAAAGAGGTGATATGATCCAGTTTACATCAAACTACAACTGATTAAAGAATGGATTGACATTAGCTATTAGAGGCCAAGGAACCAGTTTGGAAGCTACTTAAAAGCTCAGGTGAGATCATGGTGCTTTCAGTAGGTTTGAAGTAATACAGAATGTGAGAAATGGTTACATGCTTTCTATATTTAAAAAGTATATGTATTAAGAAAAGCACAAAGATACAATGAAGACTATGAGAAAATGAGATGAATTTGTAATGCTTCCAATTATCCTGAGCAAAATGAGATGAATTTGTAATGCTTCCAATTATCCTGAGCAATTGGAAGGAGTGATCATTAACTGAAAGTGAGAAAAAAGTGATGGAAGAGATTTTGGAGCTGATTTTGAGCTCACACATTCCAATTTGGATATACTAAATTTTGAGATTTTTGTTAGCAGCCTAGTGGGAAAATCGAGCTAGCTGCTGAGTTCAGAGGTGAGATTCAGGGAGAAGAGACACATTTGAAAGTTTTCTGCACATAAATGACATTTAAAAGCATGGCAGTGGATGAGATTCCTAATAGAGTGAATGTAGAAAGAGACAAAGAGGTACAAGTAGCTGTGCTAAGATGCAACGCATTTTACAGCATGGAAAACAGAAGATAATGGCAAAGGAAGATAGAGCGGTGGTACAAGGGAAAATGAGGTAGATAGGAGATAGGAGGAAAGAATGTGGCATTTTTTGGAACCAAGTGAAAAAGTATATTAAAAACAAGAGAATGGTAGCTGTGGTAATTTCTGCTGACATAAGGTGAAATGAAGATCTCAAAATGTGGGAAATTTCCTGGAACATCTGGGTGGGCCCAAAGTAATCACAGGGGTCTTTAAAAGTGGAAGCAATAGGTAGAGAGAAGACGGGGTGATGTGATGTGGACTCTCCCCGGGTAGCTGGCTTTGAAGATGGATAAAGGAACCCAAGAGCAAAAGTATACTGGCTGCCTTTAGAAGATGGAAAAATCAAAGAAATGTGTTCTTCCCTAGAGCCCTGCCATTACCTTGATTTTAGCTCATTGAAAACTAGGTAGGTTCCTAATCTACACAAGTGTGATATAATAAACTTGTGCTGTTTTTTTTTTAAGGTACTGTTTTCTGTGGCGATTTGTTACAGCAGCCATAAAGAACTAAGATGACACACTAGTCAATAACAGCCAGCTGAGCTGTTTGGAATGTGGTAGTTAGCTGTGATTTTAAAATGTTTAAAACTTTGGTTGTTGTTAGACTTTTCCTTATTCATTAGTAGATTTCCAAATTATGTGAGGCTCTAGTTGAAAGGAGAAAGCTTTATAATGTGTGTCCCTAGTCATTTTCCAAAAAGGAGGATTCTTTGTCATTTTTATGTTTGTATTATTTCTTTGGTGGGGGACTAGTCTGGAATGACCTAACTTGAGTTTTCTTGTTAGTTTATTTTACTGCAATTACCCCCCCCAAACATAGCTCCCCAATAAAGATGCAGATCTATGAAAATTACATTGAGTATATACAGGTGTGGGCAAACATAAGCTTATTATGCCACTGTGAAATTATTTTGCTTTAATAAAACTATTATAATAATCATAATGTGCAGGTCTCATTTCAAACAACCAATTGTAAACCAACTTTTTCCCACACTGTATTTAGTTAATTCAAATGTCAGCTTCATTTCCATGAAGCTTCTCCCTTCTCAGAGATTACATGTGAGTTCTAGGGAAGTCTGATGGCCATCATGGTATTTGAATGAAGAGAAGCTTTCTAGTACTCACATTTGCAGCAGGAATCTTGGTTTAGTCCTAAGCTCAATTTTTATGTTCTGATTGGTTCTGTTCATATAACATTCTACTGTCTGCTTTTGTAGTCCAGAGTTAGTTAATGTTCTTACAGGTCTTAGTGGTTTTTCTTTGATTTCCCTAGGAATTGTAGATTTCTTTCCCATCACTACCTCCGATATCTGTCATTTATTCACATTTAATCCCTTGGCAAATGTTGGTTTCAAGTTTTGTGTCTCTAGAACCTGTGGAATTTTAGATACTTTTTTTTTAGAGAGAGAAAAAGAACAAAATAATTTGGAATATAAAAATACGGTATTTGAAGCAGCTCATATAATGAGAGACCCTCAACATCCAGCTGTATTAGCTTCATGGTAAATGGACCTCTCCAGAGCCAGTCACATCACCCAGCACATACAAAGTTCAAAGGCTCTTTATCCTAATGCACCTTTTATGTCAAACTAACTAGTAAGATAGTCAGACCCTCAACTACCATCTACATTCTCCATTGGGACATGGAAGAAATTCTGAATCTCTTCCATATCACATCCAGGTTGCAGGTTCCTATGAGAACTGACTTAGGCTACTCCATATCATGGCTTAACTATTGTCACTAATTTGGGTGTGCTTTTCAAACAAATATTCTAAAAGAGAGAAGGGGAAAAGTCCTTCCAATAATTTCCTCCAGGACCTATCTTACAACCACCATTGCAGGGATTAGGGTCCAGAAAACAGTGAGGTAAAAAACAACATTTAAAAACTTACCACTCCTCTCCTGGAAAAAAAAAAAATAACTTAGCATGGACTGGGTAGCATATGCATTTTTTCTATGCTTCCTTTTCCTTATCAAGGTAGTAATAATTCTGTTTGCATCTTTGTTGTAATAAAGGTGGATGAAGTAAAACAAAAATGGGGGGAGGGGGATTTAGTCTTCACTTAATATTGGATAATCCGATAAGAAATATTGCAAAAAATATCTCTCTTATTCTATATTTGGAGGTTAGATTGCAAGGGGAAGAAGTAAAGTTATGGGGCTGAGAATTTATTGAGAATATTCTATTTATTCTTAATATATAATAAACTTACATATGTAGATAAGTTGAACATGATGTCAGTGGAGAAATAGCTGTCAAAAATAGAGGAATGAAAAGAAACAATAAATAAATAAACCCAGGGAAAATTGATCCAAGGAAACAGATAACAAATCAGTCTGTGAGCAACAGAATTTCAACTTGTCCTCTAGCTACTGTAATAAGATGAGCATGGGAGATGGTGATGGGGAGGAGGTTAGGGAAGCAGAAATAAAGAGATTTCAAGATCCTTGGACTATGTTTTCTCTATCTTTCCTGGGGATTAGATGCTATCTTCTGATGGGAGTATATTTTTCATTAGAAAAAAAAATGCCCTTTCACTATGTTCAATTTGATTGTAAAAATATAAAAGTTACATTTTTCAGGTTTTAGCCTTTTCTTGGAAGTTACAATAAAAGGAATGGAAGGCAAGGGAGAATTACCTTGCTTATTGTCCTTGCTCAAGAGATGTTAATAGCATGTAGGTGGGATAAGGAAGTAACTAAGTCCTGACTTGGCCAATAGATAATATGAGTTTTCAAAAGAAGTCTAAATATGATCAAAGATGAGTTTCTGTGAAAGTAACAAAATGGTTCGCAGAAAATTTGGTAGTTATGGTATTAGCTTCTCAGTATATTTTATCCTGGTTATCATAACATTTATATTGTAGTATGGAAGTATATTGCCTAGGGCCAGTGCAATTAAAATGAAAATTATAATTGAGTTAGTAAATGTATGGTTGTATTTTGAATACTTGATCTTTGTGAATATAAGTATCATATATATTGATGTCAAAATGTATGTTATACAATACTAGTTTCTACTGCTATGTGACAAATTAGCACAAATTAACCTAGTGCCTTAAAAAAGCCTTTGGCCTTGGCTGATGTGATTCAGTGGTTAGAGTGTCAGCATGCATACCCAAGGGTCTTGGGTTCCATTCCTGGTCAAGGGTACAATAGTACCCTTCCAGCTCACTTTTAATTATTTAAAGGGTCAAAAATTAAAATACAACAATATTTACTATTAAATGCCAATCTTGATCCAATTAAAACTACTACTACTGCTAGGGCAAAAAAAAAAAAAAGTAATAATAGTCATATTTAGTGAATTTCATGTACTAACTAGAAGCCCAGTGCACAAATTTGTGCTCAGGTGGGGTCTGGCTGGCTGGCCCTGAAGGGGACTGATCAGAACTGGGCCAAGGGTGAAGAGAGGTGGGAGGTTGACCAGTTGGCCCAGCCCCCGATTGGGGTGAGGGGGGGGGGGGCAGATCAGAGGCTAGGCTGGCCAGGGAGAGGGACTGAGAGTGGTTGGCCAGCCAGCCCATCCTTGATTGGGGTTGGAGGGGGCCAATCAGGGGCCAAGATGGCCTGGGGGAGGGGCCACTGGAGGTTGGGTGGTCTGTCGTAGTGTGTGTCATAACAACCAGTTGTTCCAGTCATTCCAGTCATTCTGGATGCCCCATCATTCTGGTCAATTGGCTTTTATATATATAGATTAAAAAGGCAATAATTATTTTGAATAAATGAATGTTTAATTTTGGTGTACAAGTTTATGCTACATTGTCTTTTTTTATCCATTGTTTTAATTTGAAATATAACCAGGAAATAAAGCTATTGTACTATTTATAAGAATGCTTAAATAGAAGAGGAGACTCTTTATATTACTCCTTTTGCCTATAAAAACATTTTAGTGACTAATAGGAAAGGCTATAAATATTGAATAAATGTTCATGGTCAATAAAATAATCCATACACCCAAGAGATACAGGGAGAATGGAATTTATTCATACTCTAAAATGTTATTTAAATTTTACATATTTTAATCTCTTTCTGTCAATCTGATGTCAATAAAACTGATGTCAAGGAAAAAATAAGTGTTGAAAATTCTTTTCACATATGACTTTATGAGAGAAGAGAAAGGCTAGGACATGTAAGGCAAAGGTGAGATTGCATAGTATACTGTTTTCTTCTCTGCATTCAAACATAATTTATTCCATATTTGAGTTTTAAAGATATAAAAAGTATCGAATTAGTAAAAGTTTAGGTATCTAATAGATAGCAAAGTAAGTTATCAAGTAGGCCTATGTTTTATTAAAAAAATAAATTAAATAGTCATAACAGGAAAAACAGCCTTGGTCAAAAAAGAAACATACACCATGCAAAAACAGGGGGAGTGGAAAAATACTGATTGGTTAGAGTAACAACAAATTTGCTTTGATCAAATTAAATGTTTAATTCTTAGTTTTGATTATGAAAGCAAAATATAGTCTTCTACATTTTGAGTTTTCTACTGACTAGTACTATGGTTATTCACACAGATAATAGCTGCCCATACATATAAAAAGATAATTTAGGGAACCAATCACTTTATAAATTGTAAAGAATGATATAATTCTTTAGGGAAGTAGAGGCCCTAGCTTAATATGGGTATAGAAGTCAACAACACTGAATGGTTGGCATAGAAGGACTAGAGAGAGGTACTGGGTAAAAGTTTAAAAGAGCAAAATGAGGGACTAAAGAAAGGGGGAAGGTGACTTTAAGATATATATATATAACTTCAATCATTGATGTTTCAGATTGATGTTGCAGTAGACCCTCCTTAACCATGCTTTCACTCTTTTTTTTTTATTAAATTATTATCTGTGTACATATTTTAACATTGCCCCCCCCCCATATATACCCTCCCTCCCCAGAGTTTTGTGTCCATTGGTTGTACTTATTTGCACGTATACAAGTCCTTCAGTTGATCTCTTATCTCCCCCAGATCTCCCTACCCTCCCTGCTTTAATTTGACAGTCTGCTTGTTGCTTTGTCTTTATATCTGTCTTTTGGTTCATCAATTTATAATGTTCTTTAATATCCATAAATGAGTGAGGTCATGTGATATTTCTCTTTCATTGACTGGCTTATTTCACTCAGCATGATGTTCTCTAATTCTATCCAGGTTGTTGTAAATGATGAGAATTTCTTCTTTTTTATAGCAGCATAGTATTCCATTGTGTAGATGTTCCATAGTGAAACTAGAAACACCAATCAGAAAGGATAAATGCTTTTACTCTTGATGGTTTCAGTTACTCACAGTCAACTGAAATCCAAAAATATTAAATTTCCATAACCATTGACATCCACTGCTCATGATATCCAACCATTTACATCATCATAATCCAGGATTACATGAAGCAGATGCTCGTCCTTCTGATGTATCATTAGAGGGCCCATAGTAACCTATATCATCCATCTCACTTTATCTCACTTTATCTCATAACAGGCATTTCATCATTTCACATCATCATTATCAGAAGAATGGTGACTAGAGTAAGTACAATGAGTTATTTGAAAGAAAGACCACATTCACATAAATCACATACCTTTTATTACAGTACTAGAGGCCTGGTGCACAAATTCATGCACCAGAGGGGTCCCTTGACCTGGCCTGTATGATCAGGCCAAAACCAGCTCTCCGACATCACCTAAGGGGTCCTGGATTGATAGAAGGGACCCCAGAAGTACATGACCAGGGCTGGGGAGGGACGTGGGATGTTAGCCAGCTGAGGAGGGCTCCAGGGCATGTCCGGCCCATCTCGCTCAGTCCTGATTGGCCAGATCCCAGGAGGTGGAGCATGCACATCATAGCAACTGGTCCACCAATTGACTGTCTGCCCCCTGGTTGTCAGTGCACATTACAGCAAGCAATTGAGTGGCCTTAGCATATCATTAGCATATTATACTTTTATTAGTTGAATGGATGACTGAACAACCAGACCCTTAGCATATTAGGCTTTATTAGATAAGATATTATTCAGATATTTCTATTTTATTGTTATTGTCAATACTCTCTTAGTGTGCCTAATTTATAAATTGAACTTTATTGTAGTTATATATTTATAGAAAAAAAACAAAGTATATATAGACTTTGGTATTATCTGGGGTCTCACACATACATTGGGGGGTTTTGGAATGTATTCCTTACAGATAAGGTGGGGGCTACTATACTAAATTCTTATAACTCACTGACCTAGTGTAAATCATTCAAAGTTACAAGACTGAATTGCTCTGAATCCTATATTACTAATGGGTGTCTTTGGCATGGCTGATACCTAGCAGAGTTTCTGATTTAAGTCTGTATTGGTTGAAAAGAAAAGTTGAAATTATCTAGCATAGGAGAAAAATAGGGATTATTAACAATTACCACTGAGATTAATATAAATCTTCATATTTCCCTTCCTCTTTGTTTAGAGAATGCAGATCATTTAGTGAGATAAAATCAAAAGAATGCCTACAAAAATGTAAATTAATATTTAGAACAGTGTATCTTTCAGTCACATTTCCTATCAGTTTGTGTGAAATCCTATCTAATAAAAGAGTAATATGAAAATTAACCATCACTCTGCTACACCTACCAGCCATGCCCACCAGCCAATCAGAGCAAGTATGCAAATTAATCCTAAGCAAGATGGCTGTGGCCACAGAGAGCAGGAGGGAGGCTTGGGTTTCCCTGGCAATGGAGGAAACCAAGCTTTCCACACACCTTGGTGGGCCCAGACCTCCACTCAAGGGTACAAAGTTTCAATTATAGAAGATAAATAAATTCCAACAAAAATGGCAGCAACCACTGAGCTGAAAGAACATGAGGCTAGGGTTGTCCTGGGAGATGAAGGAAGCCAAGCTTCTGCAGCCCTGGCCAGGTCAGGCCTTCACTCCAGGCTATAAAGTTTCAACTGTAGAAGATACATAAATTCCAGATACCAGGGCCTCTGCGTAGGTCGCTGTGGGGGGGGGGGGGGGGGCGTGACTGGCCTGCAACCCACCACAGGCCCCTTGCCCAGGCTGCTTCATGCACCCACTGTGATCCAGGACACCCTTCAGGGCAAACCAGCTGGCCCCCACCCGTGCACCAGGCCTCTATCCTATCTAATAAAAGAGTAATATGCAGATTGACCATCACTCCAACACACAAGATAGCTGCTCCCATGTGGCCAAAGATCCTGCCCTCATGTGGACACAAAATGGCCACCACAAGATGGCCACCAGGAGAGGGAAGTTGGGAGGGACTAGGCCCGCAAGGGAGGGCAGTGGAGGTGATCAACTCTGCAGGGAAGGGCAGTTAGGGGTGACCAGGCCAGCAGAGGAAGGGAGTTAAAAACATGCTGGCAGGGGAGCAGTTAGGCATCAATCAGGCTGGCATGGGAGTGGTTAGGGGTTGATCAGGCTGGCAGGCAGAAGTGGTTAGGGGCAATCAAGAAGGCAGATAGAAGAGCAGTTCAGAGATATCAGTCCTATATTGGAGAGGGTGCCGGGCTGGGCTGAGGGACACACCCCCTCTCCCCCCCACATGCACAAATTTTGTGCACTGGACCTCTAATATTATATATAAGTTCTCAGAATGGAAACCTAAAGACCAGGATCTACAAAAAAAATAATAAATAAATAAATTATACAGGATCTAGGGGGTTTATTTTAAAGGTAAATTCCAAAAGAGAGAGAACAATATTAGATTTAGAGGAAGAATTTTGTATGTGCACATTTTATACTCCCTGGTCACATCCCCTTGCCACTTGGTAACAATATAGCCACAGAACTCTTTCCTATATATGTTATCAAATATAATCAATATAAGATGGTTAAAATATTAGCATAAGCCAGAAATAAACAAAAATTAACTCTGAACTCACTAAAGAAGATATATTCCAAAAGAAAATATAAAAATTTAGATTATTCTGATTTAAAATATATGTTCCACTAGCAAAAGTAGAGATTTAACCATAATATGTATAATTTGGTTTCACCATGAATGCCTTCTTCATTTTTAATCACACATGAAGAAACTGTAGTTTGATACTAGTTAATTATTAATGTTTCAATTTAATTGCATAGTGCAAACATGTGTTTAGCCTTAGACTTTACAATAAAAATGGAAAAGAACAGTACATAAAATGGTAGTTTTACTTATATTTTTCAGAAAACATTCAATATGCAATATCTATAAATATACATGCTATATGCTTACAGATATTTTAAGTAAAAAAATGCTTTTTCCTATGTTTCTCAGTAAAAAAAAAAAAAAAAAAAAAAAAGAAGAAGAAAAAGACCTCATATGAGTTTAAATTATTTCAAATTTTGTTGGAATAAACAACCTGCAAAAGCTTATGTAAACCTGTAGTCACAAGAGAGCCATCTGGCTCCATGATATTATACCCATCTTTCATCTAATTCTGAATTCAAAATATAAAAGTAGGTTTAGGAATAACATACGTATTTGTGATATATATTTGAGGATTATCAAACCACAAACTAATTAACAGGATTTATTTATATGAGTGGGTTTCTGTCTTCATTTATATTATACTAGTGACCCAGTACACAAAACTTGTGCATGGGTAGGGTCTCTAGGCCTAGCTGGCAATGTGAGCTGATAAGTGGGGCCTTCCAGCTGCCAGCTGGGGCCTTCCTTTGTTCTACACTGCCCCCTGGTAGTCAGCCCATGTCACAGTGAGTGATCAAACTCCTGATCTCCTGGTAGAACTCCCTAGGGGACACTTTGCTTATTAGCCTTTTATATAGAAAGACTAGAGGCCCAGTGCACAAAATTTATGCACTCGGGGCGGGTGGGGGGGAGCTTCCTCAGCCCAGCCTGTGCCCTCTCACAGTCCAGGGACCCTTGGGGGATGTCCAACTGACAAGTTAGGCTTGCTACCCAGGAAGCAGGCCTAAGTCAGCACTCAGACAACTTTAGAGCTGCCACAGAGGCGGGAGAGGCTCCCACCACCGCTGCTGTGCTCATCAGCTGTGAGCCTAGGTCAGGACTTCTGGCTGTGTGGCACTCCCCCTGTGGGAGTGCACTGACCACCAGGGGGCAGCTCCTGTGTTGATCTTCTGCCCCCTGGTGGTCAGTACGTGTCATAGTGACTGGTTGTTCTACCGTTCAGTCAATTTGCATATTAGCCTTTTATTATATAGGCTCCTTTGTTTCTAGAAGTTCCACTTTGCTCTTTTCTTTTTCTTTGATTTTATATATTTTTTATTTATTTCTGAGAGAAAGGGAGATGGAAAGAAATATAGAAGCATTGATGATGAGAAAGAATCATTGATTTATGCCTCCTGAATGCCCCTCACTGAAGATCAAGCCAGCAACCCAGGCAAATGCCTTTGACTGGAATAAAACTGCGGACCCTTTAGTCCATGGGCTGATGCTCTACCCACTGAGCCAAACCAGCTAGGGCACACTTCGCTCTTTTCTATATCTTCAATTTATCTCCTTATTATGGTCATGCTTTCCTTTAAGTTCCTCAACATATTTATAATAGCTGTCTAGAATTCTTGTCTGCTTTTGATCATTATTTTTTTAAACCTATTTATATTTCCTGATTTTGATTTCCACTTTCCTACTTCTTCCCAGTAATTGCTGAATGTCTAAATTTTTTGTTCTTCTTTTAAAGAGCAGCTTTAATTGGAAGATAGATAAATTGCCTGCAGATCAGCTTTCAAGACTTGAATTTAAGCTCTGTTGGTATGGGCTCATGGTGGCCTTTAATCTGGGGCTATTTAGCCTTAATATCAAGGCATGGCCCTTCTGGGGTCTCTATTAACTGTGCCAGATGTTCAAAAAGGTCTCATTACTGTGTGGGATCAGAACTCTACCACCTATCAATTCTTTATTGGGCCTTGGATTTGTTTAGCCTATAGCTTCCTAATAGTTTGTTCTATTATCAGTAATTGTTCTTTGACCAACTACTTGAAATCTCATTCTAAGTATTCAGAGCACAGTATTCAGCTAGAGACTTAACGAGACCCCATGCAGATGTTTGGGCTCTTTTTCTGGGCAATGCCTTTCTCTCTGATACACTGGCCCACAAAGTCCAGCCACTGCAGCCTCCCTGACCCCTGATCTGTTTCCACAACTCAGTGAGACCATCATGCTCTGTTTAGAATCCCCCTGCACATACTTTGTATGATCCAGAAAGTTTCTCTAGGCAGAAAATCAGTGACATACATATTAGGGCTCTCTTTCTTTGTTTCCCTTCTTTCAGTGATCAAAATTCTGCATTGCCAGTTGTCCAATGTTTGCAAACAGATGATTCATAGACTTTGTCCAGTTTTTTTCTTTATTTACAACTAGAGGCCTGGTGCACAAACTTTGTGCATGGTGGAGGTTCCTCAGCCCAATCTGCACCCTCTCCAATCTAGCATCCCTCTTGCAATCTGGGACTGCTGGCTCCTAACCGCTCACTTGCCTTCCTGCTTTATCACCTCTAATCCTAACAACTTTGCCTGCCTGACTGCCTCTAACTGATCTCCCCTGCAGGCCTGTGATCACCCCTTACTGCTCTCCCCTGCTGGCCTAATTGCCCCTAACCACTTCTGCCTTGGTCCCTGCCACCATGGCTTTGTCTGGAAGGATGTCCTGAAGGATGTCTGGAAGATGTCCAATCTAATTAGCATATTACCCTTTTATTGGTATAGATGAAGAAAGGCACCTGGGACCAGGCTTCCCTCCTCTGGCCACCAGCAGGCACACAGGGCCTGGGCTTCCTTCACAGCCCAGATTTCATCCAGAAGGACATCCAGAAGGATGCCTGGTCTAATTAGCATATTACACTTTTATTATTAAAGATATCCAAATACAGTACAGATTGAGAGATTACTGAATGAGTTGCTGCTAGTTTGAATTATTTCTGGTGAAGTATTTCAGAGGAAACAAAAACAAAATGAAGACACAATAGGGTATGTCTTACTATTACTCTTTTTTCAATCAAGTTGATAGACGTTTTGCACATATAGAAAAATATTTTTGGTCATTTATTATACAAAATCTCTTATTTGAAAGATCAATGCAAATAATTGGATTTGTTATATTATAGCCAAATTGTCATTTATTACTTTATATTTTCTTCAGAATAGTACATTTCTGAAACAAAGCTGAAACTGTAAAAAAAAAAAAAAAAAAAAAAAAGATGAAATACTGCCACTTGCAACAATAAGAGCATCATCATGTAAAGCAAAATAAGTTGGTCAGAAAAAGCTAAAAACTACATGATTTCACTCGTAGGATATAAAACTGAAATTCACAGACGACAGTATTGTGGTTACCACGGGGAAAGGGGTGGGGGAATAATGAAAGGGTAAAGGGAGTCAAATATGGAAGATCTTTTGACTTTGGGTGGTGGGCACACAATGCAAATACAGGTCATTCATGATAGAAACTTATTCCTGAAACTTACATAACCTTATTAACTAATGTCACCCCAATAAATTTAATTTAAAAATAAAGATACTGCCCTATCCGGTTTGGCTCAGTGGATAGAGCATCAGCCTGTGGACTGAAGGGTCCCAGGTTCGATTCCAGTCAAAGGCATGTACCTTGGTTGTGGGCACATCTCCAGTAGGGAATGTGCAAGAGGCAGCTGATGGATGTTTCTTCTCATCGATGTTTCTAACTCTCTATCCTTCCTTCTTCTCTGTAAAAAAAAAATCAATAAAATATATTTTAAAAAATAAAGATACTAAACACCCAAAACATTTAACCCTACTACAATAGCATTACAGCCATACATAGTTTCTCATAGAAATTACATATTCTATCCTTATGTGAATGTTGTTAATTGCTCTATCTTATACCTCTTTACTTGTTACATTGTAACTCATTTGTTTGTTCAGGTTATCCATGCATAGATAGATAGATAGATAGATAGATAGATGTAATATGCTAATTGGTCCTAACAGTTTCCCAGTCAAGACTGGTCAGCAAGGTGGGCGGGGCTGTGGGGGAGTGGAGTGGACTCTGGGTTTCCTGTGATTTCATCCTGCCCAGGCAGACTTCCCAGAGGCCCCGCAGCCAAATCCTGAAGCAGACCTAGGGTTTACTAAACTTTACTGGAGCTGCTCCCCACATCCCCACCTCCTGCCCCAGGAGCACAGTGCCCAGAGCAGGGCGCCTCTGCAGCCTCCTGGCAGGCAGGCAGCCTGGGAGAGCTGAGTGAGGCAGGGGTGATGGGGAGCCACAGAAGGGCGGGGCAGCCAGAGCCAAATTCCCAGGGGTCTGAGGAGAGCCCCTGACAGGAGCCTGGACTGCAAAAGAGGAAGTGGAAGCGGCCATGGGGAACCCTTCCAACCCCCCTGCAGGGACATCCTCCTCCAGCCCCGCACCTCCCAGGGGATGGAGAGGCTGAGAGGATCGGGATAGCTACAGCCTGCACCTCCAACTCCCTATATCTTCCCCCTGCCACCCCTGCCGGGGGTGCCCACAACAATAGCATGCCAGCGACAACCTGTCAGTGCCCTGAGGCACCAGGTGCCTCCTCAGCTGGGGCCAGGCATGCCTTTCCTCCCTACAACTCCAGACCCTGGTGGAAGCAGGCCCGAGCTGCCCCCAGGGTCAGGACCCCCCCACACACACACACACACACACACACAGAAGTGGCACTGTCTCTGCAGTGGGAGCTTGCTGGGGGCCACAGCTAAACCCGCCCTCCTAGCCTGCCTGGCCCCACCCTGGTCCAGCCCCGACCCTGCTCCAGGAGATCAGAGCCCTGCCCTGAGCACTTACAGCTGTGAAGAGGCCACATTTAAAGAATGGCGCCAAGAGGGGAGATTTGACAGCCTTGCCTCTCCTTTAGCCCCCTAGCGCCCCACCCCACCCCACCCCCAACAGCACCTCCAAGGGCAACCACAGCTAGAGGGCTGCTGGCCAGAGCCCGCCCCTCTGAGGCCTGCTGAACCCTCTGCAAAGCTTTGAAACCTACAGTCCCAAGAAACAATCATGCCCTCCTCCCCTAATCAGCACTTGCTACCTGAAAGGGTACTTGTGGGCAGTTGAGGGCAAGCAGGCCGGCAAAGGGGGGGGGGGGGCAATTGGGGGCAATCAGGTCAGCAGGTGAGGGGCAGTTGCCGGTGAGCAGGTAGGGGGGCAGTTAGGAATGAGCAGGCCGGCAGGGGGTGGCAGTTGGGGGAGAACAGGTTTGCAGGGGGGTGGCAGTTTGGGGCAAGCAGGACAGCAGGAGAGACAGTTGGGGGTGAGCAGGCTGGCAGGGGGGCAATTGGGGGTGATCAGGCCAGAAGGGGAGGGGGCGGTTGGAGGCAATCAGGTAGGCAGACAGGTGAGCAGTTAGGATCCAACAGTCCCACATTGCTGTGGGATCTGGCCTAAACTGCCAGTTAGACATCCCCAGAGGGGTCCCAGATTGGAGAGGGTGCAGGCCGGGCTGAGGGACACACAAGCCGGTTCACGAATTTTGTGCACTGGGTCACTAGTGTTTAATAAGATCAATTTTAGTTTGATGTCTTGTTCATGTGTTATTAATTAAACAAGCAAATCTTTTATGGTCATTTATGGGTTCATTAACAACAACTCCTACTTTACAACAATTTCAGATTGCTTTTCCTAACTTTTGTTTCACATAATAAACAATTAAGTTAGAATATTGTAATGGTAATTTGGTCAAAGAAAATTACCTCAGGAATATATCATTATTCATTTCTTTAGCAGTGCCTTACTTTAAAATACGTATTAATTTATTTACTATAAAAATGTCCTTCAAACATGAACAAAATGCATGAATAGAAAATTTTGTATATATTACCCTTTCATATAGGTAAAGATTATATAGATAAGTTAAAACTAACTTAAATGTATAATAAATTATGAAACATTAAATGAAGATTCATTAAAAACATGAATATGTATTTATTGGCATTGAAAATAATATTGAGTAAAAATCACATAATAAAATGTATGCCTGGCTTGTTCTAAATCTTACTGTATGTTCTAAGAAACACAGATGTATGTGTGTTATTTTGTATATATGAACATATGCAAAATACATTAACTGAAAAATGAGGAACAAGTAAAATTGCTTCCCATAATGAGTTTTAAAGTTCAAATACAAAACTAAAAGTTTTTAAAATTGTAATAAAAATTAACAATTAACTCAGAAATGTCACAAAATGACTTATTTTCCAAGTAGTTATCAACAATGAAAGTTATTTTTGTCTGGCAAAATAGTAGTGAGATTTTGAATTAAGCCAAAATACTCCAGATCAAAGAGCAATCTAGAAAAAAAGGAAAAGATGAGGAAAAAGGGGAAGAACAATCATGGAGAGGGAGAAATAGAAGCAGAAACAGTGTGAAAGAGAGAAAAATTAAGAATCAGTCATGAGAAAGACACTGTGTGATCTGCTTTCTCTCCCACAAAACACATCATGCAAAAGGCAGTTAGTTGAGCGCATTGCTATGGGTTCTTGGCTGGAGACTGTCCTTCAGCTTGGTAGTAACCTCAGGGAACTGTGAGAGGCAGCAAAGCCCTGTCTGGGACCAGGAGAAGTGAGGAGATCTCTATGATGCAGAGTCCATGTGGTTATTTTTCAGTGCAAAATATCTCAGTCCTTCCCACTTGTCCATAATGAGAAAAAAATCACTAAGCTTTATGTCTTCTTAAAAACTTAACAAATGACCAGTGCTCACCAGAAAATATATTTATTTGTAGAAGATAAAAGTCTTTAGATAGGAGGAAGTGGAAGCCAAGAGATTACTTGTGTGGATAGTAATCAGTGGTTGAAGGGACAGTGATTGGAGGTAGATATGGTAAACAAAGACAAGTCCTGTGGCATGCAGGAAGAGGAACTGTGCTATGCTCAATGGTAAGTTTCATTTGGTAAATTTCACTGGTAAACTACTTATGCATCTGAGCATCCTGGTTCTAAGTTGGAAACGACTTTTTAATATTAATGAAACATCACCTTCTACCTTTGTAAAAAAGAAACATAATATTAACACTTCTGATATGGGAATATAATTGGCCAGTTAAAAATGGCATTTATTTTACCTATTTTTTCTTACTAATTAAATGTAATATTTAATTATGAAGACATAATGCAGTATTCCAGTCCTTTTTAGTACTGATAAATTAAGCATTTCTGACTTGATAAAAGCTGACGGACGAGGTTATTTTAATCTACTTACCTACACAAACTATAATAATTTTTTTAAATCTAAAAAAATAATAATTCCGCCGAGACCGGTTTGGCTCAATGGATAGAGCGTCGGCTTGGGGACTGAAGGGTCCTGGGTTCGATTCCGGTCAAGGGCATGTAATTCGGTTGCGGGCATATCACCAGTGGGGGGTGTGCAAGAGGCAGCTGATTGATGACTCTCTCTCATCAATGTTTCCAACTCTCTATCTCTCTCCCTTCCTCTCTGTACAAAATCAATAAAAAAACATATTTAAAAAAAAAAAAGTTTAAAAAAAAAATAATAATTCCTTCATTCACTAAATATTAAGAACTTACTATTTAAAGATATTTAAAGATCTCTCTATTGATCTTATAGTTTATTAGGATAAAATAGACAATATTCAACAGACATAAATAATAAATAAATTATTTGCATGTTATAAAAGTGGAAAGTACCATGGTCTAAAAGCAACATTTGTGTGGCATAAAATTAATCTAGAGAGCCAGAAATTTAACATGGACCTGCATTTTTAAGTAAATTGGTCAAGGTAGCCTTCTTTATGGAGGTGATGTAGTAATGTATCTTCTAATTTGATATTCCCTTACACTCTTGACCAAGAGACCCCTAGATACTTCACAGAAGTGGCAGGTGCTTCAACCCCCATCAAGGTATTTTCTCATCTCGGGGCTGCGTGAGTCTGATCAAGGCCTCCAGTGTCCCTGCCCACTCTGGCTGGTTCTGGCCGACCAGATGGATGTTACCAAGGTGATGTTCTTCTGTGGGGTGTTCAGCTGTTCCACTTCTGAACATGAGCTCTAACTTACCTCTGAGAAGAAAAAAAAAAAAAGTAAATGAACATTCCAATATAAGCTCAAACTCTTCTGACCATTGTTCTAATGGGAATGTTAAAGAATAACAATCAAAACTCTCTCTCTAAAGAATAACAATCAATGACATATTATGAACCAAAGTTCTTATTAATCTGTTCTATCAACAATATCAAGTCCAGTGCAGCATCTGTAGTCAGGGCTATTGCTTATCTGAACATGCGAGTTTTCGGTCATTCTCCTTGATCTGCCCAGTTTCTACAAAGACCTGACTTATTCAATTAAAAGGCTATATACAGGAGACCTCCATCACGACAGTCCTAGCGTAATGACTGTAATTTCTACCATTCAACTATAGGAAGCAATATGAGTTTTGATTTACTATTTTGGCTAGGGTAGTGGGGGAAACGGAGCCAGAGCTTGTTTCCATTATAGATATAGAGTCTGCCCCCAAAAAAACAAACAAAACAAAACAACTAAAAACTAAGATGGTGTCAGAGGTCTGACCAGATTCAATGAGGAAACATAGATGACATCACTGGAGGAAAGGGTTATACATTGTATTGTAAGAGCATCATGTGGCATGGGAAATGTCGTTCTAACCACTGTGGAATGTATAATCTTGCATAGGAACTGAAAAAACAAAAAAGTGGAGAGACCAGGCCAGCACTCTGTGAATATTTTGCTATATTTTTCTAAAAGTAATAAGTTCCATTTAACTTTTGTCAGCAAAATTTGAAACTGAGGGTACAGGCTACATTTGAGAAGACAAGAATATTCAGCATTGTCAAATCAAAGGGTATCACAAAAAGTCTTCTCTAATGGTAGCTATGGTCTAGGGCAGTGGTCGGCAAACTCATTAGTCAACAGAGCTAAATATCAACAGTACAATGATTAAAATTTCTTTTGAGAGCCAAATTTTTTAAACTTAAACTTCTTCTTGTCCAGGCCATGGTATTTTGTGGAAGAGCCACACTCAAGGGGCCAAAGAGCCGCATATGGCTCGCAAGCCACAGTTTGCCGACCATGGGTCTAGGGTAGTGAAAGCAGACATGAAACTAATTGGATTTGCAAGATATGTAAGAGATAAAATGTGGGGAAAGATGCAATGTGTAAATAGAGTATATATAGAAAACATGTATTGATAGTAATCCTGAAATTTCTGGCAGTGCAAAAAGGTTGAGTAAAGCAACTATTTGGATAAGGAATGTGTTTAGATGACAAAAATAATAAGTTTTACTTTGCAGGTTTTAAATTTGAGGTATCTTGTAATGCTCCAACAGAGCACAGGGTAGTCAAGTCTTGATCACAGTAGAGGGGCTAAGATTGGAGATTTAAATATATTGGGCAGCTGGAGGTGTTTGCAGCTCTGCTGAGATTTTATCACTTAAGGAGAGACTGTAGAATGAGAAGGTTCTAGAGCAGAACCTTGCTATTTAATGATATGATGGATTACAATAAACCTGCAGGAAGAGTGATGATGAAGGTGCAAACAGGCAGAGGGTTTTGTTTTATTTTGGTTTTTCATTGAAGCCACCTGGCTTGTGTTAGTGTTAATATTATATTAACTATAATATCATTACTCAAGGGAATTAATACAATGTAGAAAACTTTATCTGTCACCTAAAAATCATGAAATAGATAAATGTGCAGTCATGGATCCTACTTTTGGTAAGTATTAAAGTAAATGTCAGTGTTGGACTTACTCTGGCCATTAGAGTGTTGTTGAAAATGAATACCAGATCTTCTTTAAAATTTCTAAGTCCTAAAGCATATCTTAAACGAAAACGTAATGATATCTATGCAAACCTAAGCTGTCTTCCTTATTCTAAGTATAAAAACTGCTAAATGAGATCCTGAAAAACTTGTAAAAATATATGACAAATTTGTTTCAACTCGTGTGATTTGGATATTGCTAGAAAACTGGTGGTAAAACAAATCTGTTTAAATTTTATGTATTTTTATCTACAAGTCAACATTTTGAAGAATAAAATAAAGAATAATTTTAAAGTATGATAAATTATGTTTTTGGACTGATTTGTCACAAATTTAACTAAATTAACAAAACTTTTTTTCTGGAAATCCCAGTAATTTCTTGTTGGTTGGGACAAAATTATGTTCTTACTTAATAACATAATGCCATTTTTATTATTGTAGATTGCTCAGTTACTTAACTTTAAATTAGACTTTTACCTGACTGTAAGTCATTTTGTCATTAAAGCTATTTAGATCTTCATATAATCAGTCACTCAATATCAACTGAATAGAAAATGCAATTTTTATATTATGACTAGCTCTATAATCCCAGAGATGGATTAGTACTAAAAATTTTACCTTAAGAAAAGATAGATTATTGTCATCAATCATAAGTTTAAAGGAGTTAAGGTAGTTGAATAAATATTGTGAAAAAGGAGACATGCAAAGAAGAAATAAATGTATGAAAAATAGAGCACTAAGAAGGTGAATTCACATATTTATTCATTTAGTGCAGAGATTTTGGGGTGATAGTAAAAAAATGAAACATCTGAGATTGTAAATTATTACTGGCATTTTCTAAAGATTGCAATAATAAATAATGTTTATTCATTCTGATATGCTCATGAATAATGTTGTAGAAAGAAAATCTGAGAATCAGGAAGGATATTTTCTCTCTGAGTGAATCAGTGTATTTGTGAATCAGTGTATACCTAGAGTCTAAAGATCAGATCCATACAACTAACTACCGAAACAGAATTTACCAGTCACTGCAGGATGTGAATTTTTTGTCCATTATAATTTATTTCCAATATTCCTCAAATTCTAAGCTAGAGCAATAATGAAATTTAAATTGTGTGAATGTTGTAATGTATTGCATGATTTCAATCTCACCTGATAAACACTGAGCTTCGTGAGAATATGGGCTTTATTTATCGTGACTAGCATTCTTTCACCAGCACCTGTCAAACTAAGCACATTCATGGCTCTGCATACTTAGGAAGTTTATTCTCTATCTCATATCTGAGGTTTCAAAACTGTGATTCTTTTTTTGTACCATCTTCCTTTCCTCTGAACTCCTTTAGTCCATTTCCACCTGGTTCATTACATGTGCATGCATGTGTAAAATTCACTGTCTTTCCCTTGGCTATGTGTGTGTTACTATCATAAATGATATTGCACGAGGCAGATAATCAGATTAAAGTGGTTCAGGGAAAATAAATAGTGTTCTTTGTTTCGTTAATATAACTAAAAGTCCAGGGCCAGAGAAGGCTTAAAGCACAGCTGGATTCAGTCATGGAATAATGATACTAGGATATAATCTTTCTGTCCCTGGTATGTGCTAGCTGTTTTCAGCAGCTCTCTCAGTATTAAGGACACTGGCCATTCCAGCTTAATATCCTCTCAGTTTCTGCTCCAAAGGAAAATTTAACTTTCCTTTCCTCTTGATTTTAATACCATCCAAAGATTATATCTTGTTGGCTGACTTGACTTATATTTCTGAACTAATCTCTGTGATCAGAAGGGTGAAATGCTCTTTCTTATCAGGCAGACATACTTATATACCTGATATTAGAGAACAGTGTGTTTACTTGCAACCCATGTAGAGTGAGAATGTTAAAGGGTGGTCCCCTAAACAAGGTAAGATGAAGAAATAGACATAGTCAGCAAACACAAATAAATGATTTCTAGTATAGTACAGTGGGTTAGTTTCTTGTTGCATACATAAACAATATTCTCTGCTCATAACACATTATACTAAAATTTCCTTATGGTGTAGGAGCAAAAGAACCCCAAAAAAACTTGCTCATTAATGTTATCTGAGGTTACATCAAAGTGGTTGGAGTACAGAATCTGTGAAATAAAATTAAGTGCTTGCTGAATGAGTGATTAATTAGGGCAAAAACCTTTTTTTCTGGTTGCTATAGTCTCTTGAAGTTTAATAATAAGAGCATGCTAATTTGGATAATTGTATTAATGATCTAAATTAGACAATTAGTATCTACACTAATAAAAGAGAAACATGCTAGTTGACCATACCTCTGCTATGCCCACAAGCCATGCCCACAAGCCAATCAGGAGCCAGTATGCAAATTAACCCAACCAAAATGGCTGCGACCATGGAGTGAGCAGGAGGCCTGGGTTTCCCTGGCAATGGAGGAAGCTAAGCTTCCCTTCCCACCTGCTCTGCCTGTTACCAACCTCTGCTCAAGATTGCAAAGTTTCAATTATAGAAGGTAAATAAATCCCAACAAAAATGGCAACAGCCATGGAGCTGGTGGGAGCAGGACGCTTACATGCCCCCTGCAATGGAGGAAGCCAAGCTTCCTGGTTGGTCTTGGCTTTCTCTTGAGGCTACAAAGTTTCAATTATAGAAGATAAACAAATCCCAGGTACTAGGTCCTTCACATGGGTCATTGGGTGGGCATGGCCAGCCTGAAAACCACCACAGGCCCCTCTCACCCAGGCCTCCCTATGCCTTAAGGGAACCCCCACCTCGATCTGGGATATCCTTCAGGTCAAAACATCTGGCCTCCACCCCTGTACCAGGCCTCTACCTATTTAATAAAAGGGTAATATGCAAATTGACCATCATTCCAACACACAAGATGGTTGCCCCAATGTGGTCAAAGATCCTGCCCCCATCTGGACACAAGATGGCCAGCAGGGAGGGTAGTTGGGAGAGAGACTAGGCCTGCAGGGGATGTCAGTTAGGGTCAATCAGGCTGGCAGGGGAGCAGCTAGACATCAATCAGGCTGGCAAGAAAGTGGTTAGGAGGAGATCAGACTGGCAGGCAGAAGCAGTTAGGGGCAATCAGGAAGGCAAGCAGATGAGCAGTTAGAAGCCAGCAGTCCTGGATTGTGAGAGGGATGTTCAACTGCCCTTTTAAGCCCAATCCTACCTGAGGGTCCCTGTTTGGAGAGGGTGCAGGCTGGGCTTAGGGACACACACCTGCATGCACAAATTTTGTGCACCGGGCCTTTGTAAGAATATAATAATTCTACTGATGTAAAAATTGTTATATATCTTGCATACTTTGATATCTTTTGTTGTTAGGATGCGCTTGTTCCATTAGTGAGTACTCACTAAATGTTAGGGGTTAGCATTGCTAATTATCAAGGAATTAAGTTGTGTTAAAAGATTTCTGGATCTTCAATACAAATTCATATAGATCAAAAATCTTATAAGTTCATGTCAGAAGTTTGTTAATTGATAGATGCTAAGACAAATATTTTGAAATGTCCAGTGTTTTATTTCTGCTTCTAATGAAATTACTTTCTAATATTGTTTTCAGAGCATTTTTTTTGGAGGAAATAGCATGATGTTTTGCTCTAAACCCATGCAGGATAAATGATCTGGACTCATTAGAATATGGTATTATGCACAAAGAACTAGATGGGAATTCTATCACAGATGATTAGTCAACCATGAATGCAGCACCCAACAGATGGAGCTCCTATGTACCACGTGAATTATGTGAGTTACAGCTGCAGCTCTGCTAAAAACTAAAATGCTCTTGATGAACAGCTGCAGTTTTCTTAGGATTCTAGACAAGGGATACCAGTTAAGTTTTTTATTGCCATAGTACATGGCATAGGGAGAACTGATTACCTTGAAGAAAGGCTGCTAAAAAAGCTTTTATATCCTTCTGTGCTGATTTTATATTTAAGGGAATTTTCATATTTACATTTTGGGCACCTGCACTGTGTTATCTGATGTGTGGTTTATGTGACTGTAACTCAAAATGAACAATGATAAAATCATTCAGGCTATTAGCTAATGTCAGGAGGTTGTGTTTTATGTGAGTCTATCAAAAGACAAAAATTACATTGCTGAAATATTGAGATGTTGAATGGTCAATTGCTTATGTTAAGTAGCTGAATAAAACCAGTTTTCATATTTACTCTTGATTATGAATGTTTCTTATTTCAATGGCAATTTCAAGGACCATTGTTGCACCTTTGCCATCTCAGTAACAAGGCCTCCAAGTTCTGTTACATCTGAATACTGAAGTCAGTGAGAACTGAAGGATATGCAAGTCCATATTAGAATTAGTTTAAAAATTTATAGTAGTAGGTTGACACATATACTCTATGCTAGCATTAAAATGTCTATACTAGATAAGATTATATTGCTCTCATTGAGTATGACTTTACTGGACATGAAACGTACCAGTTTTATTTTTATACTAGAGACCTGGTACATGAAATTTGTGCATGGAGAGGGGTCCCACAGCCTGGCCTGCACCCTCTCCAATCTGGGACCCCTTGGGGGATGTCCAACTCCTGGTTTACAAGGATCAGGCCTTATTTTGAATAATTTTTCTTTAATCCTCACCCAAGGGTATTTTTTTTCATTGATTTTTAGACCAAGTGGAAAGGAGGGAGGAGAATGGGGCAGAGAGAGAAAGAGAGAGAGAGAGACATTAACCAAAGTAAGTTAATGAACAGGAATCAAACCAATGAACCTTTGGTCCAAGGGCTGATGCTCTAATCACTGAGCAAATATGGCTGGGGTTATTTTAAATAATTTTGAAGTCAATAATGAAATAAAACATGAGCATTTACATATTTAATTTTATAAAGATAAAAGCCATTTATTTGATGGGAAGAAGAGCAAAAAAGTATTTTGTTCAGAATATAGTTTAGTAAAATCTAATTAGTTTGTAGTATAGTAACACTGATATATAATATAAAAATGCTTCAAAAATTTTAGGTAACAAATGTAAAACTATGAAATTTAAATGTTTAATTATTTTTGTGAGTCATATTTTAATTTGTTCTCATTTTATTCTAAATTAAACATCTAATTAATGATGTTTTGTGAAACTAAAATACAAATATAAATATATATATATATATATATATATATATATATATATATCGCTAAGTATATATGCTGAATATGTATACACACACACAGACACACACTTGAATATGTACATGTATCAAACACTGGCAATTTCCAACAATTTTATTTGTTAGATGTACATAACGCATATGTGTTAGATGAAAAAAAAAATGCTATACTACTTTAAATAATTTATTATCTATATATATAAAAGGCTAATATGTTGTGTCCAACCAGTTGCTATGACACTCACTGACCACCAAAGGGCAGATACTCAATGCAGAAGTTGCCATGATGCCCACTGGTACTGTGGACCTAGAGACTACAAAGCAACACTTGGATTCCCCCAAGTGGGACACAGGCCTTGGCACCACCTTGGAGCTACAGCCCACCAAATCTCAGCCAATGATCCTGAGACCCCAAGGCACAAAATGTAGCCCACAGCCCAGTCCAGAAAACAGTTCCTGTCGGCACTTAGCAATGCTTGGCATCTCTCTCTAGGGACAACTACCCTCCTTGCAGTTTCTTAAGCCCAAAAACATGACTTGCTTTATAGCCAGGTGCAAATATTTCACACTTTAATAAAATGTCTGTGAAGCATTTTCCCATGCCTCAAATCGTTTGATTCTCACAAAGTCCTAGAGTAGGTAGATAGGAGACTCAGGGGAATCCTATTTTATTTCATTAGCAGGAAAATGGAGATTTAGAAAGTTTAGAAATTTCACCCAACTTAAAAGAAGAAATGGTGGACCTTGAAAATAACTTTAGATTTTCTCACTGCTTAGAATGTAGTCAAACTTTGCTGCAGTTAAATACTAGTATCTTATTCTTTGTTCTCCCTGCATGATCAACAATAATAATGTGCTTCGTGTTGATATTTATTGCTGTGTTGCTGACAATTAGCTGAAAGAGAAGTTGGGGTGCTGCACTGGGCTGGGAAAAGTTTAGCTAAATCAGAAAGCAGGTCTAATTTAGAAAGTTTATTTCTATATATAAAAAAGGCTAAGTTGATTCACGCATGCACGATACATATACAATTCTCACTAGCACCAATACATGTGCGTATATTGATCTGTCATTATTGATCGTGACTTTGGTTGACACTTCTATGAGAAGATGAATAGCGATATTAAAATATTTCTTCTAATTAATTTTCTTTCAATGTGCATGACTTTGTGCACTGGGCCACTAGTTGAAATAATAAAAGACAATCAATAATATATAGTACAGAATAAAAATTATTATACTTAATGTATGATTGGAATAGAGGAGTACAAAAAATAGGGGTAACTAATTCTTTCTAGCAACAGCTAAAGGAATACTTGTGGGAATACCATCAGTGACTGGTAAAATAAACAAGGTTTTTTTTTTTATTTTTTTATTTTATTGATTTTATACAGAGAGGAAGGGAGAGAGATAGTTAGAAACATCGATGAGAGAGAGTCATCGATCAACTGCTTCTTGCACACCCCCTACTGGGGACATGCCCGCAACCAAGGTACATGCCCTTGACCGGAATCGAACCCGGAACCCTTCAGTCCCCAAGCCAACGCTCTATCCATTGAGGCAAACCAGTCCTGGCAAAATAAACAAGTTTTATAATTATTTTTCTGGAATCCATTTCCATTTATCATGCATGAAATATACTAATCTCTCTTCATTTTTACCACCACTGAACCTTGAATATCTATTTATCTATCTATCTATCTATCTATCTATCTATCTATCTATCTATCATCTATCTATCATCATTTATCTATCTATCATCTATCTATAAAAACTTAAATGACCATTACAACCAAACAACCAGAACAACCAATCAGCCAGTCAGTTACTATGATGCACACTGACCACCAGGGGAAGATGCTCAACACAGGAACTGTTCCCTGGTGGTCACTGCACTCCCACAGCCAACCTACCATGGCCCCTCTCCACCCCTGACAGCTGACCCTTCTATTGGCACCCAATGGGGGAGCTAGCTGGCCAACCTCCTGTAGCCCCTAACCCCATCCCACCAGCCACCAAACTTTCATGGTCACTTTCATGGTCACTCCTCCTGGGCCATGATTGGAGGGTGGCTGGCCAACCTCCTGGAGTCCCTCTCTCTGGCTGGCCAGCCCCCTGATAGGCCTTGATCACCATCCAAGCCAAGAGACCACACCCATGCATGAATTCGTGCACCAGGCCTCTAGTAGCCTTATAATTTCACTAATAATTCTGTGTTTATAAATTCTTTGTTTAAATGTATATTTCCTCAACTAGACTATGATTTTCTTCTCTTTTGAATTTAAAAAGTTATTTTTATTCATTATTAAATTTCCAGGAGATAGTACCTTACCTGAAATTCATATTTTACTCCATTTTTTTCAAAATGATTTAGTTGACATAAAGTGCATGCATAACTCTACACATTTTAGGATAATTATAAACTCCTTGTTTCTTTTTTTCTTGAGAGTGGTAATATCATTCAACTGAAGGATGAATCAAAATTAACCCAAAGATTAGCCCTCCAAAGTGAGTTTGTATTTTAACTATGCTTTACATTTAATTACAAGTGAATATTTATACATACATATAAATATATATGTTAGTAAACAGTCAAAATAATTCTTATTGAAACATATTGTTCTTATGCTATTAAAATATATGCTTTATGATATCTGTTAGGTTATATTTGCCTTTTTTATATCCCATAAACAAACTTATATTTTAAAAATTTAATATTTATATTGATGTTTGCTCTATTGTTGTTATGTCAAATTTTTTCTGACAATTTGATATTGTGTTTCTTTTCTTGTTTTAATTCACCAAGTAATGTTAAAATTATTTATAAAAACATTTGTTCTATAAAAAATAGTGTAGATATTGAATATTTTCATCAGGAGGTTCTATTGGTCAATGATGATATGAACAACAATTTAGTGTTTGAATATTTATTCATATACTAGAGGTCCAATGCACAAAATTCATGCACAGGTATGATCTCTAGAGGCTGCTGGCTAGTGCCAAGATGCCTCCCTTCCCCCAGCTGCCTACTGCTGTGGCTACAGCCGGCCCTGTCCCTTGGTTGAGCTCCTGGTCGAAATCCAGGTCAAGGGGATAATTTGCATGAGGCTTTTATTATATAGGATAGTTTAGATACTCTTATGCTTAAGGCAGGTACTTGTTATAGACTGAATGTCTATGTCTCCCCAGTTCAAATGTGAAGCCAAATCCCAAATATTTGGAGATGGGGCCTTTAGGAGTAATTAGGATTGATAAATTCATGCTAAAGCCCTCATGATGGAATTAATGCCTTTGTAAGAAGACATATTGGAGAGCTTGTTTACTGACTTTCTCATGTAAAAACACAATCAAATTTAAAGAAAAAAAATAAAATAAAACCAATCCTAACTGTAAAACAAAACACACAAAATGAGAATGTGAACATCTGCAAGCCAGAAGGAGAACTCTTTCCCAAACCCGACCATGCTAACTCACTGATCTCACACTTCCAGCCACCAGAACTATGAGAAAACAAATGCCTATTGTTTAAGTTGCCCAGTCTGTGATACTTCGTTATGACAGCAAGAGCTGACTAATACAATACTGAAGAGCACACATGTCAGGTGCTAAAATAACTTCTCATGTTTGATAAGGTGACCAGATGTCCCACTTTTGGCAGGAAAATCTCGATTTTTAACAATTTGTCCCGTGTCTGGCAGCGTTTTAAAAAAGTCCCAGTTTTTGGAAAGAATGCATGACAAGCTAGGGAATATACGATTTTCGGCAGCCATATGGCTATTTAGCCAGTATATGAGTTTTATATTATTTTTGTTAATTTTATAACGTTAAACTTTAATAATAACAAATAATTGTTGAGAACTGATTGAGAACTGCTTATCAAAGTTCACAATGATGAAAACATTTTGTAACTGTCTCTCAGACAATACACATCGTACTGCATGCTAGTAAGCTAGTTAAACAAGTGATGTCATTACAAATCAGCTATTCAGATAATTTAGGTAAGTAATTTATGTATTTCATAAATACATAAATTTTCTTGAATTTAGCAGATAATACTCGTATTATTTATATTTTATAGAGTGGCAAAAAGTCTAGCGCCGGCCTTGAAAGTGACAGTTATGACATATGTTACAATTAAGTGTTGAGACTTTGAAAGCCTATGTGTGAAATATAATTTAACAGATTCTTATGAAAAATTTCATGACCTTTTAAACAACGACAGCAATCTACTAAAAAAATTTCACTCAAATGAGAAATATGCCAAAGAATAAAATAATACTATACATAATTTTTTTAGTTACGTATTATATTTGTAAATTGTACTTATGTTGAAATTTAAAAAAAAATATATTACAGTACTATTTTTGCATTCTATGAAAATTTTTGTTGCTTCATATAGACCAAATTTTTAATCAGGAATCACCACCCCCCGCCCCACCCCGGTCAATGGTGTCCCATTTTACCAAGGTTAGAATCTGGTCATCTTAATGTTGGAAGGCAGAGAAGATTTCCATAGATTAGTTTTACAATTTAGTTTAAAGACACCAATATAAAAAAAAAAAATGTGTGTGTGTTGGGAGGGGGTATGTCTGTGGGTAATTTTAAATTTAAAAATTACATATTTGTGTGTTTTGTTTTTGTTTGTTTGTTTGTTTTTTGAGAAAAGCATGAGTAACCAGCAAGTATGCTTCCTGAGAAGCTCATTAGCTTATGGAGAGAATAAAATCTCTTAAGTTACAATAAGCCATTTTGAACTTTTCCTTCATTAATTAACTTATCAAGTCCAGAGACCATAAATAGTGAAAGGTTGTCCTGGTAACAATAACAATTATGAGGCAGTATTTCAAAATGTCATAATATTGTTTTCCACCTAACAGAATTATCAATTTAAGAACATGTTAGTCATTACTATTATATTTTAGCACAACAAATTGGCCAACTAATTTTTATTCAAATATTATTTTTTCTCTAGTCAATTTCCTAATTTTATTAAATTTTAATGTATGACTGCAAGTTTAAAATGTAAACAGATTTTTTTGTCTATACTTTCCTTATAAAAAGTAATACATTATGTTTAATAAAACAAGATGAAGATCATGAGAAAAAATTAAGAGAAATGCAGGTATTGCAACATGTGAAAACTCAGTATCTTATATATCTTATATAGAAGTAATGCTCTAAAAGAGGAAATATTCCCTAAATTTCTCATTAATATGTTTATGATAATATCCAAATTTTTAAAAATGCAAAATGAATTCTAGTTAATTATAATAATTTTATCTATGTGTGTCTGTGTGTTTTGCTTAATCTTTTGTGGGATCCCTTATCAAGACCTGCATAGTTCAGGATTCCACTTCAGAGTCCGGTTTCTGGAGAAGGCCGCACACAAACGAAAAGAGACTGGAAAAAAGTTAATTTGGGGAAATGGGGGGCCAGGCGGGAGTCCACCTCTAGGGGGAGGACTACCCCTGCTCTGGCCTTTGCTATCCCTTTTTATTGAGGCTATTGGAAACACCCATATCCTTTTAGCAGGAAATTCTAATAATAGACATCAGCAAGAATTTACATATGATTCACAGGTTTAGGTTGCTTTAACTACCAAAGTCTCAACTAAACAATGAGTTAGTAGCTCCAATCATTCAGACTGATTAAGATTGGCCAGCCTTCTGGATTCCCTTTTCACATTTAACCACTAGTGACAATGTTCGGTTTCTGGCAATTCCTTTACCTTTAAAAAAATAATAATAATAATAGATAACAGTATGGTGATTACTAGATGGAAGTAGGGAGAGGGGAGGTAGAAGAAGGTAAAGGAGGATAAATGGTGATGGAAGGAGACTTGACTTGGATAGGTGAATACACAATACAACATGCAGATGATGTATTGTAGAATTGTACACTTGAAATGATATAATTTTATTAACTAGTGTCACCCCCAATAAATTAAATAAAAATTAAAAATAAGAATTTTGGTTATTTCAGTATCCAATAAAGATATTGCAATTTTTTCAAGAATAAAAAGTATTTAGAAATAGAACAAAAAAATTGCTCATGAGTTTGATATATTAAATCAAAAGTGCATAACTCTTAAGTGAGTGCAATTTGGTCTCAGTTAAAACCAATAAACTTCTCTTACTTGGAGGCATTTGCCAACCAAGATGATGTAGCCTCACCTGTAGGAGAAGCAGAATCTCAAATAACACGAAAATGATTTCAGGATTAGTGAGCCGAGCCAATATTAATCCTAGTTAAATTAGCAAAACCCAGTTAGCCAAAGCCCATTCACAGAAACCCAATTGCCAAATAGCCACTTTAATTAACTTACTTGTTACTTTTAATTATTTATATTTACCTTACCTTGATCTTAGTAGCTGAAACTGAATCACAGGCTTTTTCCCTCAAAATTTATCCTTAGTGTAGTCTTTGATTAGCTTAAAAGGTTTAGAAAGACCTCTGCCCTGTACAAAGAGGAATTGATTTTTTTTCTCCAATACTGCTAAATACCAGAAACTTAACAGGACACATCATCAATCAATCATATCAGAGATTCTAAGGGAAATGGAAATTATTTGTATACAATAGAAAGAAGAGCAAGAACATACAGATACCTCTAAGATTGGGCTTATAAATAATTTTCATTCAAATATTATTTTTTTAACAAGATAATCAAAATAACTATTTCACCTGAATTAGTAAAAAATATTTTAAGTGGCTTGAATTTTATGAGGAAAAGTATGGTTCTGAATTAAATTAACTATACACATTAAAAAAAAATTATCTTTGAGAGGGAGAAACCACGATGGAGGCATAGTTAAACACCTGAACTTGCTGCCTCGCACAACCACTTCAAAACTACAACTAAAAGACAAAGCAGACATCATCCAGACCACCAAAAGGCTGGCTGAGTGGAAATTCTACAACTAGAAGGAAAGAGAAAAGCACACTGAAACTCAGAGGAGCTGCGGAAGTAAAGTGCAGAGGTATGGAGGTGCTTGGAAAGGGCTGGCAACTAAGTATGCATTTGTATTTCTCAATCCTCAGGGAGACAAAAACTCCCAACTGCTCTGAACTCCAGTGCCTGGAGAGATTCTGGGGACGCAGATTCATACTGGGAGAAATTGGACTATTTGGCTTCGGGCTGACCTTGAGGGTGGCTTTCTCTCAGAGATGCTTGCAGTGATCACCAAGGGACACTGATACCCAGGGGCTTCTTAGGGCAGAGCTGACAGGAAGCCATTGCTGACAGGAAGCCATTGCTGTTGGCACTGCCCTGAGACCCCATCCCACCCAAGTTGTTCACAGAGGCTTTTGCATATGAATAGCCTGATCCTTTGAAATCTAAAATTACCTAATAAACTACAGCTGAGTCAGAGAGACCCATAACATGCAAAAGTACCCACATCAGTATGCATTGCTTCACAACTGGGCCTCATCTGGCCCTTATAAAACCCAAACAAAAAAGAGGAATCTGCAAATCTCTCAGTAGCTCTGCTGGGTGGTCTCAGATAGAAGCTATTATACATTAGCACCTCCATGGAGATCCAAGAGAAAGTGTACTCAGTAGTCAGAGAAGGAACATTCAGATTATAACTACTCAGATCCATAAGGGACACATCAGGGGGCAGACTGAGTGAGCACCAAAGTCCCACTGAAGCAAGTCTGGCTGCATAAGGGTGTCTTCAGCACAGAAGTTCTCCCATCGTAGACACAGCTGATATGCATACCAAATTGGCCTGGAGGTCAATTTCTTCCAGTGATACCAACAATAATCAAGGCTTAACTACAACAAGACTATGCATACAGCCCACAAAGGGATGCACCAAGAGTGTCCACATCAGTTAATTGGAGAGGCTGAGCCACTGATCCCTATAGGACACCTAGAACACAAAGCCACTCTATCAACACAGGGAAGCAACCAAAATACAGACAAAAAAATAGGTCACAAGGGAAAGAAATGGAGGATATAAAGTTCAAAACCATGGTTATAAGGTTTTTCAAGAATTTTCTAAAAACTGCTGATAAATTTATTGAAACCCTTGAGGATATGAAAAAAGGACCAACTAGAAATTAAACATACACTGACTGAAATAAAGAATAATATACAAAGACCCAACAGCAGTCTACAGGGTCAAAAGAATCAAGTCAAAGATTTGAACAAAGAAGCAAAAAAACACTCAACAGGAAAAGCAAAAGGAAAAAAGAATCCAAAAATATGAAGATAGTGTAAGGAGCCTCTGAGACAACTTAAAGTGTACCAACATCAGAATTAAGGGGGTGCCAGAAGAAGAGAAGAGCAAGATATTGAAAACCTATTTGACGAAATAATGACAGAAAACTTTCCCCACCTGGTGAAAGAAATAGACTTACAAGTCCAGGAAGCGCACAGAACCCCAAACAAAAGGAAACCAAAGAGGACCACACCAAGACACATCATGATTAAAATGCCAAGAGCAAAAGACAAAGAGAGAATCTTAAAAGCAGCAAGACAAACAAAAAAACAAAAACAGTTAGTTACTTACAAGGGAGTACCCATACAATTGTCAGCTTCTTTCTCAACAGAAACTATGCAGGCCAGACAGGAGTGGATAGAAATATTCAAAGTGATGAATAGCAAGAATCTACAACCAAGATTACTCTACCCAGCAAAGCTATCATTCAGAATTGAAGATCAGATACAGAGCTTCACAGATAAGAAAATCTAATGGAGTTCATCACTGTCAAACCAGTATTATAGGAAATGCCGAAAGGTATTCTTTAAGAAGAGGAAGAAGAAAAAAGTAAAGATAAAAATTATGAACCACAAGTACTTTTAAGGTAAATCATAAGAGGAGGAATACAATGTAAAAATTAACATAAATAAGAAAATAAAAGGATAGAAAGCACAATAGCAAAATTAGAATCTGCTTTGAGGAAGTGTTGGCAAGTAAAAACGGAATCACTGAAAATTTTTCAAATATAAATTTGAGCAAACTTTTCAGAATATGAGGAAATACCAAAGATATTTGGTAAAATATTTTGAAGAATAAACACAGAATAAATTAGGAGGGTGGGGGGAAAGCCAGAGTAATTTAAACACAATTGATAATAAAATCTAAAATAGAAGAAAATCTTCCTGTACTGAACAATTATGATTTCAGGGATAAACAAACAAACAAACAAAAAATCTTACATATAGACCCAAAACGTATAAATACAACACACAGATTGTCTCCAAAAATGTATACACATTTTGAATAATTATTAGTTCCAATGGATTAAATCTGAAAAGAAAGAAACATCAATTGAGCTATCAGCTGTTAGAGTGTGTATGCATTTTTTGGGACACTGCATATACAGAATCATAATAGCTTCAATTTTTATCTTATCATCAAATTCAAAAAAATATCTAATGAGTATCTATGGTGTTTAGAATGGGAATGTAATATCCCAATGATTTTATTCTTAAATTATAATTCCTGTGAACAAAGGAAAAATAATAACAGATGTACAGAAATAACAGATTCTATACTAGGGGTGTCGAACTCAATCAGAGAAGGGGCCAAAATCTAAAATCCAGCCTAAATCGCGGGCCGAATGGTTTACTGAACAGTCATAAACTGACAATGTCATAAACTGACAGCAGAGTGCAGTGATGACAGCGCGGTGTGGGCCACATTGCAAGGCCTGGCGGGCTGGATTTGGCCCGCGGGCCTTGTGTTTGACACATGTGTTCTATACAATACTCTATTGAGTATTTCTCTCAAAATGAAAGAGTGAACATTATCTATTATTCTCTAGTGAAGAAAAATATTAACCAAGCCAGAATTAAGATTGGAAATGCATGTGTCTAATGAATATAGTTGAGGATGAGAACACAATATTGGGGTAATATTCTGTGTGGATTATAACTGAAAGAATATTTTTTGATGCTATCTAATGAATTGGTGGGAAAATAATCTATGCTTCTATGGATTTTTAATATTCTGTTATTTAAGGCTAATAGTCAACAATTTCTCTTGGGTCCCTTTAATAAAGGCATAGCTATGAAGAATGTGTACACATATCACACAGATACAATATGATGATGACTGGATTCCAGCTCAACCTAATATCTATATTACAGTTGTTTCTTTGATGTCAAAAGTAAACCTTGGAATTACATATATAACACTAAAGGCCCGGTGCAAAACATTCTTGCATGGTGGGAGGGAGGGTGTCCCTCAGCCCAGCCTGCACCGTCTCTAATCTGGGACCCCTCGAGGGATGTCTGACTGACCATTGGAAATCCCTCTCACAATCCAGAACTACTGGCTCCCAACTGCTTGCCTGCCTGCCTTCCTGATTTCCCCTAATGCCTGCCTTCCTGATTGCCCCTAATTGCCCCTAATCACTCCTAACCATTCCCTTGCCAGCCTGATTGATGCCTAAGTGCTCTCCTGCCAGCCTGTTTGCCCCTAACTGCCCTCCCCTGCAGGCTTGGTCACCCCTAACTGCCCTACCCTGCAGGTCTGGTCCCTCCCAACTGCCCTCCCCTACTGGCTATCTTGTGGCAGCCATCTTGTGTCCACATGGAGAAAGCCATCTTGTGTGTTGGAGTGATGGTCAATTTGCATAATACTCTTATTAGATAGGATTCTGATACATTTAATTTTTTCTCTGCTCTTTTCTATGTGAAGCAATTGAAGACAATGTGTTATGAAATGGCAAATATAATAATTGGAGAAATTTTGATACTGATAAAAATCATAAAAGTACACTGTGGGGAAGCATGGGACTTGGTTGGAAAGTCTCAATGGAGAATTCTTAGAAAGGTGGGAGGCCTCTAGGGGATTCTTGCTGAAGGTGGCAGACCCTGCCTTGACTTTTCCAAACAAGTCTGAGCCCCCTCCACACCTCTGATGTTTTACTGGAATCTTTATATTTAGACTCAATATAAAATTTTGCCTAAAGGACACTACATACACATGTGTCTTCTCAAGGATGTGTACCATGTTGATAGTATCCAATAATTAATTTTAGTTCAAGCCGTTGTTACAATTATTTCAATTATTAGAGATTTTATAGAATCATTTGTTATATCTAAATTTCTATCCAAGATGTTTTACCCATATTGCTTTAGCAAATGTCATTGCCAAAATGAAGTGGAATATTTTAATAATTTTTAATGATAATATATATATTTTTAGAAACAATGTTGATTATAGTTTCTATGAAATATACATGAGTAAAATATAAAATGTTGTGTATTAATTATACATGCAGAACAGTAGCTATTATTATGATATCTTTATATTAAAAGACTATACTGACAATTGTTTAACCTATGTTAAACTTGCAATTTTGATTATTTGACATATTCATTGAGAGCTAGTGGAAAGTTAAGGAAGTGAGATAAATACAAAGCAAAAAATCATCTGAATAGTGAGTTTTGCAAAAATATGAGGGTAATAATAAAAAAGAAACTGAGAGAATCTGAGGCAGAAAACATGACTGAATAGGTCAATAGTCAAAACTAAACATGATTAGAAGGCTGAGATTAAGGTACAGAGTAAAGGCTTTAGAGAGCAGGAATACTTTGACTCATGAGGCGGAAGGAAATGAGGCTATATGTAAATACAGAACTATTTCAGTGCTGAAATAGTAAATAGGTCTTCCCTTTTAGTCAAGCAGAAAATGATTTTGTTTAGATATAAGTTTAGATAAAAGGAGGGAAATCAGTTGGGAATCCTATCTAATAAAGGGGTAATATGCAAATGAACCATCACTCCATCACAAAGATGGTGGTGCCCATAGCCACAAAATGGTGATGCCCAGGCTCCTCAGCCCTGCCAGAGTCCCCCAGTCCTGGGGGTGGCCACTGAGAGAGGGCAGCATGAGCGGCCTGGTGGAATGCTTGCTTCATCACTGCGGTTAGGAGGCAAGCGTTCTGCCCCAGCCACAGAGGGCATCTGAGAGTCAGGAGGGCCAGCCCGCAGCCTCCTCAGCAGAGTGCAGGCCCGGGGGGGAGATGGTGGGCCCGCCTCCCACTGAAGCAGTGCGGCTCCCTCCTGTCTCCCACAGAATCGGCGTGGGTCCTTTGTGGCTCCCATGGAAGCTGCATGGTTTCTGGCGGCATGCTGCAGTTCCTGCTGGCTCCCATGGAAGCAGCAGGCAGCCGACTGCAAGCAATATCACGTGATAGGCTACTAGTTTGATAATATAAAGGCAGAAAGGCAAGCTAAATTGTAAGGAGAGTGGGCTAGATCAGGTACAATAGAGTTGAAAGTCTCCTGACAAAAGTGACCAAAGAGGCCCTGACTAGGTTGTTCAGTTGGTTGGAGCTTTGTCCTGTACACCAAAGGTTGCAGCTGTGATTCCTGGTCAGGGTGTGTGTGTAGATTGTGGGTACAATCCCTAGACAAGCTAAAAACAGTCTTACAAAAAAAATAGTGGAAAAATTGAACAGGCATTGTGACTATATTTTAAAAGTTTAGGCAGTATAACTTAAAGTCAGGGAGTGTGATACGTCTTGCTTTACTCTTTTTTTTCTCAGGATTGTTTTGGCTATTTGGGGTCTTTTGTGGGTGCATACAAACTTGATAATTTTTTGTTCTATTTCTTTAAAAATGCCATTGAGGTTTTGATGGGGATTGCATTAAATATGTATATTGCATTAGGCAATATAGCCACCTTAACTATGGTGATCCTGACAGGATCACACTAAGCAAAATCAGTCAGATGGAGAAGGACAAGAACCACATGGTTTCACTCATATGTGAGAGCCATCACAAGGTTCTGCTTTAAAGATGATGTGGGGCAGGTCATCAGCATGGAGTAAGAAATAAACATTTTTACATTAAGTCACTGAGGTTTGGGGTTATTTGTTTCAGCAACATACTTTAGCCTAAGTAATATTGTGTATCACTTTTGCTAAACAGCACTGAAAAAGGTCCCATATAGTACTACAGCTCCCCTTTTGAATAAGAACTTTAGAGAACACATCAGTGCATTTTGACGAGTATTCTTTCTTATAAAAAAGTATAAAGGGTCCAGAGAAACATTACTTACAGAATGAAAGGAAACAAATGCCTCTGCAAATGCAACTCAAGCAATGAGGTCCTTCACAAAGGGCAACGGAGACTGGTATTTTGGAAATCACAAAGTACTACATGTAACAGTAAAATGGAAATGGATATATAGAATGAGAGGGAAAGTTATTCTATGATTTTTATTTATTTTTATTTTTTAATATATTTTATTGACTTTTTACAGAGAGGAAGAGAGAGGGATAGACACTTAGATAAGAGCTGCCTCCTTCACAGCTCCTACTCAGATGTGCCCACAACCAGGGTACATGCCCTTGACTGGAATTGAACCTGGGACCTTTCAGTCCACAGGCTGATGCTCTATTCACCGAGTCAAACCAGTTTCAGCTATTCTATGATTTTTATAAACCCAGGTGTGAATTCCTATTTATGATTCATTTATTAATGGATTCCATATTTAGTTTTATTTTTTCTTCAAAAAACGTACAATATTTAATTACCAGAGCTGGTTTCCATTTCAAAATTCACCCTTATGTTTTTTGATCCATATAACCAACCATTAAGTATTTCTACACTAGAGGTTTGATGCAGGAAATTCGTGCAAGGGCCTTGTCCCTGGCCCCTGCCCACCACTGCCACAGCAGCAGCTTTGTCTGGAACAAAAAATGTTCAATCTAATTAGCATATTATGCTTTAATTTTATAGATTATTATAAATGATATTTATATAAATGGTATTGCATAGACATCTTCCCATTTTTTATCTAGATTAATAGTAATAGCATTCATTATTACCTAGATCAAGAGTTATTCAAGATACCTCTTATTCAATTAATGGTAAGTACTGTGCTAGTAATTAATCTATTCCCATGGTATATCTAAGGAGATTTCAGAAGTCTGTTTTCATACAGTGTCCATACAGACACCAAAATGAGTTGTTATTTTATAGTGTGTTCATATACCATTTGTGGAATGCATTGTTTTTAAAGAATATTTCAATCATATCTGATTCAAAGAATTAATTTAAATTGACAAAATGTTTTCAGTAAATCGTTTTATTTATTTATTTACTTACTTATTTATTTAAATGAATTATTTTAGTTGTAATCAAATAAAAAAACAAAAAACAGAACAAGTAGTTTATGTACATGCCCCAAGCTTAAGAAACAGCTTCTTATTTTCATATGTGTCACAACATGGGGTTTCCATGAATGAATGGCTTGAGACCACTGTAATACTTTGCAGCTATCCAGATACTAGAATAAAAATGAGGCAAACAAATTTACCCTTGTGGAAATCAGCCCAAACATATCAATTTGCAAAGACCCATTGTAAGGTTGTTGTTTTTTATTTCAGTGTTACTAGACAAAGCAATGATACCTCACTCATCTTAATTATAATTTCAATTATGCCAAAAGTAGGATAAAGCCAGAATTCAAACAGTAAAGGTAAATAAATAAATGCACTTGATCATTTTTCAATTTTCTTCATTTTTACATACTGTTGAGATAAATGCAATTCTCACTTTTCCATGCACATTAACGCTAAAGGTAAGTGATTATATTAGTTTTACAAAGGATGAAAAATACATTTAAAACTTCCTAAAGTCAGATTACCTTATGTTATATACCTTATATTAGTAAATTATTTTTTTAAATTAAATACTGTGTTTGCTAACATATAAAACTAAATTTATCTGGTTTCCAACATTTCCTTGAAAGATATTTTAGGTGAAAATACTTTATACTAGTACTTTACTCACATAATAATTCTAAGCACAATTACATTTGTTTTTACTTTTCCTTTACCATATTTGAACTTATGTCCAGGTTAAAAAAATTGGTTTCATATAAATCTAGGGAAGTCATACTTTGGAGAATAATTGTTTTATTGAGCAGCATCATAGACACATGCCAAAAGTAAACAAACCATTTTTTTTTCTTTCTTAACTTCACTGTTTCTTTTCCTCTCATTCAGTTGAAATGAGTTGATGGTGCAATACCTCAATGTCACTTAAGATTACCTCAACTCTGAATCCCTAGAGTGCATTGAGCATGCTAATATTAAATAGAGCAAGTGAGGAAGAAAGAAGAAGAAAGGCAATCAAACAAACCAAAAGAGAAAGAAAAAAAAAAATGTACAGCCTGTGTAGATAGGACAGGAAAGGAAAGATGAAAGCTACATCAAGAAGTTTTGAAAAAAATAGTTTGTGCTATTTTCTCTAAGGTTCCTTTTTCTTCATCTCATTCGAACCAGCCTGGAAATAGGTTCTTGTGGGGTCACAGGAAAAGCCTTTCAGGAGCGCACATGAAGGAAGATGTAAGCGGTAGTGGCAAGATTTCCCAGAGTGCTCTCGCAAAAGCTGGCACGCTGGAGGAGGCACTTCCTGAACACTCAGCTGGTAGATCCTGTTCACTGACCCCGGGTGCACCATGCCCCATGTCTCATTCACAACCAGGTGGTTCAACTCTATCTTGCTGCAGAAGTATTGCTTCTGGGATCACAGGCCGGCACTTGTCCGCACAAAGCCCAGGAGGAGAGCTAGGACCATAGGTATTGGGCCATTATTCTGGCATGCTAGACTCCAGTAGTCTAGTTTAGTCTTTGTTCCCTCTGGTCCATGATTGGTACTGTGCTTTAACCCACGTGGCTGCTAAAGAAGCCAGCCCTGGCTAGTGTTGCTCAGTGGGGAGAGCATCATCCCATGCACCAAAAGGTTGAAGTAGTGGGTTTGATTTCTGGTTAAGGCACATACCCAGGTTGCATGTTTGATCCCAGTTGGAGTATATATGAGAGGCAACCAATTGATATTGTTTCTCTCTCTGTCTCTCTCTCTCTCTCTCTCTCTCTCTCTCTCTCTCTCTCCCTCTTTAAAATATAAAATAAATAAAAATCATTAAAAAAACAAACAAACAAAAAAAGAGACTTGGATCTTTGTTAAGCTTCCTAATATCTTCTTGGGCTTGGGAGAGAACAGGCTTTCTTTCAGACTATCCAATCTCTTTCCTGGCTTTTCTCAGGCTTATCCAATTCAATCTTTTCCTTAGGGTATCCTCCTCCTATTTAGGGTTACCATCTTGGCTTCTACTGTGCATGAACCCAGTGAGAGAACTTGCCACTGTGCTTTCTTCTCCACCTACCACCCCACTAGTGAGGTGGACTCCCTGAAGTGACTATGAAAGTTTAATCTTACTTAATCAGATATCTGTTTCTGATTGGTTCACTCCCTCCTATTGGTTAATATATAACCAACTGCAAGCAATAATACAACAGCCCACAAAAATCTGAGTTTCTTCCTACCAAATTTCTCATTTTATTTTATTTTATTTTTTTTAACATATTTTATTGATTTTTTAGAGAGAGGGATAGAGAGTTAGAAACATCAATGAGAGAGAATCATCGATTAGCTGCATCTTGCACACCCCCTATTGGGGGATGTGCTCGCAACCAAGGTACATGCCTTGACCAGAATCAAACCTGAGACCTTTCAGTCCGCAGGCGGAACCTCTATCCACTGAGCCAAACCGGTTTCAGCTCGTTTTATTTTTTAATGCAGTAATTAGTGAAACAGGAATTTTAGGGGAACATAGGCAGGCTTAGGAAATTTTTAGAATTGGGGTCCATAGAAAAACACAGGCTACATTGGGAGAAGATATATTTCCACAACACAAGGAACCCAGGTGCAGTTACATCTCCATAAGACAAGGGAATTGGCAGTAGCCAAAAAGGTCTATTTTTACAAAATAAAGAAGGAAGAAAGCAGAAAGAAAAGAACAATGAGAGAGAAGGGCATTGCGTGTTCCATATGGTATTTGACCTTTGAGTTCAGGAGTTACTATAGTGACCAGTCTAAGGGAATAGTGACCAATCAGAGGGGATATCAAGGCATCAAGATCTGCAGCCTTTATAAGCCATAGGGAAAGGAAATCCAGTGGGACTCTTTCCCTCTCTCCATGTGGGAGTCTGTACTCATTCTTCAATAAATCTCCATCTTTGCTATACTACTCTCTGTTCATGGATTCATTCTTTGACTCTGGCGGACAAAGAATCCAGGTTCCAGTCCAAAAATTCAATTTCATTAGCATAAAATTCTTCAACTATCGCCCCTCTTGCTATAAATTTACTTACATTTGCATCTGGTATAAAACCAAGCTCATCCATCTACATTTATTATTCCAATCTTATGCTCATTCAGTATTTCTATAATTTCCTATAGTTCCCAACAGCTCAAACTCTTAGTCTAAATTAGTTTTTTCTCTTTAAACTAATTGTGTTTGTGTCTCTGAAGAGAAAAGTAAATAAAAAGTACAAGTCTCAGAATTTCCTTCCCCCCATACAGAAAAACAAATTAGTTCAAAAATAGACAAACAAGCAACATTAAAGAAAAATGAAAAATATCTATATAAACAACTACCAAAGGTGGGGAGGGAATGGTGTAAAGCCTCATTTACTTAACTTTAAAAACTGAGGTCAAAGAAATAAGAAAATGATTTTGGATTAGAAGAGAAAACCAGAAATATTTCATCCCTACATGAATTGACTCCTCAGAATTTGTACTGTTGAAATAACCAAATCTCTGAAGTTTTAGAAATATGCCAAATTTTCGGCTAAGTCTATTAGATAGAAATCTATATATGTTTGACTATTGAAACTGACTAATGGGGAGAAAACAGTGAAGTCAGAGAAGAGTGACGATGAGGACTTGGCACAGAAGGAGGTGGACCTGTGACCTGGCAGAGACAAAGTGTAGTAATTAGAATAGTAAGAGTCACAACATCCTTGTCTCTCCGGAGCCATGTCCATGAAGACGCAGGCATCTTCTAAGTCTATTATACAGTTTTCTGCAGGCCACTGTCAGGGTTGTGCATGGCAGCTGGTTTCTCTTTCCAGCCACAAACACAGCCTGTTAAATTCCCCAAAATTCTGGCATGGGAGAAAGTTGCTTCACTGTACACAGGAGCCTAACTTGTAGACAGCAAACTGCAGTCTACAAGTTCAACATGCAGCCACCGGTCCTCCCAACCCAAGGAGGTCTCCGCCAGTCCCTCAGTCAGAGTTCTCCAGTCTTGGAGAATCTCAAAGTCCTAAAGGTTTCCTCCCAGGTCCAGTGAGAGTGCCTTTCCTTTGTCCTTTTGTTAACCCTGTTTATCAGTTACAAGGTCCTGCCATCAGCTGCCAGTCCAAACCAACAGTTTCTAACTGTTGCAGTTAGAAACAGCCCTGCATTTTACCAAGCGCTTCTATGGCAGTGGGTTAGGTGCTTTTGTACCCGTTCCCTGTGGCAGAGCAGCGACCAGGCCTCTCCCAAGGGAGTGCACTGGAAGGGGATCTCAGCCCCTCCTCTTCCAGCAGCAACAGGTACTGAGCCTTCTCAGTGCGTTTGACCAGTTTCATTCCCGGCCACTTTTACAGATTCCAGGACCCATTGTCTTCTTTTAACCAGCAAGCCAAATGACACTGGCCTGTGTTATTTCCTATTGTGAGTTAGAGGAAGAGAATTCCTACGGAGGGGAGAAATAGAAACAGCGGGCGTTTCAGAGAAAACTACAGGCCGTCACTGTAGCAGCCCTCCCTCCCGGAGGCTGGGCTCCGACTGTGGAGGAAAATGACTCTTAGTCAGCCTGGAAAAGAAGGCAGAGGATGACAAGGGTGCAGGGAAATTTTACTAAAAGCCTGAAGGGACTCCTGAAAGAAAAGTTTCTTAATTCAGCACAGGCAGGGAGCAGAGCCCGTAACACCTCTCTGCCTTGTGAATCTGTGAGCCTCTCCTCTAACAGTCCCCGTCAGACAAGAAAAGCCACCAACACCTTTAAATCTACCCCAGAATTCCAAAATTTCAACCTAACACAGCAAAATCACAGAGCAAACCGAAGTCCCTAGTGCACAAACATAGAAATATTTACTATGTGGGTTGATTCCTCCCGTGATAGAGCAAATATCTCAGAAAACTAACTCAACAGTGCTCTTGAGACTTTTCAGACCATCACTGGTTCAGTCTTCAGCAAATCAAATGTTTTAACCAGATGAGCAAATAGAAAATCAAAGTAGCTTTCGCTTTCACACAGACCAGATAATCAGCACATAATTATGCCAAGACAGACAAACATCTGTACTCATACCCTCTCAGACTAGCCCAGACTGGAGCTGAGCAGATAATGCCCTACTCCCCAGATGGGCATGGGGGCACTCCTGGTACCCATGCCCCAGACCAGAATTCTCCACCGATGTCTCAGTGAGAACCTACCAGAGGAGTTAAAGCTGTATCTAGCCCCCCTTCTTGGCAGCAATTTGGCTAGTCCCACACACAAACAAACAAAAGAGTGAACCCATAATTCCTTAATTGAATCTGAATTCACTCACCTCCGGAGTCCTGATTCCTGATTTACCTGACAAAGTCCTATGACTTCCAGGGAGGTGATCAAGCTCCCCCTTCCACTCTCTGGAATGACTGGGGGCCCCTACCTTACTAATTCTGTCCACAGGTCCAGAGGTGTCTGTCCACTTTCTCCAGATGCCCGCCAGGCCCTGGGCTGAGGTTGGGAGCGCCTAGAGCGTCCCCTGCCCCCCTTCAATTCTTCTGAAATCAGCAGCATGTGCCTTCCAGAGGCCTATCCCACACCGCCAGGCCCCAAACCCTGTCCACTCTCCGGAGGCTAAATAGAGCCAAAACGCGGTTAGCTTCACTGTCAGGGAGCCATATGTTACAGAAGACCAAAGAATTACTGTATTTTTCGGACCATAAGACACACTTTTCCCCCCCCCCAGAAGTGGGGGGGGAAAGTCCCTGAGTCTTATGGTCCAAATATAGCCTACACATATACTGTAAAAAAAAAAGTTTTTTTACTTGCCCGGCTCTGTGTGGTCTCTGTGTGCTTGCCCGGCTCTAAAATGGTTCTAAATGCTGCTGTTTACTTTACAGGGTTGATTACATGTGTTTATGACTGTGATGTTGGGTTTTAATGCACATAGAATATTTTAGGACACTATTTGTTTCAGAATCTTTTTTTCTTCATTTCCCTTCTCTAAAAACTGGTGCGTCTTATGGTCCGGTGCGTCTTATGGTCCGAAAAATACGGTACCAAGCACACTTCCTAGAGAAAGGGAGTGACCCCGTTTATTAACACTAGTGGACTCCGGGAATATTTCCAAATCAGAGTGAAGAAGCATGCAGAGTGCCCGTCTATATATATCCAGCTGGGGTCTTTATTTTGCAGATATGTCCCCTGCCCCCTTCATGGCCCTGCAGGAAGGCCCCCAGGTGTCAGGCCACATCCCATGGTCCATCTTGGCACTAGGATAACAACCCTCCCCACCCAGAGCAGTCATTGTTCACAGTTCCACAGCGTCTGCATTTATATAACAAGTCTGCAAGACCAGTTTCCTCCTCATAAGAAGAAAATGAAATCTTGGCAAAAACAATCCACATATAAGGGTACGGTATATAACACAGAAATTTGTGACATCCACCTTTGGAGTCCAGATAAGGTAACAAAACCTGAAGACATTTTCACTAAATAAATCTTTCCCACCTTCTCAAGTCTTTTAGCTAAAGAAATGTCAGAGAACACAAAACTTGTTGGAACTCACTGTGTATTTGAAGGGAAATTAAACTGCTCTGAGGTATAAATGGAAAGAAAATAAAATAATTATGAAAAGTTATATATGGACAAAAATTCCAAAGCACAAGAAGAAAGATATGAAGTTAAAAATATTAAAAACAAACAAACAAACAAACAAAAAAACACAAAACTATACAGCATGAAAGAAAAGAGGACAAAAACAAAACACACACACACACACACACACACACACACACACCATTATAACAGGAAAACTTAAAGAATCTCCCAAAATGATGAAGAAGAATGCAATAAAAGCATAACGTCTTAAAGATGAAATAATAAAATAAAAAATTAAAATTCTAAACTTAAGAAAGCATATTGAAAACCAAGGGATATTAAAGAGCAGAGAAGTCAACAGATGGCAAAGAAGATTCATTCAACAATATTGTTCAAAGGAATTTCCACTATATTGGGGAAATTTAAAAATGAACTTTTGATTATATGAAGCACTCTGTTCCATAGACATTTGATATAGAATATTTAGTACGTGATTTGTTGTATAAGTTATTGTTAGTCAACTATAAAGAAATCAGTGAGCAGAACAGAAAAAAAGAATTCTTCTATTTCACAGATATTTTATTATTTAGAATATGGCATGGAACATGCCACGTTGGTGATAGAGTTAGTTTTAGATGATTTGAACAAGGTATTTTTTGAGTTCTTCTAGGAGCTCATTTGTATTTCTAAAATTTATGAAGAAAAATTTACATGAGCTAGCATTCAATTTTACTAATTCCCTCATCAACCAAACTTTTGTTTCTCCCAAGATTACCTTTCTATTTACTTACAGCAAATATGCCAAAACAAATGATCAAATATCTATACTAATAAAAGCATAGGTGGCCCTTATGCACGATGTCATCACAAGATGGCCACACACACAGCAAAGGCCTGGCAGTCGCTCCATGCGGGGAGTCTGAGGGTCCCGTGGCTCTGTGTGTGGTGGAGGAGGCCGGTCCAGGCATCTCTACCACCTTGTGCAGAGGAGCAGGTTCTGGTGAAGGAGGCAGATCAAGGCAGGGGAGGGCAGTTGTGGGCAATTGGGCCAGCAGGGGAGTAGTTAGGAGTCAATCAGTCTGGCAGGGGAGCGATTAGGGGGTGATCAGGCTGGCAGGCAGAAGCTGTTAGGGGTAATCAGGCAGGCAGGCAAGCAATTAAGAGCCCAGCCGTCCAGATTGTGAGAGGGATGTCTGACTGCCAGTTTGAGCCCTATTCTGAATCAGGCCCAAACCAGCAGTCGGACATCCCCCGAGGGGTCCCAGATTGAAGAGGGTGCAGGCTGGGACACCCCACATTGTGCATGAATTTCATGCACTGGGCCACTAGATTATATGGAATTCCCAAAATTCTATGGGGAGAAAAGAATTACACTTCAAAAATGTTTACTTTAGCCCTGGCCAGTTGGTTGAGTGTCATCCCATGCACCAAAAGATTGCTGGTTCGATTCCTTGTCAGGGCACATGCCCAGGTTTCAGGCTCAATCTCTAGTAGGGAGCATATAGGAGGCAGCTAATCAATTATCGGCTTTCATAATGATATTTCTCTACCTCTCTCCTCTCCTTTCCTCTCTCTAACAAATATCAATAAAATATATATTTTTAAATATGTAGCTTAAAAATAGTTACAAGAATAAATTGTAGAGTAAAACAGCTATCTGACTTTAGATATATTAGAAATGCAATTTAAGTACATGGAATGTGAAGTCAGACAAATTCTGGTTCAAACCGAGACTTTCCTGTCTAATACCTAGAAGACCTTAAGAAATTTACTTCAACATCCCACACTTTGGTTTCTCTAACTACGTAACTGGGATAATAATGTTTGCTTGATAAGATTAAAGTGATATAAAATATACACTGGGCTTCATATTCTTCCTATAATAACCATAGGATACAAGGTAGTTCTTAATTCCATTTCCATTTCCCATGAACTCTTCTTTCATTTTATAAGTTAAAACACATCTAGAAAATAATTTAGACTACACTGGTGCAGAATACTGCATGCACATTAGAGTCACTAGGGAGGCTTTTAAAAATAAAGGTTCCTGAATTTCATCAGTAGGGATTCTTATATAATTGGTCTCAGGAGAAAAGGAAGCCTCATTTTTTTTTAACCTCCCTATGTGATACTTATGTACAACCAGGTTTGAGACCCAATTATTTAGAAACACTTGAAATGTTATTATCTGATATTGTTTTTAATTCATTAAAATCCTTTCATTTACTTTTAGTTGAGTTGTATTTGCCTTATAAAACATCCACTATGAATCAAATGCGAATTTTTGTCAATCTTAGTTTCTAAATACTTCTCGAGTTCATCTTCTATTCATTTTCCTTCATATTAGCAGTCTGGCCTTCATCGCCTTCCACCTGGGTTATTAAATCCTTTCCTGACTGCTTCTTTCTTACAATGATTGCTCTTCTCAAATTTCTTTTCTGGCCAGTAATAGAATCTCACTCATCTACTGAATCTCTTCGATGCTTACTTATCATGCAAGATGAAGCACAAGCTCTGCGCCTTGTCCTTCAATAGTCCTCCACCACTTTTCTCCCGCTTAACAGTGAACATCGCCTCTTGCCACTTCCACTATAGACTCTGCTTTCAAGTGCCATCAAATAGTACTATCATAACACTCCATGAAATGTTGCATAACTTTGCTTATTTCATGCTGCTTCTTCTCCTTGAAATGCCCTTTCTTTTTTTTCTGGGCTCGTTCTTTGAGAATATCCCAGAAATTCAGTCCTCCTGAAATGCTGCTGAGCCCTTGTGCAGGAAAAGAACCCCTGCCTTCTGTTCATAAAACTCTCATTGCCTTAACCACGCTATTCAATTTATTATTAGACTACAAGTTCCGCAGTGAAGCTATAGTGTTTAACCTATATTTCTAACTCAAAAGGTTAGCATATTACCTGTGGTGATTAGTAGATATGAATTGGTTAAATTGGTCCAAGGAGCAGAAAAATATATCAGTAGAGACTTTGTACTTTTTAGAATAGAAAAATTCTTTATTATAAATGGAAATTAAGGACATTTTTTTTACTGATTTTTAAAGAATCTTTTAATGTTACTTATAGCTAAAAATAACTTTAATGTTAAAATGTATGGTGATGGAAATGTACTATGCATTTTATGGGGTCCTGATTTGTATCTTGGAATAAATGGAACATATAAATGGTGTTCCCACCCCCTTTAAATTGTGCAAGTCACACATGGTGACCTAGGGTAACTCTAATAAATATACTAATATGTTAGGCAGTAACTTTTAAAACTCTGTTATTTCATTATGCTTATATATTAACTAGAGGTCTGGTGCACAAAATTCATCCACTCGGTGGGTTCCTCTGCCCAGCCTGTACCCTCTCACAGTCCAGAAACCCTCAGGGGATGTCTGACTGATAGCTTAAGCCCAAGTCCCCATAGGGAGCAGGTCTAAGCTGCAGGCAAATATCCTTAGTGCTGCCGCAAAGGCAGGAGAGGCACCTGTCAATGCTGCTGAGCATACCAGCTGTGAGCCTGGCTTCTGGATGAGCAGTGCTCCCCCTGTGGAAGTGAACTGACCACCAGGGAGCAGCTCCTGTGTTGAGCATCTGCCCTCTGGTGATCAGTGCACATTATAGCGGGCAGTTGTTCTGCCTTTTGGTTAACTTGCACATTAGCTTTTTATTATATAAGATAAGAAAATATTTCAAATTAAGCCAAATTTAAATTAGTAGAATTTGTGGTATCTTTTTAAAACCTTTATTCTTCATTTTTTTAACTATAATGTATTTCACCAATTATACCCCATTTAACTATTTATCACTTTTAAAAATGTAGCCATTTCTGTTCAAAATATTTTTGTTTTATTACTTTAATAATGAGAAATAAATTTATAAAAAGAAAAATTATCAGAAAGTAGAAATAAAAAAAATTAGCAGATTTTAAAATGATCAACTAGAAAAACAAGTTCAGAATGCATCTACACTAATAAAAGAGAAACATGCAAATTGACCATCACTCCACTCCATGCACCAGCCAATCAGGAGTGAGTATGAAAATTAACCCAACAAAGATGGTGGCAGCCACAAAGCTGGCGTGAGCAGGAGGCTTGAGTTGCCCCCAGAGAAGGAGGAAGCCAAGCTTCCAACCCTCACTGGCAGTGGCTGAAGGAGGGGCTGGGAGCCTGGGTTGCTAGGGGCATGTAGCCAGCCTAAAAATGGCCCTTAGCCCCTTACCCAGGCTGGCCACACTCCAGTGGGGAGAGGGTCCCTGCTAGGGAGCTTGGCAGCCTGCAAACAGCCAGCAGCCCCTCACCCAGGCTGGCCAGGCATCCCACCAGGAACACCCCCCCGCCCCCGAATGGAATGTGGCCAGCTTGAAAGCAGCATTCAGTTCCTCACCCAGGCTGGCTATGCCCCCCCCAGTGGGGACCCTCACCCCATGGGGATATGTCTGGCCTACAAACCACCATAGGACCCTCACCCAGGCTGAACCACGCCCCAAGGGAACCCCCACCCTGATCCAGGACACCCTTCAGGATAAAGCAGTTGGCCCCCACCTGTGCACCAGGACTCCATCTATACTAATAAAAGGGTGTCCTGGATCAGGGTGGGGGTTCCCTTAGGCTGCAGTGTTTCCCAAACTTTTGACATATGTGTACCCCTTCTATAATTTTCGTAATGCTGAGTACCCCTCGTACTCATGAGAATGTAGTATTAAGCACAGCTAAGCATGGTGCAATGCATATCCCCACCGAACTCCGGTGCAATGAGTACCCCCACCAAACTCTTCCCGTACCCCTGGGGGTACTTGTACCACACTTTGGGAAACACTGCTTAGGGCATGGTTCAGCCTTGGCAAGGGTCCTGTGGTGGTTTATAGACCAGTCATGCCTCTAAGGGGTGAGGGTCTCCACTGGGGGAGGCGTGGCCAGACTGGATAAGGGGCTGAAAGCCTTTTTCAGGCTGGCCATACTCCCAACAGGGTGAAATAATCCTGACTGTAGATCCTTTCTTTTCATAACTTTTAATATTTCTTGCCACTCCCTTCTGGCTTTCAAAGTTTCTGTTGAGAAATCAGATAACAGTCTTATTTGAGCTTCCTTATAAATAACTAACCGTTTTTCTCTAGCTGCCTTTACGATTCTCTCTTTGTCATTAACTTTGGGTTCATTTGTTTGGAACTCTGCACTTCTTGAATTTATCTGTCTAATTCCTTCACCAAAATTTGAAATTTTTGATTTTTCAAACAGGTTTTCAATATCTTGTTCTCTCACTTCTTCTGGGACCGCCATGATGCAAATGTTGGGATGCATGAAGTTGTCCCAGAGCCTCTAGCACTAACCTCATGTTGTTGTCATGTTTTTGTATTATTTCTTTCTTTCTTTCTTTTTTCTGTTGTGATTGGGTGTTCTTTGCTTCCATATAGGTAAAATATTTGATTTGATTCTCTAATTCCCTGTAAGTTAATTTTCATTTCATTAAGTTTATGCTTCATTTATGAGTTGTCCTTTTTTTATGGTGTTGAAATTCTCACTCATTAAGCATCCTTATAGCCAGAGTTTTGAACTCTGCATCTAGGGGATTGCTTGTCACAATATTGTTTAGTTCTCCTTTTGTTTTGTTCTGTTCTTTCATTTGAGACATGTTTCATTGTCATCTCATTTTGGCAGCCTCCCTGTGTTTGTTTCTATGTAGTAAATAAAGCTGCTATGTCTCCCAACCTTGGTAGAGTGACCTAATGTGCTTTGTGTTCTGTTGAGTCCAGTGGCATAGCCTGCCAGATCACCCAAGCTGGGCACTCAGTTGTGCCCTCCATGTGGACTGTGTGCACCCTCTTTTTGTAGTTGATCCTTGATCACTGTTGACATGTCAGTGGGAGGGAGTTACCCACAGGCTATCAGCTGCAAGGACCAAACTCTAACCTTCAACCACCATGGAAGATCAGATGCACCGGGGCATACCCCGCAGAGTAGGACTTACTTCAGTGGGGCTCTGATGTCTGCTGAGTCCACCCCTGCAGTATTTCACTTATGGAGCTAGTTTGGCAGTGATGTTTCAAAGTGGACTGAAATTTTCCACTGTGTGTGCTTGCTTTGGGGCTTCCCAGTGTTGTGCCCGGTAGATTCTGGAACCCACAGACCACCTGGGAGCCGAGTTCAATGCAAAGGTAGAAAGTCTTTATTCTAGCTCGAGCTAGGGTCTGAGCCGGACACCAGCGCAGTTGCACTCCCCCGTTCCTCACTCGGACCCCACTCTAAGTTTCTTTCTAAGTTTTATACTCTAACCCAGCTACATAAGTAAGCACCCCTTCCCCCTCCCTTCCCTTGTGTAATCCCTCTTTTGCCGTTGCGGTATCTCTGGGGTGGTTGGTTCCTGTAGGTGCATTCCACAGCGGTCAGGCTGGTCTGTTCCCGTAGCTCATTCCACAGTGGTCAGGCTGGTGATTAGTACCTAAGGAATGAAACCTACCCCGGGGCCTAGCCTTGTTTTAATGCCTGCCATAAAATGTTTTATTCTGGCTTTACTCAACCTTACACCAGGAGGTGTAGCCCAAGGTCATCCACCACTTTTGTTCTGCCTGGGACCACCCAACATGGCTACAAAGCATCTGCAAATAGGTGCTGATTATGCTGGGTTTAGAGGTGCCCAGGCAAGTCCAAGCTGGAAGCAAAGCCAGCTACTGCTAGTGCCAGGTCTGTGGACACTTAGCAAGAAGTACAGGGGATGCTGATGTCAAGTGCTGATTGTTTGAGAGAGTTCTGGAAAATATGGAGCATGAGACACTTAATGCCCTCTTGTAGGGTAAGCCACTGAAAATAGCTCAAGTGGGCCTGATATTTGGGTGGGACAGGGCCTCATGTAATCATTAGGATAAGGTAAACCCTGTGAGCCAGGTTGCTGGAGTCTCAGATTTAGCACCTGCCTGAAGGCTCTATGGTAGGGGTGTCGAACTCAATCAGAGAAGGGGCCAAAATCTAAAATCCAGCCTAAATCGCGGGCCAAATGGTTTACTGAACAGTCATAAACTGACAATGTCATAAACTGACAGCGGAGTGCAGTGATGACAGCGCGGTGCGGGCCACATTGCAAGGCCTGGCGGGCTGGATTTGGCCCGCAGGCCTTGTGTTTGACACATGTGCTCTATGGAGAGAGGGCTCATCAAAGGAACAAAGGCCTCTGCCAGCAGTTCTGCTGGGAGAAAGCTGCCCACCAGCCTTTAACCTGATGCCATATAATTTATTTCCTCCCTGTATGTCCCTGTGCTTTCAAAAAGCTGCCCCAGTGCTGAGTGGTTGAGTCCAAGTATGGATCCTTTAAGAACTCCCTGGGACTCTGGCAGCCCTTTGTATCACTCAGCCACAATCACACTGGTTTTGACAGCCAGGAGTTATGGGGACATTTCTTCCTATCACCCGAACAGTGGGCAGGGGGTGCTGGCATAAAGCTGTAACCTCACTCCTCAGGGGAGACCTCCACAGCCATGATATCCCTCCCAATTTTTATCTGCCATAAGTGGAACCAGTCTGTTCAGTGTCTCTGCCACTCCTATCAGTCTCAAAGTAGTTTCTTCTTTAATTTCCTAGATGTAGGACTTCTATTCCACCAGATTTCAGGTGATTCTGAATTATGATCGTTTTGTAGTTTAGTTGTAATTTTGATGTGGTTGTGGGAGAGGTGACTCCTGAAGGTACCTACGTACCATCTTGCCTGGAAGTCAGGAATTAATCACATTTGAAACCATTTTGTCATTTTTACCAGTGTCCTTCTCAAAGTTGATCATTCTCTTAGAAAATCTTTGATTTTCCACAACATTTGTAGAACAGTAAAACTACTTCAGTAAAAGTACACCTTTAACTAAAATATTAAGGAAAGACCACTTAGATATATATTTGACTCATAATTTATTATATTAATATAATTTGATATCTGGACTAAGATATAGACACAAAAGTTTTATTACATATAATATAGTGAAAAAGTTTATATGTCTCCAAAGAGAAATGATCAAGTAAATCATGATGCATTCTTATTACAAAAGGTATACTTTCATTAAAATGTTGCTTTTCAAGAGATAAAATATATTTAAAACATCATAAAATATCTTTGATATGGCATTAACTATAAAAAGGACACAAAATTATATATCATAAATTATCTAAAATATGTAATAATATGTGCATAAAAATAGTAAATAAGACAAAGATGTTCTATAGTAATTATCTTTAGCATGAAATTGTGGATGGATTATTTTAACTTAACTTGGAGTTACTCTGAATTTTCTTTTTTGCTATAAATTACTTTTATAATAAATAATTAGAAAAATTTAATTCATATCACATTAATGACAAACAGAAATATACTTACATTTTTATATTATAAAATTATTTTATGGTGTATTTAGGTTGAGAAGAGATTAAATAAATGAATAATGGATATGGATAATACATTTAAAATGTTAACTCATTTAATTCTCAAAATAACTACTGAAGTAGGTTTTATTATCATGCTTACTTTACAGATGGGAAAAGAGACAGGGTCACCATGTAACTAAGTAACCTATCCAAGGACACACATTCTTGGTAATAGAATTGGGATTCTAGAGTATATGCAATAAGCTTCTGGTAATACTCCCACTTATAGTGACTAAATTTTATCTGATTTTTAAAATTTGTTGGTTGTGGAGATTAAAAATGGTGACAGAGTGAGTGGATATTGTATAGACCTGCTCCCAAGAACAAAATGGAATTACAACTAAAATACAGAAAAACTTCCTGAATAATCAATGTAAGACTAGCAGTAGAGAGCCCAGATATCCTAAGACCAAAAGTGGAGACTGCATAGAGATTTTAAGGAGGGTTGGAGACACTAAAGGGCTGGCCAGGCACCCACAGACAGCAGCTGAAATTCTGGAGAGATATCTCAGCCTTGGGATGTTGTCACTGAGAACTCTGGGATCTAATCCCCAAAGTGGGCCCCCCAGCAAAGAGCACAAGAACTGAGAAGGGTACCCACATAACATCTGGCTGTGAAAAGTAGAGGGTCTGCCAGGCAGTGATGGCTAAAAATATTCAGGCACGCTCTTAAGGGGCCAATGCTCAAAATTCCCTGAGGAGCCATTCACCTTGTGCTGTGGCAGAGGAAGGGAAGAGTGGACTGGAGCTAAGAGAACAGAAGTCAGGACTGAGGACTTGAGGGTTAGAGCTCAGAAGGCAGGCACAACCAGTTTCCTGTGCTGAGTCATTCCTTCATGCATTGGAGTACTGTACATCTTTCCCACACAGACATTTGCCTTGTCTCAGGAGAAGGCAGCTGCCCCAACCTATTGAAAAACTCTTTGCCCTGGGGCCACATAAGAGAATAAAAATAAAAATTAGCCTCCAGGCAGAAGCAACTGACCCACCCTGTTGGGAAAAAAATCTCTCACCACACCTAAAGATACTTACCTGGGGTCATTTAAGTCAAATCCTATAAATTTGTAGGCAGAGGCAGTCTCTGGAGGCTTTGAGTCTTTGCTTGATAGTGTTTGACACTATCTACAGTAGAGATTAAGAGACTTAGAGGATCTACCTAATACAAACCCAAACAGACAGCCAAAATAATGAGGCAAAATAACAACCTACAAATGAAAGAACAAGAGAATTCTCCAAAAGAAGAAATAAGAAATTAATCTGAAACAGAGTTTAGAGTAATGATGGTAAAGATACTCAGCAGCATGAAAAAATATAAAATAACAATGAAAAAAGAGCAGTTAGAAATACAGAATGATTTAACACAAATAAAGAGCACATTGGAAGGAATACACAGCAGATTAGGGAAAGCTCAGAATCAAATAAGTGAATTAGAAGACAGGATTGACTAAATCACTCAATCAGAGAAGCAAAACAAACAAACAATAACAACAACAACAACAACAACAAACAATGAAAAAACAGGAGGACAGCTTAAGGGAGCTATGGGATAACATGAAACCTAACAAATTAGAAAAGCAGATGTGCCAGAAGAGGCAGAAGGGGAGACAAGGAACAACAACATGTTTGAAGAAATAATGGTAGAAAACCTCCTTAATCTAATAAAGGAAAAAGGCACACAAGATAAGGAGGCACAGAGAACCCCAAGCAAGAAGAACCCAAACAGGTCCACTTCCAGACACATCATCATTAAAAATGCCAAAAATTAAAGACAAAGAGAGAATCTTAAAGGCAGCAAGAGAAAAGCAAACTGTTACCTACAAAGGAGTTCCCATAAGGCTGACACCTGATTTCTCATCAGAAATTCTACAGGCCAGAAGGGAATGACATGAAGTACTTAAGATAATGGAAAGCAAGGATCTGAGCTAAAATTAGTATATCCAGCAAGGCTATAATTCAAAATATATGGTGAAATAAAAAGTTTCCCAGACAAAAAAAAAAAAAAAAAAAAAAAAAAAAGGCATATCACTACCAAGCAAGCATTATAAGAAATACTAAAATGACTGCGGTAATGAGGAGAAGAAAAAGAGAGAGAAACCTAGACATACAGAATTAAAATGGTAATAAATAAGGACCTATCAATAATAACCCTAAATGTAAATGGATTAAGTGCTCTAATAAAAAGATATAGAGTAGCTGAATGAATACAAAAACATGACCCAATTATATTCTATCTCCAAGAGACCCACCTTAGAACAAAAGACACACACAGGATGAGAGTGGAGAGTGAAATATTCTTTTCTATGTAAATGGAAGGCCACTACATAATACTAAAAGGATCAATCCAACAAAAGGATATAACCCTGGTAAACATGTATGCACTCAATTTAGCAGCACCTAAATGTATGTAAAAAAAACTTCTAGAGGACTTTAAGGCAGAGATTGACAACAACACAGTCATAATAGGGGACTTTAACACTCTGCTAACTGCACTAGATAGATCTTCCAGACAAAAACTTAACAAGGAAACAGTGACTCATTGGATGAGATAGATTTAACTGCCATTTATAGAACATTTCACTCCCACGTAGCAGAATATACATTCTTCTCAAGTGCACATGAACCATTCACAAAGATAGACCACACGTTATAACACAAAAGGAGTCTTTACAAGTTCAAGAAAATTGGAATTATATCAGTGCCTTCTCAGATCACAGTGGAATGAAATTAGACATCTACTACAGTAAAAACACCTAAAAGTATTCAAACACATGGAGGCTAAATAGCATGTTATTAGACAATGAATGGGTTAACAAAAATAGGGTCTTTACAAGTGTAATCAAATTAAGATGAGGTTATTAAAATGGGTCCTATTCCAAGATGACTTATCTATAATAATCTAAAATAATAAAAGCATAATATGCTAATTAGACTGAAATACTGAAGGACCTTCAGGACGAAGCTGCAGCAGCAGGGGCTGAGGCAGAGGTGGTTAGGGTGATGATGCAGGCAGGCAAGTGGTTAGGGATGATCAGACAAGCAGGAGAACAGTTAGGGGTGATCAGGAAGGCATGCAGAATGGTTACGGACTATCTGGCAGGCAGGCAAGTGGTTAGGGGTGATCAGGCAGGCAGTCAGGCTAGCAGTTAGGAGCCAGCATTCCTGGATTGTGAGAGAGACATACTCCGAGGGGACCTGGATTGTGAGAGGGTGCAGGCCAGGCTGAAGACACCCCCTCCCCTGCCCCATGCATGAATTTTGTGCACTGAGTCTCTAGTATCTTTATAAGAAGATGAGTAAAGCATGTGTCAATGGACGGGGAGTCTGTAGTGATGCGCCTACAAGCCAAGGTATGCCCAGAATTGCTGGCAAGCATCCTAAGCCAGAAGCAGCAGGAAAGATTCTAACTTGAGGTTTCAGAGGGAGTATGGCTCTGCTGATATCTTGGTTTCAGATTTTTAGTCTCCAGAACCGTGAGACAACAAATTTCTGTGTTAAATAAGCCTCTCAGTTTGTGGCACTTTGTTACAGCAGCCCTGGGATACTAATGCAATTTAGATAGAGGTAAACAATGAAAATAAGTGTACTACTATTCAAAGCATGAGGAAAAGAGTGCTTTTATACTTTAATGAGGCCCTTGGAAATATGGATTTCTTTTTCTTTTTGACATAGAATACCACAATGATAGTCACCTGACTCTATAAAGCACTTATTAGTTTTACAAAGCACTTTTTATTACCATGTTTTCTGAGATGCTGAATATTACATGTCATGTCACATGCAGTAAGTGTTATCACATGCTTTGTTATGTGAGCATAGCCCTGTGGAAGTTTTAATAGCCTGTCACAGATGCATATACTCAGGCTGCTTATTCTTTCAGAAAGTCTAATTATGTAAGCAAAAGAGCCAGCAACTACATACTGATAGCTGATTCAGAGCTTGGTATTTGATCTACTATGCCTCAAAATCTGATGTTCTCTAAGGATACATTTCATTTTCTTCATTCCTATCAACTTTAAAAAGGTCAAAAGATAATGTGTTTATCTAACTGTATTCAAGAAGGTCTGTGTGTCCGAAGAAATTTTCTGATTGAATGATATGTTTGACATCATGTTTATAAAAAGAAAGTTTTCTTTTCTATTGGAATGTATGAATAAGTCATCAGTCCTAGAATCATGGTGCTGAATTTTGAATATTACATTTCAACATCTCCTTTATATATTTATATTATACCTAATGCATTTTGCTTTCTTAGTATTTATACCATTTCCTATCTTTAATATTTGCCAGAAGTAAATGTCACACCAAAATTTTAGAATGCAGCTAGAGCAAATAGCAAGAGTGGCTGGAGGCCCTAGGACAGAATCATGATCGTTGCCACTGTGAGAGGTATTTATGCAAAAACATTTTCTGTGTCTCCCAACTATAATTTCTTGAGTCTATTCATATTCATGTGGAGGGTATTTAGAAGGTTGAACTACTAATGTATATTCATTTAACACAACATTTAAACTAATGGAAATTTTTATTTTCTACTTAAAAAGATAATTATTTCCTTGAGATAGTTTGATTTCTTGTCTAGAAAGTTGTATTTATTTATTGTAGATTCTAGATATAAAAATCTTATGCAATGCAGAGGAAGTGCAAAGGGAAGAAATGAATCTTTGCTTTATTGTTTGGGTTTATGCTGTTAAACCATCATCTCCTTGCACCAACCCTGCTCACTTCAAGTACACACTGTGGGGTTCCTCAGAGCTCCTCTGTGGCTGTGTGCAGTACATGAGACAGTACATGTGGCAAAACTTCAGGTGCCTATACAAGTTCTGCCATTCGGAGGATTTCTGGATGACTTCCCTGTGAACTAATAAACAACTAACCGTGTTCAGATCATGAAAGAATATGATTCAAACTACCTATATTTACATGCTGAGAAAGTGCATATTCCATTGACATTTTCTTATTAAAATATTGTCTCTACTCAGGTCTACTTATTCTGAGTTGAGGTATAATAAAATAGAATGTTGAAACCTCATTATTGGTATACTAGAGGCCCGGTGCATGAAATTTGTGCATGGTGTGTGTGTTTATGTCCTTCAGCCCAGCCTGCACCATCTGCAATATGGGACCCCTCGAGGGATGTCTAACGAGTAGTCGGACATCCCTCTCAGAATCCATGACTGCTGGCTCCCAAACACTTGCCTGCCTGCCAGCCTGATCACCCCCTAACCACTCCCCTGCCAGCCTGATCGACACTTAACTGCTTCCCTGCTGGCCCGTTTGCCCCTAACTATCCTCCCCTACAGGCCTAGTCACCCCCAACTGCCCTCCCCTGCTGACCCGGTCATCCATAACTGCCCTCCCCTGCCAGCCTGATTGCCCCTAAAAGCCCTACCTACAGGCCTGGTCACCCCTAACTGCCATTCCCTATGGGCCTGGTTCCTTCCTGCAGCCCTGGTACCCCCCAATTGCCCTCCACTGCAGGCCTGGTTGCCTCAAACAGCCCTCTCCTAAAGGCCTGGGTCCCCCACCCTGCCCTGCTGGCCTGATTGCCTACAACTGCCCTAGCCTGCAGGCCTGCCCCCCCCCCCCCCCCCCGCAACTGTCCTTCCCTATAGGCCTGGTTTCCCCCAATTGCCCTCCTCTGCTGGCCCATTCACCCCTAACTGCCTTCCCTTGCCAGCCTAATCATCCCTAATTGCCCTCCTCTGCAGGCCTTGATCCCCCACAACTGTCCTCCTCTGCGGGCTTGATTGCCCACAACTAGCCTCCCCTGCCAGCCATCTTGTAGTGGCCATCTTGTGTCCACATGGGGGCAGCCATCTTTGACCCCATGAGGGAGGCTATCTTGTGTGTTGGAGTGATGGTCCATTTACATATTACCTCTTTATTATATAGGATTGCTATTTTTCAGTATGTAAATTTGGATGTAAACAAATTACTTAGTTTCCAGGAATGCACAGTTAGCATTCATTCAGAGACAGAGCCATGTAAAATTGGAGGGCAGAGATCCCAGAATCAGATTACCTGCATCTAATTTTTGGATCTCCTTTAGATCAGCTGTGTAATCTTGGGCAATAGTTTTACATATCTGTGCCTCAGGGTATTTTTTTTCTTTTCTTTTGTTTTGTTTTGTTTTTAAACAGGGATAAGGACAATTGCTATCCAATAATTACTTGTGATAAAGAAATTAATGTATGCAAAGAATAATGAAATTGTATGGCAGATTAGTTAGCACTATAACTATGGCTTATTGTGAAATTGTATTCTGGAATCTATCAAAGTAATGTTGAACTAAGTATTAGAAAAGAAAATAATAATAATAATAATAATAATGATAAAGACAAAATAAAATTTGTTGGTTGTTATTTGTTGAATATTAAAATAGACTTTGCTTATAAATGAAATTAGCATTTATAAAACCAACCAACCCAAATAAAGTTATTCTTTTTTGCTGAAACTGGTTTCGCTCAGTGGATAGAGCGTCAGCCTGCTGACTGAAAGGTCCCGGGTTCAATTCTGGTCAAGGGCATATACGTTGGTTGTGGGTACATCCCCAGTAGGGGGTGTGCAAGAGGCAGCTGATCGGTGATTCTCTCTCATCGATGTTTCTAACTCTCTATCCCTCTCTCTTCCTCTCTGTAAAAAATCAATAAAATATATTTTTTAAAAAGTTATTCTTTTTTCACTTCTAGTATCCAAACAAAACAAGCCATTTTGTTTTAATAAAGTTGAGGATTAAAGCCTTTCAAGAAGTACTTTCTAAAAAATATGACTCTGTTAATTGGTCTTAAAATGTTTACAGGCGACTCTGTCAATTGGTCTTAAAATGTTTACAGGCTTATGAATTTTTTAATATTTCCTTAAAATGATGCAAGATGTTAATTACTATAGCCAGTATTTTACAGGATCTATGGTTGTTGTGGTTTTGTTTGTTTGTTTGTTTTTACATTGGCCTCATAGGCATTTTTTTTTTTAATCAAAGACACTCTATTTATAAAGACTGCTGAGCTTGAGTTATAAATGATAAGTCCCTATTTCTTTTCACAGCTGGTTCAATTGAATCACTCAGCATGGATAACTTATGGTAAAGTGTACCTCTCCTCTGTGCATATTACTAAGCATTATTTTTGGGAGATACGTGGATTTGTTACTTTGCAGCTGCCAGAAATGCCTTATTATATACTTCTTAAACATAAGTTTGCAAGAAAATAGAGTTTTTGATTACAATAGCTATCTTTCTCACAAGGAAGTGGCCTGTAACTTAATAAGTTTTCAACTGAAAATATAAAAAGACTATGCTAACTAAGACCCATACCAGAACAGATGTTCTGCTTCTTGGTTTCAAAAAGTTCACAATACTTTAATTATGTACAGTTTTCAATAAACATATTTCCATAAACATAGATTATTTTCATTCTTGACAGCAAACATTTGCTATGTCTTAATATGGGTTTCAAATTCTGCTAGAAATTATAATGCAAATATACAGTTCCTGTCCTTAAAATTGCATATGAGACAGGATAAATAAAGGACAAAATCAAATGGATGCATGAATAGGTAGGAAAATGACTAACAGACAAACAGACAAATAGCATAGTAATTTGGAATACTATTTTAACAAGGATAACTTTCTTATTCTTGCAAATTTTGTAATTGCACAGTTTTAGAATTTATCTAAATAAGAATAAAATGTGTAAAATATGCCAAAAGTGAGTAATAATAACAGAAGGAGTCTTTACTGTATGAGGAGAAGAACAATAGATTTTGGATCCACTGTTGAATTGATCCATGGTTAATTACTGGCATTTTGTGGATTTATAATACATATAGGTTTTAGTAAAAAGGTAGCATAAAAACATTGCTTCAAAAAATAAAGAACACTATGAAGGGCTAATGCTTCAAGGAAAATTTTCCCAACAGGATTTAAATTGATCTGTTTATAGGCAAACATTATAAGAATTAATATAATTCTTGAGAGTAAATAAAGAATCCAGAAAAAGCCAATTTTGGAAGCAGGCATATAAAGGTTGAAATTGTAATGATTAAAATAAGCTTGTGTGTGTAGCAACTGCATACAAAAATCAAATTTGAGAAATAGCTAGAGTGATCAAATTATAAACATGTTTGTAAGTTAACATAATGCCCTGCAGTGTCATTAATGTTGTCCCTTCATTTTATAGCTGAATTATATTATACAGAATTATGTTATATAGTATAACATTATATATATAATATTTTACACATTTATTTTTTAATGTCTTGGTTATTGTGAATAACACTTCAATGAACATGGAGGTGCTGATATCTCTTTAAGATGCTTTTTTTACTTCTTCTATACTAAATATATTCCCTGAAGTGGAACTGCTGAATCATTGGTAGTTCTATTTTCTATTTTTAATATTGTTTTTCCATAATAGCTGTATCAATTTACATTTTAACTAACAGTTCACAAGGGCTCCCTTTTCTCCACAGCCTCAAAAGCATTTGTTATCACTTGTTTTTTTTTTAATAATAATCATCCTAGATAAAACGATGTGATATTTTACTGTGGTTTTGATTTTTATTTTGTTCATGATTAGTGCTGTTGAACCCTGTTTTATGTACTAGTTGGATACTTACATATCTTGTTTAAAAAAATGTTTATTCTGCTCTTTGGGATAATTTTAGCCAGATTACTTGTGTGGGTTTTTGTTTGTTTTTATTTTTGCTATTGAATTGTGTGAGTTTCTTATATATTTTAGATATTAACTCCTTTTTAGATATATGGATTATAAATATTTTCTTCCATTTTATAGGTTGTTTTGTCCTTTTTTTTTTCATCATTATTATTATTTCCTTTGCTGTGCCTGGATGGCATTATGCTAAGTGATAAATCAGGCACAGGAAGACAAATACTGTATGATATTAATTGCAAATGGACTCTAAAGACATGTTGCACTAATAGAAACAGAGTGAAATGGAAGTTGCTGAAAGCTGGTGGGAAAATGGGAATGTATTTGTCCAACAATGCAGACTTTTACTTATTAGATGCCTAAATTCTGAGGATCTAATATGCAACAGATAAGTATCTATCTATCTATCTATCTGTCTGTCTGTCTGTCTGTCTATATAATTAGGCGGCCAGCTGACTGGCCAGTAGGTGTGATGCTCACTGACCAACAGGGTGCAGACACTCAGTGCACAGGCATGGAAACATGGAACAGACTGATGAATCTCAGAAGGAAAGGGGAAGGGTTAAGGCAGGAAGAGATTAGCCAAAGAGAAGCCCAGTGCATAGATTCATGCACTGAAGGGGTCCCTCGGCCTGGCCTGTGGGGATTGGGCTGAAATCAGCTCTCTGACTCCCGAGGGATCCCAGGTTGTGAGATGGCACAGGCCCAGTCCGAGAGACCCCACCAGTGCATGAATCCTTGCACCGGGCCACTAGTAGTTAATAATGATGTATGTGTATTTGAAATTTTCTACAAGAGTAGATTTTAAAAGTTCCCAGCAAAATTTTTAAAAGTAACTAGAACTTGATGGGGTTGCACTGTGAATAAAGTATAGATAAACCCACACACTGAAGGATCTCAGGTTTTTCTGGGTCAATGGCATGTACCTGGGTTGCAGGTTTGATCCCTGGCCCTAATCAGGGTTCATGAGAGAGGCAACCAATTAATGACTCTCTCTCACTACCTGTCTCTCTTCCTCCTAAACCCCCTTCCACTGTTTTTAAAATTCAATGAAAAAAATATTCTCAAGTGAGGATTAAAAAAAAACAACAAAAAAAAAGTAAAAAAGAAAAAAAAGGTAACTATGCAGTGATGGATGTGTCAATTAACTTAGTTATTATAATAATTTTAAATTGTATAAGTCAATAAAATCACCACATTTTATACCTTAAATATACACTCTTTTATTTGTCAATTATCCTATATAATAAAGAGGTAATTTGCAAATTGACCATCACTCCAACACACAAGATGATCATCACCATGTGAACACAAGATGGCCAGCAGGGGATAGCACTTGGGAGGGACCAAGCCTGCAAGAGAGGGCAGTTGTTTATGACTCCAGTTTATTCTGAGTTGACTTCCCTCTGTGGAAGCTCCAGGTGAATGTCCAGGAACAAGATTTTGTGTGCTGGCCCTTTAAGAGAGTGCCTAGGTTTCTAGTAGACTCTTCTTGCCCTGACAGACAAAATCTCTGTTGATTTTCAAAGCCAAATTTTATTTGGGCTTCTTTTCCCATCTCTGGTGCTCTGTGAAGGGGATCCAGGCATGGAGTTGAGATCCCTCACTCCTCTGGAGGGACCTTTGCAATTGAGATATCCCTCAGGATTTTTAACTGCTGTCCTTTCCCCATCTCTGCTCTTTTTACCAGTCTCTGTGTTGCTTCTTCTGTGACTCCTTGGTAATAAGATTTCTGCTCAGCTAGTCTTCAGTTGATTATTCAGGTGGATTATTCTCTAGTTTACGGGTAATTCCAGGTTGGACCTGGAAGTTGAGTGTATGTATCTTCCACCTCCTCTGAAGCCATTTTATATCCCCTATTCTTACCTCTTTTATTTGAAATATTGTTCAACTTTGTCCGGCTCATTTGAACATAAAAATATATGATATATTTTAAAATACGTGATGAAGTGATAGATATTTCAACAACACCTTGAACAATGTTTTACAATGCTTTAGACATTTACTACTTGCCACATACCATAATGAATATGAATGTTCACATTAGTGCAAAATTTTGTGAAAACAATTTGAGATTGGACAATAAGAAATGCTTATCCTTTCAACCAAGAAGTTAATTTCTGAAACCTACATTGTAATTTTAGAAATAAGAAATTTAAAGATTTACTTTGTGAAAATTTTAAACAATGGAGGAAAGCCTTGTAGAAGGGGCTCATTTGTTACATAGATTATTATAAACACATTAAATATTTGAGAAATGTTTTAATAAAATGATTTATATGTTCAATATTCCATGTATTCAGTCATCTGTTCAACCTCATCCAAAATAAGTACGTGTTAAGCATCTTCTTTGTCTACACAAAGTGCTAAGGGTAAGTACATAATGTAAACACAGCATATTGTCCTGCCTTCTTGTAGCTTATAAAGTGATGTGAAGAAAAAGTGCTGAAATATGCTGCATTAACAATGAATAATACATTTAGTCTTCTGATATTGAATTAAAGGAGTAACAACAGGAACATAGCAAGAGAAACAAGTCAATTTATTTGCCTCCATAAATGGGGATAATATGCATCTCCCAATGTATGTTCTTTGTAACCCTGTTAAGAAAATTAATCTCACCATGATACATGGGAAAGAAATTGGTAAAACAGTAACAATTATAAAATGATAAAAGTCTGAATAATTATACACAAGATGAATGTATAAAAGACACATGGAGAAAAACTCAAGAGAATCTGAAGCCTGATTAAAGTTGAAAGTAAAAGTAAAATGAGTCAAGGATTATAGGAAAGTTGGGCTGGGAGCTAGGTAGAATAAGGCTATCCCTGACAAAAATAAGCAAGCATGAAAAAAAGTGTTTAGAAGAAATAGAGTGAGTTTTATTTTAGATATGTTGAATTTGGAGTTTTGTAATCAATCAGCCAAAAAAGTATTTACTGAATGAAAATATGACTTTTTACAATAAATGAATAAAATCATTATAATTGTGTTTTAAAGGGTCAGAAAATGGTCTAATCTTTTATTAGATTTTTTAAAATTCTATTTTTATTGAATCTATTTGGGGTGACATTGGCTAATAAAATTATATGGGTTTCAGGGATACAATTCTACAATACCTGAATCATCAGTATATTGTATTGTGTGTTGATTACCCTAAGTCAAGTGTTCTCCCATCACCATTTATTCCCCTTTAATTTCTTCTATCTCCTTCCAACCCCCTTCCCTCTTGCAATCAACTTTACTGCTGCCCGTGTTCACAAGTATTTCTTTTTATATCATAAAATACATAGCATGTATTATTTATTAATAAAATATTTCATTACCCAATTACTTAACTTTCTCTTCAGCTATTGGTTGTAACTAAAACAATCTATACAAAAAGACAAGCCCATACATAATATAAATATATTTTTATACACACACACACACACACACACACACACACACACACAATAGTGGCCCAATGCATGAAATTCATGGACAGAGGGGTTGTCCCCAGCCTGCACCCTCTCTAATCTGGTACCCCTTGGGGAATTTCTGACTGCCAGTTTAGGCCTGATCCCAAAAAGGCCTAAACCAGCAGTCAGACATCCTCTTTTGATCCAGAACTGCTGGCTTCTAACCGCTCACCTGTCTGCCTGCCTGATTGCCCCTAACCACTCTGCCTGCCCACCTGCTTACCTTCAACTGCACTTCCTGTCAGTCTGCTCACTCCCAACTACTTCCCTGCTGGCCTGATCACCTCCAACTGCAGTCCCATCCTGGCCTGATCACCCACAACTGCCCTCCCCTTTTGGCCCCTCAACACCTCTACCTAGGCCCTGCCACCATGGCTTTGTCCAAAAGAATGTCCTGAAGGTCTCCTGGAAGGTCTCCCAGTCTAATTAGTATATTATCCTTTTATTAGTATATATATAGAGGCCTGGTACACAGGTGGGGGACAACTGGCTTGCCCTAAAGGGTGTTCTAGATCAGGTGGGGGTTCCCTTGGGAGGAGGGTAGCCTAGGCAAAAGGTCTGTGCTGGTTTGCAGGCTGGCCACGCCCTCATTGGGGTAGGGGTCCCCACTAGGGATGTTGCTAGCCTGGGTGAAGGGTTGGGGCAGTTTTCATGCCAGCCATTCCCCCATGGGGTGAGGGTCCCCACTGTGGGTGTGTGGCCAGCCTGGGTAAGGGGCTGATGGCTGTTTTCAGGCTGGCCACGTCCCCCAGCAGGGACTCTTACCCTGGTGGTGATGTTGCCAGCCAGGGTGAGGGGCTGAGGGCCATTTGCAGGCCCCTCTTTTGTGGTCAGCCTGGATGACCCAAGCCTTCCACACCCTCAGGCTGGCTCCATGGCCACCACCCACAAGCTCCTTCTTTGGGGCTAGCCCAAGCAGATGGGAAGCTTGGCTTCCTCTATTGCTAGGGGCGACCCAAGCCTCCCACCCACTCCAGTTGGCTCCATGGCCACTGCCATCTTTGGCCTGCTAATTTGCATATTCCCTCCTGATTGGCTGTGGGTGTCGTGGAGTGATGGTCAATTACAATATTTCTCTCTTATTAGTGTGTGTGTGTGTGTGTGTGTGTGTGTGTATGTGTGTGTGTGTATGTGTGTGTGTGTGTGTACTAGTAGCCCTGAAAACCAATTTATGTGCCAGTAGCTCACTGCTGCCCTCCAGTAGCTCTCCACCCACTGCTATAGCTCCCTCCAACCCCATCCCCTTGCCCCCCATCATAGCTTGTGCCTGCCCCCTTCTGTAGCTCTCCACTGCTTGCTCGTAGCCAGTGGCTCTCTGCCCTCTGCCCCACCCTCCTGTAGCTCCTTCTGCCCCCACTTCTGTCCCCCCCCCCCCCGTAGCTTGCTGCCCTGCCCCCTCCTATAGCTCTCCACCACCCACTTGTAGCTCACTGCCTCTCCCTCCTGCTGATCTGTGATCCGGTTGTTATACTTCACAGTGTAATTACCATTTGCATATTACATCTTTATTATATATCCTATATAATATGTATATATATATATATATATGTGTGTGTGTGTGTGTGTGTGTGTGTGTTTTGGGAGAGAGATAGTGAAAGAGACAGAGAAAGAGAGGGAGAGAACCCATGGAAGTGTACATATATACAGAATATTATGTTTATCACTTATTTGCAGTATTTAAAAAATAATTAAAAATAAGTTATAGAATTTTTATTAATATTTTCCCATATCTAATTGTATTATAATCTTGATGTCAGATTATAAGACAGAATTTTAATGGATCCAAACTCCATACATGTTTTCTTTATGATACTACATTCTTTTTCTGTGGAACAAGAGAATCAGATTGAAACCACAGAGAAACTTCAGTTGCTCAATGATCTTATATATTAAGCCTACTTATGTGTAATTTATTATTGAGTTCTTTACAATTTTGAAAGCCTGCTTTATTAACCTATTAACATTATTTTTTTAATCTAAAATAATACTTTTATCCTAAGATTCAAAGAAGACTTTGTTTTGTAAAGCAATTTTAGGTATAATTTGGGGAGAAGATTTTTGTTTATATACAGAAAATTTCATTAGAAATAAAATATACAGCTCTGAGTTTTGAAAGGTGTATATAGTCAACATCATAATCAAGCTATAGAACTGTTTTATCAGTCCTTGAATACTCCCTTATGCTTTTTTTGTAATTAAATTCACTCACTACTCCCAGTCCCTGGCAAACACAAATTTCGTATTTTTTGTCCCTTTGCTTTTCATTTTCCAGAATGTTATGTAAATTAACTCATATATTATGTAGCATTTGGAGTCTGGCTTCTTTCCATTAGGTTCTCAAATGCATCGCTCACTAGGGAAATGCAAACTATATCCCAATACTATACACACCAAAATGGGTAAAAAACAAAAAACAAACAAACAACAAAACAAAACAGTAAATACCAAATGCTGAGGAGGATATGGAGTCACCAGGATGCTAATAACCGGTGGCAGAGAGGGTAAGCATATAATTGCTTTGGAAATCATCAGTAGTGTCCACTGCAGTTGTGAGATTATGTGCCATCTGGCCTGGGAGTTCCATCATTAGCTGCATGCTCAATGTTTAGCAAAAGGCACACAGTAGAATTTCATAGCACTATCTGTAATAACAAAAATAACAAAACATCCAAGTGCCCTTCAGTAGTAAAGTCAATAAATTCCTTGTGTTCTGAGGGTTGAATCTCACAAACATACTCCACTGAGTGAAAGAAGTCAGGCACAAAGCAATACACAACTTCCAGTTTCTTTGTGGTTCTCAGGTGGTGGGCAATTTAGCCCCCTAAAGGTCATTTGGAAATGTTTAGAGACACTTTGGTTGTCATAGTTGAGTCAGTTCTACTGGGATACAGTAGATAGAGGCCAGGGATTCTGCTAAAGTACACAGAACAGCACCCACCCTACACACACACACACACCACACTCAAAGATAGGACTTTTTGCCCAGAATAACAATAGTATTGCTCTTGGAAAACCCTAACTAAGAAAGTAAAAAGCTGGAGTGTTGCTCTCATCTTTACAACAAGAAGAAGAATGCTAAATAATCCTCAAAATCAGAATGTTTTTTAACCGATTAAAGAGTTAGGGTCACAGGGCACCCAGGTAATCTGAAATGAAGGACAGAATAGGTCCCTCAGAAGAAGATAGAGCATGATCACTTGCTTTCAGGGGCATTATTTTCCTATAGGTACTATAACAAATTACCCCAAACTTGATGCCTTAAAACAACAGGAGTGCATTCTATCACAGTTTTGTGGACCAGGCACCTGATATCAGCTTCAATTGGCCAAAATCAAGGTGCAGGCAGGGCAGCACTTCCTCTGGAGGCTCTAAGAATGAGTTCTTACTTTTCTCTTCCAGCCACTGGCAGGTGATAGCATGTCTTGGCTTTTGGTCACATCCTACTTCAATCTCTGTTTCTGTGGTCACATAGCCTTTCCCTCTTTTGTCTGTAGCAAATCTTCCTGTACTTCCTTCTTTAAGGGAACATTTTATTACATTTAGCATCTGCCTATATCATTGAATATAATCTCTGCATCCCCAGATTCTTAATCATCTTTCTAAGTTTTCCTTTTTTTTTTATCAAATAAAGTAACATTCATGGATTTTAGGGATTAGGTTGTGGATATTTTTTTGTGTGGGAGGGCATTATTTATATTACCACAGTAGGGCACACACCAAATGCAATACAAATTGGTAAAATACCATTACTTTTAATTCTTGACACTATTACAGATGTCTTCTATCCCCCACTCCCCACTTTACCTACCTCCACTCAGACCCAGACCCCCATCCCCTGGCCTTCTCCACACTATTGTCTGTGTCCATGACTATGTACATAAGTTCATTGGTTAATGTCTTCACCTTTATCTAGGCCCCTCTCACCTTCTCCCCTCTGTCTGTTCCGTATATCCATACCTCTGGTTCTATTTTGTTCATCAGTTCATTTTAAGTTACTGAACACTGAGACTGTGAGGCTTTAGAAATCCTGAGAGCCACAGACACAAAGAGAATTTTCAGCATTCTCAGTATCTTTTCTCCATCTTGTGCTCAGGAGACAGAGAGTGGAACCGGTCAAGAATCCTGAGGACACTCGTGGACAGGCAGGGAGAGGAACCACCGTCCTGCAGGGGAAGCAGAAGCACCACTCTCATCCTTTCCTTCTCTCCCATGGAAAGAAGTCTTACATTACTGGGGGAGAAGCATAAACCAACCGTGCTGTGTTTAGGCCACAGGTGGAGACCCCTTGCAGCTAAGAAAAGAGAGCAGGACTGAGAAGGAAACATCAACACCTGGATCCAGAATGTCTTATACACACGAGGAAGGCGGGGAGTTCCTGTAAGTTCCTTACCCCTGACAACAGAGAGGCACCGCGCCCGCTTAAGTCTGAGGCTGAACAGGAGCAACAAAGAATGTTCCCCAACCCAACGGCAGTCTACAGCTAACCAAGAACAAGGATAGAATGAAATGTTCTCTGAGACACAGTATAAAAGGGAGACTCCAAACTGAAGATAGAACACACATTGGGAGAAATCTTCTGGCATAGCAGCCCTCACTAAATATACAAGGTTTCACACTTAGAATTTGAATCCTATATATACAAGGATAACCACAGCACCAACGTTCTCAGAAACAGTTCATTCCTGGTCACATTAACTCAGTATCCCACCACAATAAAGGCTCAGTCAGAGAAATGTTTTCTTTATAAACATAAATCAGCGTTACTAACAAAGTTATCTTTGCTTCTAATATACCAGTAATTATGTTCTGATTTGGAAATAGCATTAAAATAGAATATAGTAAGCACTCAAATTAATCTCTAAAATGTATTATCATAAATTGAAATGCAATAGATTTGGTGAAGGGAATTTGTAGCTTAACATATCATAATATTGGTGCCTAATAGATTAGGGCACAGAGCTTTCTTTTTTCTTTTTTTTCTTTTTTTTCCTGTTAATCCTCACTCAAGGATATTTTTCCCATTGATTTTTTAGACTGAGATAAAGATAGAGAGAAAGATAAAGAGAGAGAGAATCATCGATGTGAGAGAGAGTCATGGATTGGTTGCCTTCTGCATATACCCAGGCCTGTACAGAATCTGGAGCCCAGGTATATGCTCTTAACTGGGAATCAAGCCTTCAACTCTGGTTTGTGGCCTATGTTCTAACCACTATGTATTAACACTGGCCAAGGCAGAGCAATAAATTCTTGTACCTAATTATATAATAGAGATGGCTTAATTTCACATCCTGTACATTTTCTACTTTCTCAAAAATTACTAGTTAAAAAAACAAATATAAAAGTATTTTATCACTTAACTGAACAATTTATAATATTAATAAAAGCATATGCTTGTCATATTCTAGTATTTTCACAAAAGCATAATATTCATCTTACAAACAAAAACAGTTAGCTCTAATTAATCACATCATAGTGCAGGAAAATACATCTATTTTAGCAGAAAAGGTTGTATTTTATTCTCACTTTGAAAGATCACTAGATGTCTTTGCAAAATGTAATAAAAGCTTATAGAAAACAACAGATCATTCACAAAGAAATGAAGAGCAGGCATTGAAACCAATTAAAGAATATTTATGTGAAACCTCTAATTAATGTCAAGCAAGAATGAAGGAAAATGAAATGAGCTAGATGCCTGGCACTCAAGAGTTGTATACCCAACATAAAGGAAAGTTAATGAGTAATATAAGAATTCTTGGAGAATAAAATAAAAGTTCATTTAGCTTTTGAATAACATTATTTCACTTGAGATTGAATTAATATAAAAGCTCAAATGAACTAATTCATACTGTTTTAAAGAAATCTGAAGGATATATAAGAGAAATGAACTCAATTAATAATTACAATAAGTATCCCCATGAATACCTTAAAGGCATTTTCAAGGCTGAAAATAAACCTACATGACAAAAAGTGACAATTGATTTTTATGCTAAATTATATTATTCAAAAACATTGTTTTAAACTATACTAGAGCAAAATGAACTGATATCTAAAATGAATTCTCATGTGATTCATTGAAAATCAATGAAATAGATATATTAAAGTATCTTAGTGTTTTGGAAAGAGACTAATAAATGTGTCTCTCCCCCCCATCAAATCTTTCCAATATCACAAACCATACACATTTTCTGATATCTAGACCAAATTTTCAAATACGTAGTCTTAGAAATAATGCTTCCAAAAGCATTTAATATGCTGACGATTACCCACTTCTCATGATGGGTAAGAGTATTTCAGATACCCAAAATTTAATTATAACCACATTTTATATAACATTGATTTAAAATGTTCTCTTGACTGTTTTATGCAAGGCTAGAAGTTGTATTCCCTGACTGGCCTGAAGTTCTGATTCTAGACTATTTGACTGAATTGACATTTCAAGTAATTATTTCATCATTTTACTTTCATAACAATACGAATTTATAACAAGATTTAAAAAAAATATCAACACAAGTTTTAGAATTTCTTTGAAACCATTTTATATAATCTTTTAGCTTCATATAAAGTAAAATACAGTGGTGCCTCGCATAACGAACGTCTCGCACAGCGAACTTTGGACAGGTTTTTCATGAAACCATCAGCCAAAAAGCAGAAAATGGATGAAGATGTGCAAGATTCGGTAGACTCTACTTAGTCTGTCTTAAAATTAAAAAAATGTGTGTTTTTTTTAAAAAAAATTATGTTTTTAGATGTATCTAAATAAAAATATGTCATCTTAGCATATTTTTTTTTATGTCATCTTAGCATATTTTATGCTACAGAACGAATTATTTTTTTTAACATGTATTGTTATGGGAAAATGCGTTTCACATAACGAACTTTTCACATAACAAGCTTGCTCCTGGAATGAATTAAGTTCGTTGTGTGAGGCACCACTGTAGTGTTTTTCCCTAATGATATAAGTCCAGTCTTTATGACCACCAAAATTATTTTATGCCAATTCTAGTGAAGAATAATAAAACTCATATCTAAATTTCACAGCATGAAAATATTTATTTTGTTTGGCAAAATATTTCATTAGCTAAAATGCGTCTTTTCAAACATGTTATCTTTCTATTTAGAGTTCTCTGAGGACAGAGATTTCTGCTTACTTTTCTCAGTGCCTACTGTTTTGAAATTGCTTTTGTTATTCAACACCAAGAACATGCCTAGCATAAACAAAAAAGTTTGAAAAATGGTTTTTACATACGTGAATGTAAAAACAGCCTTTGAATTTCATTGAAGATGAACCTCTGGAAGAGTTGAAAGCAAGCAAAGGGGATGAGTGCTATTTCAACATATTTAAATATTCAAAAGTTGAAGATTTTTTTTTCTGTACAGTGTTTGAACCTTAATTTGTTAAATAAGCATGTGGATCCAGAATTACTTTATAAAGCTCAGAGGTAATCATATTATTTCTAGTCAGGGATTCTTTTGTTGTTAAGAAAACACACACACACACACACACACACAAAAAAAAAAAAAAAAAAAAAAAAAAAACAAGTTTCTATTCAAATGAAAAGCATATAGGGATAGAGGTCTTACAACTTTCAAGAAAAATAAACTGAACATCATTGTCTTGGGAAGTGTAGAAATCAGGTTGTCTCCGGGGACTTCAACAGCAGAAGTTTTATCAAAGACACTTCCTCTAAACAATCACAACCATGGTTAGAATATCTAACTACATGAACAGTATTCTGTTATTAATATTCAAAAGGGCATTTAAAGTAATTTTAGTATGAAAATTTTATATCATGAAGAGTAATATTCCAGTTACAACTCTTTCAAGCTCACTCAACATTATTAATAAAACTATTATAATAACCCCAAACTCTGAAATGCTGCTTACTTTCATCTCAAATTTTAGCAGGTATAGAGTAAATGCCATAGATATAGTTTTCTTTTAAATAATTGATCTTTATTGTTTAAAGTATTACAGATGTCTCTTTTTCACCCTTAATGACCCCCTCCACCCCACACGGGCCTTCCACCAGGCCTTCACCCCACTATTGCCTATGTCCATGGGTTTTGCATATGAGCATATATGTTCTTTGTCCAAAGACATGGGTTTCTTAACTTTCTTTTGTTTATTTCAGATTTGGAGCCAAGAGAGTATGCCTATATCATACCAATCAGCATGACAAAAGTAGTATTCATTTTTGATCTTCTTTCAATTTTCTGTTCAATTTTTGGGGTCATATTTTGAAAGAAGGAATAATATATGAACACTCTGGTAATACCACATACCATATTTCTGAAAATAAGATTTTTTTCTTTAACTGAATAATGAACTAAAAATAATTGATGTAGTGGTGGGATGAGGGCATGCGACAAGGTGTAGGGGAGTCTGGGGAAAGGTCAATGGGGAAAAAAAGAAAATATATGTACTACTTACTATATGTAATAATTTAAACAATAAAAAATAATTGATGTAATATTATTTCATTGTGACATAGAAAGACCATCTATTAAGATACTTTTAATCCTTGAGACATATTAGTCTGTATTTAATAATTATGGACTGTGTGAAGATAGAGCAAAAAGGCTGATATATATTGATAAAATCATATTCTATTTTACCAAAAAGAACACTTTTCACATATCATTAGGATTGCGAATAAGCATGGTAAGGGACAAATGGGAAATAAATCAATACAAAGTTCAGAGGTCAATACAAGATAAGGGGATTGAACTGGGTGCAGATCAATGACTCACTAAAATCAGAAGAATAAAGTCCTCCATCGAAGTTCCTGGAAGAGGTTCACTTGGTATTCTTAACAGTAAGCTAGGAGTCCTCCATGAGGAATAATTATTTCAAGGTTTGGAGTATCCCCTGTGTTTCAACAGAAGTAAAAAAATAGTCTCTCTTAACAAAATCATCCATAATTTAAGACATATGGATTTAGGACACAGAGATTGCATCCCCAAAATAAAAAGTTAACAAATACACAAGAAAATATTTATTTAATAAGAGTGCGGATAAAGAAAAAACAACAGATCTATTATTATCTCCAGATATTAAGATATTGGAATTTTTAGAAACAGAATATTCAATAACTACATACTAACAAAAGATGAAACAAAAATATGCAAGAAAATGAGACTATAAATGTTGGCCTGATAAATTAGAAAAGTAAACAAGTAGAACACTAAAATTTTTAAATGCAAAAACTCAAAGGGAAAGTCCAAGGGACCCAATGTTCAATTAAAAAATGATTTTAAAAGCCCAACCAGTTGAGCACTGACCCAGGGAGCATGAGGTCACCGGTTTGATTCCAGGTCAGGGCACATGCCAGGGTTTCAGGCTTGATCCTTAGGAGGGGCCTGCAGGAGGCAGCAGGTTGACGATGTTTCTCTCATTGAGGTTTCTATCTCTCTATTCCTCTCTCTTCCTCTCTCTAAAAACCAATAAAAACATGTTTTTTAAAAAAATGGTTAAAAAATAAATTTGACCATCACTACTGCTAAGGATAGAGAAGCTGGTAAAATAAATAAATAAACAAACAAACAAACAAATAAATAAATAAATAAACACAAACAAATGCTTAAAGACATTAGAATGGCAATACAGGAGTGAATAATTCCTTAGTCAACCTCAGCTAAAAAGATAAATTTAGAAAGGTGAGCTTAACCTTTAGGTGACATTGAATTAGTTGATAAGGAAGAGACAACTAGAGCATGCAGGCATTCTCTCAAGGCAAAATGTCTTATTTAGGCAATCACAAGGCTTCCAAGAATGGTAACTCTCCCATATTTTAGGTTGTGACCCCAAATAGCTAAAGAAGAAGATTAGATGCAAATTAGTACTAAAGCAGCCATAGCATATACAGTTTAAGATATCCACATAACCTAGAAAATTTTAATCTTTAAAATTAAATAGAAAATAAATTTGACCCTAAATACTAAATAATGAACTCCCCTAAAATCAAGATAAATTAATTAGAGTCTTGAACTGAAAAGGCAATATTTTAATTTTCTAGAAGAACTATAAGAAAATAGTTTTATAATATCAGGATAAAAATATTTATTAAGGAATTAAAATATTACTAAATGTAATAGAAGGGAGCAACATGTCTTTAAGGGTATATACCATAATGAAGCAAAAATAAGCTACAACACAAATTACTGGCAATAATTGCTATCAATATTATATATATAGAACTCTGTTAAATGTACAGGTCAAATGCATAATCTAATAAAATGGAAAAGGATAAAAAGAGATATTTTATGGAAGAAATCAGAATGTTTTAAAATGCCAAACACATGAAAAAGGATGATTAGTCTCATTACCCTGTTTCCCCGAAAATAAGAGTGTCTTATATTAATTTTTGCTCCCAAAGATGCGCTAGGTCTTATTTTCAGGGGATGTCTTATTTTTCCATGAAGAATACGGTACACATTTATTGTTAAATGAAAATAAAGGAAATTTATTACCTGTATACGGTACGGTAGCAAGGTAGTTGTCAACACAAACCAGACAAACTGTGAATCCTACAGTATCAAGAATTTACTCATTTATTCAATGACAATCATATCATCATCTTCTGGAACATCATCATAACAATCCAATTCCTGAATTTCCTGGTGAATTTCTTGTGACTCCATTTCTTTCAGAATCAGTGGACCAAATCTCTCATGTTTAGTAATAGCACTGTCTTTAAATGAATACTTCTTGTCAAGGTAGCCTGCTTGCAATGCATTTGCAATGTAACTGTCAGTGATTTTCTCCCATGAATTCTTCACCCAAGTCACAACTTCTTGCGGTTTAGGTTCCACAAAGTTTCCATGCTGATTTCTCTCCATTCTATTTTCAATGTAGTCATTAATTTCCATGCGTAAATTGTCTTTGAATGGCTTATTTATTGCAATATCAAGAGTCTGGAGATAGGCCGTCATTGCTGCGGGAATCATTATCTGATCTATTTTTCTTTCGTGAAGAAATGTCTTCATGTCTTTAGTGCAGTGAGTGCTGGCTGCATCCCAGACTAGCAGACCTCTTTGGCTCCCTCGCATAACAAGCAGCAGCATTAAATCGACACACTTCCTTATAACTGCTTGTGTAGCTCAGGCTTTTTCATTTTCAAGAATAAAAATGCCCAAAACACGTTCAATCTTTTCCTTCTTGCCCTTAGAAATGTTAAAGGTGGGATTTTAGTGCCATCCAGACGAACTGCCAAAATATAGGAAACAAGTGCACTTTTGTAAGCAGTGGAGGGAATGTACACTAAGGAGGCACCCCGCTGTTCAATTGTTTGAAATGATTGGCCCATAAACACTGCAGTTTCATCCATAGCAATCATGTTGGAACGATTGTATTTAGAGAAGTCAGCATCATCAATAAAGGACTTGAATGCAAGTGCTCGCTTAATAACTTGAGTATCTTCCAACCTAAACAATGTTGTAGATCTTCTTAAAGACAGTTCACTTCGCTGAAGGAAATTATCCAGCCAGTGTTGCGATGCTTTGAAGTCTTTGGGGGCTATGTCAAACTGTGGTGCCATTGCAAGGGCAAATTCTTGAATCTGAGCCCTATTCACAACCAAAGCCTCTGCTCTCCTGTCAACAACCCACTCACAGATCAGGTCTTCCAGTTCAGAAAATAATGGTTGTCAACCTGATGCACACTTGCACTTTTTAGCATTTCCCTTGTCCACTTGTTCAATGAGGTTGCCATACTCTGCTCACCATTTTTGGACCAATCAGATACTCAACATCTTCTCTTTGCAGAAAGCAGTAAGATTTTGGCCCCAAGAGTCTTCCAAGATTCCTTTCTTGTACTCAACGGAATAGCTTTTTCTTTTTGCACTCAATTCTAGTGTTAAAAAAAAGGAATTGGGGTATCAAGGTGGGGGATAGGGGGATCACTTAAAATGACACAGGGGGGATTGGAGGGGAGAATCAAAATGGCACAGGAGAATCACAGGGGGGATTACCATTTTAGTAACCCCTTTTGATCCTCCTGTGTCATTTTGATTGCCCCCGCTGATCCTCCTGTGTCATTTTAAGTGATCCCCCTCCCCCCACCCCTGTGCCACTGAACACCTTCACCAGACATTCCCCCCTACCCTGACTTTCAATATCCACAAGAATTTGTCCCATCTGATACTACTGTTCTTTTATTTTCCTCAGCACTGTCTATCCCCTCCATGCCCTCTTCTGCCTCCATGCACCACCACCCCATCATCACCACATTTTGTCCATGTTCATGATTTCTTTCTCTCTCTTTTCTTTTTTGCCCAATCCTTCAATGCCCTATTTTTAATCTTACCTATAATTTATTTATTGATTGGTTTACTTTCTATCTTTTCCCATTATAATTGACATTTCATTAAAATGAAAATATTTATCTAACCTGATTAGTAGAATAGTGACTGACATTGAATGAATTAATAATACGAGAAAGCAAGTATAATTAAGTCAATATACTTAATTACAGTTTATTTTTGCATTATTTCAACCTGTATACTGGCCCTATTCCTTTGGATTTCTGATGATGACTACAGCTTTTGTGGATACAAAATAAATTTCAGTATGGTTTTCAACATTAATGATTTACCTTGTATCCATTTTTTTCCCTCTGTATTAAGATAAAATTAATTTTATTTAGCTCTAATATATGCAGACAAATAATCTAACCATCTCAGCTCCCTTACAGAATGACAAACAAATGTAACACTAGCCAATGATGTGTGTAAAATTTCAGGTTAACATTTTAAGGAAGAGAAGATTCTAAGACACACCACACATCATTTTTCCTAGTATTTGTCTATATTTTCCTGGCTGGAATATAGCAGGAGTATCAATTATGTTGAAACTGTGGGATGGTAAGTTTGACGATAACAGCCACACACTAACGATTTGTAAACTAGGAGCAGAGTACTAGCCTTGTTCCTGCTGCCAAGCTAGATGTGAGCTTTTCAATCTTTTTGCAACATAAGTTTAACTGCTAAAATCAGAGGGAAGGGGTATCTTGGAAAAGAACAATTTTTAAAAAAATGTAACAAAAGAATTTAAAAATAAATTGATAAAATCTCCAAGAAACTAGAACAAAAAGTCAAAAGGAAAGATTATGTAGGCAAAAAGAAAAAGGATATTTCCAAGAAGTTCAATATGTGACTATTAGAATTTCCAGAATAAAACATACATGTGTAGAAATAATCAGAAAGAAAACGAATTACATTTGAAGGACTTGCATTTTTCTAGTAATCAATGTATGGAAACCTACATCAATGTGCACTTATTAAACTCCAGAAGACTGAACTGAGAACCTGAGTTTTAAAATGTGAGTTCAAACTCACCCATTCTCTTCATCTACTCAGATCTTCACTCCAGCAGCTTGTCTTTCCTTTATTTGACCAGGTCTGAGTCTGATAGGTTTACAGCAAAATATAAAATCTTTATAATTTTTTGTAATTATAAGGCTTCAAACACAATATTTCAATTTTTCCTCTGTTTTTAAACTATTTCTCAGCCAAATATTTTAAAACGTCAGAAAGTGTCAACACATATAACAAACATATAACCAAAAATTCTATCTGACCTTTTTTGATACTTTTTCAGTAAGTCTTTCACTATTGAAGATCTGAGGTAGATTTAAAATTATTTTGCACACACCTGTTTTTCCTGATATAAAATTACATTTATTACCATTTGCAGAAAACTCTTGCCCGGTTCCATTCATATTTTTTTAAGATTTTAATAAACACTTAGTATCATCCTTGAAAATTGTGAATAGCTTAAGGAATCTCTTCAATTTCACCCTATTTGTGGTTTCACTGCATCTTACACCACACATTAATCCCTGTGAGTCCACATTCACTGCCCTCTACTGAAGTCATTGCCATTGTCAGATGACAATTCTAAAACTATCAAATAAATTTTAGTGCAAAAATGTACTCCCAGAAAGAAGGTTAAAAAAATTAAGATAGTGTGTCCCATTACATAAGCATTCACAAAATATTTCCAAACTTTATATGACCCCCACTCACAGCCCAATTCAGATATACACACAAACCAGCACTACATATATGAAATCTTGCAGAAAATGGTCAATAACAAGTGGGTCTCCCAAAACTCCTAGCTTATGTTATATATTAAATGTAGATACAAAAAAAGGTTAAGATGACAAAGACTTTTTCTCTAACTTACTCAAACAGTTACATCCTTAGTAGTATTAAGTATATTCTGGTCATTACACACCACATTAGGAAGATTAAAAAAGACACAATCATACTCTCCAGGAGCCAAATTTAAACAGTAAATATAAATAAACTAGTGGCTTGGTGCACGAAATTTATGCACGGGGCGGGGGTGGGGGAGGGAGGAGGGAGAGGCATCTCTCAGACTGGCCTGCATCCTCTCTAATCTGAGACCCCTGTGGGTTTGGGCCTAAACTGTCAGTTGAACAACCCCCTCACAATCTGGGACTGCTGGCTCCTAACCACTCACCTGCCTGCCTGCTTTATCACCCCTAACCACTCTACCTGCTGGCCTGATTGCTCCCAACTGCATTCCCCTGCCAGCCTGCTCATCCCCAACTGATTGCCTCTGTTGGCCTGTTCGTCCCCAACTGCCTTCCCCTCCTGGCCTGATCACCCTTAACCACCTCTGCCTCAGCCCTGCCACCATGACTTTGCCCAGGAAGATTTCTAGAAGGTCTCATAGACTAATTAGCATATTACCCTTTTATTAATATAGATAGGATATGACATACAGCCATAACTATAGCATAAGTACCAGTATTACTCTATGAGAATACATACTTCATGCAATAGGAAGGCATCTAATACATTACAGTGTATATGTTGTAAGTAGTAGAAAATATTGTATTCATAACAATAATATACACCCTGTGACTTCCCTTCCTGATTTGGGAATGGTTCCCCAGTTCTTTGAACGTTTCCTGGCCCCTAATTATTTTTATTTTTTTTGTCATTCAGTGTAACTTTATTTATTGTTTATTATACATGCATTGAGGTCTTTAATTTCTAACCACTAAAGATTCAAAGGACTATTTTTCCACAAAGTTTAACATTAACATCAGTGCATTCATGTATTCATGTAAACATCTGAATTATTCATACTGTCATAGATCCTAAACTCGTAAGCATGGACTATGCACAGGCTGGCAGCAAGACAGGAAGCCACTCGGCAAGCAAACAGATACTCTGCAAAAGGAGAAAAGTCATAGCACAATATTTAATGTCCAACCTGAATCACCTCAGAATGATATATATATGTATATGTATATATATATATATATATATATATATATATATATATATATATATATATATATATTCTTAATTCATGTAGTATTGGGAACTCAACTGCTTGGTTGGTGACAGGGTTGACCTGGTTTCAGGAGGATTATTCCTGAAATAATTAAGAAAAGGGGGGCTCAATCTTTTCTTGGTTGCTTGCTCCTCCCCAGCACCTTCATCTTTCTTCTCATCCTCAGCTTCTCAGGCATCTTCTCCTTCACCTTCACCTCTTTCTTCCTCCTCCTTTGTGTCCTCAAATTCTTCCTTGGCACCTTATTTCTCTTCCTCTCCTTTCTCTTTGTCAGCCACTTCCTTCTCCTTCTCCTCCTCTTCAGCTTCTTCTTCAGAGGGGGGTTCATCCTTAGCTTCCTAATGGTCTCCTCTACCTCGATCTGCTCCTCCTGGACGTTGCTGGTATATTAACACGGGAAGGAGCAAGTGGACAGCAAGTAGGAGCTAGTCTGTAAATCATTTTAAGCAGATCGACCAAAGATATGGGAATTCTGGGTGTAGCCACTGGCTATGCTTCCCACGCTGGTGAAACTGAGCTGGGTCTCCTCACCTTCCAAGAGTTTCCTGTAAGCTGCAATGTCAATGTCCAAAGCCACATTGAGGAGGTCCTGGTATTCTTTTAAATATCATGTCATTTCACTCTCTGTAGTTCTCAACACATTTTCTAATTTGTTAGTTGCATAGCACTAACATCAAAGTTCTGGTTATCCTCCAGCTCTTTTTTTTTATATATATTTTTTATTGATTTTTCTCAGAGAGGAAGAGAGAGGGATAGAGAGTTAGAAACATCGATGAGAGAGAATCATCGATCAGCTGCCTCTTGCACACCCCCCACTGGGGTGTGCCTGCAACCAAGGTACATGCCCTTGCCCGGAATCAAACCCGGGACCTTTCAGTCCGCAGGCCGACCCTCTATCCACTGAGCCAAACTGGTCCTGGCTATCCTCCAGCTCTTGCAACTGCTTTCCCAGAGCTTAGTTCATGCCCCAGTATGCTTTGATCTCCAGGGTCTTGGTCTTGAGCAGGCGGTGCTTTCAGACACCTCCTCCTTGGTGGCATGCACCCTGTAGGTGTTCTTGGCAGTGCTCTTGGTCAGCATGGTGAAGCACCTCTTGTACCATTCTTCTGCATTCTGCATGTCCTTGGCAGCCAGCTTCTCCTACTGGGCGCTGATGTCCTTGAGTGATGCAGAGAGGTCGGACTTGGAGAACATGTCCATCTCCACGGTGATCTGAGCTACTGGATCTGCACCTGCAGCTGGGAGATCTCCTCTTCATGCACCTTCTTCAGAAAGGCCATTTAGTCCATCAGGCTGTTGATGCGCTTTTCAAGCTCAGCATCAGCGAGAGCCGCCTGGTCTGCACCTTTGCTCGCATCAGCCAGCCCTCTGTGTCATCATGGTTCAGAACCTCTTCCTGGGATCATGCCTGCAGGTTGCTTCCAGTCCCTTCCAAGCCCTGCTGCCTGCTAACTGCCCACTGCCCTCTCCTCGCCAGGGACCAGTGTGGTGGGCTGGGACACAGGCATCCCATTTTCATTAAAATGTTCAACGCGGGCCTGCTCCACCGGTGTCCACAGACGGCCTGGGGCTGACAATGATCCATAGACCCTGGCCACCCCCGCCTACCTGGGTCCCCGATGGCGGCCTCCACCCAGCGGTCAGCGACAGGCTCAGCCCGCCTGGCATGCCCGGACCCAGATGGCAGCCTGGACTGCCCTCCCCCCTCCCTTTGGACTGCATCAGGCCCTGCCGCCAGGTGTGGGGGTTACCAATGGCAGGCTGGACCCTGCGGGAAGCGTGAGTCCTGTCCGCCAGGACTGCCCTGTCCACAATGGCGACCTGGACCCCACAGATGGCATTAGGTGCTGCCCGCCATGTCTGCCTGGTCCCCGATGGTGGCCTGGAACCTGTGCTGCATCAAGCATAGCCTGCCAGGCCTGCCCTACCTGATGGCTGTCTGGACCCCATGGGCAGCTTCAGGCCTTCCCACACGGCCTGCCTGCTCGATGGTGGCCTGCACACTGCAGGCATTGTCAGGCACTGCCTGCCTGGCCTGCCTGGTCCCCCATGGTGGACTATGAGGTGATTTAGACCCTGCAGCAGAGTCAGACATAGCCCGTCCCTCCTGCATATGCAAATTTACCCTCCATCTTTGTTGTCTTAATTTGCATATCACTCCAGATTGGCTCTGGGTGTAGTGAAGGTAAGGTCAATTAGCATTTTTCTCTTTTATTAGTGTAGATTCTTCTGTAGTGTAGATACTGAATAGTTTTCATAGTCTCAAAGCAACTAAGCAGGTAAGGACTAACCCTCCCTCCAGAGAGGAGGACTGGCTTGTTTGTTGCTTGCAAGCTAGCACAAAACCTTGGATGAACCTGGAATACATTATGCTAAGTGAAATAAATCTTGCACAGAAAGACAAATATTGCATGATCTCACTCATATGTGGAATCTAAAAAACTCAAATACATAGAAGCGGAGAGAGTAAATTGGCTGTTGCCAGAGGCTAGGCAACGGAGAAAATGGGGAGATGTTGGTCAAAGAATTACAGCATGATGATTGCAGTTGATAATTCTGTATTATACATTTGAAATTTGCAAATACATTTTAAACACTCTCATTACATGAGTGCACTCGCACACACTTGTGCACATACGCAAAAGATTGTGTGAGGTGACTTGTTAATTAACTTGATTGTAGTAATCATTTTGCAGTATATGTGTATTTCAAAATATCACATTGAATAGCATAAATACATACAAGTGTATTTGTCAGTTATTCCACAATAAAACTGGAAAATAGTAATGGGCCCTTACCCTGGTCCCTCTCCTGTGAAGCAGCTCATGGCACCTGTAGCTGTCATCTGTCCCTCCCTGTCGCCCAGTGGGAATTGCAAAGGTAAATTTATTAACCATGGTTACTGCTCTTCCTGTGGCGACATTTTTTGTCTCTGCTTCAGGAGTCTCCTGTCTTCTCTCACCATCTAAACAGTGTGGCAGGCTTAATTGTTACCTTGCAAGTGGAGTAAAATTTCATAGCCATCTCAGTTGGTGATACTCACTGCTTCTCTCTTTGCAAACCTATTTCTTTGTGTTCCCTTTACTAAAGAACTACAGTACTATATATGCTACAAAGAAGACATTTTCTCTGATATCTAAGAACAACAATATCTGTACAGTGTAGTGTATAAAGTGAATCAATAAAATAATTTTTTCCTTCAGTCAGAAAACACTGTTTTAATTAAGTCAATTGAACTGGCTACTATTCACTGAGGACTCATCCTATAGGACTTAATGAGGCACCATTAATGTTCAGGTTATGGTTAGGAGGATAATAATTATGCATTTAAGAATTATATTGGCTTCATTATAACTTCAGTTAATGAGCTGTCTTTTTCATTCAAGTGTTTTCATTCCAATATAGCAATTTACCTTAATTAAGAATTTGGGAAAAAATATAATTTAAAGGGTTTGCACAAAGTAAATTTGTTCTGTTTTTGAGTAGTTTTAGCATAGAATCTGGGATATGTATACATAAATTCCTATGCAATAACTTCACAAAATAAAGAACATTATATAATTATACTCTTTCTACTGGCATTTAGCACATCTTGATTAAGTATCAAAGTATCCAGATGTTTTAGTAAATGCTCAGATAATGAGATTGCACATGAAAATATCTGTGCCAAATGAAAAATCAATATTTCCTCCAATATCTGAGGAACATTTTGTTAATGTCTCACACTAGAACTGAAGTCTGGATTAGAAATGTCAGGGTTTTAGAATTTCAATTCCTTTTAAAGATCTAGTCATATAAACTTATACAACCAAAACTTCACTATTTCAAGTACATGGTATTTTTCAAGCATGCAAAATTTAGATTATTTTGAAAAATTAGTCTATTTTCCTTTTACATCACATTCTGTTTAAAGATATCATAAAATAACAAAAGCCTGGTGTGTCCCAGGTGTATAACTCATATATTATTAGTGATTTAATAGTATAATTCAGAAGTACACATTACATGGCACTGATATTCTGCAGAAATGATTCAGTTATTTTAGAACTCAACATGTTTTTAAAGTAGGGGGAGAAGATAAAACTAACTGTCATATTTTATATTTTCTTTCATTTATTTCACATTATGTACAAATTTTGATCTCTAAAATATGTTAGAGAAAAAAAGTATTAACCTTATGAAATGGTGTCCTAAAAAGCTCTTTTAAAGTACTGTAATCTGTTAATGGATTTCTAACAAAGACCCATTTATCATCAATACCAAAATCACTGTCAAAAATAAGAACAAATCATTTGCTGTGACATGACCAAAATATTTGCTAATTGTTTAAAAAATTTCAAAAGGAAAATCATGATTATTATAGCTAATATTTGCCAGGTTTGTTGGCTGCCTCATCTCATAAATAGCAAAAGAGCTTTCTTGAAATGAAGCAGGTATCTGATTTCTTCTTTTCATTATTTATATTCTAGATACTGCTTTACTGGTAGGGGCATACTTTACATTAAATATGATATAAATATAAATTATATAATTAAATTTTAGTGAATGCCTCTATGTCTTGAAGAGGTAAAAAAAACAAAAAAACAAAAAGAATCTGAGGTTTGAAATTAGGCAAACCTAAATTTGAACTTATGATATACCACTTTTAACTACTATGCTAATTTATTCAAATTGTATGGCTTTTCTTTCCCCCTCAGCTGCAAATTAAGACTGAATACTCCCTAGAGTTATGAGGATTAGACATACCATGAGTATGTATCCCTAATGTGCATAGGACCTCATAGGTCCGTAATAAAAGATACTATTGTTCCAAGTTTATTTGTTAAACTATATGTCTTCTATACTATTTAAATGTATCTTAGATAGCCCAGCTGAAATGGCTCAGTAGTTGAACATTAACCTATGAACCAGAAGATCACAGTTCAATCCCAAGTCAGGGCACATGCCTGGGTTGCAGACTTGATCGCCAGTGTGGGCCTGCAAGAGGCTACCGATCAATGATTCTTTTTCATCATTGATGTTTCTATCTCTCCACCCTCTCCCTTCCTCTCTAAAATCAATAAAAAATATATAAAATGACCAAAACCGGTTTGGCTCAGTGGGTAGCATCGGCCTGCGGATTGAAAGGTCCCAGATTCGATTCCCGTCAAGGGCATGTACCTTGGTTTCAGGCACATCCCCAGTAGGGGGTGTGCAAGAGGCAACTGATCCATGATTCTCTTTCATCGATGTTTCTCACTTTCTATCCCTCTCTCTTCCTCTCTGTAAAAAATCAATAAAATATTTTTTTTAAAAAAGTATATAAAATGTTTCATAGATAAATTAATATTTTAATTAATTTTTTGAAAAAAGTCAAAACTAAATTAGTAATACAAATAATTACCTTCTATTATAAGTGTTGAGTCTTACTTCACAGTGTACACATTTTATCAAAATTACATATATATGTATCTATAAATTATTCTTTTTATTTTTCTATATAAATATAAATTTGTATTTGGAACGAAATTCAAACTGATTTTACAGAATATACTCATACAAATGGAAATATTTATAGTTCTAGTTCAGAAAAACTTACAAACATGATTAATTTGCTATTTGCACACATACATGTCTATTGATGTATTACTGTTTTTTTATTTGTTTGTTTGTTTGTTTGTTTTTTAATAATCACAATGTATAACTCAGGCCTACAAGTTCAGGTAAGTCACTGATACTTGCAACTGATTTCAAAATCTAGTTAGTTTCTGAAAACTTCTATTATTTCCATTTTTTATTTCAAATTGAATTGGGACAATAAGTTCCTAAGTAGAAACCCTAAATAGATTGAAGAAGAAACCAAGTATACCTGGGAAGGTAAAGAACCTTTGTCAGAAAGTTCTTTTCTGTGTGGTGCACCTGAAATAAATCACCTGAGAGCAAGAGAGCACACAGATGTTTTCTGGGGCTGTGGTCACAAAGAATGCTAAGAAGACAGTGGTCTTATCTGTCACATTTAAGGCTCATTTGATATGAAGTATAAGAAAAGTCCCCACTTTTCTGAGTACCATCCTCCAAAATGAGATCATATGAGATAAACTTCAGTGGATGCCAACATAGGAAAGTGAGGGCAAGAAGTGTAGAGAAGACAGTCCTGTGGATCGCCTGACTCCCAGAGACACCGCAGGAGCAAATGACTCTCCCCACGGCCACAGAAGTATGTACACTGTGTGTTGTATACAGATGTCAATGAGAGAGTAGTTGTGGAGGTATAAGGAGAAAGTAAACTCTCCATGAATATTAATACAAAAGCTTTAAATAATTATTTATACACTAGAAGCCTGGTGCACAGATTTGTGCACCAGTGAGATCCCTCAGTGTGGCCTGAGGGGATTGGGCCGAAACCAGCAGTCCACTGCCACCTGCCACTCCTGCCTTCTGCTTTCACTCATCCTGGCCCTGCTGTGTCTCCTGCCAGCTTGCTCCCAGTTAGTCCCCAAGCAGAGGAGGCTTGTGCTGCTGCAGGAGTCCTCCCAGCTGTGAGACCTGCATCTGGAGCCTGACAATCAGCTGAGCAGCCTTCCCATTATATTGTAGAAGTGCACTGACCACCAGGGGGCAGCTCCCACATTGAACATCTTCCCTCTTGTGGTCAGTCACATCATAGTGATCAGTTGACCAGTCATATGGTCATTTGGTTGCTTAGGCTTTTATCTATCTATCTATCTATCTATCTATCTATCTATCTATCTATTTATCTATCTATCATCTATCTATCATCATCATCATTTGAATACACAATGTTTTCATTGTGATCAGCATAAGTACTCATAGCATTCATGTTTTTGTTTTTGTTAATGATATATTAGTAGAGGCCTGGTGCACAAAATTCATGCACTGGAGGGAGGAGTGTCCCTCAGCCATCCTGTATTCTCTTCAATCTGGGACTGCTGGCCCCCAACTGCTCTCTTGCATGCCAGCCTGATCACCCCCTAACCACTCCCCTGCCAGCCTGATAGATGTCTAACTGCTCCCCTACCTGCCCAATCACCCCAACAGCCCTCCCCTGCAGGCCCAGTTGCCCCCAACAGCCCTCCTCTGTAGGCTTGGTCCCCCCCTCCCAACTTCCTTCCCCTGCATGCCTGGTCCCCTGCAACTTCCCTCCCTGCCAGCCATATGGTGGCCATCTTTGACCATATGGGGGATGCCATCTTGTGTGAGGGCATAGGGTCAATTTGCATATTACCTCTATTATATAGGATTATTATTATGGTTAATAATTTTATCAAAATTTTTGCATGTGTTTTGAAAGTTCAAATGCTACACTAAAGTGTAAAACTTCTACTTGAGAAAGAGAGATACTTCTTCTTTTCCAAGAGTTTACCTACTGCCCACCCCTACAGAGGGCTGGTCTCCACAGCACCCTGCCCACACCAAGCATCTGGGTCTCTTACAGGTCCCAGGTAGAGTGAGGGTCACCCGCTACCTGGCCTCTCCCCTGGATGAATAGCCAAAGGGAGAAGGCAAAACCCAGTCCAAATGGAGAGAGAGACATTTACATACATTTTATATAACATACAAATAAACCAGAGTCCCAGGCAGCATAACTTCTACTCCCAGTGCTCTCCCAGATTGATGGGTCTGTAGGAGAAACAACAAAAAGAAAAGTATTCTGCTGAAGACTAGCATTAAAAGAATAAGCTCCCCTCATTTGAGGAAACACCTGATTTCAATTATAATGTTCATATAGATGATACTTTTTTAAAGTAATATAGAATACATACTACTGTGCAGTTTAGTATTTACTTATGATGATATTATTTGCTGTATAATGCATGATGAATATATTATACATGTCATTGCTGACATTGAAAAATCTGAAATTTTGTCTCGAGTTCATTTCTTATTTCTCTATGTCCATTTTTTAATTGAATTGATTCATAGTGCCATATAGAAAAGAATTCTAACAATTACTGCAGGAAGTGAAGCCGACCTCTGAAGACAAAACAGAGAGTTCTAATCCATTCAACATTGACATACTAATTGAGCCTCTATCCACAAGTAATCCTATAATTGAAGAAGAAAAACACTAAACTAGTTGCAGATTATGTTTTTGGCAGTTTTGAAACTTCAGGTGTTCACCTATGCTCCCATAAATCGACTCTTGTGTTCACCTATTTCTTATTTCAGCTAATAACAATAAATAAATTCACCATACAGAAGCATTTTATTATATAGCAATTGAAACAAAATGAACAAAACATTTTAATAATTTGACGGTTTTTATTTATATCAAAGCTCAGTTACTATTTCTCAAAATAAATCTTTTGCCTAATATAAATGTCCACAATTGAAAGCGAAGAGCAGACAACATTAACTATCCAGGTAACCTGGCATCTGTGGTGATGCTATTTGCCAGACAATTTTCAGGGGTATGTAATGGATGTTGTCATACGGAACTATATTGTGTCAACTACAGTGCTCCTCATAATTAAAAAGACTGGTCACAGGTGTAAATTGGAGAACACAGGAAAGCAGTAAAAGCCAGGATTTAGTCATCAGATAGGTGCCCACAGGAGAGGGTTTGGGTGGGCTTACATTACAAAGGAAAACTCCCGCACACCTGCTTCATGCTTCATGAGCCTCGTGAATATCTGATGCTCAATTAAATCATTCTAATTATAATTTAGGGTGCCACTCTCAAGAAAGAATATTGAAACTTTAATTTTCTATCCAGTAGTAACTACTCTCTTTTGCTTAGATATGAGCAATCATTTTTAATCGTAACTCAACTAATGAAATTTTAAAACTGCCATTAAGACGTTTTCTACAATAAACAAAACAGCTGTTAGTGCAATGTAATTTTTATCTACTATTATTTTTATAGGAAGTCTTACTGTGATACATATATACTAGTGAAATAGCTGATGTAAGTGATGAATAGTAAAGGTGGCTCACCATTGTGGACATTTTCATTTCATAACAGACATAATGTAAACAGTGTGTTCATGATGTGTCTTATTATTTACATTTTGCTAGAGACTGAGTGATTTATAATTTTTAAAACATTTCCCCCTAAATTAAGCTTTATTTTTTCTAGTGCATTCACCACAAGATAGTTTGATAATCATGGCTGTTCCTGAACTTTTAAAATAATAATAATAATAATAATAATAATAATAATAATAACAATAATAATAATGGGGAAAATATCCTCAGGTGAAGATTAATAGCAACAAAAAAGATGTTGAGCCCAGGCAGGTAGCACCATTGGTTGGAGCACCATCCCATGCACCAAAAAGATTGCAGGTTTGATTTCGGGTCAGGGCACATACACAGGTTGCGGGTTTGATCACTGGTCGGTGCACACAGGCAACAATGGATAAATGTTTCTCTTCCTTCCTCTCTCTCAAATCAATAAACATATCCTCAGTGAGGATTAAAAACATATGTTTTTATATGAAGGAATAAATATATGAAAATGTAAATATGGGGACCGGTTTGGCTCAGGGGATAGAGCGTCAGCTGCGGACTGAAAGGTCCCGGGTTCGATTCCGGTCAAGGGCATGTACCTTGGTTGCGGGCACATCCCCAGTGGGGTGTGTGCAAGAGGCAGCTGGTCGGTGTATTTCTCTCATTGACGTTTCTAACTCTCTGTCCCTCTCAATTCCTCTGTGTGTAAAATCAATAAAATAAAATTTAAAAAAAGAAAATGTAAATATGTTAGATAAACAACCTGATATTAAAAATTGTATGTTATAAAAAATATGTCCTGAAGACATCATATAACTATTTAAAACATAGTTTCTTCAAATGTACAAAGATAATAGTAGTATGATAGTACAAGTCTCATATAATGGTTGTACAGACAAAAAGTGTATGTATTACAACTTTGGTAAAATTAACATTATACAAAAATGAGTTACTTTTTACATCTATTTTCTTTTTTAAAATGTTTGTATTGATTTCAGAGAGGAATAAAGAGATATAAATATCAATAAAGAGAGAGAATAGTTGATCAGATGCTTCCTGCACTCCCCCTCCTGAAGATCAAGCTGGAAACCTAGGCATGTCCCATGACTGGGAACCAAAACCTGGCCATGGGTCATGTTCAACCACTGAGCCACACCATCCAGGCTATGTCTACTTTCTATTCAGCTTTTGATGGAGAGTTGTATTTACCTTTAAAATAGAGCTCTAATTAATTCCACTTATTTTGATTTCCATTGAACCCACCCTAGTTCAAATGGGCATTAACTTCCTAATTAATAAGCATAATAGTGGTCACAGACCATTAAATTTTACTTTAAGTGAGTTAGGAATATCAAAAATTCTGGATACATAGTTCTTTATCACTAGAAATATTTTAGTCACATTTAGCTTCAAATCTATTCCCTCTTTTTATATTACTTCCTTCAAGTCTACAGTTAGCATTTATAAAATAAACCAGATTTATAACATAAAACTAAGTTCTCTTAATCTCTTTTATAAAATTCCTGATGTAGTAGAAAATTGGATGACCTCTGTATTTCCTTGGAAGATGAATGATTAATTTACCCACTCTGCTTTCCTCATGTGTATCCCTCCCTAAGAGCAAGTTTCTCTATATTCTCCAGGGAAGTTTGTGCTTTGGAAGTACCAAAGCTTACTCCTTGAACACTTGACATTGTAATGGGGACATTTGAGGCAAGTTTCTAAGGAAAGAAAAATAAATCCTATATAATAAAGAAGTAATATGCAAAGTGACCCTCACACCTTCACATGATGGATGCCTACAACCAAGCCGGAGGAGGGTTAATGAGGAATGACTGAGCAGGTTGCATGGGGCACCCAGGCTTGTGGGGGACAGTTAGAGGTGATCAGGCAGGCAGGATGGGTGAAGTAGGAGGTGGGTAGTTGGGGGTGATTTGGCTGGCAGGAAGGGCAGTGAAGGGCAAGTATGCTGGCAGGGTCAGGGGGCCATTTAGGGGTGACCAGGCAGGCAGGCAGGTGAGCGATTAGGAGCCAGCGGTCCAGGATTGTGAGAGGGATGTCTGACTGCCAGTATAGGGATTGGTCCTAAACCAGCAGTCAGACATTCCCAAGGGGTTCCGGATTGGAAAGAGAAACCCCCCACCCATGAACAAATTTTGTGCACTGGGCCTCTAGTTACCTATACAACAATATGCTTTCCCTTCTGAAACCCCAAGGAATATCTAAAATACCATAATATTATTTGACTAAATGGATTCATTAAATGTGAAATTTATAATACCGTATTTTCCGGCGTATAAGACGACCCCCTAATTTTACAGTTAAAACATAGGTTTAGGCCTATATTCGCTGTGTAATACTACCCCCCACTTCAAAGAAAAGACTTACTTTGCTGTCAAGATCTGAAGGTAATTTTTGTGCAATTTTGGTCTTTTTATTCATTTCAAAGGTCGTCTTATACACCGGAAAATATGGTAATTATATTTAAACTAAGAGTTTAAACTAAATATTTAAACTATTTAATTATAATTTAAAATTATAATTATTTATAATAATTATATTTAAAGGAAGATTCCTGAAAATGGCTGCCACAGCTGCATGCACTGCTGCTGCCACTGCCCCCCCCACTGCCTCATCTGCTTCACCCCCCTCTCACTTTCCCTCTTGCAGCCACTTTGCTTTCCATTTTTCCTCCCTGTTCCTTCTAAGCTGTCTGCAGTCTTCACTCCTCCCTCCCTCAGCATATGCAAATTAACCACCATCTTTGTTGGATTAATTTGCATTCTCACTCTGATTGGCTGTGGGCATAGTGAAGGTACAGTCAATTAGCATTTTCTTTTTTATTAGTGTACATTAGTACTGATTTGATAAATATCCTATATTAGATGTTCAGTGCATGAAAATTTGTGCATTTAGGGGGGTCCTCAACCTGGCCTGCACCTTCTCACAGTCTGGGAGCCCTCAGGGGATGCCATCTGCCAACTTAAGCCCACTCTTTGGGGAACCGGGCCTAAACTAGCAGTCAGACATCCCTCTGGCAGCTTGGGAGCCCTCAGAAGATGTCTGACTAATGGATTAGCAACTGGTCATTCCACCTTGGGTTTATTTGCATATTAGCCTTTTATTATCCTATTAAAGGCCCGGTGCACAAAATGTGTGCATGGGGGTGGGGTGTCCCTCAGCCCAGCTTGAACCCTCTCCAATCTGGGACCCCTTGGGAGATGTCTGACTGCCCTGTGGGATCAGACCTACACTGGCAGTTGGAAATTCCTCTCACAATCTGGGACTGCTGGCTCCTAACCACTCATCTGCCTGACTGCTTGATTGCCCCTAATCACTCTGCATATCAACCTGATAGCCCCCTAACCACTCCCCAGACTGCCTGATTAACACCTAACCACTCTGTTGTTGGCATGTTTGATACCTAACTGCTCCCCTGCTGGCCCCATCACCTCCAACTGCCCTTCCCTTCAGGCCTGGTCACCTCCAACTGCCCTCCCCTGCTGCCATCTTGTGACAATGTAGGAGTGGCCATCTTGAGACATGAGGTCATGAGAGACAATTTGCATATTACCTCTTAATTATATAGGATACTAGAAGCCTGATGCACAAAATTCATGCAGGGGTAGGGTCCCTTGGACTGGCCAGAGATCAGGGCCGATTTGAGGGGATACTGCAGGGGTGATCGGAGGCCCCCATTGGCAATCATATTGGCTGGCCTGGGGCCTGCAGACTGGGAGCAGCTCCTGCATTGAGCATCTACGCCCTAGTGGCCAGTGAGCATCATAGTGACCAGTGGTTCCAATGTTTGGTTGATTTGCATCTTACCCTTTTATTATATGGTAATCAAAGAATAATATGCAAATCGACCAAACTACAAAACAATGGTCACTATGATGCACACTGACCACCAGGGAGCAGATGCTCAATGCAGGAGCTGCCCCCTTGTGGTCAATGCACTTCCGCAGGGGAGTGCTGCTCAGCCAGAAGCCCTGAACTGGACTCATGGCTGTCGAGCACAGTGGCGGTGGCCTCTCAGACCTCTGTGGCAGTGCTAAGGATGTCCAACTGACCACTTAGGTGCTGGCCTAAGCCATCAGTTGGACATCCCCCAAGGGCTCCCAGAATGCAAGAGGGAACCCCCCAAGTGCACAAATTTCATGCATCGGTCCTCTAGTAATAATTATACTTAAATTAATGCTGCTTCTATCATCTTATATCAAGTGTTCACACAAAAAAATCACACAGCTTAATTTAAGATATGTAGCAGCAATGGGAGTATATCAATTAATATATTTTGTTTAATGCTTTAAAATATGGCTTCTATTTTTATTTTAAAGAAAAATAATTTTAAAATATTTAATTTAAATGATATATATGCATATACATATATGGTGGAGTTTCTAAAAATAGATAACTTAATTGGTTATTAGCTAATTAATTTATTAAAAGTATTTGTAATTGCTCATTAAGCAAGAAGCACAAATATTAAGGGCTTAACAATAAACTAAAAAAGAAAAATTTGAAAATAGGTAGTTCTATTTGGAGAACAGGGATCAAATGAACTCTTGAAAAATGGCTAGTGAAATTTATCTGTGTAAAAACTCAATGTTCCAGGCTCCTATACTGAGACACTCATCTCATTAGTGAGGGAGAAAATAGTGCCCGATATCTCAAGTTAATCCTTTGAAATTACAAGATCCTCAGAGAGAAAAGTTAAAAAACGTTAGTTTTTGTTTCATGGATAGAAAATAATAAATGGAATTTTATACTGAAAAATTAATTTTTGTTTGAATAGTTTTAAATTTGTCAATATCTTTAAGTGAAATAAGAATGGGTCTTACATAAACTGCCATAGTTCTTATATATTTTTTAATTACCATCAATAATAGCATATGTCTATGTTTCTAGTAACTATGATTGAATTCTGGATAAATCAAAATTTATAATTAAAGATAGCTGTTTACTACTAGTATATTCCAGCCATTAAAATTTTTATTTCAAATTAATTGCTTGTTAATTCATTAGTCGAATTACAAGAATATTTTGATCTTTTGTTACTATAGTAACACCAGTTAATAAAAATGAGCAAAATACTGACATAACAAGCTTAAAATTCCTATTAACTTTATAGAAAATGTGACTCTTGACCACATTTAAAAATAAATCCTAAGACCTAGCACTCTTTGCAATTAACAACCCTGTAGAAATTTCTTTTGTTTTTCTTTCAAGGCTTATAAAAACTTATCCGTTATCCTCTTACCTACTTAACTTCACACAACCCTAACAAAGGAAGTACTATCAGTCATCTTTGAAATCTTTGAAATCTTTGAATTATGAGTAAATAAATGGTTTTGACATGTTCAATAAGGTTCATTCATCACAATATGCACTAAATCATAATAATAAAATTTTTATAATAATAATCTAACATAATACAATACAATCTAACATAATACAATCTAACATAATAATCTAACATAATATAATAAATGTTAAGCTTCATGCACTATGTGAACAGCTATATATTCATCCCTTACTTTTAATCATAATAACAATACTAGGAGCTAATTATTTTTATCTCTATTTTGCAAATAAATACATAAGGCTCATAGAAGTTAACTAACTAACTCAAGGCACAAAACTACTAGTTGATAGATTTGGTATTTAAATCTTGGTCTATCTGATTGACTGATACATTGCCTTTGTATTATTTAGGAACAAAACACATTGCTAAATTGAAATTTATGAGAACTTAGATCTTATATATTCACTTCATCATTGTATATCCTATTTTGTAGAACAGAGTGTGGTTCTCAATAAACATTTGTAGAATAAATGAGAGTATTTATTATATTGGGTCTAAAATTTTCAGTCATATGAAAAGTCACATAAACAGATTGCAAAACAAAAATCGCATGATCATATCAATCAATTCAGAAAAAGCATTTGACAAAATCAAACACATATTCTTTTTTAAGTGGGCTGTGAGTTGTACTTTTTTATTGTTTAAAATATTACATATATTAGTACATATATATCCTTTTTTCCCCATTGACCTTTCCCCAGCCTCACCTACCCACTATCGCATGCCCTCATCACCCCCACTTCCCCAGTGTCTTGTGTCCATTGGTGAGCTTATATGCATGCATACGAGTTCTTTGGTTGATCTATTTCTCTCCCTCCCCAACACTTCCCAGCCTTCCTGCTGTAATTTGACAGTTCGTTCAGTGCTTTACTTCCTCTCGTATTATATCTTTTTCTTTTTTTTTTTTTTTTAAATCAGGTTATAATGTTCTTTATTTGCCATGAGTGAGATCATGTGGTATTTTTCTTTCAGTGCCTCACTTATCTCACTTAGCATAATGCTCTTCAGGTCCATCCATGCTGCTGCAAATGGTAAGAATTCCTTCTTTTTTATAGGAGTGTAGTATTCCATTGTGTAGATGTAGCATGGTTTTCTAATCCACTCATCTGCTGTTGGGCATTTAGGCTGTTTCCAAATCTTAGCTATGGTGAATTGAGCTGCTATGATCATAGGGGTGCATATATCCTTTCTGATTGGTGTTTCTAGTTTCTTTGGATATATTCCTAGAAGTGAGATCACTGGGTCAAATGGGAGTTCCAGTTTTAGTTCTTTGAGGAAACTCCATACTGTTCTCCAGTGGCTGCTCCAGTCTGCTTCCCACCAGCAGTACACGAGGTTTCGGGTTCGTTCTTCTCTGAATCCTCGCCAGCACTTGTCGTTTGTTGATTTGTTGATGTTGGCCATTCTGACAGGTGTGAGATGGTACCACATTGTCATTTTGATTTGCATCTCTCAGATAATTAGTGACTTTGACCAGGTCTTCATGTCTCTTGGCCTTCCTTCTGTCTTCTTTCAAACAGTATCTGTTTAGGTCTGTTGCCCATTTTTGTATTGGATCATTTATCTTCCTTTTATTAAGTTGTATAAGTTCCCTGTATATGTTGGAAATTAAACCTTTATTAGTGATAACATTTGCAAATATATTATCTCATACTGTGGGCTTTCTATTGTTTTGTTGATGGTTTCATTTGCCTTGAAAAAAGTTTTTTTTATTTTGATTAGTCCAATTTGTTTATTTTCTCTTTAGCTTCCATTGCCCTAGGAGCAATATCAGTGAAGAAATTGCTTCAGCATATGTCAGAGATTTCTCTGCCTTTGGATTCCTCTAGTATTTTTATGATTTCCTGTCTTATGTTTAAGTCCTGTATCCATTTTGAGTTTATTTTTGTGTATGGTTAATTTGCATATTACTCTTTTATTAGATAGGATATTGATTATAAGTGTAAATATAATATATATTCTTTTATAATGTTTCTCATTGCAATGATAAGTAGTTATATAATAATTTATATATTGAAAGATTTCACTAATTAAAAGCAAAATTAAATATCTCAGAGTTAATACTGAAAAGGCACTTTCTGTAAAAGGTGGCTTAATATTAGAATAAAAATATATTGGAAACATTAGGAAAACTTTTGATCACTCTTTTCCTTTTAATGTCTAATTTCACATCAGAAGATATAGTGTAAGTAGATAATACACTCTACATGACCTTCACAAATCTATAAATAATGACTGCCTAGAGTGAATCATGATATTATAGATTACCCCATGAATAATGATCAGTTTTAATGAAAAAGCACAGAAAAGCTTTTTTGACCCTGCCACTTCTACATGTCCTTCTGAAGGGACGTGATAATATCTCACTCCATTCATTCTCCATAGCTTAATGGGGGATTTCTGATTTAGCACATCTATATCTGTGAGTGGGAAAAATCTCTAGAAAATTCAATCCTAGATATTAAAATTAAGGTAAGGTAAGACAAAGATGTACAATTTCAGTGACACTATTTAAATTAGAACCTGATTTATCTGTACTATCAGCCACAGATAGACCATGAGAGCATTCCTGTGCATTATCTTAACACCAAAAAAGCATCGTAAAAAATGAAAATCCATTTTTATCAAAGTCATTAGTTACTTTCTTTTCTCTTGAAACATTTTAAAAAATGATATGTAAAAGAAACCCCAACAATAACAACAACAACAAAAATCTGAGACATTGAGCTAAAGTTTAATCTTTTGAAAGACATATATTTATAGGACTAAATAATTAGTGAACATTTGACTGTTCAATTCATTAAAATATCTATTTGAATGAATTGGCTGAAGTAGAAAATTGTTGAATCATGTAGGTTTTGCCATAGTCGTAAATATTAATAAAGTTTAAAATTATAGCAATAAAATATCAAAATGAAAAATTTGATAGTATATCAAGATCAGCATACTTTACAATACTTATCATACAATGTCCTAAAACAAACTATATCAGACAAATTCCACTTATATGATTTGTTTCAATAAAGTGCTAAAATAGACTGAGGCTAAGTTTTCTCTCTGAAAAGAGTTAATATGTTTTCATTTTTTTCTACAATAAAGATGGATTCATATTTTAGCTTTCAATGTCATATTGCCAATACCCAATTTTTTATTGTCTCCTCTACTATAAAGTATATCCTCTTCTTGTCAAGCTCAAAAGGGCACCATGATGAACCTTGCATTGCATTGCTCATGATTATTATTCTGTCAACATTTATCACAATACTGCCGAAAGAGTGTCTTTCTTACAGTTGCCTCAAAAAGATTATTATATGATCAGAATTTACGAGGCCAGAACATCTCTGCTAAAAATTGTACTTCTCAGGATATATATGTCAAGTAATTATTTTCTTAAAGAATCCCACATTGAAAAGCAAATTTGCTAATTATCCAATTACACAGTGAGGATAAAACAAAGGTGGTCAACTTCAAACCTGAAACTATTAGTAAGTGTAACTTTATAGTTTCATAAAGCCAGTGGGATTTTATATCTTCAGAGGAAGCTGATGTTCTGAGTAATTTAATGGGGAAATTGATAGAGAAAAATAAACAAGGTTATGAACTGCAAATAAACCAGATGGATGAACTCCATATGGTGGAACTGTTAAGATATTACATGCTAAGGAAAGTGAAAGACCAGTCTATGAAACATAACCATCTTGCCAAGTGAATATTCAGCCGCAGAGATATGGAAAATAGGGTGGTTCATTCTCCACCTCATTTTTTAAGTGACCTGAAAATATTCAGCCTCAACATTGAACTGGACTGTGTTCAGTTTTGTTCTCTGCTGCTTTCTTACTAGCTATGTAACAATGTAACTAAATTTTATGTTGCTTGTCTTTTGATTTCATCATTCTTTAAAAAATAAAAGTTTGGAGGTTGTATTAGAGCTATTTTATAATTTAAAATGACTCCTGCTGATTTTAAATATATATACCGAACATCTGGAACAACTGGTTTGGTTGACTGACTAGTCGCTATGACATGCACTGACCACCAGAAGGCATATGCTCAATGTAGGAGCTATCCCCTGGTGGTCAGTGCACTCCAGAGCCAACCTCCTGTGGTCTCTTGCCCCCTGCCTGCCAATCTCCTACATCCTCTTCCCTCTGCTGGCCAGCCCTCAGATTAGGCCCCTGATCAGGGCCAATCTCCTGTGGTCCCTCCCCCCGGGTGGCCCTCCAACAGGCCTCAATCACCAGCCAGTCCGAGGGACCCATGCATGAATTTGTGCACCGGGCCTCTAGTATTATGATAAAATTGGTACGGAGATAGTTTAAATAATATTGAGGCTAGTTTAGCAATTCTAGTCTCACTCAGAGAACTCTCTTTGATCTTAAAGGTATATCACAGCATAAATAATCATTTAGGGACACATTCTTAGGTTATCCTAGGGGAGAGCTTTCTAACTGGCTGATTTTCTAAATGGAAACTATTCCTTCGTAGATAAAAATGTCTCTTCCTGGCATGTAGACAGGAATTTTTCATTTTATTTTTATGTAGAGCAGAGATGGAAAACCTTTCTTCTCCCAAGGGCCATTTGAATATTTATAACATCATTCAAGGGCCATAGAGAATTATCAACTTAAAAATTAGCCTGCTATATTAGTTCAAACATTTAATTACCTCACTCCTAATGCCTAGGGAGGGCCAGACCAAATGATTCCAAGGGCCTTATAGGGCCCTCTGGATGGACATTCCTCACCCCTAAGGTAGAAGTTGTGTTTCCCACATAAAAGTGAGAGTTATTTCAGCTTCATAAAGCAAAGAAAAAGACCAAAGACAATTAAAAAAGAAACTATTTCAATTAAAGAAATTGGAATTGGTTTTGTCTTAACTAAATTCCAACAAATAATTTTGTAATTCTCTATTTCAAAATAACCTAGAGGCAGCTACCTCTAAAAAGAGACATTAACACTGTTGAGCCTCCCTGTCTGTGTTTGTTTGTAATTCATTGTTGTCAATCTCATATTTAAATTTTGTTTTTCCTATAGAACTAGAATCATGCTTACCAACAGCCCTGGGATAAAATATTTCCAGCAATATTACTCAGGAGAAACTGCCATCTCAGTGTGAAACTCGCAAGGACAATTTCCAACTGCCTTAAGTTGCCAGCCTTGATGCAATTATTAAAACCAAAGATTTGAAATGCTGGAAAAGTCACAGGCTTCAATCATTTACTATCACTGTGAGTAATTAGGAATCTATGTTTTTCACCTTCCAATGGAAGAAAATTTTAGTCTGAAAGAGTCTCAGTTCCCCAGGGTGTAAAGAACTACTTACCAATAAGCAGGAAAAAATATATACTGTAATGGAAGCAAAAAATAGATATTATGTATACATTAGCATATATTAACATAAATGTGTATATTAGAAAGGAAATCCCTTTCTATACTAATGTTCAGTAAATGGATATATTTCTCTCCTTCAAACCATATGGAGTGAAAAACAATATAACATAAAAATGATGACCATAAAGGAAAGACAGTGAGAGTGATAAAGAGAAAAAGGCGGGACCTGTCCAGTGTGGCTCCAGTTGGGTGGATGAGTTCCAGTGCACTGAAAGGTTGCTGGTTCTGTTCTGGTCAGGGCACCCGCCGGTTTTACACCCTTGATCCCCAGTAGAGGGTGAGCAAGAGGCAGCCAACCAATGGTTCTCTCTCATATCAATTTTCTTCTCTCTTCCTCTAAAACTAAATTTAAAATATTTATTTTAAAAGAAAGAAAAAGATGGGTTAAGGCACAACAACAAAGATTGATACACTGACTTAAATTCAAAGTAGACTTTTTTCTTTTTCTTTTCTTTTTTGTTTTGTTGTTAATATTACCCTCTTCCCCCCTTTTTTTTAAGAGTGAAAGGTAGTGGGAGAGACAGAGAAAAACATGAATGTGAGAGAGACACTTCCATTGGTTGCCTCCTTTAGGGTCCCAACTGGGGCCAGGGATCCAGCCTATAACCAAAGTACGTGCCCCTGACTGGAATTGAACCCATTACCCTTCAGTCCGAGAGCTGATGTTCTGTCCACTGAGCCAAACCAGCTAGGCCTAAACTTATTTTCTTTCTCTCTACATTTATATATGTAATAAGCTTAAATTAATTTTTCAATACAACTATATATGTAACTCTTAAATAAAATTTAATTTATTTGTTCCTAAAGGACAATTTTGATAATACTTTTCATAAAATGCCTAAGAGAATTATTCCCTGTACATGCATATTCTGATAAGGTCACTGATGCAATACCTACTCAGAAACTATGCTACAAAAATATTATTAATTAAAGTATGTTCAGCCACACATAAAAAAAAAATAAAAACACAGCAAACAGCAGCTTAAGAAAAAACTTGGTTTGTCTTATACAACATGAAGACCATGGTTAGATGGTCCACATTGGTATGGCCTGAAATTGATGTAAAATGGAAAAAAAAATTTGATTATCATATTTCTACTCAAGGAAATTTAGAGTTCTTATTAGTAGGGAAGAGAGAGTGACAATTGGATACGTAATATTGATAGTGTTGTCATACAGAAATATATTTTCTATAATTTACATCCTGCACAAGCATTAAATACTTCATATGTTACAGATGAAAACAGTGATCAAAAATCATGCACTATATGGTCATCTAATGCCTAAAAATAAATTGTGAATTACCATGACCAATTTATTTATTATTTTTTTAAAGTAATGTATTGTTTGTTTGTTTTTTAAGAAAATTTATTGGTTTTAGAGAGAGGAGGCAGGTGGTGTGGGGGGGGGGCGCAGGGGGAAAGAGAAACATTGAATTGTTGTCTCCTGTACCCACCCTGACCACGGATCAAATCTGCAACCTGGGTATGTGCCCTGACTTGGAATTGAATCAGGGACCTTTCCATGCATGGCACAATGTTCAACCAACTGAGCTAGGAAACCACGACCAATTTAAAGCTGGTGTCTACAGAAGTTTTTAATTTGCTATGCATTCCATATGCCTTTTTAAATTTCCATGAAAATAACTTACTATTAAGCATATATATTGTTATAGATTAGAAAGTCAACTTTCATAGAGTTGAAGAAATTTTTACAAGTTCCACAGTTAGAAGATATCAGGGTCAAGAGTTCAACCAGATCTTTGAATTTCACATCTTTTGTTGTTCATTGTGCTTTCCTTTCCATTCATGCCTTTGTGTATTATGTGCCATTCAGATGGCTCTAATTCCTGATGACTATGAATGGTGCCAACCTCAATGTACTGCTCTCAACACTCCTGCTCAGCTCCTGTAGATTGATGCCTAAGGATTCTCTTACAGAATCAACCCTCCTCACTTTTGTCTTCCTCTTTTCCTGCTATCTTCCATTTCCCCCACATTATTGTCTTTTCCAAAGAACCCTGTTTTTTATGATGTGTCTGAAGAAGAACACATTCTTCTTAAGTGTGTGTTGTTTTTTTTTTGTTTTTGTTTTTTGTTTTGTTTTGTTTTGTTTTGTTTTTGCCTCCAGGAATATTTCAGGATTAATTTACTGTAGAACCCAATTTGTTCCTCTTTCTGGTGGTCCAGGGTATCTATAGAGTTCCCATCCGACACCTATTTCAAATGAATTATTATTTTTTTCCCTAACAGCCATATTCACTTTCCACCTTTCACATCCATCATTAATAATTAGGAATACGAAGGTGTGAATGATCTTAGTTAGCCTTCGTTACTGATGACACACTGTTTTTGGAGATCTTTCCTAATTCTTTATTGCTTCCCTCTCTCGACTCAGCCTTATCTTTATTTCTTTGCTGCAGGCTCCATTTGAACTGATGACTGAACTAAGGTAAGCAAAATCTTTAATAACTTCAGTGTCTTCATTGTCTATGTGAAAATTGTGTTTTTCTTCTATAGTCATGATTTTTGTCTTCATGTTCAAATAAAATCCTGCTTTGGAACTTTTGTTTTCATTTTCTTTTTTTCTTTTTTTTTTTTTAATATATTTTATTGATTTTACACAGAGAGGAATTGAGAGGGACAGAAAGTTAGAAACATTGATGAGAGAGAAACACCAACCAGCTGCCTCTTGCACACCCCCCACAGGGGATGTGCCCGCAACCAAGGTACATGCCCTTCACCGGAATCGAACCCGGGACCTTTCAGTCCGCAGGCCGACGCTCTACCACTGAGCCAAACTGGTCCTGGCTTGTTTTCATTTTCATCAGTAGTTTCAAATCACTCATTTCTTTTTTTTTTTTTTAAGATTATTTATTAACTTTTAGAGAGAGAGAGGAAGGAAAAAGGAGAGAGAGAGAAAGAACATTTGTGAGAGCCAAACATCAATCTACTCCTCCTAGGGATCCCTGACATAGGCTCTGACCTAGAATCAAACCAGGAATCTTTCAGTGCATGGAAGGATGCCCAACCAACTTAGCCACACTGGCCAGGGACAAATCATTAATTTCCTTAGGATGAACTATTTTACCTTTAGTTTCTCCCTCAGGTGTATGTAAATATTCATTTAAACCAAACTGAAACTTTTATAAAATTTATACAGCTTAGAGTGTAGCTCATTGTTTAATTGGCTTTATGCTTGACATTTTTAGTAAATAAACCTGGAAAATCTTGAGTATATTGGTTGTTGCCAAAAATAAGAATAAAAGAATTAATTATATTATTTATTAATTAATCAATGGGATACTTCTTTAATGTGATAATGTAACTAGTAAAAAAAATTAACTATACCAAAGCATGTGTATAGTTAATAATGGGATTGAGTGTTTTTTTGTGTGTTTTTTTTTTTAAGTATAGTAAACACTATAGAGTTATACATATGCATAAAGAGCTCTAATTCTGCCGAAACCGGTTTGGCTCAGTGGTAGAGTGTTGGTCTGTGGACTGAAAGGTCCCAGGTTCGATTCCGGTCAGGGGCATGTACGTTGGTTGCGGGCACATCCCTGGTAGGGGGTGTGCAAGAGGCAGCTGGTAGATGTTTCTCTCTCATCGACGTTTCTACAATAGCTCTCTATCTCTCTCCCTTCCTCTCTGTAAAAAATCAATAAAATATGTTAAAAAAATAAAAAATAAAATAAAAAATGTGGCTCTCCAAAAAAAAAAAAAAAAGAGCTCTAATTCTGACAAAAAACAAACAAACAAACAAAAAACACCTGTTTTTCTGAATGAGAATAAAATCTTTGAAGAAATTCTTTAAGGAAAAGCATGAAGTTATTAAAGTTAATTCAAATTTAATTTTACTAAGGGTTCTATATGTGGATACAACTATAGGAGTTCTATGGAAATCCAAAACTGTTAATACAGTATAATGTTTTCCATCAGAGAAATAACAACTCAGGACCTTTTGTGACATCATGAAATAATTAGGAAAAGTTATATTTTAAAAGAAAAAGAAAAAAAAAGTCTCAGTATTTTAGCATTCACTAAAATTCCTTTCCTTTGCTAGGTAATTTATAAACAATGATCTATAAACTAGAGGCTCAGTGCATGAAATTTGTCCACTGGGTTGAGGTGTCCCACAGCGCAGCCTGCACCCTCTCTAATCTGGGATCCCTTAAGGGATGTCCGACTGCCCTATCCGAAATCCAAGACTTCTGGCTCCCAACCGCTTGCCTGCCTGCCTGTCTGCCTGTCTGCCTGCCTGATAGCCATTAACTGCTTCTGCCTGCCAGACTGATCACCCCCTAACCACTCCTCTGCCAGCCTAATTGATGCCTAACTGCTCTCCTGCTGTCCTGGTTGCCCCCAATTGCCCTCCCTTACAGGCCCAGTCACCCCTAACTCCCTCCCCAGCAGGCCTGATCACCCCCAATTGCCCTCCTTTGCAGACCTGGTCCCTCCCACTGCCCTCCCCTGCTGGCCTGATTGCCCAAAACTGCTCTCTCCTGCCAGCCATCTTGTGGTGGCCATCTTGTGTCCACATGTGAGCAGCCATCTTTGACCACATGGGAACGGCCATCACCTGTGTTGGAGTGGCGATCAATTTGTATATTACTCTTTTATTAGATAGGATGATATTGATTGTACATTATTGTCATTGACATGTAAATGCAAATTGTGTTTGATCCTCCCTACTGATGGAGTTGAGAAGAAATTATTTGCCAAATCAGTGGCAATATATTAAGAACTAGAAGTTTTGTGCTTTACCTGCTCTGTTAAAGCTATCTTATTCAGCCCAGCAGCTGAATGGGGCTGTCTCCTAGCCTTGTTTACGGCAGTCCTCCCTTTTTCAAGATCCATCTACTTACTCTTGGCCAAAATAGGTGATTGAAAAGGAATAATAGGGCCCACCAGTCCTACACCTTTAAATATTTTATGGTGACACTGTCTGTATTCCTTTTTTCTTGCAAGGCTATTTGTAATTACTATATTGACACTTCCTATCTTAAACTCACTTTTTTTTTTCTTCCTTCCCTTTGGTTTCAGGAAAACATGCCGTATTAGATGTTTGGACATGTAATACTTTCAACAATAAAGATTAAAAGAAAATTTAAAAGAAGCCAACTGTTTCTATGTCAGATCTTGGAAACAGCATTTAGTCTCCTGTGTAACTCTGCCAACTTCATAATGACATCTTTGATCCTAGTTTTTGGCAGTTTTCCCTTCAAGTATTCCACTGTGATCCACAACTTTTATATGATCTTAGTGTTTAGGACACAGTGGACTCACCATTTTTATTTTTCCAAAATGGTATTTACAACAGCAACCATCCTGATTTATAGTGTTGTAATTATCATTGCTTCAATGCCTTTCCAGTACCATGACCATTGACCTTGTATCTGTAAACTACCCCAATTAAGCATAAGTTAAAGCCTTGGTAACTTGATGCTGCTATATGCCAAATATTATCACCACTTCACATGTCACCAGAAATGAGGTGCTACTTGCCATACTAGTAAATAATCTGGCTCTAAATTTTATCCACAGAGGCTCTTTCTAGGATCATCCTGTTCCAACCATCTTAGTTTCCATGTCAGTAGCACATGACAGACTTTTCTACTCCTATTCTGTTAGGATTTGCAGTCCCAAAGAGCAGAAATGAGGAAAAGGGGGCAGCAGAGGCGAAGGAGGAACGTGCAACATGAGGGGGTTTTACCCCCTGGATACTGTTCAATGTCATTTATTATATAACCAAATTTCAGGACCATCAGACATTAGACTATATAAATGTTTGCTTTTCTAGCCAGTCTCTTTGTTGGAGGAAGGTATGAAAGACTATTATTTACTAGCCCTCATTTCCCATTGATCAATGGTTTGCTGCATAGAGCAAACACTTTCTGATACTATGAAACCAGTAGGTCTCATAGCATCCAAGCACTTACTATCAGCAAGAAGGTCTGACATGTGCCATAGGTATGAGGTGAAGTATTATTTCATTGTGCCTTCACATAGTTATTTGGAGCACATGCAGATTTTGTTACTGCAGTTTTCCCCCAGGATAAAATATGTTGATCTAATATCCTGGAGAGAGGTGAAAGCAAAAGTACCTGAAATGAAGCATAATTATGAGTTGCATAATGCCCGAGAGGTTGTGTCAAAGCTATCTCTCAGCTTCTAGCCTTGCCTTCTTTTCACAAAATTATTATATATTTGTCAATTTATTATGAAAATATTAAATAAATTTATCATAGTAAAGTATGAGATATTTTAATTAAAAAAATAATATGGTTAATCTGGCAAAGCATTCAAACTCCAAAGCAAATAAAATGATTGAATCATTAAATTTATAAAGGTAAGCTAAAGACATATTACTTATCATGACATCATTTCTCATAATTAGCATTTTTCCATATAAACTGAGTAAATTTTTTTAAAATATGTTTTATTAATCTCAGAGAGAGGAAGCAAGAGGGAAAAAGAAATAGAAACATTGATGAGAGATAAAACATTGATTGGCTGCCTCCTATACACTCTTTACTGGGGATCAAATCTCAAAACCTGGTCATGTTCCCTGACCAGAATCCAACCGGCAATCTCCTGGTGCATGGAACAATGCTCAACCAACTGAGACACACAAGCTGGGTAACTGAGTAAAATTCTAAGGGAGAATTAATTGGCTATTTTTTAATACAGGGAACTTTCCAAAGAGACTTGCCACAATGCTAAAGTTATTCCATAAACTGTAAATACCATTGGCCCTCCATATCTGTGGTACTGCATCCAGGAGTCAACCAACCTTGATGAAAAAAATATTTTTTAAAAATGTTATGTTACTGACATGTGATGGTTGTGTCTGTACTGAACTCTACAGATTTTTCTCTTGTCATTATTCCCTAAAGAATACAATATAACAACTATTTACCTAGCTATTACATTGTAGTATATAATATAAAAGTAATTTATAGATGATTTAAAGTTTCAAACTGATGAGCATGAATTATTTGCAAAAACTATGCCATTTATATAGGGGGATAGAGCATCCTCAGATTTTGCTATGCACAGGGACATGGAACTGATTCCCTGGTGATACTGAGGGATGACTCTGTTTTCATTGAATTATGTTTGCTTTCATATGCTGGTTTTATTCTCTTTGTCTTTGTGTGTGTGATGGTGTGCACGTGTTATTGATTATCCTGATTTTGATTTTCCAGATTGCATTTAAATTATAAAATTGTATATTTAGTGGTCTCATAGTATGTTACTTACATTGTTATATTTCCTGCAAAAATTTAAATTTTTTTGTTATATCTCCTGCAAAAATATAATCACATGTCAGTAACATAACATTCTTTAAAAATATTTTTAAATTGCTTCCATTCTTCATTTGATTTTATTCATCTCTGGTTTCTTTTTCTTCAGGTTTTAGATAAGATTCTATACTGTGCTAGTAATTTTTATTTTAGCCATATTTTTATTTACTTTTTAGGATAATAAACCATGACATATATGTTTGATAATACAATCTACACTAATAAAAGAGAAAGATGCAAATTGGCCATTCCTTCGCGACACCCACCAGCCAATCAGGAGTGAGTATGCAAATTAACGCAACGAATCTGGCGGGTTAAACTGCATGCACAGGTGCCAGGCAGCCTGGGGAGGATGCTGCTTATTAGCAAAAACACAAAATATTAAAAAAAAAAAAACCACAATCTTATCTAATAAAAAAATAATTTGCAAATTGACCATTACTCCAACACATAATATGGCCACCCCCATATAGTCAAATAATTTGCAAATTGACCATTACTCCAACACATAATATGGCCACCCCCATATAGTCAAAAATGTTATGTTTTTTTATATGTCTATAAAAAAACATAACATTTTTATTTTTTAATTAAAATATCTCATACTTTATCTTTCCTTCCCCAGCCATTTGGGGCCTCTGGGAATTCTGAAAAGGTGGAAAGATGATTCCAGCCAGAGCAAAGGCAGTGCCAGCAACCGGGAGAAGCAAGGCCCGTTCTTGCACAAAGATTCGTGCATTAGACCGCTAGTCTATAATATGTATGCATGTGATGCTCTAAAGTATCTAAATTAAAGACAAGCATGGTATTCTCAGAGTAAATCTTCAGTGGAGATTTTAGTTTTCTACATATATTTAGAGAAAGTAATTAATACTCAACAGGTGTGAATTTTATTTATGCATGTATTTCCTGTCACAACTGACAGTTAAAAGTAGATAGTCTAGTTATACATGTGTCTAGATGATAAAACATTTAATATGTATTTTTGTTCTGTCATTGCTAATCTTAACCTGTTTCTTTAAAAATACTTAAATAGCCCTGGCCAGGGTAGCATGGTTGGTTGGGCATCATTCCATGTGTGAAAAAGTTGCTGGTAGGGGCATGTGCCTAGTTGCCTCCTTAATCCCTGGTGGGGGATGTGTGGGAGGTGGCAGATTGATGTAACTCCTCTTGTATTGATGTTTCTCTCTCCCTCTTCCTTCCTCTCTTTCAAAAAAAAAATAATGAAAAATCTTGAATAAATAAATAAAATATTTAGATTAAGTGTAATTGAGACTATCAATATACATTTTCACAGATTTTAAAATCTTATTGTGTTGCCCTTTTTTGAACCAATTTTTGCAAGGACTATTTTATAACAAATAATTGTTCATGTTATTTTTATGATTTCATAGTATAACCACATTGCCTGATATGGGAAAGTGTTCTATTTTAACATTCTTTAACATTCTTTTTAATAGATGCTTAAAAAAGAATATTATCTCAGAAAAAAATCTGAATGCTGAGAAAAGCATTCACCTTGGGCTCTCATGGTTTTAATATGTACCTTTTACGATATGCATTCATTAATTTTTAAAAATTTAATTGAATGTAATTATGTAACTGATATTAATAACATGGCAACTGTGCAATAACATTCCCACTGATATGCAATATAACTTCGCCTGCCACTTCCAAAAGTATCTTTTATGTTTTAAATATAAAGCTCATTCCAATACAAATTTGTTTGCAATAGAATGTGCTCACATGTTTTATATCTCTTTAGGCTATTATTTATTCTCAAGTGAATTTTTAAAATATTTACATCTATTTTTAGACAATCCTAAAGATGTAGAGCTGATTTTAGCTAGAGATGATAAATAAATCTTTCCTGGAAATTACAGAAACAGACTCTTGATGGAAAATGCCAAAATTTTAATGGTTAACTGATGAGGTTCACAAATAAATAGCAAATATCAGTGAATTCATAACAAATAGAAACATTAAAACTGACTGAAAAAAAAAAAAAGGTATGATTAGCAGGTAGGAGTCTTTTTCTATATAACTATAGCTATTTATAGCCTACTAGAGTCCTGGTGCACAAAATCATGCACAAGGAGTGTGTGTGTGTCCCTCAGCTCAGCCTATACCCTCTCCAATATGGGACCCCTTGAGGGATGTCCAACTGCTCATTTAGGCCCAATCCTGGTAGGATTCGGCCTAAATGGGGAGTAGGACACCCCTCTCACAATCCAGGACTGCTGGTTCCCAACCACTTGCCTGCCTGCCTGCCTGCCTGCCTGTCTGATTGCCCCCTAACCACTCCCCTGCCAGCCCGATTGACAACTAACTGCTCCCTTGTTGGCCCGATTGCCCCTAACTGCCCTCCACTGCTGACCTGGACATCCCTAACTGCCATTCCCTACCATCCTGGTCACCCCAACTGCCTTCTCCTGCTGGCCCGATAACCCATAACTGCCCTCCCTTGAAGGTCTGGGTCACCCCCCCCAACTGTCCTCCCCTGCAGGCCTAGGACCCCCCTCCCCATAACTGTCCTCCCCTGCAGGCCTAGGACCCCCCTCCCCATAACTGTTCTCCCCTGCAGGCCTTGTCCCCCCAACTGCTCTCCCCTACAGACCTGGTTCCCCCTAACTACCCTCTCCTGCAGGCCTGGTTGCTCCCAACTGCCCTCTCTTGTAGGCCTGGTCCCTTCCAACTCTCCTCCCCTTCCGGCCATGTTGTGGTGGCCATCTTGTTCACATGGGGCAGACATATTTGACTATATGGGGGTGGCCATATTATGTGTTGGAGTAATGGTCAATTTGCAAATTATTTTTTTATTAGATAAGATTGTGGGGTTTTTTTTTTTAATATTTTGTGTTTTTGCTAATAAGGTAAGTATTGATTCTTCTGTTTGTGATACTTTTTGTTTTAGGGCAAAACCAAAATAAAACAGTAAGATTGAGGATAAAGTAACATGGAATGGACGGACATTACAATTCTCCTCTTCCCTAATACAACTGGCCTATTAGTGTCACTAATGGAGAAAGGTTGGAAGAAAACATCTGTAATTTTTTGTTGAGCTGCCAGGTATCAAGATAGTCAGTTAAGACAATTTGGACAATCCCCAAATTAGAAGTAATAATCCCAAGCTTTATGAGCCTGTGGTATGGTGCAGGTAAGGGACAAGAAAAAGAAAAGTTCCATTTCCCCATAGAATAGCAGCAGGTGCGGGTCAGTTGGATGACACAGTAGAGGCATGGAAAAGGTCTCACTGCAGAAGAGCCTTGCACAAAAGGGTACTGCTATTTTGTGGCCCTATAGAGGCTGGGAGATTGCAAGGAAGAGGCCTAGGAGTGGAAGAACACTAAGGCAAGTGGAATAAATGTCTTAAGGCCACTGAGGTCTAGGCAGGGTTGTTGAAAAGTGCCTCCGTGAAGATCTCTAGGTAAAGAGGGCTTTTGAAATGTAAACCTTGAGGTGGAAATGCATTTTATGTAATTGCATGTCTGTCCCCAGGCAGGGCAGGTGGTCTGCGCTCTTGACTGCAGCTCCCTCCAATGCCCTTGCCATGCACCCAGTATCCTGTGGGGAGGGCAACTTCCCTCATGGGGACTGCCAGAAAAAGCTTTTGTAAAAACCTGAGGTCAGGTCAGAAAGATCATGCATAGGATTTTGGCCTGGAGCCAGACACATGAATGATCTGCTCACCAACTATGATGTGATGCCGTAAGAGCATAATGATGTTTCAGGTTCCAGGGGACAAGTCAGTCATAGATATGAAAGCATAATTTTTTCACCTCCTACAATCTGGCAAACTATAAATGTTCATTATACTAGCATGCAGAGGAACTTTATTCTTTTTTTTGAAGTTTTATTTTATCATTTAAAATATTACATATAGTTTCCTTTTTCCTCCATTGACCTCCTCCTGATCACCCCCACCCCTTGGCACATGCCCTTAGCACCCTAGTGTCCATGTCCATTGATTATGCTTATATGCATGCATACAAGTCCTTTGGTTGATCTCTTATTCCCACCCCAACCCTCCCCTGTATTCCCATTGAAGTATGACAGTTTGTTTGATTCTTCTTTGTCTCTGTATCTGGTTTTGTTCATCCATTTATTATGTTCATCATATTCCACAAATGAGTGAAATCATGAAATATTTATCTTTTTTCTGACTGGCTTATTTCACTTAGTATAATGCTCTCCAGGTCCATCCATGATGTCTTCAATATTAAGAGTTCTTTCTTTTTTTTTACAGCAGAGTAGTATTCCATTGTGTAAATGTACCACTTTTTTTTTTTTTTATCCACTCATTTGCTGATGGGCACTTAGGCTATTTCCAAATATTAGCTAATGTAAATTGTGCTGCTATGAACATAGGGATGCATATGTCCTTTCTGGTTGATGTTTCTGGTTTCTTGAGATATATTCCTAGAAGTGGGATCACTGGGTCAAATAGGAGTTCTGTTTTTATGTTTCTGAGGAAACTCCATACTGTTTTCCACAGAGACTGCACAGTCTGCATTCCTATTAGCAGTGCACAAGGGGAACTTTATTCTTATAAAGGATCCAAGAAAGATGGTGTTGGCATTCCAGATTATAGAAAGCCCCCAAACATCAGCTGAAAATTTAAGTGAGTTACTGAGAACACTTTAAAATAAATTTTAAAAAAAGTTCGTATAGTTCATGCTGACTCCATAACAACACATGGCTGCTTTAAATACTGTAGAACCCAAAAACATGGCTTGGGGAAATAGCTCTCTGTATGAATTGAAGGAGCTGTTTTCACTGATGGCAACAACACTCAATACCACAAGACACTTAGATACATTCCTCAACTGATAATTGGCTGATATGGACAGTACCCTTCTCACTTTATACTGCCTAGGCTGTAAATATGCAGTTGTATTAAAGCTGGTTGATATTGGAAAGTCACCAAAATTGCTTTCTTTTAGATCTTTTCCAGTTTAATTATAAAATATTGGGCTATAGGGCATCAACTTTGACAAATTTATCGTTCTGACTTTGGTGTGGCAGAGATAGTGGCATCTGCTCTCAAACACTCTACTGGAACCATAAATCCTGGGGTGCTTGATAAACCAAGATCAAAAAATGGGGGTGAATAGGTTGAGAAATTTTACTATGAATATTTATAGATGGGCAGAAGCTTCATATTCTTGCCTCAAGGCTTCCCATATAACCATGTGTGGCGAGATAAGCCCAGATGCCAAAGATGTGTAAAACTGTAGACATGCTGGAATTTCTGCTGGTTAAGATGGGGGACTTGGAAAATGTTTAAGTTAGTGTCATTTATAGGGTATGCTGAGATAGTAAGTAGACAATTCCAAAATCTTAGTGAATTAATACAATTAATGTTTATTTTCAGTTTATGCTAAGTTGGTTGAGGCAGTATGCAACTTTCAGGGCAACTGTTTTCTTTCAGCAACTCGGCAATCCAGGCTAGTGAAGTCCCCACCACTCTCTGGGTGCTCTATCTGAAACACCCATTCTGCAGTCTATGTGGAAGAGACAGACAGGGATGAAATGTCTCCCTCTAGTAATTAAAGGTATTGGCCCTGAAATGACACATTATTTTCATTCACAGAGCCTTTGGCAATTCTAGTCACATGACACCATGTGAAGACAATGAGAAGCCCAAAGTGAGCTGTGGAAGTCTCTAATGCAGAGGATCAAGCTGTGAGATACTGTAAATGCAACCTAATTTACATTCAGAGTGGTAGTGCTTAGACATATTAACTGTAGGTATGTCCTTCATATTAGAAAGATTGGAGGGTGGCAGGGGTAGGAATGATTCACTACATTCATCTTCATTCTCCACCAAATAGTTATTTTTTTCTCCTGTTCACACACATTAATATTTCTTACAGTTTAAAATAATTCCACTATGATATCCACTACCCTAAGAGTCATTATAAAAAAGAAAGAAACATATATTTATGACTATAGCTAACTAAGTTCTGGTGGCACCTTTGACAAAAATCAGAATTAGATTGTGGATGTTAACTCCCTTCCCCAAATAATATAAGTTTTTTTTTGTGAAGTTTATAATTTGTTTAAATCTTGATAACTATATCTTTAACATGCCAGTGATAATTTTATTATGATGAAAATTTCAACTATTATTCAAAATTTTTTATTGATTTTGACTAATAAAATGAAAGAATATGAACTGAAAAGCAACGACCAATGATATATGGTCAGCTTAATAACACCTTTGTCAAGACTTTTAAAGAAGGTATACTGAGCCCAGGTGGTGTGGCTCAGTTATTGAGTGTCAACCTATTTAGCACAAGGTCACGGTTCATTTCTAGGTTAGGGTACATGACAGGGTTGCAGGCTCAATCCTCAGTGTGGGGTGTGCAGGAGGCAGCCGATCAATCTCTCTAATCATTGATTTTGGTCTCTCCCTCTCTGAAATCAATAATAAAAAGAAGGTATATTTATTAACTTAAATAGTTCTCATCCTAATTATTTTCTGATAAATCATCAGTATGTCTTTCTTTTTTGAAGGAGAAATTTTTATGGAAGTTGTTACTGCACAGCTGTCATTTCCTGTTGCTAATAGTCAGCTCACTGTAAAACCCAATCTGTTGTTACTTGCTGCTCTTTCACTCAGCTGCCAAATGTATCATCTAATGTAATACCATGTGAAAATATATTTTTCCCGGTATCAGCACAATTCATTTTTATCTTTAATGGTTTTTATTTGCCTGCCTTTTGCCTGTCTCTAATTTCTATCCTAATGGTACAACACACTTGTTCAGTACTCCACTGGATTTTATTAATTGTGTGTTTGTAAATATTAAATGTTTCCCCATACCTTACCTCTTAATGGTAGGGAAAACTTGATGTGGGAGAGAAGTGGCAGAGCAATAGAATGATTACAAAATAGAATGAGTACAGTGCATCCAGGAAAAAGAATGGCTTGGGACATTACTGGACATTAAGACATAAATAAGCATCATTCTACCTAGTAAGAAGGGAGGCAATAACATGCTATTTCCATTCATCTGTATCTTCAATATTCCAGTCTTCCTCTGATTGTAATTATTTTCTGCATATGTAGGATATGTGTGTATTCACAATAACACAACATGCTCAAACATGCATAACATACACTAAACACCATCCATATACACTTGCATCAAACGCACTCCACCACACACAAATATGTACACACATAAAACTCACAACCACAACATACCACATATCTACCCAAATCACACACACACAACACAAACCACTACATGTACATACCATGTATCCCATTCTCACACACACCACTAACACTCTGCGTCCTAAAATCCACAAACTTACATGATCACAACAAGCATATATAAGATATCATGGTTCTTTAATATTTTTTCTTTGTTGCTCATTTGTGTTAAAAAGAAAATTTTTTTGGTTTCTAATAACACTTATTAAAATTTTTTATTTATGTTACATGTTGTTATGTAGATCTGTGTTTTAAAAATGATTTATCAGTAAATGCTTTGATGTATCTCAAAACTACAATATTTATTTATAAGATTTTGTAAAGAAAAAGTGAACTTTTTAAAGTTCTTCATTGTTCAAAGTATTACAGATAGTATTACATATGTCTCCTTTTCCCCTTATTAACCTATCCCCCACCACTGAAAAATTTAACTCTTTTTCAATAATTTTTATCTCTCCTTAAGACACCAATTAATTATTTGTAATATTGTTAAAAATGTTATAATAAAGTAATGAAATCATTGAATTGATTCTTAACCTCATGAATGATTTTTAACATCAGACACATTAGTATTAAGAGTTATTGGAAAAGATAACAAACAATCCAATTAAATATGGGAAAAATTTGAATAGACACTTCCCCAAAGAGAACATAGAGATGTCCAATAGACATATGAAAATATACTCAACATCACTGATCATCAGAGAGATGCAAATGAAAGACACAATGAGATATCACCTCACATCTGTCAGAATGGCTATCATCAATAAACAACCAGTGTTGGCAAAGACGTGGAGAAAAGGGAACCCTTGTGCACTGTTGGTGAGAATGCAGATTGGAGCAGCCACTGTGGAAAGCTGTATGGACTTACCTCAAAAAATTAAAAATGGAACTGCCTTATGACCCAGCAACTCCTCTTCTGGGGATTTATTCAAATAAACCTGAAACATTAATTTGAAAAAATATATGTACTTCTATGTTCATTGCAGCATTATTCACAATGACTAAAATTTGGAAGCAGCCCAAGTGTCCATCATGATTGTATAATAAAGCTGTGGTACACTTACACAATGGCATACTACTCTGCCATAAAAAGGAATAAACATTTACCCTTTGCTACAGCCTGGATGGGCCTGGAGAATATTATGCTACATGAAATATGCCAGTCAGAGAAAGACAAATACATTATTATTTCACTCATATGTGGAATTTAATGAACAAACCAAATTTCCAAGAAAAAATAGAGACAGAATCATAGATAGAGAGCAGGCAGACAGTTCTGGTTATGGGAGGGAGGTGTTGGGGGATAGGTGGAAGGATTGAGCAAAAAAGAAAAAAAAGTAGAGAGAACTAATGGACATGAAGAACAGTGTGGTGATTGTGTGTGTGTGGGGGGGGGAGGTAAGGAGTGGGGAGAGGTGAAAGAGGGGATAAGTGGTGATGAAAAATAAATAAAGTAAAAAAAGAGTTATTGAAAAAATAAAGTACAGTCTTAAGAGGTCTGTATTAGGGAGTGTTCTGTTAGCTGAAAAGTAAATCTATAAAACAAGAGTACTGGAGAGATTTCTAAATACTAAAATAGGTGGGGGGAAAAACTTAAAGGAAAAAGCAGACTAGCACCAAATAAAACCAATTTAAGCCTCTTTTTGTATTTAAAAATCTTTATTGTTTAAAGTATTACATATGTTCCCTTTACCCCACATACCTCTCTCCACCCACAGGCCTTCACCTATGTCCATAGGTTAGGCATATGCGCATGTGAGTTCACTGGTTAATCTCTTCTCCCACCACTATCACCCTCCCCTGCCTTCCTGCTGAGGTTTGACAGTCTGTCTGATGTTTCTATGTCTCTGGGTCTATTTTGTCCACCAGACTATGTTGTTCATTAGATTCCACACATGAGTGAGCTCATATGATATAACCAAGGATGTATGAATTCTAGGAACCATTAGGGAAAGCCTGGGCTTTGAGCAAGCACATGGGATGGAAACCCTTGCTGTTTTACATGCTTATCTATACTAATAAAAGGGAAATATGCTAACTAGACTGGGTTGACCTGACATCTTCTGGATGTCTGACTTCCTTCTGTACAAAGCCACTGTGGTGGGGGCCAAGGCAGAAGTGGTTAAGGGGCAATCAGGCCAGCAAGGGAGAAGTTAGGGGGTGGCCAGGCCAGCAAGAGGACAGTTAAGGGGCAACCAGGCCAGCAGGGGGAGGCAGTTAGGGGGCAACCAGGCTGGCTGGGGGGCAGTTAGGGAGTGACCAGGTCCACAGGCAGAGGCAGTTAGGCGTGATCAGGCAGGCAGGCAGGTGAGTGGTTAGAAGCCAGTGTTCCCAGACTGTGAGAGGAATGTCTGGAAGTTGGACATCCCTTGAGAGGTTCCAGATTGGAGAGGCTGCAGGCCTGGCTGATGGAGCGTCCCATGCACAAATTTCGTGCATCAGGCCTCTAGTATTAAAATAAAGATCCAATTCCAGAGGAGAAGGGCATATGGGTACTTTGTCAGTCCTCTTGTGAGAGACAGCTATACAATTCACTCAATCCTTGGCATATATCAATAGTTAGAATTTTCCAAGCCTCCTTTGCAGTTAAACATGGCTATGTGGATTTCTCTCCAATGAAGGATGATTTGTAGTGATCTAAGCCAATTTCTAGTAATTAAATTGAATACATAGCTCCTCTATCGCTTTACCTTTTCATCAGGTGCATGCAAATAATTGTGTTCTTAGGGGAGTACATAGCCCAAAAATATGAGGAGTTTTAGTTCCCAAATCACCACAGGAATGAAAGCTGTGCCTCTTTCTTGACTATTCAACTGAGTCTGTGGGCAAGAAATGAGTTCCTATTAGATGAATCTAATCAAGTATTGGGGTGTATTATATTTCTGAGTCTAATCTCTCCTAGCTACTATCTGCCTTTCCATTTGGGAAGTTAAGGAAGGAAAATATTTACAAGAGTACAGGTATCTGTTATATAGAAGGTTACTATGGCTTTGCAGTTTTGACACATTTCCAGAAGCCCCATGTATTCATCTTTATTAATCTGTATATCTATTAATCCAAAAATCTATGTATATAAACGCCTAAGTGACCCTTACAAATGGATGGCCAAACGACCAGTCAACCAGCTGGTTGCTATGATGCTCATTGACCACCAGGAGACAGATGCTCAATGCAGATGCTTTCCACAGGCATCTCCCATGGCTGGCCAACTTCCTACGCCCCCCTCCCCTCTGCCAGCCAGCTGGCCCAATTGGCTCTGATAGGCCCCAATCACCAGCCAGGCCTAGGGACCCCTCCCATGCACACATTTGTGCACTGGGCCTCTAGTAAATAAATAAAATGAGCCTCATACTTTCTGGAGGGTGAAGATAAAACTTCCACAGACAATGATCATCATACAATCAAACTCAATAGATAGAAAGGTAATTAAACAGGTTAATACAATATATTGAGATGAGGACTATAAAATAAAGTAAACCATAGGGAGAGATAAGTTGGGTATAAGGGAAAGGTAATATGAAAGATGAATCTGAAGGTCTTGGGTGGAAAGGTCAATTCAGACAGTGAGTGGTGCGCCTATGAAGGTCAAAAAAGAAAAAGAAAAAGAAAAAAAAAAGTATTTTCCAGAAACTGAAAGTAATTAAAGAACATAAAGAATAGTATGTGCTGTGGTCATAGAGTAATACATTAGGGTTATTATGTGAGCCAGGGATTGCATAACATGACTCAGAGATAGTACTTTTATCTCAAAGACTGTGGGAAACATTGGAGAATTTTAAGCAGAGAAGTGATGTGGTTGCATTTTCTGTATAAGAAAGATCACTGGTGACCATAACAAAGGAAGATTAGAGGAGGAGGGAGAAGATTGATGACAGGGAATGACAATTAGGAGGTTGGTGCATTAATCCAGATAAGAAATAATGAGGCCAGAGTGATGCGATAGCAGTGATTTGGGGAGAGAAGCACAGTTTGGAAAGATGTTGAAGTTCTACCTGTAATTGGATATATTAAATTCGAACACCAGCAGCTTACTTTTTACTTGTTAGCTTATTTACCTGCCATCAAAATCTTTCCTGAGTCATTTCTGGTGGGAAAACATATATAAGATGTAATATCATTTAATCATTAAGCCAACTTTTTGCTGGTTTTAAACACTAGATGATAAAAGTATCGGGTTTGTTACTTTACTATGTTAGTGACCTAAAAGAAAGTTGCAGCTGCTATTTTTAAGTTATCATTTATTCCCTTAAAATAAAAAAATAAAGGAAGTAAAATTTCAGAGAATTGAAGTAAAGAATTATCATAAAAGCAGTAAGACAAATTCATCTTGGAAAGACAGAAGTACCTCACTGAAATAGACTGAAACCAGACTATTTTGTTCTGTGTACCTCTTATAACAAAGAATTGTGTTTTGATTTTAAAAACAGTGGTGTGAGGCTGCTAAATACAAATTTACATCTAAACAGTCAATCCATTCTCAATGTAACAGTTTGAGATATTTAATCTGTGGTTATACCCAGGGGTAGTTTAAAGAGGATTAGTTCTATTTTTTGCTTAGTCTTTACGATTGTTCATCCTTGTCATTACAAATAAACATAAAATCTAAGTACATTTGGTGTTTTTCCCTGCAAATCCCAGCTTAAAGTTAAGTTCTATATATTCAACCAGTCTGCCAGAGATTGCTCCTTATAGCATAGCCAAATTTATTCAGCTAGTTATGCTTATGGCCCAAACCCCTCCCTTGTGAAGTTCAATAAGATAATGATAGCCATGAGACTCCTGAGGCCACAGCCAGTTTGTCTCTCCTGCTGGTTACCTTTTTCAGTGTCTACCTAATGTAACAAAAGTAAATACCCTCTAATTTGTACGATGGCAATGGTTTATGCCTACTCCTTTCTGCCCCTGTTAATACAGGAGAGAACACTGGAGTGGGAAAGAGCACCTGCAGAGAACAAAGTGGTGATTACCTGACCTCTCCGTGTGTTCCTCCACACTGCATTCCTCGCGCACCGAGAAGTAAAGGCCTGTACAAGGACACTCAGCAAAGCAGAGCCTACAGAACGAGTGCCTTCTGCGACACAAAGTCTAGGCTCCAGATGCAGCACTGGCTACACTTCAGGAAAAATGTGGAACAAAAAGAGCATTTAAATAACTATGGTTCTCATCAACTTAGCAAGTGATGACTCTAATTAAATCTTATTAGTGCTAAGTGCTAAATAGGGTGTTCAGTTTCTTAAAAAAATACCTTCAATTATAAAACAGAAAAGGGTAAAGACTAAATATAGTAAAAATTATGATTAATAAGAAATTTATAATTCTTAGTAAAACAAAGTCTATGTTATATGTTACATGTTATATGTTACATGTTACATGTTATACATTATATGTTATATGTTATGTGTTAAACCCAAGGACAGACACAATTCAACATCTCACTGAATGAAAAACCTTTTAGTTCTACCAAGAAGACTGGATTAGTTTCCTATTGCTGCAGTAACAAATTACCACAAATTAGTGAATTAATGCAAATGTATTACCAAGATTACTGGAGGTCAGAAGTGCAAAATTGGTCTCCCTAGGCTAAAAGTAAACTCAGCAGAGTTGTGTTCCTTGTGGAGGTTCTATAGGAAAATTGGTTTCCACATCTTTTCCAGCTTCAAGATGCTGCCTACTTTACTTGGTTCAAGGGCCCCTATCTTATCAGTCCAAATGGCATCACTTCAACCTTTTATTCTACCAGTGTAGAATTCTCCTGCCTCTTTTCCTTATAAGGACCTTTGGGATTAGAGTTGGCCACCTAGGTAATCCAGGATAAATTCCTCTTCAAGACCCTTAATTTAATCATATATGAATAGTCATGTAAAATAACCTTCATAGATTTTAGATATAAAGAACTGGGCATTTTTGGCAGGCCCTTATTCAGCCTATCATATAAACTATGCCAAGTGCCTAGCTAAATACTAGCCAGTAAGAAATGGGCATTTTGGTGTTATTGCTGCCCTTAGCTAAAAAGAAGTTTACTGTTATAACCTCAGAACTCATTTTCTACAATTATTAATATTAAACTTACAGCCAAAACCGGTTTGGCTCAATGGTGGAGCGTCGGTCTGCGGATTGAGGGGTCCCAGGTTCGATTCCGGTCAAGGGCATGTACCTTGGTTGCGGGCACATCCCCGGTGGGGGGTGTGCAGGAGGCAGCTGGTCGATGTTTCTCTCTCATCGACGTTTCTGGCTCTCTATCTCTCTCCCTTCCTCTCTGTAAAAAATCAATACAATATAAAAAAATATATATTAAACTTACATACATGTCATAGGATACTCCAGAACTTTTTTCTGGTTTGGCTTCATACTTGTATAAAATTCAGTGATACAAAAAAGGAGAGAATGTGACTTTATTCTAACAAATTCTCAAGACTCTTTTTTTACTTTCTCTTTTTGTAAATGATTATCCAATTATAATTTTATGTTACAAGTATCACAAGGTTCTATATCATCCCACATTCAGTATACAATAAAGTAGAAAGTTTGGGGAAAGTACTGTATTTTAAAAATTATTAAATAAAATTATACAAAGAAGGAAATTATTTTGTGTAGAATGTGGACATGTTCCAATATTCCTGCTCTAGTGCTTCTGCAAACTTGGAACCTGAATTCCATGGTAGCAGCAGCCAATCCAGGTAGACATTAACCTCTGGGCACCTTTTAACATGACCTTTCTCAGCAGTGCTTTTTCTTATTTTCTTACATTGATGAGATGATTTTTCTGTATTTAAATAAAACATTAAAATATAATATCTGAAATATTTTCTTGACTGTGCCAGTTGAACAAAACTGTGTGAGTTTAGCCAAATTAATTTGATATGAGATTAAATAATTACAATAATCAAGTCAGTAAAAGCAATCAATTTATTGGGTTCATCCAGAACAGTGTTTCCCAAACTTTTGACATATGTGTACCCCTTCTATAATTTTGTAATGCTGAATACCCCTCGTATTCATGAGAACATAGAATTAGACGCAGCTAAGCACGGTGCAGTGCATATCCCCACCGAACTCTTCCTGTACCTGTGCGGGTACGTGTACCACACTTTGGGAAACACTAATTTAGAAATATAACATTCTGAAAATAAAATTAATATGAAAGGTTAAAAGACTATATTAAAGAAATCAGTTTTCTATGAATTAGTATAATTATTTTTTTAAAATATAACTTATTGATTTTTTACACAGAGGAAGAGAGAAGGATAGAGAGTTAGAAACATTGATGAGAGAGAATCATTGATCAGCTGCCTCCTGCACACCCCCTACTGGGGATGTGACCTCAACCAAGGTACATGCCCTTGACTGGAATCGAACCTGGGACCTTTCAGTCCGCAGGCCCACGCTCTATTCACTGAGCCAAACCGGTTTCAGCTGAATTAGTATAATTATTAATAAATATTGTATTTTTTCTGACTATCCATTTTACCTTTAATTTTGACAATGATTTCTCAAAAATGACAGATTTCTTTATATGACATAATTGAATTTGCACATATTGAGCATTTTTGTTAGAAAATAACTGGAAAAGTATGCAAGTGATTTAGTGTTACCAAATTCATATAGCAAAAAGAAGAAAACAAAAAAATCTATACATATAAAAGCCAAGCCACCAGAACGACAAAACAACCTGAACAACCTGAATGACTGGAATGACCGGTTGCCATGAAGTGCACTGCGGCGGCCAACTGGCCCTATTGGGGCCCCAATCAGTACCCCCAACTTCCCACAGCCCCTCTCCCCGATCCGCTCAATCCCCAATCAGCCCCCCCTCCCTGACCCCAATTGTGTGGGGGACCTACTAGGCAACCACTCATGGCCCCTCCCCCTAGCTGGCCCAGCCCAATTGGCCCCAATGAGGCAGGCCAGCTGGACCCCACCCATGCACACATTGGTGCACAAGGCCTCTAATAATAAAAATAATGATAATGTTAATTGAGTAATGCTAACAGGCTATTACATGTAAATATGGGAACACTTCTTTCTAGAAGGTCTATTGAAAAAAATCAATGAAATACATATATCATTAAAACTGTACTAATAAAAAAGTTATCATAGTGCAAAAATAAGTCAAGTGTACTGTTTTATTCTTTTAAACATTTAGTTTACTACTAGAAGCCTGGCACATGAATTCATGCACAGGTGGGGTTTGGCTGGCCTGATGCAATGGGAGCCTATCAAGGCCTGGCTAGCTAGGGGGAGGGGCTATGGATGGTTGGGCAGCCAGCTCCACCTCTGATCTGGGTTAGGGGGGCTGATCAGGGTCTGGGCCTGCTGGAGGGAGGGGCCACAAGAGGTAGGGAGGCCCATCGGGGCCCTGATCTGGCCACTTGGCTGCTGCAGTGTGTATCATAGCAACTCCTTGTTGTGGTCATTCTGGTCATTCTGTCAGTCTGGTCCTTTGGCTTTTATATATAGAGATAGTGTTTGAGCAGATGATATCCCCTTGGATATCATCACATCTTAATTTAAAATAATGTAGACTCTTTAATACTTGTAAACTGCTTTTGATGATGGAGATGACTGCTTCTCCCCCTATGGACAATCTACACTAATAAAAGAGAAACATGCAAATTGACCATCACTCCATTATATCCACCAACCAATCAGGAGGAAATATGCAAATCAGAAGGACAGATGGCAGCTGCCCAGCTGCTTCAGACACAGAGTGGTTGGGTGGGGCAGGACTCCTCCTTATGAGAGGGAGGGCAGGGGTGAAGGGATCTACAAGAGTGGCACTCTGGCTGCAGCGAAGATAAGACTGCAGACTTCAGAGTCTGCAGCAACCAAGAAGGCAGACTCTGGCCCAATTCTGCAGCAAAAGCAGCAGACTCTGGCTGGAGCAAAGGTCTGGGTCCTGGGTGGTGAAGGAAAACCAGTGCTGGAAGCCAAGGGGAGGAAAGCCTATTGCATGAATCTCTTCATGCAATGGGCCTCTAGTATAAAAATAAATATTTTCAATGATTTTTGTTGTCTCACTTAGAGTGACCATCACAGAATTGACCTTGTTACTAAACTATACCAAGAGGAATTATTTAAGAGCTTTCACTCAAACTAAGATCATTGTTTTTGATACACATTTTCCAAAATTTAATTGACTTAACATCAGCAATTTTATAGAGTTAGTCAACTCATATGAGTCTCTAGTGAGTTAATATGGTAATTTTTAAGTTAAATTTATTAAGGATATATTAGATGTTTAATAGAAATATAATTGATGGGATTTTTATTACTATGTAGACATCTAATTTACCTGCTCTAAAATATATTTGATTTAGACTTGGCTTCATATGGTATATTTTGCTGGCAAGGAACGATCCTTCTGTAACCAGATTTCTTTTATCAAGTGCTTTAGAAAAATACTCCTACAAAATTAAATGTTGGTTTTATGTCCTTCTTTCTATTGAAAAATAATAAACACTATACTCACCTTTTTAGTAAAGGCATATGCTTAGAGATATTTTCTGCTGTGTTAATTATTATTTATGAAATCAGACCACATTCAATGTTCACCTGTTGTCAAACTACTATTCTCTAAGCCTTTGTGTACCAGCACATTGGCTTCACCTAAACAAATTATATGTTTACTATTTAAGTTATGTATACTAAAATATCACTTTATGTTAGTCAATGTGCTAGCATTTTACCTGCCTTATCACTGCACTCAATAGCCGCTATCACACAGCTATCAATGCTGTGATTCAAATGCAAATCTCACTGGCAACATCTGGGGCTCTTAATTTGTGTGTTATATATTTTCTTGTTAACTAATCTGTGCAGTGATGGCTTATAAATAAATAATCACATGAGAGCATTTCATTTCTTTTTTGTATGTGGAGCAGTTTCTTTCAAATTATAAAATATTTATTCATGTAAAACTGGACCAAGTACTTAAAACTGTTGACATTTCAAAGAATAATCTCAAGGGTATAAGCATTGTGTTGACATTGCTCAGATGTATTGCATAGATGGCATTCAGTCCATACCAATATGCTGAGTCAGGATATCAAGACTTTTTTTTTTTTTAATTCAAAGAATAGTTTCATGAAATTGCTGGCTACAGATCAAGTGAAACATAATTAGTAATATAGGACTGAATGAACTTTGGGGGAGATTTTAATGTAATTTTAAAAATATTTTAATGTGGTTTTAATTTTTCAGATTTGTAAGAAAGCCCTTTCTGATTTTATTTTTTATTTTTTCTGATTCTATTCTTTACTATAAATTCTTAGATTAGATGTCTATGACAACTTAGATTCTGCTTTTATAAACTATAATGACACATTTAAAATTATATCTGATTCTCCAAACTTTAAAATGTTAAGTCTTCTTTTTACATTTTATGCAATATAGTTATGCATATAGGTTCAGTAAGAATCTTTCTTTCATCAGAAAATAATGCTGTTTTATTCAAGTATAAGTCACTTTTAAGTAGAACATAGTTGGCTTTATTTATAGAGGCTAAAGGAAAGAAATTTACCTATATCTGGTGAAATGTGCTGAAGAGAATCTCTTGGACTTAGTTTCCAAACCACATGGTATCAAATCATAGAGGCTTTTAACTGTCCATTTTGGGGTGATTTATAAAAACTTTCCTGACAGAGGTTTTGTCATCTTAGTATGTTTAATACTGTATGACTCTAGATGTTACAAAGGAACTTAAGGAGGCCTATATAGTAAAAGGACACTTTCCAGACCTATATAACTAATCAGGCAAAATGTAATGTGACCAGTCTTATTTTGTAATCAAAAGTTATATTTCTTTAGAATTTTATAACAAGCTGCAGATAGTGAATTGTGAGACTTTGAACTGTGTGAAATAAGACTAGTAAATTGTTATACACTCCAGACCACCCTTTCATTATCCCTGCACTTCATTGTCTTGAGCTATTTTATAACTCTACAATTGTAGCAAGCTAATAGTAATCCAAATTATCCTTGATTATTAATTTTTTTTAATTTCAAGGATTAAAAGAAATGCTATGAAAAGCCAGAGTAGCAAATACAAAACAAGAAAGCATGTGCCCTCATCATAAAAGTCATAATAAAAAGAGTGTATCATAATAAAAATAATCTTCATAATAACTCTCTGACACTGTTATCTCTGGGAACTGCTGTTATTCAAAGGTGGGACATGTTTCCTAAAGTTAGTTTGTAAATAGCAGTGCTAGGAATAGGCCCTTGCCCATTTTCACAGTCTGTATTGTAATTAGTGCCTCTGCATGCAGTGGTTCTCAACCTTTCTACTTTTAACACAGTTCCCCATGTGGTGGTGACCCCCAATCATAAAATTATTTTTGTTGCTACTTCATAACTAATTTTGCTACTGTTATGAATCATAATGTAAATATCTGTGTTTTCCAATGGTCTTAGGCTCTACCTCAACCTGTGGATCATGATATTTACATCATGATTCATACATTATGATCTTTATATAAGTAGTTAAAAAATTATAGGTGTAAATGTATAATATGTCTTTATTCTTAAATTTAAGTAGTCACTAATATATTAAAATAAGATGTTCCTGCAAATAAATTAAGTTTTAAAGTACTTACCTCTCTGTCTTCAGAAATCTAGTAGTTTAAACTACTTGGCAATAAGGGAAAAACATCATCTCAGTTCAATTTCTATTGACTTCCCTTAACTCTTTAAGCCTATTTCTATACTCTGACAAAGATATTTTTCTTTTTCTTTTTATTCAGAGCCCTATCAAGATTGATTTAACTTACTAAATGTGTTTTCCCTTGTAAGATGTCTTTACTTTGTTTAGACACATATATGTTTTATTGTATTTTATGAAAATTTAAAATACATTAATTCTAAGTACCCCATAGAAAAAGTAAATATTTTTAGTTTTTATTCAAATGCCAATTGCCATTATTGATAAATAGGAAGTTTGTTTAGCCTTCTCTGTGTACATGCATGTACACACACATGTACATATGTACATACTAGAGGCCAGGTGCATGAAATTTCTACATGGGGGAGGGATGTCCCTCAGCCCAGCCTGCACCCTCTCCAATCTGGGATCCTGATAGGATTGGGCCTAAACGGGCAGTTGGACATCCCTCTCACAATCCAGGACTGCTGGCTCCTAACCACTCATCTGCCTGCCTGATTGATGCCTAACTGCTCCCCTACCAGCCTGGTCCCTCCCAACTGCCCTCTCCTGCCTGTCTTTCTGATTGCCTGTAACGGCTTCTGCCTGCCAGCCTGATCATCCCCTAACCACTTCTCTGTCAGCATGATTGATGCCTAACTGCTCCCCTGCCAGTCTGTTTGCCCCCAACTGCCCTCCTTTGCAGGCCTGGTCCCTCCCAAATGTCCTCCCCTGCTGGCCATCTTGTGGTGGCCATCTTGTGTCCACATGGGAAAGGATCTTTGACCACATGAGGGCAGCCATCATGTGTGTTGGAGAGATGGTCAATCTGCATATTACTCTTTTATTAGATAGTATAGAGCACATGTGTCAAACACAAGGCCCGCGGGCCAAATCCAGCCCGCCAGGCCTTGCAATGTGGCCCGCACCGCGCTGTCATCACTGCACTCTGCTGTCAGTTTATGACATTGTCAGTTTATGACTGTTCAGTAAACCATTCGGCCCGCGATTTAGGCTGGATTTTAGATTTTGGCCCCTTCTCTGATTGAGTTCGACACCCCTAGTATAGAGGCCTAGTGCACAGGTGGGGGCCAGCTGGTTTACCTGAAATGGTGTAACAGATCAGGGTAGGGTTCCTTTGGGGTGTGGGGTGGCCTGGTCAAGGGGCCTGTGGTGGTTTGAAGGTTGGCTGCAACCCAAGAGGAGGCCTTGGTAATTGGTGTTTACTTTTTTCTACAATTGATACTTTGTAACCTGGAGCGAAGCCAAGCCTCCTGCTTGCTCCATGTCAGCAGCCATTTCTGTTGGGATTGATTTACCGTCTACAATTGAAGGAGGAAGCTTGTGCTGGTCAGGGTATGTGGAAAGATTGGCTTCCTCCATTGCTGGGGAAGCCCAAGCCTCCCTTCTGCTCTCTCAGTGGCCACAACCATCTTGGTTGGGGTTAATTTGCATACTCACTCCTGATTGGCTCGTGGGCATGGCTGGTGGGTGATGGTTAATTTACATATTACTCTTTTATTAGATAGGATGTGTATAATATAAAAGATCAAGCATGTATAGATGTATGTGTATATATAGTACTAGTATAGACATATATATGAATATATTTATAGATAAATATTGAGATATAGAAAGATATAGATTTCTTGAGCAGTAGATATGGATACAGCTAGATATAGTAGATACATTCAAAGCTATAGATATAGCTAGAGATAGATATAGACATAGATATAGATACAGATAGAGAGTGATTTAGATATGTAGGGTGTCCCAAAAATGTGTATACACACTTTGAATAATTATAAATACAGTTTTATTGAAATGCATTTCATTTTCAAAATTGAGCTAGTAGCTGTTAAAATATGTATTCAGTTTTTTGGACATCCTATATAAATATAGATATGGCTACAGATAGATTTAATTATATATAGAGAGAAATACAGAGAGAGCTAGAGATATAATAGAGATAGAAATCCTGTTGGCTGCTCCTATATTTTGCCCCTATAAATATCTGCTCCTCTTAGCCATCACAAAAGATCACCTTGCTTCCTTTTATGTATCTTGCTGCCATTCAACATTGCTAGTTATTAAGATAATTATATCCTGATATTTGTGAAATTTGTGCACTCTGGGGGGGTCCCTCAGCCTTGCCTTCACCTCTCCCAGTTCAGGAGCCCTTAAGGGATGTATAACTGCTGTGGAGGAAGGAGAAGCTCCTACCAGCATGTACTTGCCAGCCATGAACCCGGCTTCTGCTGAGCCATGCTCCCCCTGTGGGAGTGCATTGACTACCAGGGGGTAGCTCCTTCATTGAGCGTCTGCCCCTGGTAGTGTGCATCATAGCTTCTGGTCATTCTGCCTTTGGGATGAAACTGGCTCTCCGACATCCCCCAAGAGGTCCTGGATTGTGAGATGGTGCAGGCCAGGCCAAGGGACCCCACACCACTGGTGCACAATTGGGGCTGGGAGGGCCTTGGAAAGTTGGCCTGCTGGGGAGGGACTGTGAAAGGGCTCCAGGCCATGTCAGGTCCATTTGGCTCAGTCCTATCAGACAGACCTCAGCAGCAAGATAACCTACTGGTCGAAGCATCTGACCCCTGGTGGTCAGTGCATAGCAATCAGTCCACTGTCTGCCCTCTAGTGGTCAGTGCACATCATAGTAAGCAGTTGAGCAGCCTTAGCATATCATTAGCACATTTGCTTTGATTGGTTGAATGGCTGACTAGATGACTGGACACTTAGCATATTAAGCTTTTATTATATAGGACTAATGGCCCAGTGCATGAAACTCATGCACGGGTGTTTTTTTTTGTGTGTGTGTGTATGTGTGTGTGTGTGTGTATGTGTGTGTGTGTGTGTATTCCTCAGTCTGGCCTGCATCCTCTCCAATCTGGGACCCCTCAAAGGATGTCCTACTGCCGATTTATAGAATTCAGGCCTAAACTGGCAGTCAGACATTGCTCTCACAATCCGGAACTGTTGGCTCCAGCCTCTTACCTGCCTGCCTGCCTGATTGCCCCTAACCACTCTGCCTGCCAGCCTGTTCACCCCCAACTGCCCCTGCTGGTGTGATCACCCCCCACCTCCTGTCTCTACTGGCATGCTCACTACCAACTACCCCCTGCTGGCCTGCTCACTCCAAACCCTGCACTGTCCTGATCACCTCCAACTGACCCCCACTGATGGTCTGCTCACCCCCAATTGGACCCCTGCTTGTCTGCTTACCCCCAACAGCCCTTGCCAACCCATCCTGACCTGATCACCCCCCAGAAACCTAAGGTCCCAGGCCCTCCTTTTTTTCTTTTCAGCACCTCCTCGAGTGGAGGCCAGGGCCAGCTGGAAGCCAGTATCTAGGATTTATTTTTCTTCTATAATTAAAACTTTGTAGCATTGAGGGGAGTCCAGGGTCGACTGGAAGCTATGGCTTTTTCCATTGCCAGGGCAACTCAAGCCTAATGCTTGCTCCAGCTCTGTGGCTGGCAGTCATCTTGGTTGGGTTAATTTGCATACTTGCTCCTGATTGGCTGGTGGACATGGCTTGGAATAGCAGAGTGATGGTTAATTTTCATGTTTCTCTTTTATTAGTGTAGACTGGTTCTAACAGTTAAGTGCTTCCACTAAGCACTGCACTTCTGGAATCACATTAACAATAGGCAGCATTTCCTACCATCACCTTGGCCTACAGAGGTTAACTAATGAGCTTCTCAGTAATGCTTGTGACTCTCATCAAGGCATTCTTTATGGTAAGTGGAATATCCTCCAGCCCCTCTATGAAACATAATCTCTGGGGAGTTTGGGGTTTTATGGAGTATACCCATTCCAGCATGCCTTCACTGATCCTTTTATATCTTCCTGTTAAGTATACACAGCATTTCTGGCATCATTAAATGTGTTATCATTTTTATAAAGCCTCTAGGATTCATCCAAGCAATGTATTGGATAACTCCTGGGTCTTTGCCAGGATTTAAGTTCTATATCACAGGAAAGAGGCCCCATACAAACACACTCAGAGTTTGGGGGGGGGGGGGAGGGGGAAACTCAACATAAGCCAATGGGGCATATGAACAAACAACCCTCATATCAACATTTTCCCCTCTCTTATTTGATCCAGGCCTCTCAAGATCCATTCTCAGTTTCTCAGGCATTATTTTCTCTTTCCCTGATGAAACTGTCAGTTAGATCCACAGCTCCTTTAGTACACAAGCCCTTTGTCCCTTTAATAGGTCCAGAAACACACTGTTTGAATTCTGCAGAGCTTTTCCCATTATGGGAATCTGAGGGATCAAGACTTTTAGTTGCATATACAGGATCCCTTTCCCAAATCACACATCTGATAACTTTCCTCTTAGGTTCCTGACTTACCTGGGTTAAATGACAAGCTTTCTTTGAAGATGTGCCACTCATTAAAGTTAATATTCAGCCCTGCCTGCTCTCCAGATGCTGAAGAGGAGTTGCTTCCAAAGCTGCCAAGGGGCCTCTTGTTCTCACATTACACAAGGAAATCTACAACTAAAATAATGTGGTATCATCTAATAACAAAATATGGGTCAACACTAAGTCACTGGGAACATTTATTATTAGCACAGACAAAGAAAAAAGGAGCTCAGACATATCGCTATTATATAGATTAGATTATTGCTCAGCAAATATTTATTGCCCCTTCCCCTCCAACCTTCATAGAAGGAAAGTGTTTTATGATAACTTTGATATTGGGTTTGGTCCATGATTTGCTATACTCAATTAAAAGTCAGCAAATGTGTCATGATCAGAGACCTCAAATCTGCTTGCCTTCAAGTGGTCTTCACTTTTACAAGAAGAACAAGCCTAAGGTAGCTGTTGGTCCAAAGAGGATAAACATGCAGGGAACTTTGACTCAACCCTCAGTTTAAAGGAAAGCCTGGCCAATATAGCCTAGATGAGATGAAGAGCAACCAGCCTGCAGACACATAAGTGAAAAATAAACATCCTCTGTCACGTCACTGAATTCTGCAACGCTTTATTATACATTATTGTGGAAATGAATGATTACTACTACTACTTAAGTGGTAGATATACATAGTCTATGACCTGGGAAGTCTATTTATATCCCTTCTAGAAAAATCACGTGCACAGGTATATAAGGAGATATGTAAAATGATTTCAAGGCAGTACTGTTTGTTCTACAGAATGTACCTCACCTGCAAGTTTAACTTTTTCTTTAAAAATGCTGTATCACCTTTCACAATATGAGCCAGCCAGCACTAGTTGAGAAGGGTTTATCATTTTCCTGATCCTGGGTAATGTAACCATAAATTTCTTTGGCTTTCAAGTATATTTATAAATTCTCTTTGAAAAAGTCTTCATGGGTACTGGAAATTGAGAACCTGAGGTAGGCTATCAGTCTTGGAACAGAAGGCAGATGTGATGTCAGCTGGTTGAAGCACAAATCTGGTGAATGAAGTCACAGAGGTACAGTTCTCTAAGGATTTCTGAAAGGGTCGCCTACCATACAGTTAGAAAACATTCCATTGTGGTCATTTCAAAGAACATTTTGATTGTGAGCTACTGCTACTAATAATGTTCAATTTACTAAAAACTTAAATCTTTTAAAGCACTCTGAGAAGGTATGCCAGCAAGCTTCAATCTCTGATACCCTGCTTTTCGCACATATTTCCCACAGTTTGGACCAACTCCAAAATGGTGACCTCTACTCCCTACAAAACATTGACTTCTTTCCTTCCTGGATGTTCCATCCAAATAGCATGCCAGCTATTTTCCTAGAGGCAGTGGGGGACCCAGAATCACTGGTTGAACACTCTGGGAACAGGATCACTTCAGTTACTAGTTTTCATCACTATTGTTCCTGACTATGAACTCACAAGAACAACAACTTATTTTTTATTTTTCATCTTGACCTTTCCAAAACTTTTCTCCGTGTGGCTAGAAATTATATTTACACTCCATTCTATACAAGCTCAAGAAAAGACATGATTATCATTAGCACTCAGAAACTGCATTTACTGCAATGCATTTGGATTTGGTAGCAATTTTGCTTTACTGGAGCAGGTAGAAATTTCAAAAGGTATAAAACAGATTTTTATTCTCCTCATTTTTTAAAAATTATGTATTAACCGCATTTTGCCCAATGTGTGTGAGGCTGTATTATTATAGTTAGATCAATCATGTTTTACATGAAGGTCATTATGAATAGACTAGAGGCCTGATGCATTAAATTTGTGCATGGGTTGGGGGTGTCCCTCAGCCCAGCCTGAGCCCTCTTGCAACCCCAGACCTCTTGTTCCTAACCACCCACCTGTGTGCTCCTTACCACTAGCCTGCTTGCTTCTTACTGCCTGACTGCTCGCTCCTTACCACTTGGCTCACTGATCCTTTGCACTTGGCTTGCTGCTCCTTTGCGCTGCCATGGAGGTGCAAAAGGTTCCCACCACCATCACTGCACTCACCAGCCATGAGTCCGGCTTCTGGTTGAGTGGTGCTCCCGCTGTGGGAGCTCACTGACCACCAGTGGGCAGCTCCTGCATTGAGCGTCTGCCCCCTGGTGGTCGGTATGCATCAAAGCGACCAGTCGTTCTGGTCATTCTGGTTGTTCTTCCGTAATGGTCACCTGACACACACAGACGCATACACACACACACACACACACACACACACACACACACACACGTCAGGAATTGTATAGTTAGTGATAGAAGTCTCTTTTTTCTTCATAGAGAACTCCTCAGGTCACACCTGATATTTTATGCTAATGAGTTGACTAAAAATGAATTTGGACACTTCTGATCATCTTAGGAGGGAGGCTGACTGCAACAGAGTAACCAACCATATGATTTAGGGTGGAGGTTCCTGATCATGTGATATCATTTTACCTCTGGGGAGCAAGGGGGCTAGATATTGAGTTCACCACATGGACAATGAACCAATCCATCATGCCTCAAGAATGAAGCCTCAAATGAAAATAATAATAATAATAATAATAATAATAATAATAACAACAACAACAACAAAAACTTTGTACACTGAAGCTCAGTGAGCTTCCTGGGTTGACAAAACCTTGAGAAGCATCATGTAATACTCAAGGTAATGCATCCTGAGACTTAGAGCTTTGCATTTGGAACATTCCTATACTGAGCTCTATGCATCTCTTCCCTTAGCTGATTTTAGTATAGTCTTTCCTGCAATAATCATGACTGTATCATTATCATTAGTGGATTTTGTGAATCTTCCTAGTGAATGCTTGAAACTGAGAGTGATTGTAGCAAACCCTCAAACTTCAGTCTTGGACAGAATTTGCAGTCAGGAGGACTGTGCCCTTCACCTCACAGTCTGGCTGACTAGGAGGGATAATAAAAGGTTATTTTCTATAAGTAGATATAATCTAAAAAGAAAACCAACAGTTTGTTTTGTAAAAACTGGCAGAGGAGGACAACAGATCAATTATTTCAAAACCAAATAAATCTATATATTTTTAAATATTTAATAGTTTTATAAACATCACATTCTATGACAGTAAGATAGCTCATTTGTATACTTTGGTGTATATATGCTCCCAGAATTGTTGTTTTAAAATAATAATTCCATAAGTTATATACCCTTTAGAGGTTACTTTTTAAAGAGATTATTGAGAGGACATATGTGCAAGTTGACCTACTAAATGAACCCAGACAATCACAGGTTCCTCACCCCTACCCCTGTCCTTGGAATTTAGATTCTGCCCACAATCCCCACTCTACATGTTTCAAGGGCACAGCCTTGAGGGAGCAAGATCCTATTGAGGCTATCTGTACTGAGGACATGACTGAAGCCACCTGAAGCTATGAATACTTTAAGATTCTGGCGTTTGGGTGCATAGATCTACACTTCTTAGGCCTAAGACAAGCATAGTGTTTAAGTTTCCTTGCTTGTTAAACCTGCCACCTACCAACCTGGAAGAGTCTGTCCCTTTCTTCAGGTTCTCCTAGACCTCTGTTTGTGTGGAGGGGCAGTTTCAGATTTCACCCAAAGAGCCCCCCAAGGTTGCAAACCAACAGCACTTTATGTGTTTAGGCTAAGATAACATTGGATTAGTTCTGACTTAAAAATCTTTCTGAACAAAACCATTTCCACAAAGTTGAGTAAAGGAGAACTTTAGAGTACAAATTCCTCATCCTATATATATATAAAAAAAAAAAACACACCACTAATATGCAAATTGTCCCCTCAACCGGGAGTTTGACCAGGGAGTGGGACCGGCTGGCCAACCACCCTAGACCCCTCCCTCTAGTCAACCCTGCCCCCAAACGCTCCCCCTACACTGATTGGGGTCAGGCCAACTGGCCAAATGTCGGAGGCCCTCCCCCCAGCAGGCCTGACCCAATTTGGGTGGGCTGGCTGGACTTCACAGTGCACAAATTTGTGCACCTGGCCTCTGGTCTTTTTAAACTGGAACAGAGTCAAAACAACTATCTAGAAAGAATCAAGTTCCTTCTGTGACTGCACTAAGCTCATATAAGACTAAAGTAAGATGACTTATATACTATATTACCTGTCTAAGTGAGGTACCTTAAAAACAAAACAGCCCTAGCTGGTTTGACTCAGTGGATAGAGTGTTGGCCTGCAAACTGAAGTGTCCCAGGTTTTATTCCAGTCAAGGGTACATGCCAGGGGTTGTGGGCTCAATCCGCAGTAGGGGGTGTGCCTGCAGGAGAGGCAGCCAATCAATGGTTCTCTCTCATCATTGATGTTTCTGTCTCTCCCTCCTTCTCCCTTCCTCTATGAAATCAATAAAAATGCATTAAAAAAACCAATAACTTACATTTAGTTTGGTTATTTATTCAAGCACAATTAGTGATATAGAACAATTTTGTCCAGATATATATTAGTGAGTGTTATTTGAGCTCAGAAACTATCACATGAAAACTATATATGTAACATCTGTCTTTTTGTATTCTAAAATATATCCCAAATCAAGCTACATCCATGAAGACTAGAACATTGTAACAATAGCCAACTATCTTCTACAAATCAGTTTACCCAATTAAAAAATAAATCCTGATTTTAACAAAATATATCATGGCCCAGGAAAAATTGTCCATTTTTTTTTATCATCTTGGCTCCAGATGTAGCTATGTGATAGAGGTTTTCTTAGTGGCATCCCTGAAAGAATAAAGAAGTTACCTTGACATTTAATAGTACAGGGACATAAGCTTGCAGTAAAAAATGGAAATATATAAGTTTTCAGAGAATTGCTTTTTCAGAAAACTAATCTTGGGTTGCAAAAAACAGTAATTGTTAAACTCCTAGAGATACCAAGAGCAATAGTCCCCCTCCTACCTCCATTCCCAAATCTGCACACAAGTACTAACTGCTGGCTACACAAGTTGTACAGTTCTCAAAAAAGACATTCTTGACAATGTTCATTTAAGTTATGACCATAAAAGAAAATACTTAAAAGAACTGCTTAAACAGCTCTGGATAACCAAGTAGACTAGCCAGAGAACTTGTACTTCATTATTCATGTACTGTAACATTTGATCATTGCTATAGACCTATAATCACTGTGCGTTTCTCAGGCTTTTATCCCTAGAATGAGAATCTCATGGTTATTTTGTATATTGGCTGGGGTAGAAAAACTATGGCCCACGGGCCATATCTGATTTGCTGCCTGTTTTTATAAAGAAAATTTTATTGTCATATAACCATACACATTAGTTTTTGTCTCTGGTTACTTTCACCTTCAGTGGTAATTGAATAGTTGCACAGAGATGTTATAGCCTGAAAATCTGAAAATATATTCCATCATGTCCTTTATGAAAAAGATTTATTAACCCCTGGGCTATGTCAACATTTTATATTAAGCATGCTAAGATCAAATGAGTTGCTTCTAGACAAATGATAACTATAGCAGTCTTAAGGGAGAAGATAAAACAATACTAGAGATCCTAGACTTTAAGATGAATATAGAAAATGGATGAAACTTTGTCTGCTTTAAAGAAGGGATGACACAAGAAGAAGTCCATGGAGTGTTGGGTATACAAAGAACAGACTGTGTCAGAGGAAACACCTACCTTCCTCCCTATGGAAAGTATAAATTTACACAAATATCAAAACAGCATGTTGTTGCCCCCCTGAAATAGTTTTCTCTACTTTCTCTTTAATAATATATTTTTATATTGAATATTCTCATAAAAATTAGTCTTATGAGATTTTTTTTCAGTGATAATATTTAAATTAAAGTTATTAGGGTGACATTGGTTAATAAAATTATGTATGTTTCAAGTGTACAATTCTATAATACATCATCTGTATTCAGCAGATGATGTATTCTAGAATTGACGACCCTAAATCAAATTTTCTTCTAAAACTATATATCCAAACCTTTCTACAGTTTACCATAGCCACACACCCTTTTTCTCTGCTAACTACTATTGTCTGTGTCTATGAATTTTTGTTTATTGTTTTTCTTGTTTGTTTATTTATTGCTTTCAACTTTATATCCTACATTTGGGTAAAATCATATGGTTCTTGACTTTTTCTGTCTGACTTATTTCACTGAGCATGACATTCCAATATTCACCCATGTTGTCGCAAATGGCAGTATTTCATCTAATGGCTGAGTAGTATTCCACTGTATATATATACCGCATCTTCTTTATCCAATCTCCTATTGAAGGACACTTCAGTTGTTCCTATGTCTTGGCCGCCATGAATCATGCTGCAATGAAAATATAGATGCATATATATTTATGAATAAATGTTTTTAAATTTGGAGAGCTAGAGACCCAGAAGAGGGGCTTCTGAGTCATATGGTAACTCTATTTTATTTTTTATTTTATTTTTTTTGAGGAAAAATCCATAGTGGCTATACATTCCTACCCACCAGTGAATAAAGGTTACTTTTTCTCCACAACCTCTCCAACACTTATTATTTGTCTTGTTATAATAATTCTTCTAACATGTGTGAAGTGGTATCTCATTGTAGTTTTATCATGCTTTTTTAAATTGAGTCTATTATAGTGTTGAGGTTGTTTATTCATTGTCATTATTACGCTATGCACTATTGATGTCTTATAACCAAAAAAAAAAAAAAAATGTGCTTGTTTTTAACTCAAGAATGTAATAAAATGTGGAAATAATAAAGTTTATCTTTCTTCAAATTTAATTTTTGCAATTTGTGACTAATGTATTCTTTACTTATAGAAAATGTATGTAATTTTTGTATATTACTTTATTCCTAGCTTCATTTGACTACAAATTTATTTTCTTTCTTCTTTTAACCCAACTTTTAATTTATTCTAGATCCTTTAGGTAAAATGAAAAGTCACCTGGAATCTTTCTAAAACTAGAATATAGAAAAATATACAATGACTCAATCAAATAATAAAGCACTATTTCATATAGTCCTAAATATAACTTTTTAAAATTAATTATTTACATTGTACAGGGTGAAAAAAAGACAAATTAAGTAACATGTAAAGACAATTTAATAAAAGGTAAAGACTATAGAATTTAAAGATAAACCTAACTCTACAAATCACACTTTTTTCCTCTTTATCATGTTGTTTCGCTTTGAAATAAATATGGTAATAGAGCAATATTATTCAAAAGTCTAGATCAAATTTGGTTAAAAGTTTGAAACCCACCTGAGGGTAATTCTAAAACCTTGAGTTTAAAAAGTTTTATTTTTATTACTGAAAATGTTGAAAAGACTAGTATGTGTATTGGTGACACTAAAAATATTGGAGGGAACTAAGACTTTGGTAAAAAATTGATGAATTTGGAAAATTGCAAACCACTTCAAAAGCCTATGACATGTAATAAATTTTAATATTGCTGAAACTGCTGAAATATATGTCGTTAGACTGATAAGGATAGAGACCCAAAGCTGAAGAAGAAGTCTCATCTACTTTGGAGTATCCAGCTTTCAATCTGGGTTCCTTTTTCTTATCTTGTCTTTACATAAGCTGAAACTCATGAAAATAAAAATAAAATCTTATTTTTATAGCACTAAATAAAAACAATGTTTTTATATAAGTTTGAGACATAAACTAATCTCTTAAACCAGAATGACAAATTCTCAAAGGTCCTGTTCTGTAACTTTCAAAATTATTACTATTTATAATCGCTCAATAAAAATAGTTTATGGAGTTTTACCACCACAGCAAATGTGGCTCAATACAAAGATAGAACTTCAGTAAAATTTGAAGAACTAGGAAACCTGTCCCTTGAAGTTATATAGTCCCAGAAACCCTGGGAATTCTTTCCATCTGTGAAAGTACAAGAAAAGGAAAGCATTAGTGTTTCTTCATGAGGGGCAAAGGAGGAGGGGTGACTCAGAAATGAAGTGTTATGAGCAGGAACAAGAGTTCAACAGAGATGAAATTCATCTGGTTTTATAGCAAAGTGTCTATGAAGGTGGAGCATCATAGTTAAATGTAGTAAATCACATACTTATTCTTATTGTGACAATGTGGAATATCTGAGCTATGCCTACTCTACAATCATGTTAATCTCTATTCACAAAAAAAAAAAAAAAAAAAAAGAAAAGAAAGAAAAAAATTGCATTTTTCCATTCACTATTAAAACTTTTGCCTCATGGCACAATTTATTTTAACATTATTTCACAATTATATTGTGCTTAAGTGGTAATTCACAAATGTGAGGTCTTTAAAAAGATTATAAGCTGTTTTCCTTGCGAATGTTAGGATTCTACACAGGTTTCTTTTGGCAAGCGTCTTAAATTGAAATGATCCCTAGCTGGCTGCCACCTTCTCCACCATCAGTCTTCAAACTGTTTCATTTCAACAATCTAACTAAAATCCAGCTGGCTCAGACTTGATTATGGTAAAAATCCAAAGTGTTGCTAAGTGACTAGAGAACAGAATTTGAAATTCTGACAAAAATATTTCTGCACCCTTGATTGAGGGGAGCAGTGCACAGATGGTCAAGGAGAAGGATATTCTTGAGCCTTTCAAAGATTAATTTGTTCTCAATTCTTGCATAGAAATAATGCTCTATTAAAAAATAAATGTCATTTTTAATATCTGATTTAAAATGCCCATTGTTAACTCCTATTATAATTTAGGTTTTTAACTGATACATTCAGCTGTTCTTCCAGTTCAGAGTACTGCACGCACTTTCAATTCTACGACAAGCAGACATTCTTGTGGCAATTACTGTTCTTTTGGAAGACAAGAGCACTGAGGTCACATTGCACCAGTACTTCCTGCTCTGCACTGGTACCAATCAAATTCTGAAAATAATTTAAGGTTTTGGTCCTTAGCCGAAGGGCATAAAACCTGATAGAATCTAACAATTTCATAAACCTTATCATGTTCAACACCACATTACTCATAGCAACTATTTTCAACAAGCAGTCTGTAGTATTGATCCTAAAACTGAAATGGATAAGATTCTCAGTCAAATTACTTCTTAAAAAATCAATGAAATTGGGAAAATTAGTTTGAAGACTTCTATCAGAACATTAGAACATTTTTAAAGAACTTGGTAACAATTTAGGTTGTTCATTCCTTCATTTATTTATCAAAATAGCATTCTTCAAGCCATACCTTTGCTCATTTCTGTCTCCCATTTTCAACAAGAATTTTTTTCATTTTTAAATATTCTTTATTGTTTAAAGCATTATATATGAATCCTTTTTCCCCTATTGATATCTCTCTGCTTGTTTCCATCCCCCCTCCCCTGCACATGCCTTCACCCCGCTACTGACTTGGGTTATGTTTATATACATGCATACAAGTCCTTTGGTTGATCTCTCTCCTCCTTTCCCCATTTCTCCCTCTAACCCCTAAGGTTGAATGGTCTGTTCCCTGCTTCTATGTCTATGGATCTATTTTATTTATTTTTAATTTGTAAAATAAAAGTTTATATTATCTTTAATTTAACCATATTAGACAAAATTACAGGTGCTTTTATATTTCTTTAAGAAACTTAATCATCAGCAAGATTCTTTTTTTATTATTGATTTCTTACAGAGAGGAAGGGAGAGAGATAGAGAGTTAGAAACATCAATGAGAGAGAATCATCGATCAACTACCTCCTGCACACCTCCCACAGGAGATGTGCCCACAACCAAGGTATGTGCCCCCAATAGGAATTGAACATGGGACCCTTCAGTCTGCAGGCCGATGTTCTATCCCCTGAGCCAAACCGGTTTCAGCATCAGCAAGATTCTTATTCAGCTGTCACTATACACAGGACAGTAGTCTGAGAAATATCATCTTCCCAGGAGCATGCGCCCTAGCCCTCCATGGGAGAAGGGCCATCCATTTTCATGCTACTTATGGACATTTTTTACTTCATCAGTTTATGTTCATTGTATTCCAAAAATGAGTTGAGATAATGTGATATTTCAATCTTTCTCTGACTGGCTTATTTCCTTAGCATAATGCTCTCCAGATCCATTCATGATGTTGCAAATGGTAAGAATTCCTTCTTTTTTACAGCTGCATAGTATTCCATGGTGTAGATGTACCACAGTTTTTTAATCCACTCATCTGCTGCTGGGTTCTTAGGCTATTTCTCAATCTTACCTATTGTAATTGTGCTGCTATGGACATAAGGATGCACATGTCCTTTTTGATTGGTGCTTCTGATTTTTGGGACATAGTCCTAGGCGTGGGATTACTGGGTCAAATGGGAGTTCCATTTTTAATTTTTTGAGGAAACTCCATTCTGAATAAAAATTTTAAATGCCCTTATTCCATTCATGCAGCCTTACTGCTCCACTTCTTTGCCTCATACTTGACTAGGAAATCATAAAATCAAGAACATCCTCTACTTCTAGCCCTCTATTTTGCCCAATTATTTTTTTACAAAGAAAGTGTCCTTCAAGAGTCACATTTAAACCCATTTAAAATAGTTTAAGCAGTAAAGCTATTTATTGAAAAGATATGAACTCTATTTTTCTCTCTCTATTCTCTTCCTCCCTTTCCCCACTCTTTTCCAAGAATGAAACATGAAAACAAAAGCAAGCAGTCATAATTGCCTCTTGCAGCTACCTTTTAAGTACAAAGTCAAGCTAACCTTAGGCTGAAACAAAAACAAGAACAGCCAACAGACATAAAGAAACTTTAAGAGATGGCTACCTGGATCTCTGACTCATTAGCCTGAGGAATAGGTATCCATCCACTATTATTCCATGAAGACCTGTACTTCCGACCAAACTGATCCCATAGAGGATTTGATAAATTGTAAGCAATACCCTGAGGCGTTGCTAGGAAAAGTGCGCTGCCATGGCTCTTGGGAAGTTTTACTCTTTCTGAAACAAAGACAAAAAACGGGTAGGAAAGAATATTTCTGCTTTTATCAATGAGAATATAATCAGAGAAACAATCACATCTACTGGTAATTTTTTAAAGTCATTTCACAATGTATATAAATATCGTATTGTATGCCTGAAACTAATGTAATGTTTATATGTCAATTATACCTCAATTTAAAAAATTTATGTAGTCTGAGAATACACACACAGAAAAAGTGTCCAAGCATTGCCCTCCTCTCAGTCTCCAAAATAAACAACGCAAAATGGATCAGTGTATTTTGAATCAAATATGACTAAATCTTGGATTAGTAACAAGATAATAGTTTATATTGTCATCAATAAAGGGCAGGATCTCAAAAACAATGACAATGCCATTGTATCAGGTTTTCTCTAAATAGCCATTTTTATCATCCGAACCATCTCATAATGCATGAATGCTAAAGGCCTGTTTTGCTAACTAATTCTGCAGACAGTATGGTGGAAAAAGGCATATGGAAATGATATATTAAAAGCTGTTTCCATAATGCCATTAATTCACTAAAATGTACCTATAGTAATTCATCATATATAAAATAAAGATAGAATCAGCGAAGACAAAGCAAGATGAGGATCAGAAACCTCTTTGACTTTTATTAAATCCAGTGTCACTAGTGAGTTGCTTATATTGGAAATACATGTGAGAGTCCTTTTGATATTCTCTGATATTAAGAAATGCAGTAAATACATCTGTATAAATCTGCATGCAAAACAGTGCCATATAGTGCCACTTAACTTCTCTGGAACACAGACTATCTGGTTGTGTTTTCTGGTCATCGTAGAGCCTCTGATGGACTGAGGAATAAAGGCACAATCAAAACTCATGCTGCAAAAGCCTATTCTTCATTCTGTCTTCTTCCTGGCACAAGGGAATGCTCTGCAGAAACCTAATATGGCATGTAAGGGATGTTAAAATAATGCCTGATTGCTGAATTCATATTATCCTCTCACTAGGGAGCCATCAGCCTCAAAGATTAAATAAAAATAAATAAGAGAAAGAACCCATTCTTGTCGTTGCCAGCTGAAAATAAATTAAAAACTGCTTCTTTTTAACTATGTTCAATTGTCCTTGTCTGCAGGGACCATGCTTTGGATATATAAAAGAATATATTTAGTTCTTGATGAAAGAGCAATAATTTGGTAATATCTCCTAGAAAAGAAAAAAAAAAGCATTAAAGCTATAGTTATACAAAACCATTTTTTCTGCCATGATTTTTTTTTTCAAATTTAAGACTCCAAAATGCTTTGGAAAACATTATCTCAACACTCCAGTGGCACAGTGTTTTAAATTCTTTGTCTAGAAAGAGAACACAGAAAGATTTGAAGCATGTGGATGCTAATAGGCTTTTCTGATCTCTAACACCTCAGCAGTAGAACTGCATGTCTAAGGTAATCTTCCCAGCAAAACATATTTTCAATCAGAAATAATTGAGGAAACAAATTTACAACTTCAAAACATAAAATAGGCTTTATCTTAAAAGTAATAATAAAATGATCAATGTTTGTTCTCAGTATACTATACCAACCAATCTGAATTATTTTACTATTGTTATGTGATTCTTTGCCTGTTTTAAAACAAAATGTGACATTGTTGACACTATAAAGAGTTGCTGGAGATAAAAATAAAAGAAAGATATAGAGGGAGCAGTTTTATTTTTAAAAAGTACTGAAGCAAAACTGTAATATAAGTCTAGCTATGTAACTTTATAATCAAAATTTATATTAAAATACACAAAATTATTAGAAAAAAGACATACATGGTCATCAAATATAATCTATCTAGGAGCAAGGTCAACCTCTGTTCCTTTACAAAAGTTTCTAGATTTTGAGTAGAACCAACCAAGTGTTCTTTTTTATTTTTTTAAATATACATTTATACTCTACAGCATTTGTATTATAAATATTTACATTTAATTTCAATGTTTACATGTTTTTCTATGTACCTAATCTGTATCCATAATTTGTTATAGTGTAGGGTTTATATCCATGTACTATGTCCCCATTTTGTTATTCAGTATGTTTAGTTGAACATGGGATTGGGTATTTTTCCTTGAATGAACAAATAAAATGACTGGATCTATTATTCAGACTTTATACACATTCAAAAGAAGCTTATAAGCCCTCTTATGAGATGAAAACTGACTTCAGACCCCTATTTTTCCAACTCTCTGGATGAACATTTATGTAGTTTGTTAAAAGATATGTCCCTGTCATCCCTTTCCAGTAAAATAATGCTTGAAACTTAGAGAACTTTGAGAATAAGAAAGTAGTGTACTCATGACATGCATTATAATAAATATCATTAGAACTTGTTACATACTCTGCATATTTCATTTCAAAGCATGACAATGACTCTGTATTATAGGTATCCTTATGTTCCTTTAAAAAAATAAGAATAAACCCTGGCCAGGTGGCTCAGTTGATTGGAGCATCATTCCATACACTAAAAAGGTTGCAGGTTTGATTCCAAGTCAGGGCACATATGAAAGTTGTGGATTCATCCTGGTCAGGGTATGCATGAGAGGTAACTAATAGACGTCTCTCTCTCTCTCTCTCTCTCTCTCTCTCTCTCTCTCTCTCTCTTTCTCTCTCTCTCTCTCTCTCTCTCTTACAATCAATAGAAATATAAATTTGGGTGAGGGTTTAAAATAAATTTTTAAAAAAATTTTAAAGAATATAAATGAAACAAATTCAGAGAATTAAATGGGTTGACCAATGCTAAGTAGCTCCTAAATAGTACATAAAGATGCTAATCTAACATTATATGTAAACAAGTAGCATGTTATTGCAAATAAATATTTGGCTTCTATCAAAGTCAGTTTTCTGATCATCAGCCCTTTCTCTAATTTGCCTAAGTTACAATTGCTTCACGGACATCTCCCATAAAACTACCTCAGTGTCACCATCAAGTCACCAGCTCATCACTGGCTGCTCAGGGCTCAGGCCTGTGGGGAAGCAGGCGCCAGCGACTTCACCTCCATGCGAGTGCACCAGGCCAGCACTGATGGAACACACTGCCCACTCAGGCCTGCTTATGCTGCTGCTACCATTGCCATTGCCATTGCCACTGCTGCTGTTGCTGCTGCTGGGGCTTGAGGCCCTGATGGAAGCTGTGGTAGTGGGGCATGCCCACAACCTACCCGCCCTGCCATGAGTGGCCCTGAGCAGGTAGCACATTCCATCAGTGGCTGGCAGGTGCACACGCATGGAGGTGAATTTGCCAGCACCTAATTTTCCATAGGTATGAGCCTCCAAGCAGCTAGGGATGAGCTGGTGATCCCAATGGCCTGGCTGCCAGCCTAGTCCTCCTGCCACCCACCCCAATTCCCCCATTCACCATCGCTGATCTACTGGAGCCTGTGGGCTGGGGCAGGGACCACAAGGTCAACTGTTCATCCAGCTTGCCAGTCCCCAGTCCCACCCTGCCAGGCTCTCAAACTGAGGGTGGAGGAGGGACGGAGAGTTGCTCAATTCACCTCATGGTGACCAGTCACTTGGTCATCATGGTCATCATGGACACTGGCTTTTTATATATATACATGATTCAGTTAAGAAAATCCATTGTTCTTGCAATATTACTTAGGTCCTGGGAAGTTTACTAGAATGAAATCTGAAAGAAGTAAAGGGTAAGAGAAATGACCTATATTTTGATCATTGGATGGTAGTTACTTAAGTGTATGATTTGCTAAAACCTGATTAAATTATGCATTTAAAAGTTATGAATAACTATATATTAAATATAAAAATAAATATATTGTTATTTTAATAATCAATTAATATGCTCACTTCATTTCCCTCCCATTTATTGAATCTCTAATATTTCTTATAAATAGAAAAATAAAAATCCCTAGTGGGCTTGAGGGTCCAATTATCCATATGACATGTTAATAAAATAAGCTGGTGATTTTATGATTGTTCAGATAATCAGTTAATGTTACCAAAAATAAATTCAAAGTGGCAAAAAGTGAAGTTAAGACTTTCTGCACTTCCCAATTAGATTCTAGGTAGTTATACTGGTCCCTGTATCTACCATTGCTACTAATTCCTTTCAATGAATAGCCTGAAAATTTGTGGGAGCAGATCATAAAGTTCACTAAACACTGGCTCAGTTCTGAGAGATAAATCAAAAAGGCCTCTTACAGTAGGGCAAATAATTTGACAACAATGCTTACAAAAAGCATTGTGATGCATCCTAGTTTAAGATCTGTGGATTGCTATTTTTCCAACTGAAAACAAAATCACTCAGCTGAAACCTTTCCAGAGGAATAGTATCACAAACATTGTTTTTTCAAAGATGTTGACAGTTTTCAACAGGGGAAGTTAACATGGAATGAATATTTCACTAGATTATTATCTATTTACATAGATAAAATAAACTAAGACATGGCTGTGAATGGGAATTATCTGCCCTTCTCAATCCACCAAAAACAAATTTTATTTGTATATAGCTTATAAAATATTTTATTGTATATAAATACAAATGGATAAATAGAGGGGTTTTTTATTATTATTATATCACCACAATGCCATTTTCAGTAAGACTGGTTGCACTTAATAAATCTGATATGAAATATTTCAGCATCAAGATTATGTTTTTCTTTCTCATCAGAAATTGAATAAGAATGTTTAATTTGTTTCTCTTTGTTAGCTGATTACATTAGTAAAAAAAATGGATATGACAACTATTAAAATGTATGATTCTCAGAAGTGACATTGCTGTTATTGAATTGCTCTTCCTAGAATTTGCTCCTAGGGTATTTTGTTTTCTTACTGTTTCATGATAATAGGGTTTTAGTAGATATAGCTGGGGTTTTAAAAATTATATGTATGTATACACACATGCATACACCACACTATGGGGAAATAAAAAATACAGGAGCATCCATATTAAGTCATTATATTTTAAAAATTGAGAATGCTTCAATAACTATGTAATCTCCAGGACATCTTATTCATTAAAGCTTTTATACCCTGCAGGTGTTAACTAATTTAATCTGACATTCCACCCAGAATGTAAAAAAACTGTAAAGACAGTAGTAAAAAACTGAGTAAGAATAATTAAAATAACAGGCATTTGTAACAAATAATTTGCCATACATTAAATTGCATACAGGTATTACTAAATCAATTATTATTTTATATTTATTCTGTTTTTAATAATTATCTTCCACATATTTCCAAAAAGGATTTTAGTTAACTTAAAATGCAACACAGATATAAAATTAAATTGTGCAATTTAAAAGCTTATTTCATGCTCATACTTTGATTTCTCATGTTGAATCATAATTTTAAGGATTTAAAGATCATTTACTTTGAGATTATCTTGTGTATACACAGCACAGTTAAATTTCTTGCCAATAATTCTACAATTACTAGTATATCCAAGACTAGACCTCAATTACAAACTTTCAGTTGTAAAATGCTTTTTTCCCTTTTTAAAATAGCCAGTGTTTACATGTACTATAATTACAAGCTCAGCTCCCTACTAGAAATGGAGAAACAACTCAAAAATACAGCTTTAGGATGCAATGGTCAAGTACAATGCAAGACATGATCCAAAAATGAAGGCAGAAAAAAAATCAGGCAACAGAATTTCAGCATGGATGAGAAAACAACAATAAACAGAGAAATCCTATGTCCCTGAAATAAGACAATGGGTTTAATACAGGTATACATTGGAGATAATGCAGGCTTGATACCAGAGCACTGCAATAAAGCAAATCTCACACTAAAGGGAGTCACATTAACTTTTTATTTCCCAATGCATGTAAAGGTTATGTTTACCCTACACTATAGTCTATTAACTGAGCAATAATGTTATGTCTAAAACAGAAATGTGTATACCTTAATTTAAAAAATAGATATTTATTGCTAGACAATGCTAACTATTGTCTGAGTGTTCAGCCAGTCATGATGGTTTGCTAGAGGAGGGTCTGTCTTGATATTGTTGGAAATGTACTATTTGCGAAGTGTGATAAAAGGAAGCACAGTAAAACGAGGAATGCCTGCACTCATTCTGTGAAGAGTTACTCTCAATCACATGAAAAAGCAACACAAAGTGTCCTATGAAGTCATAGGTAAGTACAAAACACAGAGCTGATTGTGGATATTTGATCATCAATCCCTGGTAGTCAGTGGTTCTTTGATCGCAAGTGATACCAAATTTTTGGACTGGAACCCAGATTCTTTGTCTGCTGGAATAAAAGAATAAATCCACGGACAGAAGATGGTATAGCAAAGATGGAGATTTATTAAAGAACAAGTACAGACTTCCATGTAGGGAGGGGGAAGAATCCCCAGAATGGACTCCAAAGTAGAGAGAGTGATAAGGGTCACACCGAGTTCCTTTTCCCTATGGCTTATAAAGGCTGCAGATCCTAGTGTCTTGATATTCCCTCTGATTGGTCACTATTCCCTTAGAGTGGTTACTATAGTAACTCCTGGGCTCAAAGGTCAAACCTCAGGTGGGACCCCTCCTTCCTTATTGTTTTTCTATTCCCTTTGGGCTTTCTTCTCCTCCTTCTGGATGAAGGGATTTCTTCTCTTTATTTTGTAAATATAGACCTCTCTTGGCTACTTCCAGTTCTTTTGTCTTATGGAGAGGTAACTGCTCCTGGCTTCATTGTTCTATGGATGTACCTTCTCCCAGACTGGCCCTGTGTTTTTCCCATGGACCCCAATTCTAAAAAAATCCCTAAGCCTGCCAATGTTCCCCCCAAATTCCTGCTTCACAAGTACAAAGCCAGCCATGCATATTTGTGATGCCCATCTTTTGCAAAATGGTTTTGCTGATGTATTAGTATGTATCAAAGAAGTAATGGAAAGCCTTCTGAGACTCATAAAAATTATGATACGAATTTTGTTGATTTACTTGGCAACAAATCACCAGAGACAGAATAGCCCCAGTATCCCTTCCACGTGACTATAATTTCATACATAGTAAACTGAAATTTATTTTTATTTTTTTATAATAAATCTTTATTGTTCAGATTATTACAGGTGTTCCTCTTTCCCACCTCTTCCCCCATAGCTCCCCTCCACCTGATTCCCAACTCCACCCCATGCCTTGACCCCCGCCCTGTCTTCATCCAAAGGTGTAAGATTTTTGTCCAATCTCTTCCCTCACTCCTCAGTCTCCCTTCCTCCTGAAAATTGTTAGTCCAATCCCTTTCTATGTCCCTGATTCTATTATGTTCACCAGTCCATTTTGTTCTTCAGATTTTTTATTCACTTGATTTTTAGATTCACTTGTTGGTAGGTATGTATTTTATGTCTTTTTGTTGTTCATAATTTTTACCTTTACTTTTCTTCTTCTTCCTCTCCTTAAAGAATACCCTTCAGCATTTCATGTAATCCTCGTTTGGTGTTGATGAACTCCTTTAACTTTTTCTTGTCTGTGAAGCTCTTTATCTGACCTTCAATTCTGAATGATAACTTTGCTGGGTAGAGTAATCTTGGTTGTAGGTTCTTGTTCATCATTTTGAATATTTCTTGACCCTCCCTTCTGGCCTGCATAGTAAACTGAAATTTAGAGTAGGAGTTCAATTTTTCTTTTTTAATAGCTGAGTATCATAATAGGTGGAAAATACATAGCAGGTTATATGGAGGTATAAAATAATAAAATATGATTTTCTAGACAGGATTCTAGCAAGAAAATAGAGTGCATATTAGAAAAACTAGAGGAAAAGATAAAATCCTATCTAATAAAAGAGTATTATGCAAATCGACTATACCTCTGCTACACTTAAAAGCCACATCCACCAGCCAATCAGGAGCAAATATGCAAATAGAACCAACCAAGATGGCTGCAGCCACAGAGAGCAGGATGGAGGCTTAGGTTTCCCCAGAAATGGAGGAAGCCAAGCTTTCTGCCTGCACTTGCCAGCCTAGGCCTCCACTAAAGGCTACAAAGTTTCAATGATAGAGGATAAATAAATCCAAACAGAAATGGCAGCAGCCACAGACCTGGAAAGAGCAGGAGGCTAAGGTTACCCCAGGAGATGGAGGAAGCCAAGCTTCTGAATCCCTGGCCTGCCTTGGCCTCCGCTTCAGGCTACAAAGTTTCAATTATAGAAGATACATAAATCCCAACAGAAATGGCTGCTGCCACAGGGCAAGCAGGAGGCTTGGCTCCACTCCAGGCTATAACGCTTCAATCTTAGAAGATAAATAAATCCCAGATACCAGGGCCTCTGCTTGGGTCACCAGGGGGCATTGCTGGCCTGCAAACCACCACAGGCCCCTCACTCAGTTGGCCCCACACCCCTAAGGAACCCTCACCCTTCAGGGAAAAACATCTGGCCCCAACCCATGTACCAGGCCTCTATCCTATCTAATAAAAGAGTAATATGCAGATTGACCATCACTCCAACACACAAGATGACTTCCCCCTGTGGTCAAAGATCCAGCCTCCATGTAGACACAAGATGGCAACCACAAGATGGCCTGCAGAAGAGGTCAGTTGGGAGGCCTGTAAGGGAGGGCAGTTTGGGTGATCAAGCCTTTAGAGGAGGGCAGTTAGGAGTGATCAGGCCGACAGAGGAGGGAAGTTGAGGGTGACCAGGCCTGCAGGGAAGGGCAGTTCGGAGGAACTCGGGCCTGCTGTGGAAAGCAGTTGGGAGGAACCAGGCCTGCAGGGGAGGGCAGTTTGGGGCAAACAGGCTGGCAGGGGAGCAGTTAGACATCAATCAGGCTGGCATGGGAGTGGTTAGGAGGTGATCAAGCTGGCAGGCAGAAACGTTAGGGGCAATCAGGCAGGCAGGCAGGTGAGCAGTTGGGAGCCAGAAGTCCTGAATTGTGAGAGGGATTTCCAGTTGGACATTCCTGAAGGGATCCCAGATTATAGAGGGTGCAGTCTGGGCTGAGAGACACCCCCCCACATATACGAATTTTGTGCACCAGGCCTCTAGGGTACAGATAAAGATAAAACTGCCTATGTTCTTTCTAGGTTTGACGTAGAAAGAACTATCTATTATAGACACGTTATGTCAGTATTCTCAGTAAAATTCCTAAGTTAAAGAGTTCCTGAGACAAAAAGTTAGGATTCACTTCTTTGAAAGTATTAGCAAAAATACAAAGATATGATTAGAAAGATTTTTTTTTACCTTTTTCCCTTTTTATTGCTGAAACACATATGATAGGTGAAGTTTACATGTAAAACACACTTCAAAAGGCACATCTTGATTACAAGTAATTTTAACATAATTCTATCATTTTAATATACATAAAATATGTTAGTATCAAAATCTACAACAATAAAAGTATAATATGCTAATTAGACCAGATTTCCTTCCAGACAACCTTCCAGATGAGAGAAGCCCAGGTCCTATGTGCCAGAGAGAACCTGATGCTGGCAGCCTGGGGAAGGAAGGCCTATTCTTGCACAGATTTCATGCATTGGGCTTCTAATCATATTATAAAGATAATCTTGAATCTATTCAAATTTATGAAAACAGTAAACATGAACCATTCTGCCACCATGACCTTGATGTTTCCCAAACACACCAAGTTTGTACCCATTTTAGAGCCTTTCTATTTGTTTCCTTTGCCTCTAATCTTACTCCCCTCCTTCAGCATTTTAGGTATCAGCATAAATAGCATTGTCTCAGGTAGACCTGCAATTTTCACCTATGTAAATCTGATAGAACAGCCTAATGTTCTTCATAACAGGATCCTTTTTGTTTTCTCTAGTGTGCTTGACACAATTTACAATAAGTATTATTAATATTTTCTATTGTTATTGCTTCATTCACCTAAAAAATTCTAAATTCCATAAGTGTAACCCTCATATTTGGAGGCTAGTGATCTGAATCCAAGCCAGCAACTCAGTGTACATTCCTGATAACCTATAATTAAGTCACTACCTCTTTCCCAGATACTCATCTTGCAGAACCGGTTACAGAGGCCATTGGGCTGTGGACAGTGCACTGCCCAGAGGGAGGGCTATTAACTCTGATGCCAGGCCAGACCATCAGATATGGCCTGGAGACTCCAACACCTGGGGGCCTTCTTTCAAGGCTGATGAAAAGGACCGGAAGCATAATCCATGTTTGTGGGACAAAGACCACAGGGAGGGGGATATAAGGGAGGGCCCATGTGTGTTCCTTCACTCAGATTTGGAAGGCTGTTCCCTGAGTCCACTGGCGTATTCAAGTATCCCTCCTTTTTTTATCAGAAGCATTCTTGGTTTTCTTTGGTCTTCTGCAACAATACAATTATTTGTACTGACACATAGTTTACTATGTTTAAACTTATTCACTATTGTGGTATTATTTACTTTATGACTTTTGTGTATTTTTTTTAAATTTCTTAAATAAATTTCAATAGTAATTTGGCTATTTTAAAATAATTAATATATTACTCTTTGAGGTTACTTATCAAATTAATGTATATTTTTTCTAATCCTTTTATCTCTGCCAGCATCAATTGTTTTCTATTTCCTTTTACATACTGTATTTTCCGGCGTATAAGATGACCCCTTAATTTTACAGTTAAAACATGTACACTGTGTTCTAGTAAAAAGCCTGCTCAGATTGGCCAGAGTCAAAGAGGCAGTCTATTAAAAAAAGAACTGGTGTTGCCTCAGAAGTGGGCAACACCAGTTCTTTTTTAACACCAGTTCTTTCTTTTCTTTTGTTTGATAAAGAAACCAGCTTGTTTCACTTGCAGAGTTTCAGAGATGGATTTTTGCAATTGTCTGTCTTTGGCATATAGTAATGGTTATTTATATTTTCTGTAAAGTGACAGTTGAATCTGGCTGTCTGATTGGATTCTGATTTGATCATTCTGTTAGTAGAGGTCCACTTTACAGATGATGCTATGCTGTTTTATCAGGAGGTACATGATGCCATATTATTTCTCTCTATAATTTTAGCAACTGATGATACTTTGTAATCAGTGGTGATAATTCTATTCTACCATTTCTTCATAACTTGCTGACTGAATACCTTTGTATTGTTGATAGTATTACAAATGTCCCCAACTCCCCCCTTCCCTTTACCTCCGTCTAGCCCCTGCTCAACACCAGTCTTCCCATACTATTGTCTGTTTCCATTGGGTATTCATCTATACTTATAATAGAGTGATATGCAAATTGGTGCAGGACACCATGACATAACAACTGAACAGCAGGAGGGCCGGGCAGTGAGGTACAAGCAGCAGAGAGCTACAGGAGGGCAGGGCAGTGAGCTACCTGCAGCTAAGAGCTTCCAGGAGCAGTGTGCTGTCAGCTGAAGCAAGCGGCAGTGAGCTATTCATGCACAGATTCCTGTACAGGATCACTAGTGTATGTATATAAGTTCTTTAGATAATCTCTTCCCATACCCTCCAAGATATGTCATCTTTTACATTTGTTTTTCTCTTTGTTCTTACCTATTTCTTCTTTTTGTAAGAAATAGTTTGTCTTATTTCTGTTATCTTGATTTATCTGTTATGGTATATTTTCTTATTGTTTACTTCTAAGTTTAGACATTTGGTTACTTAATGCTTATATAGTGCTAGATGTTCAGAAAGAATATAGTAGGAGTTTACTGTTATTATATGCAAAAATTACTTAATAAATATTCCTATAAATACTATTATTCAGAGTAAAATAGTGCAATATCCTTTAAACCTCTCCCCACTTTACTCTGTAACGTAATTTTATTTATATTATCCTTTTCACTGAACTGCAGTTTCAAAAATAACTTGGGAATTTGCATGATGAAATACATAATTAATAAGCCATTAGCTAGTGCATAATACAAATCTGATATGCATCCTACTTAATAAAAGAGTAATATGCAAAATTACCGTCACTCCAACAAATAAGATGGCTGCCCCTGTGTGGTCAAAGATGGCTGTCCCCATGTGGACATAAGATGGCCGCCACAAGATGGCTGGCAGGTAAGGGCAGTTGTGGGCTATCAGGCCAGCAGGGGAGGGCAGTAAGAGGTGACCAGGCTGGTAGGAGTGGGTAGTTAGGGCTGAGGGGGCTGGCAGGGATCAGTTAATCAGGCTGGCAGGGAAGTGGTTTGGGGGTAATTAGGCTGGCATGCAGAAGTGGTTAGGTGCAAACAGGCAGACAGGCAGGCAAGCAGTTAGGAGCCAGCAGTCCTGGATTGTGAGAGGGATGTCCAACTGCTTGTTGAGGCCCAATCCTGGTGGGTCCCAGATTGGGTGGGTCCCAGGTTCCAGGCTGGGCTGAGAGATACCCCTCCTCCCCTGGACAAATATTGTACACCGAGCCTCTAGTACAAATATAAAATCAGTCTACATTCTTTTCCAGAGCTTTATACATAAAAGAAACCTCCACTCTGAGTGGAGTCCAGAGAGCAAAGGATTTATTTATCCAGGAAAACAGATGCCTACTCTTTTCATACTTGTATACCTAGAGGGTCACTGTAGTTATCTTTGCAAGACAATGAAGATTTACTCAAAGTCAACCTTCCACACTTGACTACAGAAAAATTAGTAGCACTTTTTAGGGGTAACATAATAATGCAATTAATTTAGTTGGAGTCAGTATACTTATATCCTGACACTTCAATTCTGAATATGGTTTTGCTTTATATTTCATGTAATTAGACATATGAATTTAGATATACAAATATGTTTTCATCACATTAATGATAAAAGAGTAATCTTGTGACATATATACTTAATACACACACACACACACACACACACACACACACACACACATACACACACACACCCTTAACAGCTCTTGTCAAATATTTCTAAAGAGGCATTTAGATGGATTACAAAATTGTGGTATGTCTACATAATGGAATACTATGCTGCTCTAAAAAAGAAGGAATTCTTACCATTTGCATCAGCATGGATGGAACTTGAGAGGATTATGCTCAGTGAAATAAGCCAGTCAGAGAAAGATAAACATCTCACTCATTTGTGGAATATAATGAACAACATAAATTGAGGAACTAAAATAAAACCAGAGTATAGAAGCATCGAACAGACTGTCCAATCTATGAAGGAAGGTGGTGATGGTGGTGGTGAGGGAGTAAGAAATCAACCAAAGGACTTGTATGCATGCGTATGAGCAAAACCAATGAACACAGACAAAGCAGGGGGTAGGGGGTGGCGGGTGGGTGTCAGGAAGAGGTCAATGGGGGAAAAGGGAGACTTATGTAATACTTTAAACAATAAAGAATTTAAATTTAAAAAGGAGTAATTTAGAAGACATTTATATTATAGTGAGGACAGAAGATGATAGATAGATGATAGATCTCAAGTGAATACAAGGTTTTATTTCAGCCCAAATCAATATAAATCATGATTATAAGTCTTCTCTTTAATGGTATCATCCGTGTTCAACATGGAATTCTAGCCATCACAAAAGCCTGCTTCTATAAGATTATAAGGCTGTAAACTTGAAGAAGTCTTGGTCCCTGAATCAATATCTTATGGTGAAAAGCAATACACAGACCAACGGTTCAAACACTGAGCTGTTTCCTGGGATGAGATCAAATTCCATTGCTTTAAAGTAATTATATACTGTATATAGATGTATTGTTACATTAGCTAGCATACCCTAACTAATCATCCTCAAATAAAATAATGTTTTAATTTCTAAACCAGTACTAGGCAAACTCATTAGTCAACAGAGCCAAATATCAACAGTACAACGATTGAAATTTCTTTTGAGAGCCGAAAACCAACTTCTGCTCACTGTATGTGCACTCCTGCACATGGTATTTTGTGGAAGAGCCACACTCAAGGAGCCAAAGAACCGCATGTGGCTCTCGAGCCACAGTTTGCCAACCATGGTTCTATATGTTTTAAGACTTTAATCTTAATATGGGATGTTTGTTATAGAAAACTAGGCTATAAAAAATAATAAATTAAATTTGATCTATTAATTTATAATTAAAACAACCAATTTTCTAATATGACAAAAAGTACTATGTGTGTGCATGCAATGTAAAGAACATTTTTCCAACTCTCTACTAATATAGAAAAATTAAAGTCACCTATGACAGGCTAGTTTCTACATTACTAGGTTTGATTTTTCCCAAAATATTGAAATATTATTCATAGGAATATTTTCATGTATTTTACACTTTTTTCAGAGTCTATAACTTGTACTTTAATTTTGTTTGTGTGTTTTCCATTCCAGAGTAGTTGCAAAAGTGTGCTGAAGTGCCAAGGTGCCTTTCATAGGTCGGCAACTCTCACAAGGCAAAGGCAGCCTGAGATGCCGTGTGCGTCTCCCAGGTTTTCACTTTTTCCTGAACTTGGCTAAATAGTGCCTCTCTGTCTCATCAGTTCTTTAATGCTTTTATAAAATCATTATTTCTTCCATGTTTTAAAGGTTTTTTCATAAAATATTGATTAAAGCTCACTATTATTGAAAGTGAAAACAAGATTAATTTAAAGGGAAATATGTGGATGATATAATATTAGAACATACGTTTCTTTTTAAATATATTTTTTATTGATTTTTTACAGAGAGGAAGGGAGAGAGATAGAGAGTTAGAAACATCGATGAAGAGAGTCATCGATCAGCTGCCTCCTGCACACCCCCTACTGGGGATATGCCCGCAACCAAGGTACATGCCCTTGACCGGAATCGAACCCGGGACCTTTCAGTCCCCAAGCCGACGCTCTATCCACTGAGCCAAACCGGTTTCGGCAGAACATACGTTTCTTGAAGGCAAGAATTTTGCAGATGTTATTGTGCCATATATCATCAATGCCAAAAAAAAGTATTCAATAAGTGTTTGATAACTGAGAGAATGAAAATTGTAAACTAGTTCGTAAACCATCTACAATTTATCAAGAGCTTAACATCAATTTTCAATTAACCAAATCTAGAGAAAAGAAAATTTATTACCAATGTTGGCATTAACTCTTAAAAAAATTAATTGTTTAGAAACTAGAATGAGATTTCTTGTTAAGTCAGTAGCTTATTTCCTGTTATCAAAAATATTTTTTATGTTTTGACAACTGTATTCTTAGTAGTTTGAAATATTTGTTTAATATATCAATTATACCAAAATAAAACTGTTAAAGCTTATTTTTTTAATTGATCAACTTTTGTACAAAAATATCAATCTTCAAATCTGGGTAAATATTCGCTCCTATAAATAAACTTAGAAATCTTTCAATCATTTATCAATTGGACTATCAGTCACACCTCTAAGAACAGAAAAATCAAGGAGGAGACTAGTGAGTGTCAAATACCAATGCTATTTTCAAGATCATTAAAAAAAGACTTTGTTCTTTTCTTTTTGTGGCTCATAATTGTTTTTGGCTTATTATACACATCAGATCGGAAAGAAAGATAGAGTTGTAGGATAGAAACAACTACAGAGTATTAGTCCTTCAATAAATGTCCCTTTGATATGACCAGCCTATTATTGTTAAAGGCTTACCCATTTCTTATTCCCTGTCTCAGTCATCTATAACTGTCCAAATAAAAATAAATATAGCCCTAGCTGGTGTGGCTCGGTGGATAGAGGGTCCCAGGTTTGATTCCAGTCAAGGGCACATGCTGGGGTTGCAGGCTGGGTCCCCAGTAGGGAGCCCCTGGGAGGCAGCCTATCAATGATTCTCTCTCATCATTGATGTTTCTATCTCTCCCTTCCTCTCTGAAGTTAATAAAAATATATTTTAAAAATAAATATAATATTTTGTTCTATTTATTCATTTCAATACATGCTGAATTTATCCCACATTCTAGGCATAGTTCCAAGCATGAACATACAGAGGTGAATGAGACTGCTGGTCTCATAAAGCTTATACTGAAATATCCACAAGCAGACTGTGAGCAAACAAATATGTTCACTATGTACGAAACATACCAAGTGCTAGGAAGAAAATAAATTATGGTGAAGTAAAAGAGAAGACAGGGAGAGAACTTTCACTGGGTAGTTGAGAAAAGTGTCTCCTAGGAGATGACATTCAAAGGGAAACCTGGACACTGAGAGAGTACACCATCCAAAGCTCTAGAGAAGGGGCATTTTAGGCAGAGGAAATAGATGATGTGAAGACTGGAGGTGAGAAGAGGCTTTAGAAATGGACAGCGGCTCCTGGACTGAAGCAAAAAGGACAACAGGGGACCTGGACAGGAAGAAACTGAGGAAATAGGCAAAAGTCGCATACTGCTTTGCAAACCATACATAGAGTTTAGATTTTATTCTAATTGTAATCGGAAGCAGCTGAAGGATTTTTAACGAAGAGAGGGTTATAATCGGTTTGAGGTTTCCATAAATTCCCTCTAGCTCCTGTGTGAAAAATAGGTGCATTGGAAAGATTTGAAACATAAAGATTTTTTCAGGTCCCTCTGATCAATTTCTTGGACATCAACATATCTCTTACATGAAATGATTTAGCAGATTAAACAAAATTAAGGCTTTTCTACTGTCGGTATAAATAAAAATATTTTTACATTATTTCTATTAGTGCTTAAATTTCCTTATTTTCTCTTCAGCTTGAGAGATCACTAACTTAGAGAACACTGTTTTTAACATTTTGGGTGATTATGAATTCTTCATAAAAATGCACATGCACATTAAATTTTGCAGAGTTTCAGAGGCTTCAAAAAGTGCCTGAATTACATTCATGAGAGATCAATCAACACTGGGCAAAGAAACAATTCTATAATATCTATCACAAAACTTTTCCACACTTACCAGCCTTCCCTTTGTTAAAAAACAAAATTCAACTGAGTAAATGTTAAAGATCTTATTGCCTTCATTCAGCGAATAAGATAAAGCAGACAGCATTCAATCTAGCAGATAGAAAGGCGCTCCAAAGAGCTACACAAGCGTTTTATAGACAAAGGGAAAAAGACCCAAAAAACTACATGACAAAAAAGCAGATTGGTATTGCAGGATGAATTTCTTTTTGATGATGGCAGGTAGTTATCAGGCAAATTACCTAACTGATACTGATCAGGCCATTCCTAATTGATTTAAAATTCCATTTCTAAGAGAGCCAACCAAAACTGCAACTAAGATGTGCCAGTTTTATACTGTAAAGCTTAGCATAAGTGACTCTATTTTGGGCCTGTTTTATTGTCTTTAAAACATTAAAATAGTTAAAAGCTATTTTATTATATAAGATGATAAATTTAAGGTTGTACAAATGTCTGCCAAAATAATGTGATGTAAAATCCAATAACACAAATAATGTGGTTCAATCACAAAGAACAATTTACTAGTTTGGAATCAGTAGCTGTGAGATTGACATCATCCAAATAATATAGTGTGTATCTTCATATCAAAGTATCTTAAAAGAGCAATTGAAGTGAGCTAAAAAAAAAAAAGAAAAAAAAGAAAAGAAAAGAAAAAAAAGAATGTGCCAATATTATAAAAATCAAATTCTCCTCTATGGTCAAAATTTTGGCAAAATTGGAAACTAATATCCAAAGTCTGAAAGGAAAATACAAATTGCTAACAAGGCTCCTTTGCCTAAAATAACCTGCCGCTTATTTCTCAAAAAGAAACACAAATCTTAAATTCTTCACAAATAGTAAAAGGCTTAGCCATCTGAAGGAATAAACTTATTGCAACTGTAATTTGTAAACTTGTGAGTTTTGCATTATTGTACCTGTTTCATGGCTGAAATTTTAATACAAATTTATCTGGATCTCTGGTTGCATCTGTCTCTATATTTGTGTGTACATATCTACATATGTATTGAAGAGCTAAGGTGTTTTTTATTTTTCAGGAGAATTATTAAATTTTTTTGCAAAGAGTTCTATTTAATTGGCTGAAAAGCATTAAAGACTTAAATAACATTAAGAAAAATAATGAGCCGAAACCAGTTTGGCTCAATGGATAGAGCGTAGGTCTGCGGACTGAAAGGTCCCGGGTTCGATTCCGGTCAAGGGCATGTACATTGGCTGCGGGCACATTCCCGGTGCGGGGTGTGCAGGAGGCAGCTGGTGGATGTCTCTCATCGATGTTTCTGGCTCTCTGCCCCCCTCCCTTCTTTTCTGTAAAGGATCAATAAAATATGTTAAAAAATACATATAAAATGAAAACTAACCCAAATATTTTTCAAGTTCTGGAAAAATATTTGGTATTAAAACTAATTTAAGTTGTTGGTTTAATTTTAAAATGCATGTTTTTAAATTTATAAACATTTAAAAGATAGTTTTATTTTATCTACATTTATTACAATAAGTTAATATTATCTCTTACAAAATTTGTCAGCAGGAAAAATAATTTGGAATAATTGTTGATTTTCATGTCTCAAATTTTTATGGTTATGCTTCTTCACTGTTACTGCCCCTAGGGCAATGGAAGGTAGAGAGAAAATAAACAAATGGGACTACATAAAAATAAAAAGCTTTTTTTACAGCAAAAGAAACCATCAACAAAACACAAGAAAGCCCAATGTGTGGGAGAACATATTTGCAAATGTTACCACTGATAAAGGTTTAATCTCCAACATCTACAGACAGCTTATACCAGTGTTTCCCAACCTTCTCTCATGATGAGAATCACCTGGTGGAGTTGTTAAAACACAGATTCCTGAATCCCAACTAAGAAGTGCTAAACTAGAATTTTTGAGAACATATAGGTAAAATTGCATACCTAACTTAGTGCTCTGTATATAACATCTGTCTTAGAGCACTAGTTAAGTATACAATTTTACCTATATGTTCCCAAAAATTCTAGTTTAGCACTTCTTAGTTGGGATTCAGGAATCTGTGTTTTAACAACTCCACCAGGTGATTCTCATCATGAGAGAAGGTTGGGAAACACTGGCTTATACAACTAAATAAAAAAGGAAGATGAATGATACAATTAAAAAATGGGCAATGGACATAAATAGAATATTTTCAAAAGAAGACAGAAGGAAGGCCAAAAGGCACATAAAAACATGCTCTAACTCACTAATTATCTGAGAGATGCAAATCAAAACAACAATGCGGTACCATCTCACACCTGTCAGAATGGCCAACATCAACAAATCAACAAACCATAAGTATTGGCGAGGTTGCGGAGAAAAAGGAACCCTTGTGCACTGCTGGTGGGAATGCAGACTGGTGCAACCACTGTGGAGAACAGTGTGGAGTTTCCTCAAAAGGCTGAAAATGGAACTCCCATTTTACCCAGTAATCCCACTCCTAGGAATATATCCCAAGAAACTAGAAACACCAATCAGAAAGGATATATGCACTCCTATGTTCATAGCAGCACAATCTACAATAGCCAGAATTTGAAAACAGCCTCGGTGCCCGTCAGCAGATGATTGGATCCAAAAACAATGGTACATCTACACAATGGAATACTATGCTGCCATAAAAAATAAGGAATTCTCATCATTTGCAGCAACCTGGATGGAATTGGAGAACATCATGCTAAGTGAAATAAGCCAATCAATGAAAGAGAAACACCACATGACCTCACTCATTTACGGATAATAAAGAACATTATAAACTGATGAACCAAAAGATAGATACAGAGACAGTAAAGCAACAAGCAGACTGTCAAATTACAGTGGAGAGGGGAGGAAGATCTGGGGGAGATAATAGATCAACCGAAGGACTTGTATACATGCATATAAGTACAACCAATGGACATAAAACTCTAGGGAGGGAGGATATGTATGGGGGGAGGGCAATGTTAAAATATGTACACAGATAATAATTTAATAAAAAAAATAAGAAAAAAAATTTATGGTTATGGAAACACAATTGTTAATAAGTTAAATAGATGTAAGTAGAATAAAAAGTTGATAGGTGAAACTTTTTAACAATAGCTATATGTGATGGTATGTATACTTAAAAATAACTTCAAAATATTTTTGGTAACTTGAAACTTTAGATCCTTGTTGTTAAATTATGAAAATTATTGAATATTTAGATTTCCAAATAAGATGAAATACTGAATGTCACTTTTACACCTCCTTTGTTCCTCTGGAAAAGGCCATTGCTAGTACATCACACTTACATGGACAATAAAGGACAAGCTCCACATTTCATGATCTTTGGTTTAATCATATTTATAAAATGTCTTTTGTGATTCAAGGTAAGATTCACAGATTATGGAGATTAGAATGCAGAGATGTTTGAGGGAAGAAGGTAATAAAGAAAATAGAAACAACCCTTATTACAGAAAAGAGCACTGTGAACTTGATTAAAATTGGCAATTCAAATAATGCTACCATAAGGTACAGAGACATATTTTCTGATAGACTAGAGGAAATAGGTAGAGTCATAACCAAATTTATAATCTGAAAAGTTCTCTCTAGATACAGAATAAATAAGGTGTTTCTTAGAGTGAAGTGTTGGGTGGTTTAGGGAGAGGGGAGAGGCAAAAGTGCTGGAGAGGTAGGAGGAATAAAGAAACCAAATAGAGACTTACTTTAGTGAACTTTGCAAAAGACATTGGTGGCTTTGATTTGAGTTGGGTTGACAAGAAGAACCAGATAGCAGATTGGGAATTATTTAAATAAAAATTAGAGAGGATGAAAATATTTTATTACTCAAAATAGAAAACCTTTAATAGTGGAAGAAAGAGCTAAACAACAGTTGTTTTGTTGTTATTTTTTTAGATATAAATATAAGATGATCTATAAATATAGCTGATAGTTGATAGATATAGGTATAGATATAGATATAGATATAGATGTAGATATAGATGTAGATGTAGATGTAGATGTAGATGTAGATATAGATATAGATATAGATATAGATATAGATATAGATATAGATATAGATATAGATAGATAAGGAAGACACTGAACATGATCTAAAAGACTCAAAATAGTAAAGTAAAGGAAACCAGAGGGGTTTAGATGTTAGGCAACACCTATACACATTTCATAGGTACTCCAACCTTCATCTTATAAATGTCATTGAACTTAATGACAATACACTCATCTTTTGTGATTCCTTCGCTCTTTCCTCATGGTTCAGTAATACACCAACCCATAAAACAGACATGACTGAACACTGAATATTTATGTTTTATATTAGAAAATTACTAAAAATTAAGATAACTAAGCAAAATTGTTCATTTCAGGAAGTGATTTTCTTTTTTAAAAGACTTTATTTTATTGTTTAAAATATTATAAATACTAGTACATATGTCTCCTTTTTTTCCCCATTGACCTCCCCACCCCTCTGACCCCTGCATCCCTACCTGTGTGATTGCATACTAATTGTCTTGTGTGTCATGTGCTCTGGTTTGGCTCAGCTGTCTAGATATTGAAGCACCAAGGGATAGGCCATTATTGCTAACTCCTGGTCACCTGCATTTGTCCCACTAAGTCTAGACAGATAATCAATTAATTGGCGTTTAATTTGGATAATTACCAAGTCACAGTTCTCAAAACTGCCTGGTACTGGCACAAGAACTGGAATATAGACCAATGGAACAGAACGGAGAACCCAGAAACAGACCCAAGCCATTATACTCAATTAATATTTGGCAAAGAAGGCAAGAGCATACAATAGAGTCAAAACAGTCTCTTTAATAAATGGTACTAGGAAATGTAGTCAGATATATGCAAAAAAATGAAACTAGATTACCAACTCACACCATACACAAAAATAAACTCAAAATGATTAAAGAACTTAAATGTAAGATGGGAAACCATAAAAATCTTAGAAGCCATAGGCTTTCTTTTTAATAAAATAATTCCCTCCTTAAGACTCACTTCTGTCTTGTGTTTTTTCAGTCAAACTATTTTATGTGGTCTCTATACAATCCTAATCATTTTCCTATTCACTGTAATATTTTGAGCCTACGCAAGAAAACTCTAACAATAAAATTTCTTAACTTCCTCACTGTTGAGATACGATTATCACAGTGGTATTCTCTTGCTGCAGTAAATTTTATGAAGTAATCTTTTCTTGACCAACAGTTTTTCTGAGAAGAGACGAAAATAGTATCTTGTTTCAGTGATTCCCAACTGGGACATTTGGCAATGCCTGGGGACGTTCTTTTGTTGTCTTAACATATGGGAGAGGGTGCTATCAACATCTGGGTAATCTAGTGGATAGAGGCCATGAATATTGTTAAACTTCTTAATGCACCAAAGAGTCTCCACTCCCCACACCTAGCAAAGAATTATCTGGTCCAAAATGTCAAAGTGCTGAGGCTAAGAAATCCTAATCAACTTCATTTGATTTCAGTGAAGATTAAATGAGATAATACAATCAATCCTTGGTTATGGAACGTCTCCCATTTTGAACAATTTCATCTCCAACAATACAGTTCTCAAGCAACCTGTTCACAAAAAATTGTCTTGGTTGTTGAACTAAATTTAGGCTAGGTTCAGGACCTGACAACACCTTCATGATGATCCATCACTATGGCAAAAAGCCATCTCTCAGGCTACAAACAAAGGAGAGAATGTGACTCAGTTTACCACTTAACACAAAGTTGTTAACATATTATGAAATTGTGCTGTTTCTGCTGTGATTTTTTTGTTTTGTTTTGCTGTTTGTGTGTGTGTGTGTGTGTGTGTGTGCTTTTTTTCTTTTTTCTTGTATTGCTGGTGAAAAGGACAATTAGCACAATTTTAAAACTTATAGAGATCAGCCAGAGTGCTAATGTTGGTGTGAAAGGAACAATGACCACAAGTAATTGAAGAGGAAGAGAAACTGTTGTTGATTAGGAAAAACAAAAACCTGTTGGCTGATGACAACATTTCATAGGCAATGAGGTGAAAAAGCAAAGATGCTGTTAGTGCTAAAAGTGATTTGTTTAAGGCTAGTAGGGGATGGTTCCATAAATTTAGCAAGTGCTTGTTTATAGATCCAATACAATTAGGCATGTATTGTATATAAGAAAGATTAAAACAGGGAATCATTTGGGAGTCTGAATGAATTCATTCAATTTTCATTATTTCTAATGGCAAAAAGATCATTTGGTTTTCAAACAAATCACTTCTCGAATAGCCTTCTGGAATGAATGAAGTTCAAGAACCAAGGTTCCATTGCACTTTTAAAATTTTGGCATATATGTAACTTTAAATATAATTGTTATTATTAGTATGTTTATCAGAGCATTTAAGAAGATTTTCTATAGACATTTGTTATCTATACAAATGAAAAATCTTTTTATTTCAGCTGTATAATACATATGTCTTATCACTGAAAAATGCAAGTGGCAGTGGAAAGACACCATTTCCATGACTGCAACAGCACAAATGCCCATTGTATAATTTATCAATAGGAAATGGAAAATTTAAAAATACATGCAACCTTGTTCCTAAAAATTGTAGGAATAAAACAGTTTATTTTCCCACAAATATTTAACCATTTTTAACATGATATCTATTAAGTATCATTATATGTGGGAATGTAATTGTTCAATAGAGGCCCTCAAAACCACTTTTAGTTTTCTTTTATAATATATTTATCCCAAATTGGCTATAATCAGTTTAGAATTTAAATGTTCTTCACAGTATTATTTCTTAAGTGCAGTTTATTTCCTATGTAAGATAGCATTATTTTCCAGATTTAATAGTATTTTTGGTTGGACTAAACCCAATCCTTCCTATTTGGGAGAACCCTTGGAAACTAGAATCCAAAACCAAATTCTAATTAATTGACCACATTGAAAGGAGTTTTAGGGATAAAATAGGCAGTTTTGGGAAGTTTAGGGAATGAGGAGGGTCCATGGGAGAGGAATGTATTGATGGAGACTTGAAGATGCCAAGGTGCTTATCTTACTTACATAGAGGATAGTGAAATGCCACAGGAAGAGGGCGTGCAGGCAGATGGAAACATTTCTGGCCTGAGCAATTACAACAGCAGTAAACCAAGGACAGAGATATCTCTGGCCTGAGAAGCTGGGAGATCAAAGGCAACTCCAACCAGCAAGGTAAGAGGGAGAGGGAGAAGGGGACGCCACGTGGGCTTTGAACTTTGAAACTGAATTCTATGTAGCAGAATGACCAATGAGGAAAGCACGGGGGTTCTAAATTAAGGAAAGGGACCAATAAGAAAATGTCAGACTCAAACATAAACTGCAGCATATATAAACTGGAAACAAAGGGACATGAGGCAGGATGTTTTCCCCCTTTGGGGGAGCCCCTCCCTATAGGGTCCCCTTAGGGGATGCCCTTGCCCAGATGGAGTTTGTAATGTGCTCCCAATAAACTTTGGGATTTTTTTTAACCAGTTAACTTTCACGCGTCCAAAATGGAAACCAATAAAGGATGTCATCATTGTCTTGCAAGGTATATTTGGTTCGATTTTTTTTTTTCACCTGAAGCCATTTATGGGGATTGAATTTTATTTGCACAATGTAATATATTACAATGACACATTCGATAATAAAATAATAATTTTCAATTCTTCGGAAATGTCAACAAAAGTGAGCGCAAAATAAAAATAATCCATCGACACGAAAAGCCTCAAAAACACCAAGGTTTATTGACGCTCCAAAGTTGTAATCTGTAAAGAAAGCAATGAAGAATGCACACCATGTTTACTATTTTAGGCATTAAATCCATGATAACAAAAACAAACAAACAAAAAACCCCTCAAGTGTCGCAATGTTTCTCGGGCGTGTGAGTGGCAACCATATATATATATAAATTTCTTCCATTTGCTCTGGAATATTTACCAATTTAAGTTACCATACTTTTCTTTACAAACCCAGAGATGTCACTGACAAGTCTGATTTTTAAAATTGGGCGACAGAGTCGTGCTGCAAGGTTTGCGGCCATAGACGTGTGGCGGGTGGGGAGGGTCCACCGCTCGTGTCTGTAGACCCTTATGGTGTACAAAGGGTTAAAGAGTTTATCCTTCAAACTTCCTCAGGATGAGAACCCACGGGAAGAATAGTCTGTACCCGGAACCCCAGGTTTTAATGTTATCCCAGTCCAGAAGCAGTATAATCAAAAGATTAGTAGCCCACAGATCACACCTTCTGCTTTCTTTTGGCATCAATTAATCCCCAGTTATCGCCCTCCAACTGCATGGCGCTCTAGTGGAGCTGTCATTCACTGCTCCTCTCACAGGCCTGCCAAACCCGCGCCCTCCCCAGAACTGGAATCTCAAGCCTCAGCAAAAACACAAGAAGCCATTCAACATCTGTCTTCCCCAAGTTAATGTGAGAGATGCTAGTCATCAGTTCCGGAATCTCAATCTTGTGATCCTCATCACCCCTCATCACTATATAGGTTTCTTAGTCTTTAAAGAGGTACTCTGTAATTCCCAGTGTTCTGGTAATAAATGTATTTTAATTTAGCCTGAGTCATATTCTGCTACTCATAGCCAGAGGCTTTTCACTGATACAGTATTAGCATGTGTGCACTGACATATGCGCATTTCGAAAGCCTTCTCTATTCTGAATTACTTTCTGAAAAAGAAATGGGAAGCACTTCCAAGCTGTATCAGGCTTAGTGAATTGAATCAGCAGCTGCAGACCAAAGGGCTCTTTTTAACATTCTAGCAACACAGAGAAAGCTGCGGCAAAAGGCGCCAGGTTTTCTGTCTTACCCCAAAACCTGGAATGATAATACTAGTCACAATATCATCCGTAAATACAAAGAGGACAATGTGTTTCATTATTAACGTCTTTCTCACACCGTATGCAAAGTAAACCCCAACTTGATCATCTCCTTACCCTGTAAAGCGTCATCCTACATTAATATGGTTGAGAATAGCTGAATCTCATCTGTGTGTTCATACCATCAGTGCTATAAATATTAATTCCAGAGGTGACTAAGAAACTTGGGGGAAGAGAAAAAAATCAGTGACTAGCAACAAAGAGAAAAGAGTGGGGTCTGGTGAACTAGCTAAAGAGGCTATGTAATTATATACTTACATGAAAAAGAAATAACAGTAAGTGTTAAGAAGGATTTAGGCTAGTTATTCAGAAAACAATATTATTTTTAATTTCCTCTCAGCTACTCACTATGTTCTCAAACCACTTCCTTGCATAATATTGACCATAATGTGAGCCAGTACAGTTAATGTCAGTTGAAGGCATGAGTATAAATTAGTGCTATGGGTCACTTTATGCATCTTATCTCTCCATAGCCTGGTGCTTTTTAAGTCTGACATAACTTTTTTGAAACTTTGGGCCTCAGGGCCTGTGCTAATTTACATAAGGGTCTGAAGAAGAAACACTTCATAAAATTTCCATATATAAATTGCGAGACTTATGTGAAATACACTGGTTAAAATTGGTGATAAATTCCTGTTACCAGCCATCTGGTTTGATTCTGCTAAATGCAATGTAGTCTCCATGACAAAAAGATTTAGAATGTACCAGAGGGGATTTATTTTAACTTGGAAAATATAAAAAGACAGATTTTGTAGAGTTTCCTATAAAAGGTCCCTTGAAAATTTTCACTAACTGGCTTGTTTAAATCAAAGTACATAAGTGATTAAATATATGATTATGTAACAAAATGCTCATAAGTGTTAGAGCTAATTTTACTTTAATGGATAGTTACTTCCTTAATCAAAGTTAGAAAAATTGACTTAGTTCTCAGTATTTTTCTATTTGAAAGTAATTGATGAATATCATATGAAAGAATTTAAGAACAATTATATCTACCTTGCAATGCTTCAAAAATACATAAATCATTTGTATGCAAATATCATTTGACAGGCAAATAAATAGGTTATTAAATGTACATTCTCTTAAGTTTATAGAACAATAGTAATAACTACTTAGGGCTGAAAGCCTGGGAATAAGCATGTATAAAACAGCAACATCTCTGAATCCCCACTTTGGTGATTCCAGTTGAGAATCTGCCTAGAAAATAAGTGTACAAGTTCTTTCATCAAGAAGCCTTCTCCTCCCGGGAGGCATGGGCTGCCTTCAGTGATTCAACTTCTAATGAAAAGAAGGTCACAGTAACATCACTGTGTAACTGCTGTGTCCAGACCATACCAGGGGTGCTGATTCCTCCTTCCTCTCTTTCTTGGGTGACTCTTCCTGGAGGGAGTCAGCTGCCACGTCATGAAAGAAACTCAAGCAGCTCTATGGAGGTCTACCTGGGAAGGAATGAGGCCTCCTGCCAATAGCCAAAGTGGATCTCCAAACCCATTCAAATGTTTAGATAAATGGAGCTCTTTCTGGCGTATTTAATGCAACCTCATGAGAACCCTGAAACCAGAACCATCCAGCTAAGCTGCTCCTAAATCCCTAATTCTTTGAAATTATGAGTTAATAAATATGAATTATTTTAAACTGCTAAATGTCAGGGTAAGTTATTATGAAGCAAAAGAGAATTAACGAGTTACCTGTACAGTACTTATATGTCAAATATCATTTATTCTTTTTAGGAATCTCATGGTCAAGTTGCATTGCCACAAATTCCAACAAGTCAAAATAGTGTATTCATCATTATTTCCTTTTCTTTACTTTGGTAATTATCACCATCTAATTCTACCTTATGGGTTTCATTAGTTCTATTAAATCAGTGAATCCATCAGTCAGCTCTGCTTCCCACAACAGCCACATAGGACTCAGCAAAGCCCCTTCATAATTACATTTCATATCTTGACAAAGAATGTGTCCTCTGGGCCTGCTGCAGAGTATGCTAAGGGAGTAGTTAAGTAATTTGACCATAATTTATCACAAGATTATTATTTAAGTATTCAGACTCCTTTTACAGCATGCCAGTGAAAGTTTGGCATTTCATCCTAATTAACTAACTATAAAGCCACCAATAAACCTAGGCATCAATTAAACAATTTATTGGATTATTATACCACTCCCAAATTCTCAAGCTACTATGTTAAGTCCTGAATCCTAGATAAGTGCACCCATTAATTTTGCTTTGGGTTGTTTTCCTAAGCAGGATGTAAGGGTGATTTCTTTCCCAGGTCCCTGTCCAGATGGAATTGAAGAATGAAGCCATGGACAAAAGGTGGTAGATGAAAAGGGTGGAAATGTATTGGAAGCAAATACAGAGTCCCAAGTAGGGAGGGGGGTCCCAAGGGGATAACCCACAAAGCCCCTTTATCTAAGATTTGTAAAGCTGTAGTTTTTTGTCTCTTCATGCTCCCTTCTAATTGGACCCCTTTCCCACTTTATGAGCCTATGCTCTTCTAATTGGTCACTCTTTTGGGCAAATATCAGCTTCAAAGCCCCAAAACCCACTCAGTGCCCCTCACCATCTCTCCCTCTTATCTTGTAACATCCCTCTGTCTCCTATGAAAATCTGCTTTCTTCTTTCTGCCATTTGTTGGCATTTCTCTATCCTCTGTGAAAGTTTGTTTTCTATTCCCCCATACCCTGTGGTTTTTTCCTTATCTCCTATGAATGTATGTCTTCCTCATCCCTTATCCCATGGCACCTTTTTTATTCTGTGAATGTGTGCCTTCTGGTGGCTCCAACCCTCACCTATGCATTCCTCTCCATGGACCCTCTTTATTCCTAAGACTCCCTAAACTTGCCTATTTTATCCCTAAAATTCCTTTTAATTTGACATAATCTAATCTGGTATTTCAATTTTCCTCATCTAATGAATCAACCATAAAATTGACCCCCTCCCTATACTGCCTTATTAGTTTCCTAGACAAAGTACCAAAAAACAGGCGGCTTAAAATAACAGAAATGTATTGTCGCACAGCTCTGGATGCTAAAAGCCCGCAAATAAGTTGTCAACAGAGCCATCCTCTCTGATAGCTCTTGGGGGTAGTTTTTCCTCCTCTCTTTTAGTCTCCGGTGTTTGCCTGCAGTTCTTGGCGTTCCCTGGCTTTTGGATGCAGCACACCAGTAAATAAGGCCATGTCTCCCTGTGTGTCATTATATCCTCTTTCCTCTGCGCTTGCCTAGTTCTGTATCCAAATTTCCTCTTTTTGAAAAGGCACCACTTATTTTGAATTAGGACCTATCCTAATGACCTAATTTTCAGTCTATTATCTCCATAAAGATTCTATTTCCAAATAAGATCATATTCTGAGGTACTGGGAGTTAGGACTTCCATGTTCTTTAAGGGGAACACAATTCAACCCGTAACTCCTACCAGCCTCCTACCAACAAATACTAATAGGTAAATTCCCACATCTCTTTTCCTAAAGTGCTCTAGATCTGTGTGTTGGGAATTTGCATATGTGGGGGATCAACTTAAGTTATATGCAGATTTTTTTGTGGGAAGGGCAGTTGGCACCCCTAACATTTGCATTGTTCAAGGATAAGCTATATAGATATATTTTACCATACAATTCTGGGTCTTTGCCTTTATGTATGATGAGATTTAACTTCATCAAACTCAAGGAGAGAAGATAGATTTGAGGAAAATTGACACCAAGTTGTGAGATAACACCCATAGTTAAAATCTTTAAGGAAGTGAAAGGAGTGTATTTATTGATGCTTCAAATGGCAAAGAAGGTTCAAGGGGATTTGTGATTTCAAAATTCTCAGCCTGTTTTGTGCCTACCCATGTGTTCCCTTCTCTGTACAATTTACTCATCCATCAGCAACGTTCAAGTTCCAGTTGCTCCACTTACTCACTAAAAGTATGCATGTGTGTTTTGGGGGTCTCCGTTTTGCCCATTTGTGCTAATAGTTAATATCTTTTAGGTTTTAATAGGTATTAAATCTTTTGATGTCTGATAAACATGGCAAGTCTCTCACCTTATTCTTCTTCTGGATTATTTTGGTTCTTCTTAGACCTTTGCTTTTCATATTTATATTTAAAACAAACTAATTAGGATCATTAAAATGTTTGGTGGATATTGATTTGAAAAAAGAGAAAATATAGTATGTTTGGCAAATATATAATCCATATACTTTATTTTGGGTCTACACAGTGGGTAAGAGAGAAAGCAATGGTTGATACATCTGGAATGAAACCTTCGGAATAGATATGATTTCTCCACATTTTCTCTTCCCCTGACTTGGTGAGAAGTTCATTTGATAAAGGTGGAAGAAAGTCTGAATCCTGAAGGATAAATGAGGAGAATGTTTTTACTGGGTTGGAAAATATTACTCCATTGGTCTCATGTTTCTGCACATTTTACAAGCAGGGGCGCAGTCTACCTTTGTCTGGATTATCTTTCAAGGGTGTCTGTATAGCAAACAATGTTAGAAAACAGAGATAGCCTCACTGTTGCAAACACAGACTTGCTCACTTTTTCATATAAAATATCCGGGTTCTCTAAGCCCAGGTTCCTTTCCTCTATTGCAGTTCACTGAGTGTTAATGCAAACTCGCCCTTTTGAGTTGTCATGTTGGAAGTGGGTTATGGGAACCTCAGTTATCTCTGAGGCATTAGGCTAATTCATAGTTTGCAAGTAGGGCAAAATATAATATCAGATCTTTCACAGCTCTTGACATACATACTGAATCTAAGTATTGAAATGAAAACATTTTTTTGTTGTGTTAAGTCCCTAGGATTTTGGTGTTTTTATGTTAGCTCAGAAAAAGCACAGGATTCTATTTTTTTTCCCCCTATTCTTATGGAATTTAGCTTTTTCTTGTCTTCCTGTAATGGTTAGTCTCCATTGTGATGCTTAAAAAAAAAGAAGAAGAAAAGAAAAATAGACACCCTTTTCTTTTTTTCTAATTCTATAGAAAATGTTTCCAAAACTTTCCTATTAAAAATGATAAAGCTTTAAGTTTTAATAGATAATTCTTAGCAAATGAAGTAATTTTATTGTTTTATTTCAACCATTAAAATAATTGACTTTACAAAATCTCTTTTAAGTTCCCATTGAAATGATTATACATGCTTTCTCCTTTACTACATTACATATTTTCTATTAACTGACCTTTGAATTACTAAGACAAACCTGAGTAGGTCATAATGTGCTATTGTTTTTGTACATCAGTGGATTTGTTTTGCTAATAATTTGTTTGGATTGTGTTATAAATATTCATGAGCAAAATCTGCTTGCACATAATTATTTGTCAATCTCCTGCAGAATCATTATAGCTTCTCAAGCAAGGACCATATCTTATTCAATTGTATATCTCCAATGCTTAGTAAAATGCCTGGCATACATGCTCTACTAAGAAATGTTTTTGAATAAATGCACAATGAATTAACCATAATCTAAGAAAGAAATGAAGGTATAGGTGCATTTTAAGTATTTTCAACTTTCAATTAGATAATACCCATTCATCAAATTTCTGTATTGACTTTTCCTGCAGTCTATTCACTTAAGCCCCATATATGAATGAGAGCTTTGATACTCATCATCACCAGACCCTATAAATTCTACCTCCAAAATGTCATTCTAATATCTGCACTTCCTTGGTTTTCATTCCCACAAACAGAACCACTCACTATCACCACCTGCCTGGGCTATTGTAATGTCTTCCCTATTTTTGATCCCCTCCCTTACCTATCTCTAATCCATTTATCATGCAGAGTTGAGAGTGCTCTTAAAAGATAAAATTGTTACCCAACCCCATAGTTAAAACCTACCAATTGTTTCCCATTATACTTATAGCATTTTAAATAATTAAAATGTTCTATAACCTACTACATACCTGCATAACCTTTGCCCACTTCTACTTCTTCCCATACTTCTGTTGCCTAGTTCACTGCCATATAGCCACAGCGAACAATTCAATTAAATGTGCCCAACCCTTTAATGTAATGCTATTTATAAGGTTTATTCTAGTCACTTCACTTGAAGATAGTACACCAAGTAAGCAACTCAAAATATCTATTTGCTACTAATAAAAGTAAAATTTATAAATAACACCAAAAAATAGAGAAATGTGTGTTAATCAATGACATCAGAAATAGCTAGTAAGTCTTGTGATCATGTGAATTACTAGAACATTTAAAGATATAATGTAGTCATATAACAATATAACTATAGTAAATGTCTCTCTTATGGTTTAAACTTTATTTGCAGCTTGATCCAGAACCATTTGGGAATAATGGGTGCAGAGTCAACAGAAGTTTATTGCATAAATTAGTTAGGACTTCTGGAGAGAGAACTCAGTCTAAAAAAGAAAAAAAATTTTACTCAGATGAACTTCACTTAATATCAAATTATCATTCCTAAGGAGGATCCTGTGATTTTTAAGAAAACATGGTGGCAATTTTTTAAATTCACCTCCTGGCCCCAGGTACTTAAATTAAAATTAATATATCAGCCCCACACTAAAATACTTGAAAATTTAAAGAACCTTTTAATTGATTTACATTTTGCCGCTCTCTCTCATCCAGCCTTCACATTTTCAGGACTCCAAATTGTACCAGTGGCTTCTACTTGCTCAGTGGCATACCACTAAAATCTTCAATTAGCAAAATTACAGTTATGAAGTAACAATGAAAATAATTTTATGTTTGGGGGTCACCACAACATGAGAAACTGTATTAAAGGGTGTGGCATTAGAAAGGTTGAGAATCACTGCTTCCCCTCCCCCCCAATATTTTATTTTATTTTTTTAATTTAATTTTTCTTTATTGATTAAGGTATCACATATGTGTTCTCATCCCCCCCATTCCAAACTCCTCCACACGCATGCCCCCATCCCCCTGTTGTGAACCACGGCTTTAGAGAGTCCTGAAAATGTGAAGGCTGGATGAGAGAGAATGGCAAAATGTAAATCATTAGATGATAGATAGATAGATAGATCGAGAGATAGATAATGATAGATAGATAGATAGATAGATAGATAATAAATACATAGATGCATAGATACATACATAGATACATAGATTATAGATATATAAATTATATATATATACATATATATATATATATATATCCACCAAAATTATAAGATAAATGAGTAATATAATTAGCTATATAGTTATGTAGTTATATACTGAGTAGCCAGATTATTATGATATCTGAATGCATAATAATTTGGCCACTCAGTATGTGTGTGTGTGTGTGTGTGTGTGTGTGTGTATTTTAGAGGTCCAGTGCATGAATTTGTGCATGGGTGGGGCCCAGCCAGCCTGACCATGGGGAGAGGACATGGGCCGTTGGCCTACCTGCCTACCTGCTGGTCGAACTCCTGGTGGAGGGGACAATTTGCATATTAGCCTTTTATTATATAGGATATACACTGAATGGCCAGATTATTATGCATTCAGAGATAATAATAATTTGGCCACTCAGTATATATACATCTATACATATGTACATATATATGTGTGCTTAAATATTATTTTAAAATTACTATTAACATCTAGAATATGATATATGGTAACCTTTCTCATAATCATCAAACACTTGAGGCAAGCCCTAGCTGGTTTGGCTCAGTGAATAGTGCATCAGCCTGTAGACTGAAGGGTCCCAGGTTCGATTCCAGTCAAGGTCACATGCCTAAGTTGCCAGCTCAATCCCCAGTAGGGGGTGTACAGGAGGCAGCCTATTAATGATTCTTTTCATCATTGATTTTCTATCTATCCCCTCTCCCTTCCTCTTTTTGAAATCAATAAAATTATACTTTAAAAAAGACGAGAAAATACCTTAAAATCATAATTATTATTAGAGATATACTTCATAATATTATTATTTTTGTTATAATTGTATTTTTTTCATAGTAATCTTTAATTTCTTCAATATATATCTTACTTGGTCCTCACAACAGCCATGTTTTATAGATAAAATTACAAATAAATTAAGTTATATATAAATAAATGAGCTATTCAGAGTCACAAGCTGGAACTTGAATTAAGTATCTGGCTACCAGACTCTTTGTAATATAACACAATACCATAGAGCCCATGTGGAAAACTCGGAAGTTACAAATAGAATTATGCAGCAATGTAGGAGAAAAAGAAAGAATGTTCACATGGCTTTTAAAATGTATCTAATGTATTATTTAAATAGCATCAGTATCCTTTTCAGACATAGGTAAAGTATAAATAATAAATCCATTAATAAATATTGTGCTATCACAGAAAATGAAATGCATCTCAAAGGATTTCCTAAGGCCAAAGGGACACATGCATCTATCATAGAAAAATACCTTTTCTGAGAAAACCCTTTTTTGGAATGCAACTTCTATCTTGGCTTTGTAATCCTTTGTACCCCACCACCTCAAAACAGAGAGAGTGTTCCTGGAGAAATGACAGGGAATAGTACCCTGTAGGAAGGTTTTTAACCTTTCCTGAAATAAGACAAGCAGTGAGGCAGAAGGGAACCTCCTGTCTTCTTCATTGCTGAGATGGAATGTGACTTTTATTGGAACAAAATTGACTTTCCAAATACAAAAATGAACAAATAAAGGAAAAACAGAATTAGACTAACTTACCCTGCAAAGGTGGCAGTACCAGACCAGAGTAGAGCTAGTTTCCCTTGTGAGGTGCTGCCCCTGACATGCTTTCAAACATGGAGGAAAAGAGGAAAGCAGGCAGCTCACTCCCAGAGAAAGGGGAGAAGTTGTCATTCTTCCTTTGCTGAGGAGGAATTAGTGAGGGGGTGAGGGCCAAGAGTGATAGTCCCCAGGGAAGAATCCATCCCTTCTTAAAAACTCAAGTGGAGTTTTAGGTCCAATTCAGATGATCTGCCCCGCCCAATGGGAAAGAACAGAATGGAGCATATCGTGTGTGTGCAGTTCATGGAGGGAACCTTGAAATATTTCCTATCATTTAGAGGAGATTGGTCTCTGAGCACTAAACTGTAAAATCAATAGACAATTGGTCAAATATGAGCATTCTACTAATCCCTATCAGACAGAGAATTTCCCAAGAAAAGGTTGGAATGATGAGATATGCCTTTCACAAAAGGGTTAGTCGTTATTGAAAATACTTTTAAGAAAACAAATACTGACCAATCCTATCCAGAAAGAGTCTTTAAGAGCTTGACAGAAGTTCGCTTAATTGCAGAACAGGTGTAATCCCAACTGCAAGTGAGATGTATCTGGTTATTATTGCATCATGCAACCAAATATTCAAATATTTCATCTAGTTTTTCTTATTCTATACCATAATGAGCAAAGCCACATTTTAATTATTAGAATGCTATGAAAAGAGAATGTGGTGATCATACTAACATGAATATATTAGTCCTTTTCCAAATGCAGTATATTTCATATTTCAAATTAATCAATTTTCTTTTCCATTCTATGCCTCATTTGCTTGTGAAGTTGGTTAGGGTGTTAGACCTTAAAAGGACCCATCCTGACCTTTAGTTCCTGGTATTATAGCCCTTGAATAGGTCTTCTCACATTAACAAAGAGCTGGACTGAGTGACAAACAGAATATAGTATAAACTAGAGGTCTGGTGCATGAAAATTTGTGCACTCGGTGGGTCCCTCAGCCTGGCCTGCACCCTCTCACAACCTGGGATGCCTCAGGGAGGATCCCTAGGCCTGGCCTGAAATCAGGCCCTATCAGGCCTTTCCTTTCCCAGGCTGCAGGCAGCTGGCCCCACCCTCACCACTGCCACTGCTTGCCATCAGTGCAGCACTGACCCCTGTCCCCTGCCACTGGTGGCTTCCCTTTGCAGGTGACAGGTTGGGGTGCAATGGCTTGGCTGGCCTGGCCCTTCCTCTTTCTTTGCTGGGGGGCAGAGCCAACCCTGCGAGGGGCTGTCTACCTAACTGCTGATTGCCCCTAACTGCTTGCCTACCTATCTGATCACCCTTAACTACTAGTCTGCCAACCTGTTCACCCCTAACCACTCTGCCTGCCTGCCTGATTGCCCCTAACTGTTTGCTTGGGGGCAGGGCCAGCCCAGTGAAGGGCTGTCTGCCTACCTGATTACCCTTAAGCACTGGTCTGCACACCTGATCAGCCTAACTGCTGGTCTTCCTACCTGATCACTTCCTCCTTCCCTCTGCCTGCCTGCCTGATTTCCCCTTACTGCTTGCTTAGGGGCAGAGCCAGAACTGACTTCCAGTTGGTGAGCCTCTGGCCATTACTTTACTGGTCATTACGACCCAGGGTTTTTATATATTAGGATGACAGCATATGGCTTCCAACTCTAGGTCATAAAAGGCAATAGCATTCTACCTTGGTCTTTTGGATCCCTTCCTCAACCAGTCGCTATGATGCATACTGACCACCAGGGGGCAGACCCTCCAACTGGTAGGTTAGCTGTACAGACACTCAAGCAACACCAAAGAAAGACCTACATGGAAAGAAATAGTAACAACCAGCACCAACCTCCCAGTCATACCAGTATGTGTAGGTTACACTGGAAGTAGGTCCTTCAGCTCAGTTCCAGTCTTCAGATGACTATAGCAGCTGTTGCCATTGGACTGTGATCTCACAAGACACTGTAAGCCAGAATCTCTCAGTGGAGCCATTTTCAAGTTCCATAGGAACCATTAGAAATAATAAATAAATATTGTTGTTTTAAGCCATTAAGTTGTAGATTGAATTTTAAGGACTCAGAAGCCTTAAATTTATTTATTGTGGGTTTTTGTGATTTTTAAAAAAATCTTTATTATTGAGAGTATTACAAATTTCCCCCTTCTTCTCTCATTGCCCTCCTCCACCTGCTTGCCACCTTGCCCCAGGCCTTCACCACCCTATTGTTTGTGTCCATAGGTAATTTATATATGCATATAAAATATTTGGTTAATCTTTTCTAATTCCAACCTCCTTCCTCCTTTCCTCTGAAATTCATCAGTCTGTTCCCTGTTTTCATGCCTTTGGTTTTATTTTAATCATCAGTTTATTTTGTTCATTGGATTTCTTGTTGGTTTATTTTTATATTCAATTATTGATATATATGTATTTATTGCCATTTTATTGTTCTTACTTTTTATCTTTACTTTTTCTCTTCTTCTTCTAACTCTTCTTAAAGAATATACTTCAACATTTTATATAATACTAGTTTGATGGTGATGAATTCCTTTAGCTTTTTTTTTATCTGTGAAGCTCTTTGTCTGACTTTCAATTCTGAATGATAGCTTTGCTAGGTAGAGTAATCTTGGTTATAGATCCTTCCTATTCATCATTTTGAATATTTCTTGCCACTTCTTTCTGGCCTGCAAAGTTGACAGCCATATGGGCTCTCCCTTGTAGGTAACTAATTGCTTTTTTCTTGTTGCTTTTAAGATTCTTTCTTTTCACTAACATTTTGCATTTTAATTATGATATGTGTTGGTGTGGGCCTCTTTGGGTTCCCCTTAGTTGGGACTCTCTGTGCTTCCTGGACTTATAAGTCCTAATAAAGGCTTTTGCACATTGAAAGAAAATTAATTAGAAGAAATATTTTCTAGGCCTGGGAGGGACTGTGGTAGGTTGGCTCCAGGTCGTGTTTGGCCCATCTCACCCAATCCCCAGCAGGGATGATCAGGACTGGCTGGCTGGGGAGGGACCATGGGAGGTTTGCCAGCCAGGGAGGGATTGCAAGAGGGCTCCAGGGCATGTCGGGCCCATCTTACCCAGTCATGATCAGACAGATCCCAGCAGCAAGCCAACCTACCAGTTGGATTATCTGTGCCCTAGTGGTCAGTGCTCATCATAGCAACTGGTCAAGTGGTCGACCATTTGGTTGGACACTTATCATATTAGGCTTTTATCCTATATAATAAAAGCCTAATATGCAAATTGACTATCACTCCAACACACAAGATGGCTGCCTCCATGTGGTCAAAGATGGCCACCCCCATGTGGACACAAAATGGCCAGCATAGGAGGGCAGTTGGGGGGAATCAGACTGACAGTGGATGGCAGTTGGGGGCAACCAGGCCTGCAGAGGAGGGCAGTTAGGGGTGAGCAGGCCAGCTGGGGAGGGAAGTTAGGGGTGACCAGGCCAGGAGGGAAGGGCAGTTAGGGGCAATCATGCTGGCAGCGGAGGAGTTAGGCGCTGATCAGGCTGGCAGAAGAATGGTTAGGGGTGATCAGGCTAGCAGGCAAAAGTGGTTACGGGCAATCAGGCAGGCAGGAAGGCAGACAGGTGAGTAGTTGGGAGCCAGCAGTCCTGGATTGTGAGAGGGGTCCCAGATTGGAGAGGGTGCCCTCTTGCCCCTGTGGATAATTTTTGTGTACCAGGCCTCTAATATATATGGATTTCTTTCACCAGGTAGGGGCATTTTTCTGTCATTAGTTTTTCAAATGAATTTTTGATATCTTGCTCTCTCTCTTCTCCTTCTAGCACCCCCATAATGAGAATGTTGGTATGTTTGAAGTTGTACCAGTGGCTACTTACATTATCTTCATATTTTTTTTTATTCTTTTTTCTTTTTAGCAATTGATTTTTGGAGCAGCATTCTGTAAGGAATATGATGAATTCACTGGTTTCTGATATAAACCCTTCTCAATTATAACCAGCTATTATTTACTAGCTTTTATTTAAATAGTACTATCTGTTGCCCTAGCTAGTTTGACTCAGTGGATAGAGCATTGGCCTGTGGATTGAAGGGTCCTGGGTTTGATTCCCACCAAAGGCACATGTGCAGGTTGCAGGCTTGATCCCCAGTGGGGATGTGCAAGAGGCAGCCAATAATTCTCTTTCATCATTGATGTTTCTATCTCTCTTTCCCTCTCTTTTCCTCTCTGAAACCAATAAAAATATATTAAATAAATAAATAGTACTATCTCTGTATAGGAAATGTTCTAAACTATTACAGATATGTAGATATAAAAACTCATTAGTCCCCAAATCAACACAAGTATCCCCATTTTATAAATGCAGAATATGAGACACAGAAAGTAATTGAATAAGGTGACACAGCAAGAAAATTTCAAAAGTGGGATTCAAACAGGGAAGTCTGGATTGAAGTACACATTCTTAACCACTAAACTATAATAATTTTCTATCCACAAAAAGGAATAAATAAAAATTTCTGTACAATGGAGAACTCACTATGCTGAATGCTCCTTTTCTACTTCACTGCATCTAACTAGTTGAGATTGCCTAGTAAGGCCCAGGCCATCCTGACAATTCAAGGAAATTGTGATGAGCCAGGTATGACAGAGAAACACACACTGGAGGAAGAGAATGAATTATTTCTAATTATACCAGAAGACTGCCAGGAGATGGACAGAAAGGACAGAAAAGGCAGAGGCAAACTTTTTCCTTACAATGAGACAATATGTTCTTGACATATGAAAGAGAAGGTTATTATATTGATTTTTATTATAGCTAATTTCTAACTTCATGATTACTATATACTTGGTCACTCAGTGTTTCAGCAAAAAAAAAATAAAATGGCTTCTTGAAATGGCTGGTTAATCTTTCAAACTGTATATTTTTGCATGTCATTAAAAGATCTGGCACACAGCTTATTAACAGTAATAACATAGAAAACAGATAACCTTGATTTAATTATTTGGTAATGTTCTTAAACATACTTGGCTATTTTGACAAAAATGGAACCTTTATTAAATTAGCAAATTGTGAAAATAACTGTTGAATCAACCACTGAATTTTTTCTAAACATCTTTTATAATGTCATATGAAATATGCAAATGTAATTTCTACCAAAACAGAAATTAAATGACTCATTAAAGAAAACCAACATAGGAATTTATAATTAAACATGAGCATGACTCTTGTGAAAACTGAAATTCCATTTTCATTTCATCTAAGAAGTATGAGTCAATATCAAATAATAGATATATTATATAATCTTATTTTATTTTATAAAATAAGCTTTTTTAAAAAAATCCTGTCAGTATCAGAGAAAGTATTCTTTTAAAATTTTTATTTATTTTAGAGAGAGAGGAAGGGAAATGAAAAGAGAGAGAAAAAAAAAAAATCAATGAGAGAGAAACATCAGTCAACTCCCTCCTGCCCACCCCCTACTGGGGATCAAGCCTGCAATCCAGGCATGTGCCCTGACCAGGAATCAAACAATGACCTCCTAGTTCCTGGGTCTATGCTCAATCATTGAGCAACACCAGCCTAAAAGGCATTATGAAGTTTTCAGACCTAATTAAAAGTCTATTCTGTTACTTATTAATGTCTATTAAACACTATGTGTAGTTGATATGATTGTTCATAACTGTTTGTTTTTCTGATGTGAAAGGATTATATTCCTAGCAGCTGCAGTGTCTGCTGTGGGAGAAGAATAAATCTCTACCCATTGATCTTAGTCTTGGTCATGTGATTTGATTTGTTCACTTCTATGTGAGCAAATGTTGTATTTGCCAAGTCTGAGTAGTAGCTTTAAAAGTCATTATGTTTCACAAGCTAACTTGCTCTTTCCCCTCTGAAATCAGAATTGTGTGTTCCAAATAGGGACTGCTCCTTCACACTGAGGCCTTGAATACGTAGTTGACTCACACCCATAATCATATAATGTGAAGAGAAAAATAGTTCTTACTGTATATTGTAATTCACTGAGATAAGGGATTGAAACACACAGAAACAAGCTAATACTTACTGTCTTATCTATCAAATATAACTAAGAATTTTGCCTTATGTCATCTTTCTAAGCATTAAATATATATTCAGGAAATGATAGATTATCTACCTAAAAATTTTGCATATGACCTCCCCATAAAATATATTTCAAGCAAATATAATAATATAATGAGTTAATTGAAGAATCATTTTATTGGATGAGAATATTATTCTTTTGAAAATAACTTGACTTTAAAAAGTTGTCCTTCTAGCTCTGTAACTAAGATGTATCATTCTCCCTAATTGTGCCTCAGTTGTCACATCTATGAGATGGAGTCAATAATACCAATCCCACCTTTCCATCAATGTTGGTGAATGAAAAGAAGGCATGTACTTAGGCAACAGTTCGCCTGAGTTTGAGTCCTGATTACACGTTGTACCTGCAGTGTGAAAATAAATAAAATATAGCATTGACGAATCAGTACCCCGCCTTAACACAGAATTGTTATACAGTCTGATTCAAGTGAGAGATGTGATGTAATTAATTATACTTATCAGCAACATAATTCTCCATTATAGATCTTTAAAAGGAAATGTTTCTGTTTTGTTTTCTAAATGTATCTCTGAGGTTACATGATAGAGTAAAAAGGGAAGAGCTTTGATTTTAAGAATATCATCCAACCCAACTTTACCACTTTTAGTTACATGGCTTTGGAATGTCTCTAATATGTGTTGTACATTAGATTTGTCATTTGTAAGCTGAGGTTAGGATAATAATATATTATATTGCTGTTTTTATAAATAATCCCATATATTAAAGTGCTTGGCATCTATTGGTGCTCCTGCCTTCTACAAATATAAGACCACAGTGATAGGATCATATGTTTGATGAAACTCTTGTCCTAAGCACAAAGGAGTATCATGTGGATAAAATCATAGTACCATACACAGTATTTCTCTGAATCACCTTCCTATGAGATTATCTGTCTTCAAATCTTATTTGTATGTATTCAACATAATTTAAATCTGTATTGTTTCATCTTCCTATTAAAAATAGAGATGAGCCCTGATCGGTTTGGCTCAGTGGATAGAGCATCAGCCTGCGGACTGAAGGGTCCCAGCTTTGATTCCAAACAGGGGCATGTACCTTGGTTGCAGGCACATCCCCAGTAGGGGGTGTGCAGGAGGCAGCTGATCGATGTTCCTACTTCTATGTCCTTCTCCCTCTTTGTAAAAAATCAATAAAATATATTTTAAAAATAGAGATGAAATAGCAAATGAATAATACTGATTAACCTCAAAACAATGTGTTGAACAAATGGAAAAGAAACATCTTTGCCAAAATAAGATATATCAGTAGACAATATACAAAGTACTATTCTGATTTAATTTTTGCAACATTGACATTGATAATATAGGAATCAGTCATCTAATACTTGCCTACATATTGGATACTGAGTTATGTGTTGCCATGCCATTTAGGTAAATATCTAATTAATTTATGCTCTGAAAATTGTATCTTACACATTTGACCTAATATCATTAAGAACATCAGAACAGCATGAAAGAATGGGAGCTGATAATCCTTGCAATCAGGAAGTTATTCTTAATATTTTTTTTTTTGCTACTTATTACTTACATTCATTGGAAGTGTTTATATAAAAGTTAATTTTAATTTATATGGATTTTTTTGAAAAAACAATTTTGGAATAATATGTAGTTCTGACATGGACACAAAAATAAACATAAAAGATACACTTATCTATATTTTATATTTAATTAAAAAGAGAGATTTTATTAAATACTGGAAGGAAGAGTTTACAGAAAGATAAATGATAAAAAATAAAAGAGGAAAATTATACAAAGATATATGCTACCACTTACTATACTATTTTTGAATAGTTGCTAAAACAAATGTATATATTTTCAATGAATTAAAAGTATATGTTTACTAATTCTTCAGTGTGTAGAGACAGTTGATTTAAAATGACTGTGTTCCACTAAGCAAACTTAGTTATAGAATAAAATAAGGGAGAAGAAGAAAGATGCCAGTGCCTTTCAAAGACTTCCTAAGTCTTGCTTCTTGCTTGTGTTACTGTAATTCCACTGTACAGATAATTCTTTCTCTTGAGAGTCTGAAGACAAAAACATATAGTTATTCCCTCAGATTATCAAGGTGCTTTGCAAAACTATCATTATTATTTGAAAATAAAAGTTTATTTAATGTGCCTTTTTAAAATAAGACATTTGAAAACTTTTAAATAATGTTACTTATCCATACAAGTATAATATACATGTGTACATATATGTATATATATATTTCCTTTTTTAAATGTAAGCTCATAAAATTATATAACACAGATCTACATAGTCAACAACAATTGAAAGTTGCTAACATTTTGTCAGATGCGATTCTTCATGAAAAATAATTAATAAAATAACAATTACAGATCTTTATCCAATTTTAAAAACCAAGAAAATGTAATTCAAAGATTAGAGGTGGTACATGTGCCCAACCAGGTAATTCAATTGATTTAGAATTAGTATTGATAACATTGTAAGATAATCTTTAAGATATTAATATTTCTGTATTAATTTATGTTCATGAAAGTTTGTGTAAAAACTATTAAGTATGGAGAGGGTACCATAATACACACCTGCTCAGTATTTTCAGCTTCTATAATATTACATCCACACATATACCCCAAACTTCCCTCATCAAACTAAATTTGGATGCAGGTGCTTGTATTAAGGGTTTTACCTCTCTACATAGCTCTAATTCTTGAATGGTTTTCTATGAAAGATTTCTTGGCACAGAAAGTACCACCTGGTGGCTTGAGCATATTTATTAGGACTCAGCCAAAGAAAAATATCCTGTAGGTGATTATGGTCCTAGTATCAGAACACAATAATAATTTTATTATCTAACTTATTTGCAACATTACCCTTTGTTCAGCTGCAAGTAGAGAAGAACAAAGTTCATAATGACCTCCAAATGGTATTTGAAGTATTATCAGATTTTGATGTAATCTCTACTTACAATTAGTTATAATTACATAAGATTTACTAAAATTGGCTGATTATTTTGTACCAAATACACATCTTCAATACAGTGACTAGAAAGTGAAATTTCAAATAATCAAAAGTTATTTTTATAAAAATAAATCATTTATGAAAAATCAAATTTAATGACTGATCTTTCTTTAAATTGACCCAAATGGTTTCTTTTTGTTGCCATGTCACCACAAACTTCAGTTATAAGGACTAAAAGTGTGTGCTTGGCATAAATTTAAAACTGAAGAATTCTACTCTAACTTCTTTCTCCTCTCCACCCTATGTGCGTGCACAAACACATACACATACTTTCTCTTTCTTTCTCTCTCTCTCTCTCTCTCTCTCTCCCTCTCTCTCTCTCTCTCTCTCTCTCTGTCCCTCCCTCTCTCTCTCTCTCTAACACACACACACACACACACACACACACACATTATGGACTCTCAAAACATTTGTGGACCTCTAAAAATTGAATATGTTAGTTTGAGTTGTTATCATTCATATTTTTCAAGAAATATACTTTTTTTGACCAAAGGTACTGTGTTATTCCTGAATGCTGTTGTTCTTTTATCCTGTTTTATCAAGAGTAGGTAGAGATAAGATGCAGTATATATCTAATGAGTGATGCACAATTAGTAAAGTAGTAATTTCTTTTACATTTATCCAAAAATTCATTTATGTATTAAATATATATTAAGTCTCCAAAAGAAAAAAAATGCTGGAGACTGGGGTATTTAAGAAAATATGCATGCCATTCACAAACTTCATCAAATCTATTATTATTATAAGAACTTTTTATTTTAATTTTGGGTGATATCATGGTGAATAACATTTAGCTGTTTTCACCAAACAATTTATAATCTACTGTTAATGTAATTATATGAAAATAAAAGCTAGGACAAGAGAGCAAGACATACCAATAATAAGCCTAATAGAAAGAGAAATATGGTGAAATACTGAAGAAAATCTTTTTAAAAATAACTACAATATCACAGAAAGAGGTAAGATCAATTTTTCCTTTGACTTGGTAATCACTATTATATTATTATACTCATGGATGCAGCAGTAAGTGAAATTAAAGATGGAGAAGAGAGAACAGTAGAAGAGAAAAAATATAGGTAAGATGTAGCAAGAGTATAAATTGGGGCATTGAGAGCAGAAATGGATAAAAGTCTGCTTATATATGTATGCATTTCTGGGAGTTTGATTGGCATCTGGGAATATACACCCTCCACTCCTCAGGAGCATGGCTTACCAGAATGATTACAGATGTTAAAAAAACATGACATAGAATCCCAGTTCCTTCACCACTTGGCTGTATATGACCTTGGCAGGTGGTTTATCATCCTTCTGGTTTTTATTCTTTTTATATAATCTTTAATTCAGAAGATTGTCATAAGAATCAAATAAGGCAATGTATAAAGGCATTAGGTTCAGTCTCTTTGTATTATGTATTTTAAGAGTCTTAAAAATAATATGTGTCAAAATCAAGAAAAAAAATAATACAAACTTTAGAGGAATAGCTATTAATATGATTATTTTGTCATTCTAGTATTCCCTTACTATGTTTTTTGAATAGATAAAGAAAGATTCTGAACTGTTCCCATTACCAAAATAATAAAAATACTAATAAAATGAAGCTTTGCATGAATATAATTAGATATAACATGCTCTTTCTGTAGAAATGTCATGCTTAAAATTATTCTCTATTATAAATTTAGGTTCCCTGGAAGTTGTGAGCAAGATCTCCCATGACAACTTAATGACTGAAATCCTGTTCTCAGTCATTCTGCTGGCCATATCTCTGCAGCATTTGTCCACAATCAGACTTTCTCTTTTAAAGACTCGATGACATTCAGTTCTCCAGAGACTTTATTAGTTCATGAGAGGCCCAGTGCATAGAATTCATACATGGGGAGGTGGTGGTGTGGAGGGGCTTTCCTCAGCCCAGCCTGAGTCCTCTTGCAATCCGGGACCCCTTGGGGGATATCAGGCCTAAACCGGCAGTCAGACATCCCTCTCACCATCCTGGATATTGCATGCACCGTGACCATACTTTCCATACAGGTGAAAGGCACCTTGCTGTTGTATGGGCAGCTAGATTTTTTTGCCCTGATTATAAAAAGTAGTACATAGCATAATCCTTCTGAGGCAGTAGTACCATTTTCCCATCTATGGGTGAAAAAAAACTGAAGCAGAAAGAAGTCAAGTAATTGGCTTTGTCACTTAGTTATAAATGTCAGAATTAGGACTCACCACAAAATGTACAAGCCAGGGCCCATGCATGTCATGGCTTCATCATCCTGTTTTTTCAGTGTAGAGTAGTCTTGCCAGGTTTTAAATCTAAGAGACTCTTCCCAATATATAGAGTAGAATCCCTAGGCATGGTCAGTAATCAGGGCCATCTGTGGAGCAACAGGCAGGGGGGATATCAGGGGCCTCTACTTGGCTGGTGTCCTGGTGTCGCCCACTGGCCGTTACTACCCCTGATCACAACCACCAGTTACCTCCCTCTGGGTGGTGGGGGGGAGGTGGCAGACACTCAATGTGTTGAGTGTTTTCTCCCTGGTGGTTGGTGTGTGTCATAGCATATGGTAGTTCTACTGGTCAGTCCACTGCCTGGTCAATTTTCATATCAAGGTTTCATTATATAAGACTTTTTATCTATTTCATCATTTTGTCTCTTTTGATGAGAACTCTTTCTTCTCTCCTGCTTCAGAGAGAACTTCCTCCAGTTTATCCTTATCTTACACTTTCTCTGTCTTAGACCTTGGCAAGTGATTTGTCATTCTTCTCTCTTCTGTTATTCAATTGCTACATCCAAGGGATTTGAAAGAGAGGAAGAAAGACTATATCTTAGGAAATGAATATATATATATATATATATATCCTCCTATATAATAAAGATGTGATGTGCAAATGGACCCTCATGCCGTAATGCCTTCACAAGATGGCTGTGCCCACAAAGGTGGCAGGTTCCTGTAATGAGCCATATGAGCAATCAGCAGGAACCTGAGGCTGCGTGGCACTGGGCTGCGACAGGGGACCTGAGGCTGAGCCCCCTGCCTGGCAGGACTTGACAGGGGTGGGGCTGGCCAGGTCTGGGTATTGCACAATTTTGAAGCATTCACAGGTAGATGGGGACTTGACTCTGGGTCCTGTGGTGTGCCCCAGACTCTGACAGGAGATTTTCACATACATTTTACTAATTTTCTCTCATCTCTGACACTTCTATTATAGAGAAAGGGCAAATAGCAATATTAAAACATTTCCTCTAATTAATTCCCTTTTAATGTGCATGAATTTTATGCACCAGGCCACTAGTACATATATAAATACATATTATATATTTTTATAATCCTAGAAAACTCATTCTCCTATAGATTAAATAATCATACCTATGAGAATGAATTCCAATTTTTTTCTGAAGTTCTTACTTTTGTAAGTATCTATGCCTCATTTTTCAATACCTATTGGCCTTAACTTTCTGAAGGTCCTTCCTACTGGCACCTCAAATTTAACATGCAAAGAGACTACATATTGTCTTCCTGACATATATGCACCTGAGATATATGCCCTTGACTGGAATCAAACCCAGGACCCTAAGTCTGCAGGCTTATGCTCTATTCACTGAACCAAACTGGCTACGGAAAACCTCATTTATTCTTTTTTTTGCATTTTAATTTCTTTATTGATTAAGGTATTACATATGAGTCTTCATCCACCCATTACCTACCTAAAGCCTCGCTGCCACTCATGCCCTCATCTCCCTGTAGTCTATGTCCTTTGGTTAGGCTTATATGCATGCATACAAGTCCTTTGGTTGATCTCTCCAGCTAACCCCCACCCTCCCTTACCTTTCATCTGAGATTTCATGGTCTGATCCATGCTTCCCTGTCTCTGGATCTGGATTTGTTCATCAGTTTATGTTGTTCATTATTTCCAATAGATGAGTGAGATCATGTGATATTTATCTTTCTCTGACTGACTTATTTCACTTAGCATAATGCTCTCCAGTTCCATCCATGCTGTTGCAAATGGTAGGAATTCCTTCCTTTCTAACGCAGCATAGGATTCCATTGTGTAGATGTACCACAGTTTTTTAAACCACTCATCTGCTGATGGGGACTTAGGCTGTTTCTAAATCTTAGCTAAGGTAAATTGTGCTGCTATGAACATAGGGATGTATATATCTTTCTGATTTGTGTTTCTCACTTCTTATGGTATATTCCTAGAAGTGGTATCATTGGGTCAAATGGGAATTTCATTTTTAGCTTTTTGAGGAAACTCCATACTGTTCTCCACAGTTGCTGCATCAGTCTGCATTCCCACCAGCAGTGCACAAGGGTTTCATTTTCTCTGCATCCTCTCCAGCACTTGTCCTTTGTTGATTTGTTGATAGCCATTCTGACAGGTGTGAGATGGTATCTCATTGTCATTTTGATTTGTATCTCTTAGATAATTAGTGACTTTGAGCATGTTTTCATATGTTTCTTGGCCTTCCTTCTGTCTTCTTTTGAAAAGTTTCTGTTTAGGTCTGTTGTCCATTTTTTGATTGGATTGCTAATCTTCCTTTTGTTAAGTTGTATGAGTTCCCTGTAAATGATGGAGATTAAACCCTTATCAGAGATAATATTGGCAAATATGTTCTCTCATGTATTATAGTGGGCCTTCTTTTTTGTTGATCATTTCCTTTGCTATGGAAAAGCTTTTTATTTTGATGTAGTCCCATTTGTTTATTTTCTCTTTAGTTCCCATTGCCCTAAGAGCTGTGTCAGTGAAGAAATTCCTTTGGCATATGTCTGAGATTTTGCTGCCTGTGAATTCCCTAGTATTTTTATGGTTTCATGTCTTATGTTTAACTCCTGTATCCATTTTGAGTTTATTTTTGTGTATGGTGTAAGTTGGTGGTCTAGTTTCATTTTTTTTTCTTTTGCATGTATTTGTCCAATTTTCCCAACAAATTTATTGAAGAGACTGTCTTGACTCCATTGTATATTCATGTATCCTTTGTTGAATATTAATTGGGTATATAGTTTGAGATGATTTCTGAGTTCTCTATTCTATGCCTGTTCTTGTGCCAGTACCAGGCTGTTTTGAGAACAATGGCTTTGTAGAATAGCTTGAAATTTGGTATTGGGATCCCATCTCCATTGTTCTTCTTTTCAAGATTGCTGCAGTTATTCAGGGTCTTTTTTTATTCCAGATGAATTTTTGGAGAGTTCTTTTTAGGTCAGTGAAATATGCCATTGGTATTTTAATGGGGAGTGAATTGAAACTATAGATTGCTTTGGGTAGTATGGACATTTTGATTATCTTTATTCTACCAATCCATGAGCACTATATGTTCTTCCATCTGTTTATGTCTTCCTCTATCTCTTTTTTCAGTGTCTTGTAGTTTTTGGAGTATAGGTCTTTTACCTTCTTAAGTTTATTCCTAGGTATTTTAATTTTTTTGGTGTGATGGTAAGTGAAATTGTTTTTTAGTCTCTCTGTAAGTTCACTATTGGTGTATAGAAATGCCATAGATTTCTGGGCATTAATTTTGTATTCTGCTACATTACCGAATTCATTTATTAAGTCTAATAATTTTTTATGGAGTTTTTAGAGTTTTCTATGTGCAGCATCATGTCATCTGAAAATAAGGATAGTTTTACTTATTCTTTTCCAATTTGAATGCCTTTTTATTTCTTCTTCTTATCTGATAGTAATGACTAGTACTTCCAGTACTATTTTGCACAGGAGTGGTGACAGTGGGCATCCCTGTTTTGTTCCTGTTCTTTGGGGAAATGGCTTTAGTTTTTGTACATTGAGTATGATGCTGGTTGTGGGTTTGTCATTTATGGGTTTTATTATGTTGAGGTATGATCCTTCTATTCCCACCTTGCTGAGAGTTTTTTATCAAGAAAGGGTGTTGGATTTTGCCAAATGCTTTTTCTGCATCAATTGATATGACTATGTTATTTTTATCCTTTAATTTGTTTATGTGATTTATCATGTTTATTGATTTACAGATATTGTACCCTCCTTGCATCCCCAAGATAAATCCTACTTGGTCATGGTGTATGATCTTTCTGATGTACTGTTCGATCTGATTTGCTAGAATTTTGTTGAGGATTTTAGGACCTATGTTCATGAGGGATATTGTCCTATAATTCCCTTTCATTGAGTCTTTATCTGGTTTTTGGTATTAGAGTGATGCTGGATTCATAGAAGGAGCTTGGAAGTGTTTCTTCCTCTTGAATTTTTTGGAATAGTTTGAGGATGATAGGTTTTAGTTCTTTCTTGAATGTTTTGTAAAACTCCACTGTGAAGCTGTGTGGCTCTGGACTTTTGTTTGCTAAAAGCTTTTTGATGACTGCTTTAATTTCTTCCATAGTTATCAGCCTATTGAGATGTTTAGATTCTTCCTGATTGTATTTTTCAAGGAATATGTCCATTTCCTTCAGATTGTCTAGTTTGTTGGAATAGAGTTTTCATAGTATTTTTTAACAATCTTTTGTATTTCTATGGGGTCTGTTATTATTTTGCTTCTATCATTTCTGATTTTGTTTATTTGGGTCCTCTCTCTTTGCTTCTTGGTAAGCCTGGCTAGTGGTTCATCAATCTTGTTTATCCTTTCAAAGAACCAGCTCTTGGTTTAATTGATTTTTTGTATTGTTTTTTATTTGTTTGTTTGTTTTTGTCTCAATGTCATTTATTTCTACTCTGATCATTATCTCTTTCCTTCTGCTCACTCTGGGCTTTTCTTGTTGCTCTCTTTCTAATTTTTTGAGTTGTAAAGTTAGATGAGTTACTACCATTTTATCTTATTTTTTTAGGTAGACCTGTAGAGCTATAAACTTCCCTCTCAGAACTGCTTTCATTGTTTCCATAGATTTTGGATCATTGTGTCTTTATTGTCATTAGTTTCCAGGATGTTTTTAATTTCTTCTTTGATGTCATTGGTAACCCAATCAGTATTTAATAGCATGCTGTTCAGCTTCCAAGTGTTTGAGTGTTTTGGATTGTTTTATTGTAGTTTATTTCTAATATTATGCCATTGTGATCTGAGAAGATGCTTGGTATAATTTCAATCTTCTTGAATTTGGGAAGACTTTGCTCGTGACCCAGTATGTCATCTATTTTTTAAAATGATCCATGTGCACTTGAGAAGAATGTATATTCTATGGCTTTGGGGTGAAATGTTCTGAATATTTCAATTAAGTCCATCTGACCTAGTGAGTCATTTAGGACTGCTGTTTATTTGCTGATTTTTTTTGTCTAGAGAATTTATCCAGTGATGTCAGTGGTGTATTAAAGTCCCCTATTATGATTGTATTGTTGTCAATCTCTCCTTTGAAATCTTCCAGGAGTTTTATGTATTTGTGTGCTCCTGCATTGGGTGCATATATATTTATCAGGGTTATATCTGCTTTTTGTATAGATTCCATTAGTATTATGAAGTGGCCTTCCTTATCTCTTGTTATGGTCTTCACTTTGAGGTCTATTTTGTTAGATATAAGTATTGCTACTCAGCTTTTTTTTTTTTTTTTTTTTTTTTTTTTTTTTTTCATTTCCATTTGCCTGAAAGATATTTTTCCATCCCTTCACTTTCAGTCTGTCTGTGTCCCTTGTTCTGAGGTGGGTTTCTTGTAGATAGCATATATATGAGTCTTTTTTTTTTTTTTATCCATTCAGCCACTCAATGTCTTTTGATTGGAGCATTTAGTCCATTTATGTTTAAAGTTATTATTGAAAGGTAGTTGTTTGTCTATTTTGGGGGCCTGTATTCTTTTTTACCCTTTTATTTCTTCTTTTTATAGCATTCCCTTTAGCCTTTCTTGAATTGCTGACTTGGTAGTGATAAACTCCCTTAGTTTTTTTTGTTTGTTTGTTTGTTCTTTGCTTTTTGGTGTTTTTTGTTTGTTTGTTTGTGAAGCTCCTGATTTCCCCTTTAACTTTGATTGGTAGTCTTTTTTTTTTTTAATATATTTTATTGATTTTTACAGAGAGGAAGGGAGAGAGATGGAGAGCTAGAAACGTCGATGAGAGAGAAACATCGACCAGCTGCCTCTTGCACACCCCCTACTGGGAATGTACCTGCAACCAATGTACATGCCCCTGACCGGAATTGAACCCGGGACCTTTCAGTCCGCAGACTGATGCTCTACCACTGAGCCAAACCGGTTTCGGCTGATTGGTAGTCTTGCTGGATAGAGTATTCTTGGATTCAATTCCTTGCCTTGCATCACTTTGTATATCTCCTTCCAGTCCCTTCTTGCTTTATGTGTTTCTGTTGAGAAATAATTTGGTAATCTGATGGGGAATCCTTTGTAAATAACTCTCTGTCTCTCTCTTGCAGCCTTTAATGCATCCTTGAAGATTTTCTCCTTGTCATTAACATTTGCCATTGTAATTATGTCTTGGTGTGGGTCTTTTTGGAATCATCTTTCTTGGACTCTCTGTACTTATGTAACTTTTTTCTTCCTCATATCAGGGATGTTTTCTGTCATTATTTCTTCAAATAAATTTTCTAATCCTTGCTTCTCTTCTTGTTATTCTGGCAGCCCTATTATATATATGTTACTTCATTTTGCATTATACCAAAGCTCCCTTCGTCTCTCTTCTTGCTTTTTATTTTTTTTTCTCCAGTTCTTGTTCAAATTTGGCTCGTTTCTGTACTTTTTCTTCTACTAATTCAGTCCTCTGCTTCTTCTAGTCTATTGTTGAAGCCTTCGATGGTGTTTTTCATTGTAGCTATATAAATCAAAGAATTTTTCATTTCTTCCTGATTCTTGCATACATTGTTGATTTTCTCTCCATCTGGTGTATGAACTGTATGACTATTACTCCAAATTATTTTTCTGTCATGTTGCATGCTTCTGTTTTACTAATTTCCATTCCTTGGTGATTCCTCCTTTTATTTCCTCTGGGGATTGTCTCATTGTCTCCAGAGGTTTCAAATATTGAATTTCAGTGGTCTGGGCTATGTGCCGTGGGAGTTTTGCACCTCCCAAGTGTCACTGAAGAGCTCTGACACCAAGACATGTGGCTACTGTGGGTTAGTGGAAGCCACTCTTGCCCCAGGTAAGAGTAACAGGTGCTTAGTGTGGCCTTGTGTGCACACCTAGAATCAGGGTCCCTGCCTGCGCCACACTGAAACAGAGAACCCACTGGCATGTGCCAAAACTCAAAGTCCCTAGTACATGTCAGGATTCAGAAGTTTCCTGTGTCCACGCTGAGAACTGAATATCAGATTCTCTGTTGCCTGGTGCGGCCTCACACTGAGTATCAGTGTCCCTGTGTGTGCATGCACCAAGAATTGGAGTCACTGGCTCTCAGTGTGAATGTACTGGTAATCAGGGATCCCAGGCGCACATAATAAGAAACAGAGTCTAGTCATTAATGCTGATTGCTGCCTCTTGTGTGGAGATTCAGGGCCCCTGATCTGCTTGGGAGACCGGATTGAACAGTTGCACGGTGTCAGCAGGAGATCCACTCCTGCCCTGCGGAAAATAGCCTTCTGTGTGTGCTATTTTGATACCCTGAATCAAAGTCAGGTAGCACTGCTGCTCCGTGTGGGTGTGGGGTCTGGTCAGGCAGGTGTGCACTGCTGGAAACAAACTCCCCATGTCTATGCACACAGGATCAAATTCAGCATTGCTCCCCTGCATGGATATGGGGTCTGGTCATAGAAAACAAACTTCCTGAGTTCATACTTTCAGGTTCAGATTCAGCACAGCCTCTCTGCTTGGGTGCAGGATCCGGTCATGGGAAACAAACTCCCTGGGTTCACGCCCCCCGGGCTCAAAATAAAATGACAAAGAATTCTGAGATACAATTATAAAATATCCACAGTGGAAAATAATAAGTCCTACAAGTAAAATCAAAACTTTGCTGGACATTGAAACCTGTTACTGTGACTCAGGCAAGGCTAATTGAGTCCTTTAGGGAAAGAGTATATTATTAATAAAGGCTCCTGCAAGCATATAATGTTAGTGGAAATAGTATTTGATAAACTAACATGATAATGACACAATCAATTAGAAGTGGAAAATATAATATGACAGTCAATGATACACATTTGCATGTAGTCATATGGATATATAATGATCTGGGTCTTGAGTTTTAAAGGTAGAGTTTAATATTGTTATAAAAAAATAGTACCTCATCATGAGAGATAAGGATTTTTTAGAAGAGAATTCAAAAAGGAAAAAAAAAGGGGGAGGGGGGGCAAGACATGATGTCAGGACAATAACTATTCAGATAAATTGGCTTTCTCAACAGTTGAGCCCCAAATACTGGCTTTGATATAATACATCTATTTATAGTAATACTATTCCTTTTGTAGATTATTCTCAATATCCTGAGTTTGTAGCTAGGCTTTGTGTTTTATTGTCAAAAATATCTTTGGAGAATGTGCTGGAAAATATACACTCTAAACTGAATATAGTAGGTGATGATGTTAGTGATTTTATTTTTGCCCGAAACCTTTCCTTTTTGCTCATTTTTCAATTTTGTAACTTTTCATATTGCTTTCTCAAAATTTTAAGCTTGAGGTCAGTAGGCTGAAATGCTTTAGAGATGGCTAACTTATAACTCAAAGCCTGAAGACTATATCATACTCTCTCAGAGGGATCAAACGTCTTTAAAAACCTGCAGAGGGAAAGAGGGGGAAAATGGGTCAAAATTTTTGTTTGTGCTATTTTTAGTGAAAACATCCCTATTATCTAAAACTTCTGAACAGCTGTTAGCTATCAATTCAACAAGAGTCACTCCATGACTAAGAGCAAAACATAAAGATCATCCCACAGCAAAGGAGATGTTATAATATATATTGGTGTTAGCAAGCTCTTATAGCTAGTATAGTATTAGGTTCTAAAGGGCATGCTCTGAGTCTATACTGAACACACTCTTGAAACAATAACTAGATAGAGAACAGAATATTCCAGCATTCCAGAAAAGGAAAGGAACAAGTAGAAAAAACCTTGCTTCAATAATAAAGGTGATAGTTTGGGACCTGTTAGCTACCTTTTCTTTACTTCAATTTGCTCAGAAATCAGACTAGAAAGGAGGAGGATTTGACTTTGGGTGTTGGGCACACAATGAAATATAATATTTAAGTAATGATAACAGATAATATTTGTTATGTACCATATTACAAACATTATGGTGAGAGTTCATTACAGATGCTTTTATTTAATTTACACATGACCCTTGAGTTAAGTATCATTATAGATGATACTTGAAGAATCATTCTCAAGATTACCAACTAGTAAGTTGTAAAGCCTGGATATAAACCCATTTAGATAAACAAAGCACCATTATGTCTTATTTAACACTTATCCAATCATGGTTCTTTGTGACTCACTTTGGAGAAACCTCTCTGTAGACAGGCAATAACATCCAAAAATATTGTAGTTTCTGGGTTGAAATTGTCATTTTATTAATAGGCTGTACCTGATGGTCAGAAAATTAAATTTTGGTTTTAGCTTGACATATCAAGTAATGCCCATTAATATTTTAATCCTGATCTCTGTCAAGACTTACATTATTTTTCTTTATTCTCTGATTACAGAGAAAAATAAACAACTTAGTATAAAAAATACATAGCATAGGATTAAAAGAAATAAGAAAATTGAAGCAAAGAAATTCTGAAATATAGGAATACAATAATCTTAATGTTAATTTATTTAGTAATATTTAAAATATAAGCAATACAAATTTCAAAAATATTGATTTTTTTTATAAAATACTCTGAGTTGCTCAAAATAGTCTTTTTTTTTTTTAACTTGGTAATTGTACAGACACTAATTTTAGTCATTATTCATGGAAGTTTAAGATAATGTAGCAAGTAACTTTTTATTCTATATTTGTTTGCCAAGAATTTTTAAATATTATAAAATACATTGAACTCTTACATATTCAAATGCATACATTTTTATGGGAAAAATTCAAAATACAGTGTTGTCACTAAATTATATATTTTATAGAATTGAAAAGATTAATGATTACTGTTATACTTTTATGTGTATGTGTTTATGCACACACTTGTATAATATGTATGACTGTGTAATTTTAGAAACATTAAAACCTTGGAACAAATTATAATGTTCAGAACTTTGAGCATAGTATAGGTGATGCTGGAGTACTGAATGTTCAATAAATATTTGAATAAATTCATGAGTAATAGAGAACTAAACTATAATAATAATTATATTATAATTATAATATAAATTATCACCGAAGTAGATAAGGAACTTTTTTAATTTTATATTAAGAGAAAGGACAATGTTACAAAATAAGTTTTGTTTCTTTTATAATTGGAGATATAATAATATTAGAGACTTCACAATAAAACTTGAACTACTAATTCCATGTTAAAATACATATCAGCATATTTTTTTTCAAAGTGCCAGAATCATAACCTTCTCTTGAGCCTCTTCAGAGCAACCAGCTACTTCTAGAATTTGCTAGCACTTTCCTAAGTGTTCCATATACAATCTTTTGTTAGTCCTTGTAAAACCCCCATGAAACCTTTTGGCTACTTTTGGATGCTTAGATCAGAATCACCTCTCTTTTTAACAAGAGTGCCAGAGAGCAGTAGTGTTTGAAGACTAAAGACTAGTGTGCCAGTCTGTAATTTCTATGAGGACAGGGACCACATCTTTCCATCCTCTCATTATTGTTACATCCACTGCCATGAATGTTATTTCTCCAATACCAGGACATGTAAATGTAATTGCAAGATTACAAAACAGCAGTGAATTAAGTGGAAGCTACCCTGACAGGCTCCCTGGACCAAACTGGAATTGCAACTATAATATAGAAAAACTACTCTGAATAATCAACTGAAGACTAGCTAGACTAGAGAGAACCCTGATAACCAAGGAGGGAAAGTAGAGTTTGCATAGAGACTGGTAGGAAGTGTGGAGGTGTTAAATGGCCAGACAGATTCCCACAGACAACAGCTGAAGTTCCAGAGGATTATCTCAGTTGTGGGGGGTTCCCACTGAGAACTCCAGGAACCACAAGCTGGGTTCCCCAGCCCAGAGCACCAGAACTGAGAAAGATGACCACATAAAGTCTGGCTGTAAAAAGTAGCAGAGTTGCCAGGGACAGAAAGTTGGATATCCAGGCATCCTCTTAAAGGGCCAATGCACAAAATTTTATGTGCAGCCCTCACTTTGGGCTCTGGCAGAGGGAGGGCAAAGTGGACTGTAGCAGTGTGAGCAGAAGATAGGAATGAGGGTTCCGGAGTTGGAACCCAGAGGGCAACCAATCCAGTTTGCTGTGCTGAGTCATTTCCTCACACTGCAGAGGATTTTTTTCTCAGGCAGACCTTCCCACAGTTATTGCCTGGTGGGAAAGGCAATTGCCCCACCCAGAAGAGATAAATAAAATGGAGATAAACAATTTATCTGATATAGAGTTCAGAATAATGACGGTAAAGACCAGAGGTGCTTCATTGCAAATCAACAACTGACCACACTCAATGTCATATGGAGATGAGTAATTTTCTAGTCCTTTCCAAATTACAACTAATAGAATTATGAGACTGAAAAACATATAAACTGAGCAAGTTTCAATGCCATGCTAGTCCTCTAAACAAATAAGCTAAACTATAGTCACAATTAAGGCCCACATAATTTATTATTTAATTTATTAATTCAAAAAATACAAATGCCAGTACTACTCTAGGAACAGAAGATGCAACAAAGAGTAGACAAAAATTTGTAACACCATAGACTTTTTAAAAATATATATTTTATTGATTTTTTTTCACAGAGAGGAAGGGAGAGGGAGAGAGAGTTAGAAACATCGATGAGAGAGAAACATTATCAATCAGCTGCCTCCTGCACACCTCCTACTGGGGATGTGCCCACAACCAAGGTACATGCCCTTGACTGGAATCAAACCTGGGACCTTTCAGTCCATAGTCCAATGCTCTATCCATTGAGCCAAACTGGTTAGGGCCACCATAGACTTTTAATTTGAGAATGAGGTAAGCAGAATGAAAATTGCATAATTAGTAATAAACCTAAGTAACAAATGGTCTTATATTTCAATAAAATACTTCAGTATATTGAATTATATATTTATATAATCCTATTATTTATGTATATATTTAAAAGAATACATAAACCAATGAATTTGTATGTGTATATGCATAACCCATGGATGCAAACACTAGGGCAGGGGTCTGCAACCTTTAAGACATAAAGAGCCACTTGGACCCGTTTCCGAAGGAAAAAAAAACCTGGGAGCCGCAAAACCATTGTGACATTTAAAACAAATATAACACTGCATATATTGTTTCTTACCTTAATGCTATATAGCGGATCATGCAGTTAGCTGTCAATCTGAAGAAAAAGAGGACTTTTTCACTTAACAATGTAAAATATATTTTTGCAAATTAATAGCTAATTAAAATATTTAATTTACCTGGTTAATGGGATTTTTGCTCCTGAACCTCAGTGTACAGTGTCTGCACATCAGGGCTGTAAGACGTTACCTTCATTTTCACACAGGCTTGCAAGTTGTCATCTGTGAGGCATGATCGATGTTTGTTTTTAATATAGTTCATGTTGGAGAAGACCTACTCACATACATATGTGGAGCCGAAGACCAACAGGACTCCAAATGCATACTTTTTCTATGTTTATATAAGTGTTGGGGATGGCATTCCATGTTTCGAATACAAGTTTGTCCTGTTTGGGAAGGTTTTCAATATCACTCCATTTAAGATTCTGAGCCAGAATGGCCTTCTGACGGGCAACATCCTCAAGAGTAGCGGTCAAGCATTTGAACTTGGACACCCATATATCTTTGTCGGCTATATCAGCCAGTTCCATCTCAAGATCAGGTTGACTTACACCTGCAAATGCAGTCATATTCAATAGGGATGGATCGATCGCCAGGGGAGTGACAGGGAAGGATAATGTGGATTTTTTCCTCTCTGAACTCACAGAATCGTTTCCCAAACGAACTTTGCATTGTGGTGATTGCAGACTTCAAATATTACAAATTTATAGTATCATGACTTTGTTTGAACTCTCTCAAAGAGGGAAAGTGAGACAGTGTACCTCTCTGTAAATCTTTGACAAACACTGTCAACTTGCGCTCTAATGCCAAAACCTCCTCCAGCATGTGCAGGGCTGTGCCTCCTTTCCCCTGAAGGGTTGTATTTAGTGTGTTTAGATGTGCTGTCATGTCTACCATAAAATGTAATTTTTCCAGCCACTCTGGTTGTTCCAGCTCAGCAAAGGTGAGCTCTTTGCTGGCCAGGAAAGTTTTTACTTCTTCCAAACATGCGACAAAGCGTTTTAGCACCTCGCCTCTGGACAGCCACCGGACCTTGTTGTGGAGCAGGAGGTCAGAATATATGCTTTCCACCTCATCCAATAGCAAACGGAACTGGCAGTGGTTTAAACCCTTTGCCGTTATCTTATTAAGAATCTGAATGACCACATCCATCACTTTTTAGATTATCCACATTTGTAGATATGGCATTAATTTATTTTCCATTGATTTTTAGTGAGAGTGGAAGGAGGCTGGGCCAGGACAGGGACACTGTGGTTGCCTAGTGATGCTAAGTCGCCCACAACCTGCCACACAGAGCGCTGGGAGCGCCAGAAGTGGGCGGAGGTAAGTGATACAGCTCCCCGCCTCCGCGCCCCCCCTCCCCCCCCCCCCCCCCCCCCCCCCCCCCCCGCCTGCTATAGGCCCTGCTAGTGTCGCCCTGCTGGGAGCAATGCTTCAAAAGAGCCTCATGCGGCTCTGGAGCCACAGGTTGCTGACACCTGCACTAGGGTGTTGAGGGCCTGGGGGTGGAGAGAAGGGAATGAGTTGGAAGAGTTTAAAGGGGGGAGAGAGGATTATGCAATACTTCAAGAATAAAGATTTAATTTTTTTAAGTTTCAAACTATCATTCCTAAATGGTCTCATAATTAAGACAGTAGAAACTCTTTTTTATTATCCCTAAAAAGCACTTTTAAAGAACTATATTCTTTCATACTATGAGTATCAAGAACTGTATTAAGGTCATTACTGGATTCTACTATAAATGGTGCTATCTAGACCACAAAGACATGTATTAAATGCAATCCCCATAGCAAATTTCATATTCAGAAGTTAAATCTCAAAAACTGCAAAATTTTGTAACTCCATAGACCCCCCAAACTACATCAAGTTTATTTTTCCTTCTTCTTTGTCTCCTTATAGTTATTTTTACCTTTCCTTTCTCTCAAGAAAATACCTTATTAACCATTTCTCTTGTATGTATGTGTTTTTAATGGCAGCTTCTCTAATTGCTGTATATAATGGTTTGAAATAGAAAACCAGAAATGATTGCTTAGCATGAAAAGGGCATTGATATGCCAAGTACCAAGTACTATATAAAAAGTACAGAGATGATTTTAGAAATAAAAAGAGTATGTGGTGCTTATGTATAGATGACAGTTTATCTTTATTTCTCCCTATCACAAGAACCTGAAATATGCTATGTGGAGTTTATTTTTTAATTCCGGAAATGTCAATCAAGCACTAATAAGTTCTATGTAAAATTCAACTAACATCGGAATTTTGGTGATAAAATGTTTATTTCTCTGAACCCATCTATTCCATGTAATAAAAGAGTAATATGCAAATTAACGACCACTCCACCACACCCACAAGCCACACCCACAAGCCAAACAGGAGCAAGTATTCAAATTAACCCAACCAAAATGGCTGTGGCCACAGAAAACAGGAGGGAGGCTTGGGTTTCCCCAGATATAGAGGAAGCCAAACTTTCCACACACCCTGGTTGGCCCAGGCCTCTGCTTAAGATTACAAAGTTTCAATTATAAAAGATAAATAAATCCCAACAGAAATGGCTGTGACCACAGAGCGAGCTGGAGGTTTGGCTCCACTCAAGGCTACAAAGTTTCAATTATAGAATGTAAATAAACCCCAGATATCAGGGCCTCCTCTTGGGTCTCCAGAGGGCATGGCAGGCCTGAAAAAGACCACAGGCCCCTCGCTCAGGCTGTCCCATGCCAAAAGGGAACCCCCACCCTGCTCCGGGACACCCTTCAGGGCAAATCAGCTGGTCCCCCACAATGCAGCAGACCTCTATCCTATTTAATAAAAGAGTAATATGCAGATTGACCATCACTCCAAGACACAAGATGGCTGCCCCCATGTGGTCAAAGTTCCTGCCCCCATGTGGACACAAGATGGTCATCACAAGATGGCCAGAAGGATAGGGCAGTTGGGAGGGACAAGTCCTGCAAGGGAGGGCAGTTGTGGGCAATCAGGACAGCAGGGGAGGGCAGTTAGGGGTGACCAGGCCAGCAGAGAAGGGAAGTTGGGAGCAAACAGGCTGGCAGGGGAGCAGTTAGACATAAATCAGACTGGCTTGGGAGTGGTTAGGGGGTGATCAGGCTGGCAGGCAGAAGCAGTTAGGGGTAATCAGGAAAGCAGGCAGGCAAGCAGTTGGGAACCAGCAGTTCTGGATTGTGAGAGGGATGTCCAACTGCCCATTTAGGCCAGATCCCACCAGGGTAGGGCTTAAATGGGCAGTGGGACATCCCTGAAGGGGTCCCAGATTGGAGAGGGTGCAGGCTGGGCTGAGGGACAACTCCTCCCCCCCTGCTCCTGTGCATGAATTTCGTGCACCAGGCCTCTAGTATATATATAAAAAGCTAAGTAACCAGCATGACAGAATGACCAGAAAGATCAGATAGACCGGTTCCTATGACATGCACTTTGGCGGCCAACCAGCCTAATTGGGACCACTATTGCCCCCGCAAAAAAAACTCCCCGCAGCCCCTCCCCCCGGCCAGCCCTGCCCCTGATCAGCTCCATGACAGCCTGATAGGAAGCAGGGCTGGCCAACCAACCACCTGCAGCCCAACCTCCTGCATCCCCTCCTAACTGCCGGCTCGGCCTAAATCAGCACCAATGGGGTGAGCCCTTCAGACCCCACTTGTACACAAATTCATGTGCTGAGTTTCTAGTCTGATCTAAAGAGGAAGCCTTTGAATTGGGAGATAGTACTAAGCAGGATTGAGACATGGGGATGGAAAATTATCTGCTATTGTTAGAGCTTCCTTAACTACTTGCACTGTTGATCAACCTCTAGTTTTGGGCAAGTGAAAAAATAAACACACACATATTAATAGCTATTTATTATTTTAAATTCAAAGATTAAAGAGAATTGTCAAAATATTATTAAAGACAATACTGATAGCTAAGAGAAGGGACTTTGAAATCTGAATGATTTGTATTATAAACCCAGCTTTGTTACTCATTGTCTATAATTTTAAACATCTTTCTCTTTGAGGTTCAAATGATAACAATAAGAATTGAAATCACCGATTATGAATTTTCACAGATATTTATCTATTAAGCACTTACTACGTGCTAGATATTATTCTAAGTGTTTAAGATACTGTAAGAAGAAGAAAAACGGGAGGAAAAAAAAAACCCTGACAAAACATGTTGAATTTAAATTCCTATTGATGAGACTGGCAATAAAAGGAAGGCAAGAAGTGCTATGTATAAAAATAATCATAGAATAAATTTAGAGGCTTCTGGGTGTACAGAGTATTACAATTTTATTTCTTTTTTATTTTATTTAAAGCTTCATTGTTGGAGGGGAAACCAAAGTGGCAGCATAGGTAAACACCTAAACTGCTGCCTTGCACAACAATTTCAAAACTACAACTAAAAGACAAAACATCTATCACCCAGAACCACGGAAAGCTGGCTGAGTGGCAGTTCTACAACTAGAAGGAAAGAGAAAGGAGCATTGAGACATGCACAAGCGCTGAAAAGCTGAGATATGGAGGTGCACAAATCGGGCTGGAGGCGGGTGACTGGGTGCCCTGCTTTAATCAACCCGAAGGGAGACAAGCTCCTGATTATTCTGAACTCCAGTTTCTAGGGAGATGTTGGGAAACCAAACTCCTATGGGGAGAAGCTAGACTGTCTGCCATCGGGTCAGAAAGTGAGGGTGATTTTTCTTATAGCAATCACTGTTTACTGCGCTAGGGCTCAGGTCATGGGGACTTGGAAACACAGAGATGCAGAGACTGCTGACTGGCAGCCATCGCTGTTTGCCATGCCTTAGCCTAGTGACTCCCTGCGGCCCCCACTCTACATAACCTAAAAATCTACCCAAGCTCCACACAGCAGCTTTTGCATATAAATGGCCTGCCCTATCACAGCTTAACCTAACAAACTATAGCTCTGGTCCAACAGCTCCAAAACCTCCAAACCCCAAGCAAAGAGGAGAAAACTGTAGTTCTGACTGTGGCTCCTTCTCTGTGGCCTCAGACAGTAGCTGACCTGCAGCACTGGATATCCAGAAGTTAATATATCTAGTGATCAGTGTGAGATGACACCAGATTTCAACTACTCACATCCATAAGTGACACATTCAAGAGGCAGACTCAGTGAGCATCAAAGCCCCACTGAAACAAGACCTATCATAAGCATGTCTTAGCACAAGAATTCTTCCATTATAGACACAGCGGTTCCTCACATCCAATTGGCCTGGAGGTCAATTCCTCCCAGTGACACTAAGAACAATCAAGATTTAACTACAACAAGGCTGTACACACAGTATACAAAGGGGTGCACCAAGAGTATCCACCTCAGGTAACTGGGAGGACAAGCCACTGGCCCATATAGGACACCAAACACACAAAGCCACCCTACCAACTCAGGGATATAGTAAAAATCTGGACACAAAGAAACAGATCACAAATGAAAGAAATGGAGGAAAACAAACAATTAAATATAGAGTTCAAGACCACAGTTATAAGATTTTTCAAGAATTTTCTATGTCTCTTGGCCTTCTGTATGTCCTCTTTCCAAAAGTGTCCATTTAGGTCCTTTGCCAATTTTTTGATTGGGTTATTTATCTTCTCTTTGTTAAGATGTTCCTTCCCTATAAATTTTGGAGATTAGACCCTTATTGGATATAACATTGGCAAATATTAGAAGTCTTTTTTTATTCCATATAAATTTTTGGAGCATTTGTTCTAGGTCTGTGAAATATGCCCTTGGTGTTGTAATGGGGATTGCATTGAATCTATAAATTGCTTTGGATAGTATATGTATTTTAATGATGTTGGTTCTACTAATTCATGAACACTGTATATTCTTCCATTTGTTTATGTCTTCCTCTATCTCTTCTTTCAATGTCCTGTAATTTTCTGAGTACATGTCTTTTACCTCCTTAGTTAAGTTTATTCTTAGGTATCTTAATTTATTATTATTATTATTATTATTATTATTATTATTATTTAGTTTCTCTTTCTGTAAGTTTATTATTGATGTGTAAAAATGCCATAGAATTCTGGGTGTTAATTTTGTATTCTGCTACACTTCTGAATTCATTTTTTAAGTCTCCTAGTTTTTTGATGGAGTCTTTATGGTTTTCTATGTACAATATCATGTCATCAGTGAATAATGACAGTTTACTTCTTCTTTTCCAATTCAGATGTCTTTTATTTCTTCTTCTTGTCTGAATGCATTGGCTAGTACTTCCAGTTCTATGTAGAACAGAAGTAGTAAGAGTGGGCATCCCTGTCTTATTCCTATTCTTAGAGGAAATGATTTTAAGTTTTGCCTATTGAGTATGATGCTGGCTGTACGTTTGTCATATAAGGCTTTTATTTGTTGAGGTATGATCCATCTATTCTGAATTTGCTGAGAGTTTTGATCAACAAAGGGTGTTGGATTTTGTCAAATGATATTTCTGCTCAATTGATGTGATCATATGATTTTTAACTTTCAGTTTGTTTATGTGATATATCATGTTTATTGATTTGCATCATCAGAATAAATCCCACTTCGTTATGTGTATGATCTTTTTAATGTATTGTTGTCCAATTTGCTAAACTTTTGTTGAGGATTTTAGCATCTATTGTACATTAATCATGTACCTGTAATTCTCTTTCTTTGTAGGGTCTTTATCTGGTCTGGAGATTAGGGTAATGCTGGCTTCATAGAAAGAGCTTGGAAGTCTGCCTTCCTCTTATATTTTTTGAATAGTCTGTGAAGGATAGGTGTTATTTCTTTGAATACTTGGTAAAACTCCTCTGTGAAGCTTTCAGGTCCAGGGCTTTTGCTTCCTGGAAGTTTTTAAATTACTGCTTCAATTTCCTCCATAGTTATCAGTCTTTTCAGATTTTTTTTATTCTTCCTGATTGAGTTTTGGAGATTGCATTTTTCTAGGGAATATGGCCATTTATTCTGGGTTGCCCAGTTTATTGGAGTAGTTGTTCATAGTATTTTTTTTTTTAACAATCCTTTGTATATCTGTGGGGCTGGTTGTTATTTTAACTCTTTAATTTCTGATTTTGTTTATTTTGGTCCTCTCTCTTTGCTTCTTAGTGAGCCTGGCTAGAGGTTTGTAAGTCTTATTTATCCTTTCAAAGAACCAGCTCTTGGTTTTATTGATCTTTTGCATTTTTTAAAAATTTTTTTGTCTCTATGATATTTATTTCTACTCTGGTGATTATTATTTTCTTCCTTTGTTATTTTTATTGTTCTTCTAATTCTTTAAGCTATAAGGTTAGATAATTTATCACCAGTTTTTCTTTTTTTTTTTTTAGGTAGTCCTCTGGTGCTATGAACTTCCCTCTTAGGATTGCTTTCACTGTGTCCCATACATTTCAGTTTGTTGTGTTTTCATTGTCATTTGTTTGCAGGATGCTTTTTTTTTTTTTCCTTCTTTGATCTCTTTGTAACCCAATCATTGTTTAATAGTAGCTATTTAGCCTCCAAGTGTTTTATTTTTTAATTGTTTTTATTGTAGTTGATTTCTAATTTTATGCATTTGTGATCTGAGATGTTTGATGACAATTCTATCTTTTTGTATATTAGAGACTTAGCCTGTTTCCTAATATGTGGTCTATCTTTGCAAATGTCCCATGTGCACTTGAGAAAAATGTACAGTCTAAGCTTTGCGGTGAAATGTTCTGATGATGTCAGTAAGTTCCATCTGATGTAGTGCATCCTTAAAGATTACTATCTCTTTGTTGATTTTTTTTTGTCTAGAAGATTTATCCAGTGCTGTAGATGGGGTATTAAAGTCTCCTACTATGATTGTATTGCTGCGGATCTCTCCCTCGAGATCTTCCAGAAGGTTTTTTTGTTTTGTTTTGTTTTGTTTTGTTTTGTTTTTTAATGTATTTGGGTGCTCCTGCATTGGGTGCATATATGTTTATCAGTGTTTTACCCTCTTGCTATATTGATCCCTTTAGTATATTGATGTGGCCTTCCTTATATCTTGTTATGGCCTTCACTTTGACTTTTATTTTTTCAGATATAAGTATTGCTACCCTAGATTTTTATTTATTTTCATTTGCCTGAAAAAAAAAATTCCATTCCTTAACTTTCAGTCTGTGTGAGTTCTTTGTTCTTTAGTAAACAGTATAGATATGGGTCATGTTTTCTGATCCACTCTGGCATTCTAATTCTTTTGATTGGAATATTTAATCCATTTACATTTAAAATTATTATTGATAGTTACTTGTTTGTTGCCATTTTATTCTTTATACCTGTGTCCCTTATTCCCTTTCTATTTCTTCTTAAAACTGTTCCCTTAGTATTTTTTTAATTGTTGTCTTGGTGGTAATAAATTCCTTTACTTTTTTTTTTTTTTTTTTTTGGTATGTGAATCTCCTGATTTCCCCTTCAATTTTGAATGATAGCTTTGCTCAATAGAGTAGTTTTAGATTCATTCTCTTGTTATACATCACTTTGTATACTTCTTTCCATTTCCTTACGGCCCGATATGTTGCTGTTGAGAAATAATTTGATAGTATAATGAGAGATTTCTTATAGGTAACTATCTGTCTTTGTCTTGCAGATTTTAAGATTCTTTCTTTGTTGTTAATGTTTGCCATTGTAGTTATGTGTCTTAATGTGGGTCTTCTGGGTTCACCTTGTTTGGGAATCTAGGTGCTTGTGTGACTATTTGCTTCCACATGCCAGTGAAGTTTTCTGTCATTATTTCTTTATTAAAGTTTTCTTTTCCTTGCTCCTCTTCTTAACATTCTGACACTCCCTTACACATATGTTGCTTTGTTTCATATTGTTCCAAAGCTCTCTTAAACTCTCCTCCTGCTTTTTTATTTTTTTATTTTTCCAATTGCCATTCAGATTGGGTCTTTTTTCTACCCTGTTTTCTAACTCGCTGATTTGGTCCTCTGCTTCTTCTAAACTAGTGTTGAAACTTTCCATTGTTCTCTTTATTGCACTTGTATCATTCTTTATTTCCTCTTGAATCTTACACATGTTGGTGAATTTCTCATCCACAGTTGAGCATCCTTATAACTATTATTCTGAATTTTTTTTTCTGACACATTACTTGTCTCCGTTTCATTTAGTTTCTTTTCTGGTGATTCTTTTCTTTCCTTTGGGGATTGTTTTTTTGTCTCCCCATTTTTCTGTCTCTTTCTAGCCCTGGGCACCCTGCTTAGAACTCAAGAGGTTGAAGCACCTGTCAATCCAATGCTCCAGAACTCATTAGCTTGAGTCTCATGCCTTTATTGTCTCTGTTCTGAATTGTATCTCCTTTTCCCACAGACCTGGTCTCTCAGTTGTCTACTTCAGATGCTAGGGGTGATAGGAGCATGTACACAGTTCATCTGGTGTGCAACTCCCTGTGAAGACCCAAAGCCCTCTGCATGCAATTTACCTTGGGGCCCTAGAACCTGTTGTAGGCTGGCCCCCAGTTTCCACTAGCAGCCCACTTGCAGTGTGGTCCTATGGCCTGTGATTGGACATATCAGGTTGCTCTGGGTGGCCCTGTCAACATTGTCCTGTGGCTCCCACACATGCTGGGATATTTCAAGTCACCCCTGCAACAAGTCATAGGGCCCACTGTAGAGCAGGTGCCAGGTGGTTCTGGGTCAGACCAGCAGCATGGTTCTGAGACTTGGGGTGGGGGTCAGAACACAAGAGTCCCCTGACTTGCATTCATAGTGGAGTTCTGGATCACAATACCCTTGGTCTCTGGGTCCCCAAAGACTGGCTATGAGGCTTAATTTGGGAGGTCTCTCTGGTGAGCATTCATTGCACATGTATGGGAGCCAACCACAAGGTACTGTGCCACTCATTGCCAGGACACAGTGGTGATCCCACATGGGTTATAGCTGGTTCTTTACACTGTTCTTTCCAGACAGAATGCAGTTGTTGTTTTATGTTTGTTTGTTTTTTAATAGAAACTTGATGGTGCCTTTTCTTACCTCCTTCTAGACATTGTTCAAATTGATAACATCTTGGCTATAGCACACAAAAATAAAATAAAAATGGATTAATGACTTAAATGTTAGACTCGAACCATAAAAATCCTAAAAGAAAGACATAAATAATAAAATTTTGAATATTTCTTTTAGCAATATTTTTTTCTGATATATCTCATCAGGAAAGGGAAACGAAAGAAAAGAAAATAAACAAATGGTACTATATCAATCAATGATTCCATCTCATCATTGATGCTTTTCTCTCTTTCTCCCTCTCCCTTCCTATCTGAAATCAATTAAAAATATATTTTTAGAGTTTTATATCATGATAATGTGTACCATTTCTTAAGGCATATTAAATAATTTCTTAGACTAAGTATTAATAAGAAATGATAAAATAATTGATATTTTATGGTAGAAGAAACTCAAATGATTATTCAACGTGTGATGCAAATAGAAGCTTGTGGTAAACAGACTGACAATCCCTCAAAGCTGTTCACCATCTAACTGACAATACCTGTGAATAAGTTATTTTATATGCAAAAGGGACGTGGCTGATGTAATTAAGTTAAGGAGGATGATCCTGGATTAGCTAGGTGGGCCCAATATAATTAGAAGGATGCTAAAAAAGTGCAAGGTAGAGGCAGAAGAGTCAGAGATGGAGAGGTGGCAATGAAAGCTGAGGGCAGAGTGACGCAGGCACGTGTCAAGGAAAGTGGATAGACACACAAGATGCTGGAAAGGACAAGGAACAGCTTTTCCCCTAATCCCTCCAAAAGGAATAGAATTGTGGACTTCTGATCTCTAGAAATATAAGATAAGAGCCGAAACCGGTTTGGCTCAGTGGCTAGAGCATTGGCCTGCAGACTGAAAAGTCCCGGGTTCGATTCCGGTCAAGGGCATGTACCTTGGTTGCAGGCACATCCCCAGTGGGCGGTGTGCAAGAGGCAGCTGTTCAATGACTCTCATCAATGTTTCTAACTCTCTACTCTGTACCTCTCTCCCTTCCTCTCTGTAAAAACATCAATGAAATATATTTAAAAAATAAATATAAGAGATGTATGTTGTTATGTGGCAATCTGTCATAGGAACAATAGAAAACTAATAGGATACAATGTGAAACATTTTATTTTTACTAAATTATCTTTTTTTATGATAACACTAAATTTGTATGAGTTTAGTAATTATAGAACTCTTGTACACCACTGGTGGAATGGAAATTTAATATATTATTTGCAGAAGCTAAGCTTCATGTCCCTTAAACATTCTAACATTTTTTATTTTTTAATTAATTTAGTTTTCTTAAATAGTGACATACAATATTTTAATAGTTTCAGGTGTATAACACAGTGATTATACATTTATATACTTTATGACTTGCTCATTTGGAAATGTCTAGTATCCATCTGACACCATAAATAGTTGTAACATTAATGATTATATTCCCTATGCTATAATTTACATCCCTATGATTTTCTTTTTTATAACTGGTAATTTGTACTTCTCAATCCCTTTCACCTTTTTCACCCATCCTCATAATCCCCTCTCACTTGATGGCTATCAATTTGTTCTCTGTATCTTTGAGTTTGTCTCTGTTTTGCTTGTCCATTTGTTTTTTCAGTTTTCATGTATAAGTAAAATCATACAGTATATGTCTTTCTCTGATTGACTTATTTCACTTAGCATATTACCCTCTAGGAGGTCCATCTAGGTCCATGAGGTCACAAACAGCAAGCTTTCATTATTTGATGGCAGAGTAGTTTTCCATTGTATATGTGTACAACATCTTTTTAATTTTTTTATCTATTGATGGACACTTAGGTTTCTTTCATATCTTGGCAATAGTAAATAATGCTGCAATAAACATAGGGGTGCATATATTTTTTTGAATTGGTATTTTGAATTTCTTTGGATAAATATCCAGAAGTGGAATTGCTGGTTATATTGTATAATAGTTCATTTTCAATTTTTTAAAGAACCTTTACATTGTTTTCTACAATGATTACATGAATTTACGCAATCTCTTTTTATAGAACTAGCATTTTTATATAATTAGAACAAATAACCTTAAAATTTATATGGAATCACAAAAGACCTAAATAGCTAAGGAAATCTTAAAGAAGAAGAAAAATGGGCCGAAACCGGTTTGGCTCAGTGGATAGAGTGTCGGCCTGTGGACTGAAAGGTCCCGGGTTCGATTCCGGTCAAGAGCACATACCTTGGTTGTGGGCACATCCCCATTGGGGGGTGTGCAAGAGGCAGCTGGTCAATGTATCTCTCTCATCGACGTTTCTAACTCTCTATGCCTCTCAATTCCTCTCTGTGTAAAAATCAATAAAATATATTTTTTTTTTAAAAAGAAGAAGAAAAATGGTAGAGTTATCATGCTACTTTATATCAAATTATACTACAAGGATATAATCAAAACAGCAAGATACTGGCATCCAATAGACACATAAATTAATGAAACTGAATAGAGAGCTTAGAAATAAACCCATACATATATGGTCAACTAAAGGAGGCAAGAATATACACTGAAGTGAAGACAGTCTCTTCAAAAAATGGTGTAAAAAATAGACAGACATATGCAAAAGAAATTAGACCACTTCTTACACCATAAGAAAAACTCAAAATGGATTAAAGAGTTAAATGTAACACCTGAAACCATAAAACTTCTAGAAGAAATTACAGGAAATACACTCTTTGATATTGGTCTTAGCAAAATAAATAAATAAATAAATAAATAAATAAATAAATAAATAAATAAAAATGGCTATTTCTCCTATGGTAAAGACAACAAAGCAAAAATAAGCCAATGGCATTACAGTAAAGTTTTGTGTTGCAAAGGAAACCACCAACAAAACAAAAAGGCAACCTACTGAATGGGAGAAGATGTTTGCAAATTATCTATCTGATAGGAAATTAATATCCAAAATATATATATAAAAAAACTCATAGAGCTAAACATAAACAAATAATCTGATTTTTAAAATGGGCAAAGGACATGGCTAGAATTTTCTCTAAAGAGGACATGCTGATAGTCAACAGACACATTTTAAGATGCTCAACATCACTAATGAAAACCACAATGAGATATCACCTCACACATGTCCCAATAGCAACTTATAAATCAACAAGCAAGCATTGATGAGGATGTGAAGAAAATAATTTTAACTTTTTGACCCACTAACTAAACTCCAGGGATATGAATTGAGAAAATAATAAGATCTTGTGTAGAAATATTTTTTGCAGAATAATGTCTATTGAATATTATATATATGCAAAAATTGAAACCATCTAAATAGCCAATAATATGGAAATAATTTAGATAAGCTTTACTATCTCCATGCAATATATACACTGAGTGACCATAATAATGCATAATAATCTGGCTACTCAGATTAATATATATATATACTAATCTGAGAATATGTATTAGAGGCCTGGTACATGAATTTGTGCATGGATGGGGTCCAGCCAGCCTGGCCAGGGGGATGGGCAGTTGGCCAGCCTGCCTCCTGGTGGAACTCCTGGTTGAGGAGACAATTTGCATATTAGCCTTTTATTATATAAGATATACAATGAGTGGCCATATTATTATGTGTTCAAGATCATAATAATCTGGCCACTCATTGTGTATATATAGTATGTATGTACGTATGTATATATACAGTCATCAAATCCATAAAATGCCAAAGGAAAGGGGCAAATACCAAAATGATGTATATTATAACTCTAATATTAAAAAAATGTAGACACAAATATATATATTCAGGAAAATATTAATAGTAAATATATTAAATAACATTGTTTTGAATTATGAGATTTATGTGATTTGCATTTGTGCCTTTATACAGTTCTAAATTTTTAAAAATAATTTTTATGCAAAGTTAATGAATTACTTTTAAAATCATAAAAAATAAATATAAAATATGTTTCATATATTATTATGAGGAAACTCAGAAACAAAACATACCATCACTGCTATGTTAGAAGTGGATGTGGCAGCCCAGAATCCTCACAGTTCTTGCTTTTGGACCATTGTCTTTCTGTTCTCTTCTTCCATCTCTCTATGTTGGACTTGCAGAAATCTCTGATTTATAGGAACATAGTGAGAAAATCACTGATCTAGCCCAACCCATTCATTTTGATGAAATCCAGGAAACCTAATTAAAAGACAACTATAAAGCTAAAGCTAGAATAATGGTTCTCTAGCTTCTAAGGCAGTGGCCTTTTGCTTAAATCAGGATGTTTTTCTCATTTTCATTTCTCTCAGACTGTTCTGAAAAAAAAAAAAAAGCATGTGCTCTTGACTATAGAAAAAAAAAAATCCAGCTCACACTTAGCTTCTTTAATCAGGAGGATGCTTGGTTCACAAACCATTTGGAATCTTAATTTTTTTATATGTATTTTTCTTTATACCTTATAATTCTTTATGGGAGAAAGCATGTACAGTTTGTTTTTCCAAAAGTAAAATATCCCTATATTTGTTGTTTTTTTTAAATGTGCCTCAAGTACATAGTGGTAGACCTTACTGTACGATGGCTCCTTTCCACTGTATTTTCACTAGCAGTGTTGAACTATGTCCTTAAATTGCTGTCAGAGAACGTGGGTAACTGTGTTGTTGGTCCTGGGTATATGGTCACCTCAGTTCCTTTGTTAGAGCAGAATCACAATTGTCTGTGTGTGTGTTGTTTAGGTCCCAGCCTGTAGACAGTGATGCTCTTGAAGGAAATATTTAAAGCATTCACTTGGCTGATGTCCCCTCCAGACACTGCTCCCAACCAGCACCACTGTTATGGCTGGATCCACCTTTGTGATTCTTATGATTGCAGGCTGAGCTTCAGCAACAACCATCAGGGTGATTGTTATTGTGCTATTAAGGTCAAAGCCAGCATTTCCTTCTGGAGTGATTTGAAGGAGGGAATTTACTGTGGTTCTGGCAGGATGGAACTTCCCTTATTTTAAAATGGGGCTGGGGGGAGCCCCTCCAGCCGTTTCCCTGTGGCTGGCCATTTCCTATGTCTTGGTTTACTGGCTGGCCATTTCTATGAAATTTAGATTTACACTGATTGGCCCAAAGATTCCCCTTCTTACATCTGGGACATAGACCTGCATTACCTGAGTTGGGAGGCAAAATGTTTACTCCTTCTCCCTGAGTGTCACCTTCTGTCCCTTTTGGTTGCTTACATTCCTTTTTAAAATGTCCTGCTTGTCCACAATTAAAACATAATTTGTTTCTATTTGTAATTGTGGTAGCTAGTAAGCTTGCCTAAAAAATGCCTGACCCCACATTCTGACATGCTCAAATCATTTCTGTGATGGTACCATTTTTTCTTTGAGGCATTAGACATTTCTTATAATTATCATTGGCATTTTCATAAGCCAACTGCTGAGTCAAAATGTCTCCTGCTGTCTCATGTTGAATCTACCATTTCACTGCTCAAGTGAGGAAAACTATAAAATCAGAGAATGATTCAGTGGGCCCCTGCATTTACCAAAGGCTCCTTCAGCTTTCCCTTTTGCTGGTAAAGTCCACCAGGCTTTTTGCCCACAAAGTCCAATTTGCTCATACACCTGCTGGACATATTGGAGCTGATTATGGACATCACTAAATTGTCCCTGGCCTGCAAGCATCTCAAAAGTTATGAGAACATTCTGTCTGAGATTTGAAGAAGCTTGTTACTGACATTTCTCTTAAAATTCTCCCCCTTTCCATAGCAAATAATCTCCTCCATCCAATGTTGCATGGGCTAGAGAATACCAGTCATAAGGAGCTAAGAATGCTTCAGAAATGTTAGTTATAATTTCTCCAGTAAATGGAGCATTTGCGCTATTCTGTATTACACTATCACGTAAGGCCTTTATCATTTTAAAGTCAAATCTTTCAAGCTGTCTTATTATTTGAATAGGAAATTGTGGATTAGCTACCTATATGATAGGAAAAACAAGTCTATCTTTCACAGTCATATCCTTTAATCCTTTTCTGATGGCTCTTTACATAGGTGATTCTGTTAGTGGCTATTTAAACGTTTTAGAATCACAACATGAGGCCTTTCCTCCAATTTACGTTTCTGCTTCTCTTTAGGAGCGGAGGGTGTAGGGAGGAGGTCTTTCTTCTCCCAAAGGCTTTAGCAATTCTGTTTCCCAGAAGGAGAAACAATTTGGAGGCAAATTTTCCCCTACTGGGCTTCCTTCAAGTTCTGACCTATCTGTTCCCAACATTCAATATCCAATGTACCCACATCAGAAAACCATGCCTTATATTTTAGAATAATCTGTACAAACTGTAAAAGACGATCTTCTGAAACTACAACTCCCTTACATTTTAGTAAGCAAGCCAAAAATTTACAGGAAAATCTTTCTTCTTTTGATGAGTTCTGCCCCATGATCTGGCTGAAACAAGAAAAATACTCAAGCACTTACAGATCTGCCAGTTCTGAAGCTGACAGAGTTTTCAGTGAATCTTCCACCACCAGGTTCAGTGATATTTTCCGCTCAGGCGAATCCTTTTTCTCCAAGCCCAGTTCAAGGGCTCCAATTGTGAAAGGCCACGGCCAGCTTGACTTTCTGGTTCAAAGGCTTGGAGAAAGAGCTGATGTACAAATGTTACACACAAGACAAGATTAATTTTGATTAATATGCCTGGTGGCCAGGGCAAGCTTGACTAGGGCAGTAAAGTTCCACTGAGTCTTCTTTACCTAGCTGCTTTTATTTACTAGAAAACACAATTGCCTTTTAGGTATGCAAATAAGACATATCAATGGTAATGTTTATAGTAAACAGTAAGATTATCATGTTTTGGGGTGTTTGCTTTAGGCCATTGAGTCAGCATTAGGTCATAAAATGAAAATTCACCCTGTGAATTTCAAAGGAAATTCCAGGTCAGCCTTCTGCCAGACTTCTCACATTTATATTAATTACTGTTGATCTTGGTTTCCAGCACCCCACCAACACCAACTCTAATCTCTACAGGAAGGCTTTCAATTAATTATCTTTCAAATCCTATTTTTCCATATCAAGAACTGTTTAATAAGCTAGTTCCTATAGCCACAAATATAAAATCTTTAGTTAGATTTTTTTACATTATTTTAGTACATATTTCATCCAAACTTATTTCTCACAAATTTTCAGCATAGATATTCCATTGCAACCAAGTTCATGTTATTGTATCTTACACATTCATAGCCATTTCATTGGCATTTGTGCCTTTGTTCAGTTTTCCCCCTAAAATTATATCACCACAATTCTTTGGAATGTCTGTCTTCATCCTCTGTACATAACGAAACAGTAATTCTTATTTAAGGTCTAAATCAAGTTTCGTTACATGAATTTGTAATATTTCCTACAATTATGGAGACCAATTGCATACTGAATTCCATAAAGTTCTGATTTGATAAGTATACACCACCAAAAAGCATTCTATTATGTTTGAAGTACAGATACATACATACTCATCTAAAATATGTACACATTATTTTTATGAATGATTTATTCAAACAAATGCATAAGATATACTTATTAATATAAATTCAAATAGTCATAAATGAAGTCAAAGTCTAATCTCTACTTGCCATTCTCACATCACTCTAGTCTCTGTACTCTTTTTCCACCTAACTCATGTCTCAAATCCCCATATCAGCTCTCCTGCAAGTTACCTTTTCTCCAACAGTGTGTATGTTGTTGTTGTTTTTTGTTGTTGTTGTTGTTTTCAAATATATTTTATTGATTTTGTACAGAGAGGAAGGGAGAGAGATAGAGAGTTAGAAACATCGATGAGAGAGAGTCATCGATCAGCTGCCTCTTGCATACCCCCTACTGGGGATATGCCCGCAATCAAGGTACATGCCCCTGACCGGAATCGAACCCGGGACCTTTCAGTCCCCAAGCTGATGCTCTATCCATTGAGCCAAACGGGTTTCGGTTGTTGTTTTTCTTTTAAATAAAAATAAATTTTCTCTCAAAGGCAAGGAAAAGCAACAATGTTTTAATATCTTAAAAAGTGCAATGTTGGGTTTTTGTTTTTTTTCGATCCCATAACAAATTTCTATATTATGACAGGTGTAATGTGTAGAAACTACAATTCTCAGAACACACTGAATTTCTTATAATTCCCATCCCTTTATAATAGGAATCGCTCAAGTTTAGCTTGCATACATTTAGTGAATAAGTACTTTACATGAGTGAGACAATATGGAAAGTCACAAAACTGGAAAGAGTGTAGAGAATAAAACCTAGGAAAAGCATATCTTGAATATTCTAGACCACTAAACAGTTCTCAGTATAAGTGTCTATCTTTTGTTTCTTAATTACCCAAGAAATATAAAATAAATTTTATACAAGTGAAATAAATTCTCAATTTGGATCAGGCTGGCAAATATTGAAGTCTAGTTGTCTATGTCTCCCAGAATTTCTATCTAATTTTCTCTTCTTTTTTTGTCTTTGGGCTGGTACTGCTTATTTTCTACTCTTTGCATATCACTCTGTTTTTGCATGACTACTCTAAGGTTGAAACCAGTAATGCAAGAGGCACTGTAAGAGCTGCTTTTAGCTTTCAGATGACACTTCCTTCTCTGAGAGTTGCCACAAGTTATTCTTGTCACCTCTCACTATTTTATAAAAGGTCTTTCTGCTATGCCATTCACCACCCAAAGTCTAAGTTTAGAACATGTTAATTTTTAAACATTTTTTATTGATTTCAGAGAGGAAGGGAAAAGAGAAAGAAAGAAACATAAATGATCAGAGAGAATCATTGATCAGCAGCTTCCTGCACATTCCCTACTAGGGATCTAGCCCAAAACTCCAGCATGTGCCCTAACTGGGAATTGAACCATGATTAATGCTCAACCACTAGGCCACACTGGCTGGGCTGCAACACATTATTATTTTTTTATATTGTCTTTTAATGCCTATTGTAAAGCCTCTGAATGATTGACATATGCCAGCTAGGCAAGTATCCATGTGGTAAATCCTTAAAAATTTTTAGAAAGCAGAAAAAACAAATAAAAAACTCTTAAAATGTTGTTGCCTTCTTTAATATCTCTTGACATAAAAGAACACAAAATTATCAATAAACTACTGCATAATTTTTTATTATTAAGCAGCGAGTTATTTATTTTTTGACTAAACATTTTATTTTCTTGCAAAATAGGAGAAAACCCTAAATCAAAAAGCTTATATAGAGAGTATGGCAATCCGTTGACTAATTTCCAACTATTTACTTAGAATGAATTTTTGAAGAGTGACACACTAGGTTTCTTAAACATCCAAATAATGACCAAACTAAAAAGTGTGAAAAGACAAGTTTAGTTTTCATAATTTCTCTGTATTCTGCTTAATAGAGAAGAAAAATGTATTCTCTGGCAATGGTATCTATTAGAAATGAAAAATATAAACTGATTTTATGAGGAGTATAGAAAACTTGTCTATTTTAATATTATTTTACTTTCTTTAAAAATGCAACATTGATTTTTTTATATTTAGACCCCAAAACAAATTTGAAAGTGATACATTATCACAGGTGTAATGGATAGAAACTATGTTTTAAACATTTAGTAGATTTTTATCTATGAAATTCCTACCAATAGGAGGGGTTTGAGAAATTTAATCTTCAGATCCTGTCAGCTAGAAAAACTGACAATAGTCTTACACTTTTGACTCCAGTTGCTCCTCCTGGAGGAAGGAATAAGGAAGAGCCTGAAGTTAATTTATCCTGCAACAAAAATGTATGGGCAGAATATGACATTTGTTGAATGTATAAATTAATTTTTAATTAACTATTATCTATGCCTTGTTTCCCTTCCAATAAGATAATCTATTTTTTCATGCTAAAAATCAAAATCTCCATAAAGCAGAACTCAAAATGTTTCTATTATGCTAGACTTTTCCATGAATTACATCTTTCTGAGAAAATGAGGTGTTTGGATGCCAGGGTATTGTAATACCATTACTTGTGATTTCTGCATGTAATTTGTGTAATAAGATTGATAAATATATGTGTAAGTTTGAATGTTGTGATATATTATTTATTTATTATATCCCATTGATTGTCTAAAGAATATGAGATATGTGGCATAAAAACATAGAGATAATAAAACAATTCAACTTACTTTTAGAAATTACATAGAATATGAATTAAGCCACAATACAGAAAGAAGGAAATAATATGCATATGTGTTTGTATGTGTATGTGTGTGTACGTATACCATACATATAAATCTATATAAAAATACTCATAACTAAAATTTTCTATCCTATCAAGGGATACAATTTTTTTCTAGATAAAAATATTAACAAGAATATATAATGTATCTTTTACTTAAAGACTACTGACACAAGATATTTATAAAATGATATTTCATATTATCATATGCCTGTTTTTTATTTAATCTTTTAAAAAGGCACAATATTAAAGCTTAGCTCTGAGGAAACATCCAGGGACAGTTAAAGAATTAGAATATATGTGTGAAGATTTCTGGTAATACTACTTGCCATAGTTGTAGAAACTAGAGAAACTAAAGGAGTGATTCTCAGCAGTAGCATTACAGGGGTGACTACTCAGGTCCTACCCTAGCCTACTGAATCAGAAGCTCCAAAGCCAGGCGAGAAAATCTTTATTTCATCAAAGCCCATCAGGTGATTCTGGTGCACTTTAAATGTTGAGAACCACTAACCTGGAGTGACATTTTTCAAAGTGTTCTCTGTGGAGCATTAGTTCTGAGGGGTGACAATAGCATTCCAGGGGCCCAGGGGCAGCATGGCAGAGCAGAGGAGGTGTGGGAGGGAAGAATTGGTCGGGTGTGTGTGTGGGTGGGGAACAAACAAAAACATTTTGGGTGAAAGTTAAACAGCTTTCTTTATTATGGGTTTGTCTCAGGCTAATGTGAAAAATTTGCTTTAACAATCAAAATTTGTTTTTCAACCAACAGCTTTAGTATCACAGTGGAGCTTGTTAGAAAGGCACATATCAAATCCCATCTTGAACCTACTGACATTGAATCTGCAGTTTTATGTGCATAAAGTTCAGGGAACAATTTGCTAAAAAGTGCATGCTAGAGGATATGGCTGAGTGAAGATGTAATGTGCAGTCTGTTAGAAATGCACTGGAGTTAATTAATAGGATAATCTGATCTAAAGGTGAATGTCTAATGTGTGGCTAGAAATCATGTGTGGAAGACTGGGACTGCATGAGCTGAATAAAATAATTCCTGTATACATTATCTCTTCACACTGAAAGTTGGGTACTGAAGCTGGGTTTAGAGAAAGAGTATGTCTTAAAAATAAGGAGAATACTTGTTTTAAAAAATTACATGCTACTGTCAAGCCCTGGTTAACCAATGAAACAAAAATAGAAAAAAATTGAACTATGCAAAGATGGTGTGTATCTTTTTCTTTTTTTAATTTTTTTTAAAAAAAATATTTTATTGATTTTGTACAGAGAGGAAGGGAGAGAGATAGTTAGAAACATCAATGAGAGAGTCATCGATCAGCTGCCTCTTGCACACCCCCTACTGGGGTATGCCCACAACCAAGGTACATGCCCTTGACCTGAATCAAACCCGGGACCCTTCAGTCCCCAAGCCGACTCTCTATCCATTGAGCCAAATCGGTTTAGGCTGTGTGTATCTTTTTCTACTGGACTTAACAGAGTATGTTTGAAATCTTTTTATTTTATGAATTGACTTTAAATATTAAACCTTAGAGTAGTTCACACTAAAATAATGGTTCCATGGAAGGATTTAAATAGCCTAGACCCGTGGTCTGCAAACTGCAGCTCATGAGCCACATGCAGCTCTTTGGCCCCTTAAGTATGGCTCTTCCACAAAATACCATGGCCTGGGTGAGTCTATTTTGAAGAAGTGGCATTAGAAGAAGTTTAAATTTAAAAAATGTGGCTCTCAAAAGAAATTCCAATCTTTGTCCTGTTGATATTTGACTCTGTTGACTAATAAGTTTGCCAACCACTGGCCTAGACATTCATCAAAATGAGAAAGGCCATCTTATAATAAATAATATACTCATATCCAAATGTTTCTTTCTTAAGGTCACATACTATTTCCTCAAATTTTTAACAAGACATTATCTGGATGATCTAAAATAATAAACATCTATAAATAATTAGGGTAGTAATGCTAACATTAAGAAATCAGTGATAAAATATAATAATGTGTTTATGTAACACTTATGTTTATTCTAGCAAGTAAAATTATAATAAAAATTCAAAACAGAAATATAAAGAAAGATAATTGATCTTATTTTTATAAAATCTGTTTATGAAATTCAAAGTAATTTGATTTTGAAAGTTTTGCCTGCTTGGGTAAAAATACTAGCTATTTTTTCACTATAATAAAAGTAACTCACAACTGTGAACCCAATTAAGATGCAATTTTATTGAACTACTATCGGGCTGGTGCACAAAATTTGTGCACTCAGGGGATCCCTCAGCCTGGCCTGCACCCTCTCACAATCTGGGAGCTCTTGGGTCATGTCTGACTGATGGCTTAGGCCCAGGCCTAAGCCTGCATTCAGACATCCTTAGTGCTGCAGTGGAGGCAGGAGAGGCTCCCGCTGCTGAACTTGCAAGCCATGAGCCCAGCTTCTGGCTGAGTGGCAATCCCCCCTATGGAAGCACTAGGGGGCAGATCCTGTGTTAAGCATTTGCCCCTGGTAGTCAGTGCACATCATAGTGACAACTGTTTTTCCATTAGATCAATTTGCATATTAGCCTTTTATGCCTGCAGAATCAGGCTGAAAACTGGCTCTTCAACGTCCCCTGAGGGGTTCTGGATTGGGAGAGGGCACAGGCTAGGCAAGGGACCTCACTGGTGCATGATTGAGGCTGGGAAGGGATACAAGAGGTTGGTCAGCTGGAGAGGGACTGTGGGAGGGGGCAAGGACATGTCTGGCCTATCTCACTCAGTTCCAATTGGCTGAACCCCAGTAGCAAGCTAAACTACTGGTCAGAGCATCTGCCCCTGGTGGTCAGTGCACATCATAGCGAGTGGTTGAATGGCCTTAGCATATTATTAGCATATTATGCTTTGATTGGTTGAATGGGCAATCAGATGACCGGATGCTGAGCATATTAGGCTTTTATTATAAATTTAAATTTATTTAAATTATAATAATATCTGATCTGGCCAGTGTGGCTCAGTTGGTTGGAGCACAGCCCCATATACTAGGCTTGATTCCTGGTCAGGGCATATACCCAGGTTGTGGGTTTGATCCCAAGTTGCATGCAGGAGGTTTCTCTCTCACTCTCTTTTTTATCTCTCTCTCTCTCTCTCTCTCTCTCTCTCTCTCATTTTTTACCCTTCTCTCCCTAAAATCAATGAATTTTAAAAAAATTATAAGATAATTTTCTGAAAAACAGAAATATCTAAAAAGTGATCATTCTTCTTGCTATTTTTAGAATCTAATGATATTGCTATAACATACTGTAGTGTTGATATAAAATATTTTCAAATAGAAAGTATCATATTATAATAAATATATCTAATTTCTTTAATAGAAAATAGTATTTTTCTTGTCTTATAAAAACTAAAACACCTAACTTTCACATATAAACTCTGTATTTAATTAAAACAAAATCAAATATTCAGAGAAAAACTAACAGTACTAGGACTTGTGATACCTGGGTCCAGATAACAAAAGAAATCTACTACTTTGAAAGCCAGTAGAAGTTGCAGTCATGCTTACATTTTTTATAATAGAAGAGTCATTTAAGAGCTACCATTTTATCATTAGAAATTAAAATAAGATTTTTAGGGGTGAAATAGGAAGGTTTAGGGAATTTTTATAATTGGGGGTCTATGGGGAAAAAAAGGGGAGGCTATAGAGCAGAAGTTAATTTCCATAAAACAAGGGAGCAAAAACAGTTACATTTCTATAAGACAAGGAAACTGGGGTTAGCAAAAAGGTCTATATCCTATATAATAAAAGAGTAATATGCAAATTAACCATCACTCTCACACACAAGATGGCTGCCTCCATGTGGTCAAAGATAGCTGTGCCCATGTGGACCCAAGATGTCTGCCACAAGATGGCCAGCAGGGGAGGGCAGTTGGGAGGGACCAGGCTGGCAGAGGAAGGAAGTTGGGGGCAACCAGGCCTGCAGGAAAGGGCACTTGTGGTAGGATTGGGCCTAAACAAGCAGTCAGACATCCCTCAAGGGGTCAGAGATTACAGAGGGTGCAGGCTGGGCTGAGGGGCACACATCCCCGTGCATGAATTTCATGCACCAGGTCTCTAGTTTACAAAATAAAGAAGGAAGAAGAAAGCCCAGTGGGATTGGGAAGACAATGAGGGGGAGGGCTTCAGAAGTTAGTATAGTAACCAATTCAATAGGGAATATTGACCAATTGTTGTAGAAGACTGGAGAAAGATCAATTGACACTAAGAGAAATGGAATTACACAGCTTTATTATGCTGCCAGACTCAGAGGAGGTTGCAAACCAATATGGTAGAAGCCCCTCTTTTATTCCCTTTTGGTGTCTTTGTCCTCCAAATATGGAATGGGACTTCAGGACCCTTTGTGGGTTAAGCAAAAAGACCCAGGTGTTTGGGGTCTTGAGACTATATCTAATGAACTGGCCTGGCACCAGCACTAATACTCCCCCCCCACCCCACCCCTGCACTGTTCATAGTTTATGGCCTCTGTATTTAGGTATCAGGTCTTGCAAGACTAGTTTCTGGGAAAGAGGCAGTGACTTAATTATAGGTTATCAAGAATGTACACTGGGCTTGCTGGTAGAGATTCAGATTGCTAGTCCACCCCCACCCCCAAATATCAGGGTTACGTTGGAATTACCTTTTTATCCTTCTCATCCTTCCAGCCCCTTGTCCCACAAGCTTTTCTTAGCCTTTTGGTACAACCACTATGGATGTTACAATGAACAGGGATGACGACTGCTCTTAACTGCTTCCTGCTGATAAGGGGCAAAGACCAAGGAGTTAGCATCCCATTTCTTCCTCTCAGAGGACTTTGTAGGGAATTCTTCTGGTTTGTAGGACCATTTGAAGTTTGAAGGCATCTAGATGAGATGAAATAAAGTGAGTTAAGAAATTTAGAAGACGTGTTCCTAATATTATGGCTATGAGTAGCATTAACAATGGTCCTACCAATAGGACAATCCATTTCCAGACCACTCCATCCCCAAACAGCCCAGGACTCGGATAGTTCCTGTCCTCTTTTTGTTGCTCATTCAATTAGATCCTTTGCGTTATCCCTGACAATGCCTGACTGGTTGGCATAAAAGTAGCACTCTTCACCTAAGAAGAGGCAGATTCCACCCTTCTCAACTGTTAACAAGTCTAATTCTCTTCTATTCTAAAGTACTACTGTGGCTAAAGAATCAACTTGACCCGATAAGGCAATTGGAGTCTCAGCTACTCTCTATGCCTTCTGAAAATTCTTGGGTCAAAACTTGATAAGAGGAGACAGAGTGAGCAATTCCCCCTATCTCAGCTCCTATACTACATGCAATTATGAGTCCTATTAGAAGGGAGAGTACTTGCAGAGCCCTCTTATATTTAGTTACTGCTTTAAGGCAGTCTCAATGGATTGGTTATTGGATATAATGGACATATCTGTGGTTAGGTAGGCAGGAGTGTACACTCCCATCCAGTTTGCAGGGGTAGAATGTTACTGGAGGGGAGCACCAGGGAAAGGTGGTGTTTTCAGCCTTGAGGGTAGAGTTGCATAGTTTATCTTGGAGATGACATGTTGGGTGTTGGCCCTGGGTACTGTTGAAGCAAATAGAGACAACATTAGTTAGCTGCACATTGACTATGACAGGTCCTACTATTTCTTCCATTAATTTCCCTGGTTTAGTTATGTTTACTGAAGTAGCCATTTATAGGACTAGCCCTGCAGGAAGACAAAGCCAGCAGTCCCTAGCCAAATAAGGGTTGGTAAAATTGAGAAGGTGGTGGGTTGAATTGAGGAGCTGATAAAGCCGGGGGTCTATCAATAGATCATATCACTTCTGTGGCTGAGTCCTCAGCTGCCTGATGGTCTTTTTAATATCTGCCTCTTGGGCTTTGTTTTGGACCCCTCCCCCCACATCAGAGTAGCCAAAATGGATTTGGGGAGTCCCGCAAGTTACTGAGTCTTTCCCTTTCTGGTGATCTTTACCATGGGTGATGGCTATTTCATTGAGCTCCCAGACTGCTTCTAGTAACTTTAAAATCTCATTCTGATTTTTTTATTCCTTTTCCTCCTGCTGTCAGGAGCCCCCTTTCTTTATATATGGCCCCAGGGACATGCAGGGTAGCAAAGGCATAGCATGAGTCAGTCTAGATGTGGGCAGGCTTATTCTTACTGAGTTTTAGGGCTCTCATTAGGGCCTGAAGTTCTGCCCTTTTGCTGACCATCCTTCAGGCAGGGCCTGTGCCTCGGTTGTCTCAAAGTGTGATACAACTGCATATCCGACTCATCCTTTTCCGTCATCTCAGAAGCTACTGCCATTTGTGAACAATATTAAATCCATATTTTGAAGAGGTTTGTCCGTTAGATCTGGCTGGCTAGAGTAAACCTCCTCTAGGACTTCCAGGCAATCATGCTTAGCGGCTCCCTCAGCGATGGGTAAAAAGGTGGCAGGATTAAGAGTTCTCACTGCTTCTAATAGTACCCATGGATTTTCATGGATTTTCCTGATACTGTGTCATTTGAGCATGAGTCAGCCAGTGCTGCCCCCTTGCTTCCATCAGGGTGACAATAGCATGAGGTACTTTTACATTTAGGGCTTGTCCTAAGGTAATCTTATCTGCTTCTTTTACTAATAATGCCATGGCTACAAGGCTCTGAGGCACAGGGTTCACCCGGAGGCAACCGGGTCAATCTGTTTGGAAAGCTAGCTGGTCTTTGCCAGGACCCAAATTCCTGGGTTAGAACTCCTAGGCTACACTGCTGTTCTCATGAACAAAGAAATTAAAGTCCCGTGTTACATCTGGTAGCCTTAGTGCTGGGGCTCAATGAGCTTTGCCTTTATGGTGATGAAGGCTTTCTCTTGTTTGGGATCCCAGTCAATAGGTACCTTCGCTTCTCCTCTTAAAGCTTCAATTAGAGAGGCTTGGCCAGGTCCGAAAATCCTGGGATCCAGATTCGATAGAACCTGCCACTCCCAGGAATTCCCAAATCTGCTGCCGGGTGCTAGGGCCTGGGATGGCACATACTGCCTGCTTCCTTCCAGTCCCTAGCCTTTGTTTCCCTTGGGGGATCCAGAAGCCTAGATACTTGACTTCTTTCTGACAAATCTGTTTTTTTTTTCTTAGACACCCGATAACCTGTTTCAGTTAAGAATCTCAGAAGGGCTCGTGTTCCCTCCCAGCACTGAACTGGTGCGGAGCTGGCCAGTAGGAGGTCCTCTACATACTGGAGTAGAACACACTCCAAGTCCTGTCCTGGGAACTCAGACAGATCAAATGCTAGTGCCCCACTCAAAGGAGTAGGGGAGATCTTGAACCCTTGTGGCAGTCTGGTCCAAGTGAACTGGCCCCAGTAGTTGGGTTTTCCCACTCAAAGGCGAACAGGAGCTGACTGGAGGGTGCCGACTGAAGGCAGAAAAAGGCATCTTTCAGATCTAGGCATGTAAACCATTCTGACCCTGATGGAATGAGCACCAGAAGGGTGTAGGGTTTTGGCAGGGTTATAACAGCCTCATTAAAAGCCCGCAGGTCCTGCACCAGGCGGTAGACATTAGACCCAGGCATTTTATAGACAAGAGAAGCATTTCCATGGAGACCTGCATCGTTTAAGAGGTCCCCACTGAAGCAGCCAGTCTAAGTGGACCTGGATTCCTAGGCATGCTTCCCTTGGAATTGAATATTGGCGGATTGCAACAGACTGTGTCCCAGGCTAAGTCAATTAGCACCAGGTCCTTAGCCAGGCCCGGATAATTTCCTTCCACCCAGATCAGTGGGAATTCTTCCTTTAATTCAGGTTCTAATGGTGAGGCCTTTGACTGAGGGGATATAAAATCTTCATTCTTCCTCCCTTGGCACTGCTAAGGACAGGATCATTGGGGAGGTCTCCTCACCTAGATGAAGCTGTGGTGAGCCATTTGGAGCAAAAATGATTTCTTCCCCCATTTTGGCTAAAAGTTCTCTACCCATAGAGGCACTGAATAGGCTGGCAAGTACAGGAATTCATGAATTACTTGGTGGCTGCCAAGTTGGCATTGACAAGGGCAGCAGAATGGTCTATGGGTCTTGTTCCCAATAATGGTGACCTCCTTTCCCAAGAGAGGTACTATTTTCTGTATGACTACTGAGTACTCCGCTCCCGTATCTGGACCCCTATTTTCATTTGACCATGGAGGCCTAGCTGAAAAGAGTCCAGTCTGTCCTAGTCGGAATCATCCTTTGCTAACCCAATGAGATCTGCTTCAAGTGGCTCTGGTTGATAGCAACTGGGCAGAAAAGGGGGCCCAGTTTTCTTTGCCATTTGGGGCATTCATTCTTCCAGTGTCTTAATCTCCTTACAATAGGCACACTGGTCTCATCTCAGGCTTGATCTTCCTTATCCCCCTGATTTGTATTCTTGCTTCCCTTTCTGATCTGTCTAGGAGTCTGAGCCTCTAAAAGCCACTGCTATTATATTGGCCCTTCTTTATATATTTTTTTTCTTCCTCCTTCCTTGCCACACTGTCTTGGTTGATGAAAACCTTGTTTGCTATATCTAGCAGCTCAGTAATGTTTTTTTTCCTGCAAATCCTTCTAGCTTCTGTAGCTTTCTCCTTATGTCAGGCTCAGCTTCACCTACATTTATTATAGTTTGAATTTTCGGGGCCTCAGGACAAAGGGGTGTAGATCTGGTATGCCTCACACAGTCTCTCATAGATAGCTGCTGGACTTTCATGAGGCTTCTGGAAGACCTCAGAGATTTTAGCCATGTTGGTGGGCGTTTTGGCTCCGCCCTGATTCCGTGGAGGAAGGCCAGCCAGCATCTTTCTAGCCTGGCCCTTCCATCTTCTGAGTTCGGGTTCCAATCAGGTTCCTCATCTGGGAAGGCCTCCCTGGCCCATCTGTCTGTATCAAATATACCTGTCAGGGCCTGGGTCTGGAGCAACTTCTGAGCCTCTGATACTACTCTCATGCACTCCTCAGTGTTAAAGAATGTGAAAAGGAGCTGCTTTCAGTCCACCCAGGTGGCTTGTGGGTCTGGAAGATCATTTCTAGGTCTATCATGGCCTGAGGTTTTTCAGAATAAGCTGGGGTTTGATGATTCCAATTCAGGATGTCACTTGTGGTAAAAGGATGATAATAATAGACCTGCCTTTCCTCTTGCAAGGCCCCATCTTTGCCAAGTACTTTGGTGCCCTGAATCTCCCTGAGAGGCACCTGATGTACTGGTTGTGTTTTGGACCCGTGGTCAGCTGAATGCAAGTGCCACCCAACTGGGCTCTGGAGAGCTTGGTTGAGGACAGACAGTAGGGGGCGGAGTTTCTAGACTTTCCAGACCTTCCAGACCAGTGGGAGGGACCACTTGATGCTGCCTGTGGTTCATATGGGGGTGGTAAAACTGGTGGGACTTACTTGGGGATTTCTGTAGAATAGGGGGCTGAGTTTCCTTCTGAGGGACTTGTTTCTTTTCTGCCTCCTTCATTTATCCTGCTACTAAAACCTTACTCTGTCCCTTCTTACACACTCAGAACCGGACCCACAGCGGCAAGGTTTGAGCAATTCCTAACCAGCTGTCTATATAGGAAAACTGATCTGGGTATCTGGAGTCTCCTGTGACTGACCAGTCCTTCATCTAAAGAGCCTTCTGAGGGCTAGCCAACCCTGAAGGCTGGTCATTCTAATTCACAGAATTTCCTCAGTGCTTTGGGATCCATTTTAATATCATAATCTCTATTGAAATTTTTTTTTAAAATTTTCAACATGCAGTTGAATACAGTGGGTTTACTTTGTCCTAACACCATGATAATTGGTGGTGAGAGACAGACAAGGGAGGGGGTAACCTCTTTTCATAGATCCACTCAGATGCTCACCTGGCCACATCCCTTGAAAGCTTAGATTCGTCTTACCTAAGGTGCACCTGTATTAATCCCTGGTCACCTCCACGTGGGGGTGAATCACCTTTATGCCTTATGACAGACGAATCATGGAACCACAGGTAAGAGCCCACTCAGACTCCATAACGGAGGTCGTGGAGCCACATAAGACAGCACATGCCCTCTCCCTCCACACTCATACATTTTCACCAGACATTTACTCAGAGGTAAAACATCCCACCCAATTGCTGACTAATTTAACTGCCAAAGTTGTATGACTTCCTAGGAGGTGATCAAGCTCTCTTGGAGTAGGTCTCTACCTTACTGTTTCTGCTGACAGGTCCAGAGGTGTCCTCCACTTTCTCCAGATGCCGATCAGCTTCGAGGCTGAGGTCCGGAAGCACCCAGAGTCCCCCAGTTCAATTCTGCTAAAATCAGCAGGGTGCACTGCCCGGAGGCCTATCCCGTGCCCCTGGGCCCCAAACCCGGTCCACTCACAGGAGACCAAAAGACCAGTGCAGTTGGTCTTCTCAGTCCAGGGAACCAGATATTGTAGAAGACCGAAGAAAAACCAAGCAACACTTAGATAAATTGACTTACACAGCCTTATTATGCCAGTGGACTCATAGGAAGTTGCTTCTCAAATTCTGAGCAAACCAATATAGTGGAAGCCCCTATTTTATCCCCTTTTGGTGTCTTTGTCCCCCAAATATGGAATGGGACTTCCGTGGGCTTTTCAAAAAGACCCCAGGTGTTGGGGGTCTTGAGACCATATCTAATGGTCTGGTCTGGCACTGTTGTAGTGTAACTCTCATCTTACAAAGGATGCCTCAAAAGGTTGAATTATGGAGTCATTTATTAAAAGTCGGCAGCATATAAGAGAGTAAAAGTGCTCCAGACCTCACAGCCCTGAACAGTTTGCCACATCTGGCTTATAATGGCAAAATATCACAAAAGTATTGATTACATCTTTGTGTCTGGAATGAGGAACCTGTTTCATGAAAAGCATTTTTACAGAAGCAAAATTGAGCATCTTAGTTATCTAAAGTATCTATGAATCACTGAATGAACAGAAACACATTATCTGGGACCACTGGGGCAATTTTGGATAATTATGCTGTTCTGATTCTGGGACCACTAAGTTAACTGAACCTCAGTTATCTGTAGCTACTGAGACAATTTGGGATAATTGAGCTGTCCTGGTTCCCAAAAGAATGTGCTTCAGTAACCAATCAATGGGGCATTTAAACCACCATCAATGGACTGGGATAGCATACATAAGTTTAGAAAATCAAAATAACTTTCTATTGTTTTAGCAAACAAATAAGTACAAAACCCAAACAGCAGTTTCTACCTGAGATGATTGCTACCATACTTTAGCACCAGTGCTAATACCCCCTCCCCCCTCAGGGCTGTGGACTGTTCATAGTTTATGGCCTCTGTATTTAGGTAACAGGTCTTGCAAAAACGGTTTCTGGGAATGAGGCAGTGACTTAATATTAGATTATCAACAATGTACATTGGGCTTCCTTGCACAGATTCAAATTGCAACCCCCACTCCCAAATACAGGGTTACATTGGAATTAGCCTTTTATCCTTCTCACAATCAGAAGGGAAACCAGGACACGGGGACTTGCAGCTTTTATAAACCATGGAAACAGGAACTTGGTGGGCTTCTTTCCCCTCCCCATGTGGGAATCTGTGCTATGAGATTCTTTCCCCTTCCCCATGTGGGGGTCTGTACTTGTTTTCAAGAAGTTTTCACCTTTGCTATATCATCTTCAGTCCATGGATTCATTCTTTGACTCCAATGGATAAATAATCTGGGGAACTATCCTACCCAGGGAAGCACCATGTGTTCCAGTTCAAAAATCCCATATCAAAATGAAAGTTTATTAAACTCTTATCTTATAAAAGAGGTATTGAAAGAGAAGACTATGACTTGGAAAGCTGGTAACTGTTGAGAGAAAACAAGTTCTTTGCTCCCCCTTTTGGCTTATAAGAATCTTATATTTCCAAAGAAAAACATATATTTTTATTGATTTTTAGAGAGAGAAGATATAAACACCAATGATCAATTGTCTGCCTCCTTCACATCCCCTTCTGGGGATTGAGCCCACAACCCAGACATGTGCCCTGACCTAGAATGGAACAAGTGATCTCTTGGTTCCTGGGTTGACATTCAAACACTGAACAACACCAGGTAGGCCAAAGAAAAGCACTTTTAACCCCACTTCCAAAAATATCACTTACATGGACCCTCTACTGTCATGAAGTAAAACAAACAAAAAACCTCACTAACCATGAAAGAGGTATTTTTGGTTTTCATTTTAATTTTCATTCACTGCAAATACAATTCCCTGAGTTACTAAATGAATTTGGAAACTTCTAAATAGTGTTAATGTAAAAAAATTAAAACCTGTAAAGAATTTTGTGAGTTTATTTAAACCAAACTGTAGACAATTACGGGGAAGCAGATTCTCAATGGACTGGGATAATGCTCTGGAGAATGGCGAGTTTATACCTTGTTTTTCTAAATTATCATCAAAAGGAAAGACATATGTGGTTACATGAAATCCATTGGTGATAGATTAGAGAAGTGGGAGAAAGCAAAGGGAGGAAACCTATGGATTAGATAAAAAGTGAAAAGATGGACCTATGTTTCTTTTACATAGATGGATACAGGATAGTTAACATAGCTAACAGTTGACAATTAACAAGATAATAATTACAATGAGGGAATGTCCTGGTGCCATTTGTTGTGCCCTGAGGGGTCCAGAAAAAGGGAAGTTACAAGTTACCAAGACATTTCGCAGTTATGTTATTTTAGATGCAAAAAGATAACAGGCTCAGTAAAGATCTAACTTGATCCTTTGTCAGGGAAAATATTGGCCTAGGACATGACTACTGACTATAAACTGCTTTTAGTTAAATAATTAATTTTCAGACTATCCTTTGTGGTTATTTTATGTCTTTGAGTTTGCACAGCCCATATGCAGTCCTTCCCTGAAGTTGTCAGGTTAGCAAGTTTTGTGGTTTTTTTTTCGTCCATAATAGTCGTGCAGGTAGTGTATTGCCATATACACATGATGTTTTATTCCATTTGTAAACTTTGCCTGAGTGCAAGACTGTGTCTTTTTATATCTCAGCACCTACCATACTCCTCATGTGAGTGTGGCATGAAGAGACTTGTGAATTTGTTAAATGCATGAATAGCCAGATGACAAAATATCAGAATGGCAAAGCTAAGTGATTGCCTACTTTATGCAACCAGAGATATTGGAAAGGTATTTGATTATAGTGGGATAGATGAGTATAAATACAAACAATTATTTATTTAGTAGAATTATTGAACTGAGGGTACTTAGGACTATAATTTCTCATTTGGGATCTATGGGCTCCTCAAATTAGCAGCTCTCATATTGAAAATATCTAAATTATGTTTAATATTTTAAAAAGTCTAAACATTTTCACAGACTAAATAAAATTCCAAGCTTCTTTGCTTTAACAGAATTTATATAAATTATGGTGATTTTGTGGAGCCAAGTAGTTATGACATTAATTTTTAATGTTAATGTCAGTAGAATTTAAATGTATATATCTGGAAAGAATTTAAATAAAGAAAAATTAAAAGTTAGGAAAAAATATGTGAGAATAATTTCTTCAATATTAAATGACTTGTCTAATTGATATATCTAGTTATTTTTTAAAAAGCAAAGAAAAACATTTGACTTTATAATTTAGTATTCATTTTCTGAAATATTGGGAAAGTTTATTTCATTACAAAACAGGAATTGCACTTAAGGGAGGAAAAAATAACATTGCCTTTCAAACTTAATAAAGTAACAAAAGTAGAAATCTTGAATTTATAGTCCATAAACAGTAACTAGGTTACAGAAACATATAAGGCAATTATCTCAAATTGCCTTACAGAAAAATTTAAGATGAAAAAAAATAGGTTATAGCCGGGACCGGTTTGGCTCAGTGGATAGAGCGTCGGACTGCGGACTGAAAGGTCCCAGGTTCGATTCTGGTCAAGGGCATGTACCTTGGTTGCGGCACATCCCTAGCAGGGGGTGTGCAAGAGGCAGCTGATCGATGATTCTCTCTCATCGATATTTCTAACTCTCTATCCCTCTCTCTTCCTCTCTGTGAAAAACCAATAAAATATATTAAAAAAAATAGGTTATAGGCCCAAGTTAAACAATTTATTAAAATAAAACAAAACAAAACAAAACAAAAAAACACCTTCCCACAATATTATTATATTTTTATTTTAAAGTAAATTTAGATTTACAAAAAAAATGTGAGGATAGTACAGAAGTTTCCATATTGTTATTAACAACTTCTGTATTTATGGCACATTTGTTATATTCAATTAACTAACATTAATATATATTATTAATTAAAATTCCATGCTTCATTCTAATTTCCTTAGTTTTTATATAATGTCATTTAATTTGTTACTAGAAGCGCAGTGCATAAAATTTGTGCACAGGGACAGGGTGTGCCCCTCAGCCCAGCCTGCACTCTCTCCAATTTGGGACCCCTCAAGGGATGTCCGACTGCCTGTTTAGGACAGATCCTGGTAGGACATCATCTCACAGTCCAGGACTGCTGGTTCCTAAAGGCTCACCTGCCTGCCTGCCTGATTGTCTCTAACTGCTTCTGCCTGCCAGACTGATCAGCCCTTAACCACTCCCCTGACAGCCTTTTTGATTCCTAACTGCTCCTCTGCCAGCCCAATTGCTCCAAACTGCCCTCACCTGCAGGTCTGGTCGCCCCAAATGCCCTCACCTGATGGCCTGGTCACCCCCAACTCCCCTCTCTTGCAGGCCTGATGACCCCCAACTTCCCTCCCTGCAGGCCTGGTCATCCTTAACAACCCTCCCCTGCAGGCCTGGTCACCCCTAACTGTCCTCTCCTGATGGCCTGGTCACCCCCAACAGCCCTGCCCTGCAGGCCTGGTCACCCCCAATTGCCCTCCTCCTGGAGGCCTGATAGCCCACAACTGTACTTCCCTTCCAGCCATCTTGTGCCCACATTGTGGCAGCCATCTTGTGTGTTGGAGTGATGGTCAATTTGCATATTACCTCTTTATTATATGGGACTAAGGGCCTGGTGCATGAAATTCATGCATGGGGGAGGGATTCCTCAGCCCAACCTACACCCTCTCTAATCTATGAGCCCTCAGGGGATGTCCTACTAACAGCTTAGGCCTGTTCCCCATGGTTCTCTGCTCTCTGGGGACCTGCCTGATTGATGCCACCATAGGCCCTGGTGTCTGGTCTCTGTGGGGGCCTGCTTGCCCTTAGCTTCTGGGGCCAGGGGCAAGCAGGGCCCTGTTATCTGCTCCCTAGCTATGGGGGACTTTCCCGCCCTGCCCCCAGCTGCTTGCCTGCACGCCGGCTCTGAGCACTTGAATCCTGGGAATGTTCCCACTCTGCCCCTAGCTGCTCTGCACCCATGTGGGTAGGCCCAGAGTGGCTGGGGGGTCATTCCGAGACCCCACGCACTCCAGGCCAACCGAAAGGCCTACAGGCTCAGAGCAGTCTGGGTCCTGAGGACACCTGTCCTAGGGACTCAGGCCACTTGGGCTAGGACAGGCATGTAAGCAGCCATCCTGCCCCCAGCAGCTCTGCACCTGCATATGCAAATTAACTCTCCATCTTTGTTGGCATAATTTGCATACTTACTCCTTATTGGCTGGTGGGCATCATGGGGGTACAGTAGATTTGCTTCTTTCTCTTTTATTAGTGTAAATAGAATCCCATCTATGACATCATAGTATGTTTGTCATGTCTCCTTGGGCTCCTTTTGATTCTAATAATTTTTTAGACTTCCCTTTCTGGTTGATTTTGATAGTTTTGAAAAGTACTGATTACAAATTCTGTAGTGTCCCTCAATTAGGTTTTCTAATCATGATTTTGCTGTTGTTATTATGATTAGACTGGGGTTCTGTTTGGAAAAGAAGACTGTAGAGGTTGTGCCATTTTCATCACATTACATAAAGGTATATAGTATCCTTATAACTTAATATACAATATATGTCAACCTTTATCACCAGGCTAAGGGAGAGTTCATTAGATTTCTCCACTTTTAACATATGCTCTCCTTCTTTCCATGTTGTACCATTTGGAATGAAGTCAGTACAAATAAAACAATTAAGGAGTGAAAAGTTATGTTCAACGCACTTTAGGAAGAAACCTATAGGTAACCATATACACACACATATATATCTGGAATCAGGGTTGTTGCAGATAAGATTAGGTCATACTGTTGTAGGTGGGCCCTAATGCAATATGACTGGGACTCTTACAAAAGGAAGACATTGAGACACAGATAAGTGCATGAGAACATTGTTGGTTTGAAATATCAAAGGCTTCCTAGGTAAAAACTGGAACTGGCTCCCATACACAGAAGATAAATAGAGACCAAAGAGAGAGATAGGCCACTTCAGATTAGCAGGTTTAATAATCAAAGGATTTACATATGAATCTGGTCTTGGGTGTTGACAAGACCTGCAGATGTTCCTTCCCATTCAATAGAATCTTTATATAGAGCCCTTAATTGAGCTCAGTTATGTATACCATTCAGGGGATTTCAACAACACCTTACTCTCTCAAGGCTGAGTCTTTAAAATGGCTCCCATGGTGGAAACAGTGTGAAGAATGTATATTCCAAGAAGAAATATGGAAGTGAGGAGCCCCTCATTGTCTAGGTCCAGCTCCTGAGTCACATCCTCTTGATGCTTTCTTCCAACACTGTGTTAACACTGGAGTAAATATCTCCTTGCTATGTGCCAAGGAACCACCAGAATATAGGAGAGAGACCTGGAGCACAGGCTTCCCTGCTGCCTTCAGAGAGAGTGTAGCCCTAAGTGTACCTTTATCTCAGATTTCTGGTCTTCAGATTTGGAGACAATACATTTCTGTAGGTTCAGCCACCTATTTTGTTCTACTTGTTATATCAGACTCTAGAACTAAGATAAACCAAATTAGAATTTTCACTCTGTAAGCCAGGGGGAGGTAGGTTTAACAATTAGAGACAGTGTTATTGTAAAGTTACTCTTCCATTTAGCCCTTTCAGAATCCACTGATTTCCAAAGTTATTAATTCAGCAGCCTACTCCTCACACCGTTCACTGAGTTTGTGTCAGATGATTGTTTCATATGATTAGATTGTTTTGTCACATTCTGTCCCTGTGTCATTCAAATTTCTTATTTTTTAATTTGCATAAATTGAGGTTCATAAATTGTGTTATAAAATAACAAAGGGTTTGACAAATGCATAGTTTTATTTAATTAACATTACCCTATCATACAGAGTAGTTCCATTATCTGAAAAAATCTCCTGTGGCTCACCTGTTCAAACTACCCTACTTCTTCAAGATCAGTCTAAATCCTGGCAAATATTAATTTGTCCCTATTTATATTTATTGTATCTATATTTGCCTATATTGAATGCCATGTAATTGGAATCATACATTAAGTTTCCTATTCATACTGACCTCTTTCACTAAATAATATGCAGTTAAGATTCATCCGTCTTTTGGTGGATGATAACTCATTTTTTACCAGTGAATAATATTGAATTGTATGAATGTATAACAATTTGGCAATCCAGTTGGTTGCTAAAGAAAATTTTAATTGCTTCCAGTATTTGACAGGTTTGAATATGTCTGATATAAACATTTGTGTGCAGGTTTTTAGGGATTCTTTTGGTAGGAATAAGTTTTCACGTGATTTGGGTAAATACATTGGCATGCAATTGCTAGATCATGAGACTATGTTAAACTTTGTAGGAAAATACTGAACTGTCTTCCGAAGTGTCTGTACTGTTTTGTATTCCCATCAGTAGTGAATGAGCATTATTATTGCTCCACATACTAGCCAGCAGTTGGTATTGTCTGGGTTTGGGATTTTAGTCATTCTAATGTGTACAATGGTATCAGATTGTTATTTAAGTTTGAAATTATCTCAGAACAAATGATGCTGAGCAAATTTTCACACTCTTATTTTCCACCTACATGCTTTCTACATTGAAGTAACTGCTATGTTTTATCATTTTTATTAATGTCGAATTCTTAAGAGTTCTTTGTATATTTTAATATAAATCCTGTATTAAATATGTGTTTTGCAGATATTTACTTTCAGTGTGTGGCTTGTCCTTTCATTCTCTTAATAGCATATTTGATAGAACAGAAGTTCTTAATTTAAATAAAGTTCAACTTGTTAATTGTTCCTTCATGGGCAATAGGGTTAACACCCAAAATATATAGAGGACACATAAAACTCAATAGCAAAAAAACAAACAATCCTATTAAAAATGGGCAGGTAATCAAAATAAACATTTTTCCAAATGAACAATAGATCCATGAAAAAAAAAATGCTCAGTATCACTAGTTATCAATGAAATTCAAATAAAAACCACAATATGACATCTACTCACATGTTAGAATGGCTATTAAAAAAAAAAAAAAAAAGACAAAAGGTAACCTAGTGTTGGAAATGCTATGGAGGTTTCTGGGAAAATTAGAAAGAGAACTATCATATTATTCAGCAATCCTACTTCTAGGGGATATGTTAAAAAGAATTGAAAGCAGGCTCTTGAAGATATATCTGCATTCTCGTGTTCCTTGCATTATTCACAACTAGAGGCTCAGTGCACAAATTTTGTGAATGGGGAAGGGGAGACCTCAGCCCAGCCTGCAACCCTCTTGCAATCCATGAGTCCTTGTGGGATGTCTGACAGTCAGTTGGGGATCAGGTTTAAACTGGCAGTCAGACATCCCTCTAGCAATCCAGGACCACTAGCTCCTAACCACTTGCCTGCCTGCCTGAACTCTCCTAACCACTTGCCTGACTGCCTGGTCATCCCTAACCACTCATCTGCCTGCCTGATTGCTCCTAATTTCTTGCCTGCCTGCCTAATCACCCCTAACCACTCTGCATGCCTGTCAGATCTCCCCTGACTGCCTCTGCCTGCCTGCCTTGCCTGATTGCCCTTAACCACTTTGCCTGCCTTCTTGATCACCCCTAACTGCTCACTTGTCTGTCTGATCACCCCTAACTGACTCTTGGACCCTGCCCACCACTGCAGCCACCTCTGCTTGGCCGCCGCCACCATGGCTTCATCTGGAAGGTCATCTAGAAGGATGTACAGAATGATGTCCAGAAGTCCATTTAGCTGTCCAGTCTAATTAGCATATTATGCTTTTATTATTATAGACAGCTAAGTTATTGAAGCAATCCAAATGTCAATTGATAGATGGATAAAGAAAATGTGTTATATGATACAACAAAATATTTTTCAGCCTTAAAAATGGGTGACATAATTTGTGACATCATGGATAGACCTGGAAGGCATTATACCAAGTGAAATAAGTCAGTCACAGATGGATAAATAGTATATGATTCACTTATATGAGGTATTTTAAACAGTGAAACATCTAGGAGCAAAAACTAGAAGTGGTTGCCCATAATTGAAAGAGAGGATACTAAGGATTGTTGTTCAGTGAGTATAAAGTTACAGTTATATAAGATAAAAAAGTTCTAGAGATCTACTTTATAACATAGTATCAGTAGCTAACAATACAGTATTATACACTTAAAACTTATTAGGAGATCAGATCTCATATTGATTGTCCCTACTATAAACAAAACAAAGAAAAAATAAGGAAACAAAGGGATTAAAAAATTTTTGGAGGTGATGGCTATGTTTATAACTTTGATTATGCATGAATGTTTCTAAATTTGTCAATTTGTATTATTACATACATCAAATTTTAAAATATTATTTATACATCAATAAAGGTATTAAAAAAAAAAACATAAAAACATTTACAATTCCCTAACAAAAAAAGAGTCACAAACCAGGTGAATTTAAGATTAGTATATTTTCCTGTATTATTGAGATATACCTGATATTGGGTGCCCCCCGAAAATGTATACACACTTTTAATAATTAGTAATTCCAATGGGTTAAGTCCAGAAGAAAGAAACATCAATTGAGCTATCATATTTTAGTAAACAGTTTTTGGGGACATTCTGTATTACAAAAAGGTTGTGACAAGTAGAAGAGGGAAACTGAAGTGTCAATGTCAAGAGTGATGTAGTATGAGCCTAGTGAAGTTGTTCTTAGACAATTATTGATTATTTATTTGTTCTATCTCTGTGAAATAAGTCATTGGTATTTTAATGGGGATTGCACTGAATCTATAGATTGCTTTGTGTAGTATGGATATTTTAATGATGTAGATTCTACCAATCGATGAATACGGTATATTTTCCCACTTGTTAATACATCTTTCTATCTCCTTTTTCAGCATCCTATAGTTTTCCGAGTACAGGTATTCTACCCTGATTCCCTGAAAATAAGACAGTGTCTTATATTAATTTTTGCTACCAAAGATGCTCTAGGTCTTATTTTCAGGGGATGTCTTATTTTTCCTTCAAGAAGAATACGGTACACATTTATTGTTAAATGAAAATAAAGGAAATTTATTACCTGTATACGGTACGATAGTATGGTAGTTGTCAACACAAACCAGACAAACTGTGAATCCTACAGTATCAAGAATTTACTCATTTATTCAATGACAATCATGTCATCATCTTCTGGAACATCATCATAACAATCCAATTCCTGAATTTCCTGATGAATTTCTTGTGACTCCATTTCTTTCAGAATCAGTGGACCAAATCTCTCATGTTTAGCCTAGGGGGGGCCTTATTTTCGGGGGATGCCTTATATTTCACTCAGAAGGAAACCTGTAAGTAGGTCTTATTTTTGGAGGATGTCTTATTTTCAGGGAAACATGGTATTGCTTTGGTTAAGTTTATTCCAAAACATCTTAATTTTTTTCAGCACAATTTACAATAACTAAGATCTGGAAACAGCCCAAGTGCCCATCAGTAGATGATTGGGTAAAAATGCTATGGTACATTTACACCATGGAATAGTATGCAACTGTAAAAAGAAGGATATCTTACCTTTTGAGACAACATGGAGGGGCTGAAGAGTATTATGTTAAGCAAAATAAGCCAGTCATAGAAAGATAAGTATCACAAGATCTTACTCATATTGAATCTAATAAACGATGAACAAAATAGATCCAGAAACATAGATGCATGAAACTAACAGATGAATCAAAGAAGGAAGGTGGAGTATAAGTGGATGAGTGGGAAGAGATTAATAGGGAACTTGTATGCATACATGCATAGCTCATGGACACAAACAATAGTGTGGTGGTGGCGGGTGCAGGGCGTAGGATCAATGGGAAAAAATAGGGGACATATGTAGTACTATCAACAATAAAGATAAATTTAAAAAAGCAATGTTTCTTCAACTTTCTATTATTTATTTTTATCATGGCTTATATCTCTTTTTATCCCTTTTCTTTTAACTTGTCGACGTATTTAACTCAAAATAGGATTTTTATAGACATTTAGCTTAACTCTTTTTTTATTATATACTTTGACAATCTCTGTTTAATTGGTATATTTAGACCATTCACATTTTGTGTGTTTTGATATGTTACTATATACCACTTTTTCCTGTTTTCTATTCATTACATTTCCTCTTTGTTTCTCCCCCTCCTCCCAGACACACTTATTTTTCTGCCTTCTTTGGTTTTAATTAAGCATTTTATATCATTTCAATGACCACATCTATTATGTCAATTATGTTTTAAAGTAATCTCTTATATGTTCTAGACCAGTGATTCCCAAAGTGGTCTATATCGGCCCCCAGGGGTCTATGACAACCTGCAAGGGGTCTACGTCAGCGAAAAAAAAATTGGGGGGTCCATGAAATGAAAATGGGGGTCCACGATAGTGGATCTCAACATACACTGATAATACCTATTTACTTACATCATATTATCTTATAATATAAAAACATATACATTATTTATAAAAGTACCTATGAAGTAAAAAATTTATTATATATGTTTATAAAATTGTGTAAGTTGTAGGATAAAAACCTAAACATAATGATATACCAGTATCATCTTGTTACAAGCATACGCGCAGTAAACATTCTTGCCAATTTTTGTCTCAAAGCTTCGCGAACTTGCACCGACTTGTTCAATTCGTCACTCTATAAATATGAATGTGAGAAAAATACGTTCATTCGTTTCCTGAATCTTGAATAGGAAAGTGCTGAGAAAATATTTAAAAAAATATAAACTGGTAGTTTATCATACAAATTATAGTGAATCAGTGTTATTTTGTTTGGGAATGCCGGAGAAAAGTAGGTACATTATTTTGAAACTAGGTTTGATGATGTTTTGACTATGGTAATACCACCGTGGATAATTAACCCATATGGTGAAATAGAAGAAACAAATGTCATAATAAAAGAGGAACTGACTGAAATAAGTACAAACGAAGAACTTAAGGTTCAGTTTAAAAACGGATATCAGCAATTCTGGCTGCAAAAAAACATACCCGTTACTTATCCCGTATTATGGAACATAGCGAGGAAATTTTTTATTTCCTTTCCATCGTCATACCTTGTGGAAAGGGGGTTTAGCGCTGTTACCAATCTCCTAACGAAAAAAAGAAACAGACTGGACATCATTAGCCGAGGAGATTTAAGATTAAACCTTACAAAATTGACACCAAATGTTGATAATTTAGTATTAAAGCATCAGGTTCATCCTTCCCACTAAAACATTTACTTATTGCTTAGTTTATTTTATGTTACATATATTTTATATAACAGATACAAAATTTTATTTTAAGTAGTTTTAATTTAAATTCAATAAATAAATGTATAAAACTTAACATGTGTTTTTATTTCAAGTTTTTAACACTAAACTTCACTACAGTTAGAAATTTACAAAAAAATCAATATCAGGTAAGTAGGGGGTCTACCCCAAACCGAAAAACATGGCAAGGGGTCTACGGCACAAACAAGTTTGGGAACCTCTGTTCTAGACCATGCGTGGGAAACCTTTTTTTCTGCTAAGGGCCATATGGTATTTATAACAGCATTCAAGAGCCATAAAAATTATCAACTTGAAAATTAGCCTGCTATATTTGATCAAACATTTAATTACCTCACCCCAATGTCTTGGCAAGGCCAGACCAAATAATTTCATGGGCCTGGTATGGCCCACATCCCAGATGTTCCCCACCCCTGTTCTAGAGTTTCCAAAACCCTTTTCAACCAGTCTAAGTCTACCTTCAGGTAATGCTAGAGTACTTCACATATAGTGCAGATACCTTACAATAGAGTAATACCAATTCCTCACTCCCATCTTTTTTGGCATTGCTGTCATTAATTTCCCTTATCCATATGCTATATTCACACAATACATTGTTACTATCATTTATTTGAACAAAAAGTTATCTATTAAGTCAATTAAGAATGAGAAATAAAGATTTTATTTTACTTTCATATATTCCTTTTTTGACATTCTTTCTTTATGCAGAACAAAATTTCTGACCTATATAATTTCTTTCTTCCTGAAGAATTTTTCTTGAATCTTTCTTGCAGGTTCTATTTTTATATCCTGCAGTTTTTATCTTAATATTTTTCTCTTTTCTTTTGGAAAAGTTATTTAAGTGTATGCATAATTCTATGTTGGCTGAGGTTTTCTCTCTACACTTTAAATATTTTACTCTACTATCTTCTTACTTGCATAGTTTCTAATTACAAGTACACTGTAATTCTTACCCCCATTTCTGTATTGAGAAGATGTTTTATTTCTCTGTTTTTTTAAAATAAAAGGTTTCTAATTTGTATATGTTTTATTATAGTTTAAATATAATATGGGTACATGCAGATTTTTTGGTATTTATCCTGCTAGGTGTTCACTTTGGGCCATTATTATTTCAAATATTTCTTCTACTTCACAGTCTCTTTCTTCCAATTATCACGTGGTTCTTTAATATTATATTGTAGGTATTTTTCTTTTTATTCTTTTCATATTGGTGTGGGAAATTTCTACTGACCCACATGCAAGCTCATTGTTTCTTTCCTTAGCAGTTGCAGTACACTGATGACTCCATTAGAGGTATTTTTTTTTTTATGTTAAAGTGTTTTTGAAAACTAGTATTTTCTTTTGATAATTTCTTAGTTTACTTCTTTCTGCTTACATTACCCATGATTTCTTTCATATTGTCTAATTTTTCTACCACATTTCACTTAACATATTAAGTTTAGTTATTTTAAGTTCCCTATCTGATAAATCTTTATCATATCTTAATCTAACTTTGATGCTTTATCTCTTCAGAGTGTGCATTTTCTCTGCATGCCTTGCAGTGCCTTTCTTTGGCATGCCTTTTCATTTTTTTTTGTTGTAATAAATATGTATTAGGTCCTAGGAACTGAAAGAGACCATCAATGTAAGAATTTATATTAACTGACTAGGAGTTGCACTGTGTTTAATGTTTGATGTAGCTCTGAGGGCCAGAGGCTTTAAATTCTGTAGTTTTCTTGTTTTTGTATCCATTCTTGACTTCATGCTTCCCTGTGGGCTTGTCTTCAGAGAAAGTATGTCTCTTGCAGCCCTTTTTGTCTGTAATTCACCCTTATATTGGTTCCCTGCTGATGTGGTGTTATAGTGTGGGTAAGGGAACTATCTCCATAACCTTGTGATTAGATAGCATCTTTTTATGAGTCTATGCCTGTTGGCTTTGACCTTTACAGGTATTTTGCGGTGGTATGGATTCATTTCCCCTTAGGTAAAGCAGAAAGCTAAAGGGAAGCTGAAGTGGGTGGGGAATCCTTTCTGCAGGTGAGATGGGGCTCTGGTCAAGTTTCTTTCCCTGAGGAGTAGGCCTTATTATATATAGAACACTTCGGGCTTATTTCACCACAATGGCTCTTTCCTTTTCCCTGACAGAGCTAAAAATGCATCTTTATCAGACCTTTACCAGTGAGAACATTATAGAGTTTCTGAAGGGGAAGCCCCTGGAAAGGTGAGACCCTGTGAGACTGTGATCCCCAGGAGATTATAACGGTCATGTTAACCCACACTGAGCCCCCAGCAATATGCCAAAATAGCCATTGGAGGAATGCTTCCTGTTAGTTTGTTTTTTCTCCAGGTAAGTATATGGGGATTGTTACACTCCATCTCTGTTAAGTTCAGAAAATAGTTTGTTCTGAAACCTCATTTCTCTGATGGGTCCATGAAGGGTTGTTGACTTGCAGTGAGAACAGATTTTTCTTGTAAGGATTAGAGTAATGACATGTTGGAGCTAAAAGTGCAGGTCCCATTTCTTCTTGAGTTACACAAAAAGGTGTATCTTCAGATTGCTGTTGAAAACTTTGTTCTGGTTTTGATAAAATTCATCTTTGGAAGCCTATTTTTTAATAGAAAGCCATATATTTCCCATTACAGTTTAGGAAAAGTCTGAAAAAACACCACTAATTTTACAACCATAGTATAGACTTTACCTGAGATGGCTAAATATTTATATAATCTTTTATGCCAGTAAACATAGCATTTCTTTTATGAGAATATTCTATCTAATAAAAGAGTAATATGCAAATTGACCATCACTCCAAGACGCAAGATTGTTTCCCTCATGTGGTCAAAGATCCTGCCCCCATGTGGACACAAGATGGCCACCAAAAGATGGCCAGCAGAGGAGGGCAGTTGTGGGCAGTGAGGGGTGACCAGGCAAGCATAGGAGGGCAGTTGGGGGAGACCAGGCCAGCAAGGAAAGGCAGTTGGGGGAGACCCAGGCCTGCAGCAGAGGGCAGTTGTAGGCGATCAGGCAAATAGGGAGGGCAGTTGGGAGGGACCAGGCCTGCAAGGGAGGGCATTAGTAGGTGATCAGGCAAGCAGGAAGGGCAGTTGGGGGGGGCGGGAACCAGCACTGTAGGGGAGAGCAGTTGTGGGGAACAAGGCCTGAAGGGGAAGGCGGTTGCGGGAGGGGGTGGGGGATGGAGAACCAGGTATGCAGGGGAGGGAAGTTGGAGAGAACAGGCCTGCAGTAGAGGGCAGTTGGGGGGACCAGGCCTGCAGGGGAGAATAGTTGGGGCTGACCAGGCATGCAGGGGAGGGCAGTTGCAAGAGACCAGGCCTGCAGGTAAGGGCAGTTAGGGGTGACTGGGCCAGCAAGGGAGGGCAGTTGGGGGTGACCAGGCCAGAAGGTGAGAATAGTTAGGGGTGACCAGACTGGCAGGGGAGGGGAGTTAGGGATAACCAGGCCAGCAGGAAAGGGCAGTTAGGGCAATTGGGTTGGCCAGGGAGCAGTTAGGTGTTGATTAGGTTGGCAGGGGAGTGGTTAGGAGTGATCAGGCTGGAAGGCAGAAGTGGTTAGGGACAATCAGGCAGAGGCAAGCATGTGGTTGTGAGCTAGCAGTCTTGGATTATGAGAGGGATGTCCAACTGCCCGTTTAGGCCCAATCCCAGTGGGACTGGGCTAAACTGTCCATTGAACATCCCTCAAAGGGTTCCAGATTGGAGATGATGCTGGCTGGACTGAGGGACACCTTCCCGTCCCTCTCCCCCCATGCATGAATTTCATGCACCAGGCCTCTAGTGTATTCTGAGACTTCTTCCCTATTCACCAACACATCTTAGAGACAGAAGCCAATAACCTAACCCTCATTTTATTTGTCTATTTCAAGGATAAACTTGGTTAAAGCAATATTTCATTGAAAATGTTGTTCCTGGATTGCTTACCAAAGGAACTGGAATCATGAAATGCAGTTATAGTCATCACAGTTTTGGCATGATTATGTTTTACCACTCTAAGGTCCAGTGTAGTATCAAAAAGAAAAAGAAAAACCTCATTTGGTCTGTGTTTCAGTCTTCCCACTGCCCTTCTTTCTTCCAACTCAAAAAACAATTGGTTTCTTTAGTTGGTATCTTCTTTTTATTCATGCCTGACTACTGTGGTTCTCCCCAATGGTGAGCCTTCTTGGAAGGTTTGCATTCCTCCAGAGAATTCAAACACCACTGCTGCAGCACAGGCTTGGCTCCCAGGCTTTGTGTGGAGATGAGAGCTGAGAGCTGCCAGGAGTCATGATTATGTTATAGAAAACAACATGTGGTTTTACCACATTTGCACTATGCTCACTTTAGCTTTGCCATATTTTAATCTTAGCAATTTACCACTGAGCCTGATATAAACAGCTTCTATGCAGGGTGATTAAGAATGTGTCAATGGCCCAGCCATGACTCAGTGGTTGAGCATCATCCTATGAACCAGGAGGTCACAGTTCAATTCTCAGCCAGGTCACATGCCCAGGTTATGGACTTGGTCTCCAATGGGAGGTGTGCAAGAGGCAGCCAATCAATGATTGTCTCATGATTTCTATCTCTCTATCCCTCTTCCTTCATATCAGAAATCAGTAATCTTATCTAATAAAAGAGCAATATGCAAATTAACCATCACTCGGTCACAAAGATGACAGCACCTATAGTCACAAGATGGCACCTCCCAGTCCCCTCAGCCCAGCCACTGCAGTGTCTAGATCTATCAGCCTAGTGAGGGGCTGCAACAGCCTAGCAGTGATGCTGGATCTGCTGCTGTTGGAGTGTCTGGGCCTGTCGCCCCTCCATGACGTTAGATGCTGTGTTAGGGGACACACACAAGTTGTTCACTTGAGAGTTCAACCGAGAGACCAGGAGTTTGATCACTTGCTATGACATGTGCTGACCACCAGCGGGTGGCATGGAATGAAGAAAGACCCCAGCTGGCAGCCAGGGAATGCATGCCCCAGCCAGCAGCTGGCAGCTGGCAGCTGTGGAAAGGAGTCCCCAGCCGGCACCTGGGAGGCCCCAATCAGCCCTGATCTCTGGCCAGGCCTAGGGACCCTACCCATGAACGAATTTCGTTTACCAGTCCTCTAGTATATATATTCAAAAGATCGTATCACTTAAGCGCTATTTTCTTATTCACATTCAGAAGCAGAAACTATTTTGAGGAATTAAACTATTCTGTCCAGACTCTCAGGATTATCCAGATCCTACTTTACTATAGTGTTTCCTTGGTTTTAATCTCAGGTGTTGTTTACTATTAGGTGAAGAAGTCTACATCCCCTTGTCTAATACTGACCCATGTCAAGTTTGCTGCATGCCATCCTGGCAACAGCTTATATCATTAGGACTATTCAGTCACACTCTTTTCAGGATCTTCAACTATTCAATATAAGTCTTGTTGTTCCATGGAAGTTTTGTTATATTTCTTTGTAGAATAAAAAGAAAGATCTAGATAATACCTGATTTCCTTCAAGTTCTTAGATTTTATAAATAATATAAATGCCTTCATAAGAATGTAACTACAGAGGATCTGCTCATAGTTTCTCATTTTATGTAATTTTCTCATGACTCTTACATTTAACATAAATTTTCCAAACAATTAGTACCTTAGACAAAATATGCCCACTTTTATTAACTCCTATCACAAAGGTAATTGGGATATGAGGAACTGAAATCCTTACCATACTTTTTCTAAATAAGAATTTAGATGGAAAATAAAAGCCACACCCACATATACATTATACACACACACACATACACACACACACACACATATATAGTTTTTGGATGTTCAGCTTTCACACAGGCTTGAAAACAATGTAAGTTGCTGGAACCGGTTTGGCTCAGTGGATAGAGCGTCGACCTGTGAACTGAGGGGTCCAGGGTTCGATTCTGGTCAAAGGCATGTGATTTGGTTGCGGGCACATCCCCGGTGAGGGGTGTGCAGGAGGCAGCTGATCGATGTTTCTTTCTCATCAATGTTTCCAACTCTCTATCCCTCTCGCTTCCTCTCTGTGAAAAACCAATAAAATATATTTTTAAAAAAACAGTGTAGATTCTTGGGCTTCTCCCAAGTTAAATCTTCAGTAACTCCAAAAACAAATTTATGACTTTATACATTTATTTTTTTATTATTTCTTTTATCTATGTGCTCAGAAAGTAATTACTTAGACCCTGAAGGGAAGATATTTGTGCTCATGGAGGGGATCAACAAGTAAACAAATGTAATTCAGTGTGTAGGGTGCTCTGCTAGAAAAAAGCACACAGGGCTAAGAGGGGCGGGGCATAAAAAGGGCATCTAAATGTTCTTTGGTTAATCAGGATGGATTGAGAAAAAAACAGAGAGAGAAAGAACTCATGGATACAGACAATGGAGATTGCCCAGGGGAGGAGAGTGAAGAGAAATGGCGGGTATGGGGTTGGGGGGGGGGGCGGGCATAAATGGAGATAGATGGAGATGTGACTTAGGGTGGTAAACACACAATACAGTGTACAGATGATGTGTTGTAAAATTATGTACCTGAAACCTGTATAATTTTGTTAACCAGTGTCAGCCAAATAAATTCAATTAAAACAAGCAAGCAAACAAATAAATAAATAAACATATTTCTTTTGGGAGATGTGAGAAATCAGGAGAGACTTTGTAGAGGTAATAGTTGAGCATAATCCTGAAGGATAAGTGGGAGATGACAAAGATAAATAAAAAGAATATTCTAGCCCTGCCTAATTTAGCTCCATGGTTAGAGCGTTAGCCCAGGGACTGAAGGCTCTCAGGTTTGATTCCCAGTCAAGGGCTTGTACCTCGGTTGCAGGAGGCAATCAACCAATGTAGCATCTTCTCTCTCTCTCTCTCTCTCTCTCTCTCTCTCTCTCTCTCTCTCTCCCCTCTTTTTTCTATCCCTTCCACTCTCCCTAAAAAGTCAATGGAGAAAATATCCTCCTTGGGTGAGGATTAAAAAAAAAATTAAATAAAAGGGATATTCTATTGGGTCGGCAGCTAAGTAATTGCGGATTTTTTAAAGAAAATCAAAGACAATTTTTTCATGGAACTAAATAACTTTATTCTGTAATGTATTGCCCATTTTGATCAATGACCTTTTGCCATCTTTCAGGCAGCATCATAATCCCACGTTCAAAAAACTTCTGGTTTTTATTAGCAAAAAACTGAATCAGGTACGATTTGACATCATTATCATTATTGAAATTTTTACCATTCAAGGAGTTTTGTAAAGATCGAAACAAAAAGTAATCAGATGGTGCAAGGTCAGGACTATATGGTGGATGTGGCAAAACATCCCAACCAAGCTCCATTAATTTTTGCCGAGTGACCAAAGATGTGTGTGGCCTTGCATTGTCATGATGGAATACAACACCTTTTCGATTTGTCAATTTGGGCCGCTTTTCTTCAACTGCATTGTTTAATTTCGTTAGTTGTTCAATGTAGACATCAGAATTGATCGTTCGGTTGGGTGGTAAGAGTTCAAAGTAGACAATTCCTTTGTAATCCCACCAAACTGATAACAAAACCTTCTTTTGATGAATATTAGCTTTTGATGTTGTTTGAGTTGGTTCACCTGGCCTGCTCCACGATCTTTTCCGCTTGATATTGTTGTAAACAACCCATTTTTCATCGCCAGTTATCAGTCGTTTTAAAAATGGATCATTTTCATTACGTTTCTTTAGCAAATCGCAGCTGCTAATGCGTTGCCTTAACTGTGATTCTTTCAGTTCCCGAGGAACCCATGTATCGAGTTTTTGAACATAGCCAAGTTGTTTTAAGTGATTTTCAATGCACGTATGTGATACATGAAGCTTCTCTGCAATCTCACATGTTGTACTGTGACAGTCCGAATTGATTATTGCTTTGATTAGGGCGTCATCAACTTCAACTGGACGACCAGAGCGTTTTTCATCTTTGAGTGAAAAATCACCAGAACGAAATTTGGCAAACCAATTTTGACACTGCCGTTCTTTTAAGGCTTCATCACCATAAACAGCACATAACTTTTTATGAGCTTGCGATGCGTTTTTCCCTTTGGGGAAATAAAAAAGCAAAATATGACGAAAATGTTCCTTTTGATTTTCCATTTTTCAACGAACGCCAAACGAAAACTACAAAGCAGATCAAAAAACATTTTTACTGATTAACAGCTGAATAGCCAACTATCAAATAACAAAATGTGTTTTACATTTGTACTACGTCTGCAAACCTAAAAATTCAACTGAAGCCATATATGTGTGAAACCCGCAATTACTTAGTTGCCGACCCAATAGTAAAAAGAAGTAGCATGCACTCAGGCCCAGAGGAAGAATACAGCAGGATCTAGGAAAACAAATTCTATGATCAGAAAACTTGGAACACAGAATAAAAAAGTACTGTACTGCGGTAGTATGATAGGTTTGCGTAGGGAGGTTGAAGGAGCAAGAGCGTAAGAACAAGAATCAGAACCTCTTCCTTTCCTCTTCTGCTCACTTTCTTAGGTCAGAAATCTAAGCCCCTTTTCCACAATCTTCTATCTCTAATTTTGCTCCTCTATAATAGCCTTGTTAAAACATTTTATATTTTTATTTCAAAAGCTTTATGTTTAATTAAAAAAATAATCTGGCAGCCTGGAAAGTCTTCAAGGAACAAAATGGATGAAATCATTGAAGTGAAAGGAGCAAGCGGAGCGGGAGGTTGTCTGCTCTGATGGAATCTACAAGGTGAGATCTGAAGACCGCAGGTTGCAGAAAAGACTGCACAGGTTTTCTCTTACGTATAGGTCAGGATAGTATAAAATTGTGTGATATTTCTTAATTTTCATTCTTTCACTTTACTCCTAAGCTGACAAGAGAGTGGGGGAGGAAGAAAAAAGCTGAGAATTTATAGTACTAACTAGAGGCCCAATACACTAGGGTTCGTGCAAGAATGGGTCTTCCTTCCCATGGCCGCTGGGCACCACCTTTGCTCTGACTGGAGCCACCTTTCTGCCTTCCCCCGCTTCCCAGAGACCTGGAGCAGCTGGGGCAGCAGGGAATGCCTGTGACATTGCCATGGTGATGACATAAGCATCCCACCCTGCCCCTGGCCCCTGGGTGCCTGGGTATGAAAATTAATCCACCATCTTTATTGGGTTAATTTGCATACTTGCTCTTCATTGTCTAGTGGGAGGTACAAAGGTACAATTAATTTTCATCTTTCTTTTTTATTAGTGTAGATTCCTGGTAATTCTTATTAAAATGTAGGTGATGAAAAAAAGATTTAAAAAAATAGATGATGATGGTAATTAAAAATTTAGAACATAGGAAAACCTAAATGAAATGTTGGGATTCAGCCAACTCTTCAGATGTCTCAAATTTGATAAGTTATTTCATATGAGTAGAAATATGGTAGAAATCATATTTTGGCACTTTTAACATTATGGCCAGATAACTTTTTGTCATGGTAGCTGTCCTGTACAATGTAGAATGTTTAATGGCATCACCAGCCTCTACTCAGCAGATGCCAGTCTCACCCCTTAATCTCTGCCAAGTACTGATAAACAAAAATGTCCCCAGACATTGCTGGAAGTGCCCTGGGAAACAAAATCACCTCACATGGAGAACCACTGTGCTAGATTTTAGTAGACATTGAAATGCATAGGAAGTCATACTTTCCATCAAGGATCATACTTGTGGGCAAGAGAGATTTGCTCAAATCTTATTTCCATTCACCTAATTCAAACCAGATTGTGAGTATTATAAGAAAAGAAATTATCATATAATTTTATAAGAACACACAGTAAAATAATTCTGAGAAGAAAGTAGAAAGCAAAAGCAGTAAATATTCGGTAAAGAAAGTGTGTGGATTGAAAGACAGAAATGGAGTATAAGGAAATTGTAAAAACAAATAGCAAAGGCTGGGAAACATAGACTTAAAGAAAGTATTTGAGAAATTGTGAAAGTCAGTGGATTTTAGAATAACTGATGGGTTAAGATAATGGAAAAATAGATTGAGGAAGCATTTTGAAAAATCTTCATTGCACCTGGCCAGCATGGTTCAATGGTTGAGCATCTATCTATAAACCAGGAAATTATGGGTTAAATTCCCACTCAGGACTCCAGGGTTTCAGGCTTGATTCCCAGAATGGGGAGTCCAGGAGGCAGCCCATCCATGATTCTCTCTCATCATGGATATTTCTATCTCTCTCACACTCTCTCTCTCTGAAATCAATAAAAATATATTTTTGAAAGAAAAATTCTCATTGCTTTGATTAAAAATCAGATGCTTTATCCATCAGGCACTAAAGAACTAACTAATATTGCATTTGTGTTATGAATGCAATTTTTAATATTTATTTTAAAACATTTAAAATATTATTATAAAACAAGTCTACTCTCTATTGCTTAGGTAACAACACTAAAAGAAAGTTTATATTTTGAAACTTCAAAGCCCTATCCCATACTAGTAATGGTTTATCAAATAGTAGGTCACACCTCTCCAATGAAATAAGTAGCTTCATAAATGTTAGCCTCACATAAAATCTACATATTTGCAAAATAAGATTTCTACATCTTTGTTTTGCTAGTGAGAAAATGATTACTTTAAACAACAAAGGATGAAAATTATTTAAGAGATGTTTATAAAATGTTGTAACAAGTGAACCAAATTATAAATATACATTAAAATAAAGGCTTTGATTGCATTAGACTATGTAGGAATATACTAGGTTGATGAGCTTAGCCTATGGCTAGATGAAAGTTGGCTTTTGTCCATGAACAGACTGGAGAGTCACTTGGATCCTCCCAACAAAGACCTCAATTCTTAATTAGCATAGACTTCAATCCTTAATTAGCATAGACAATATTTTGGCTGCATGTACTGTGCTTGAATTTAGACAATATTTTGATAATCCAGAAAGATTTTATTCAGCACTACCCTGTTACTAGTATTTAAAAACCTGATGAATCATACACTGAGTGGTCAGATTATTATGATCTCTGAACGCAGAATAATCTGGCCACTCAGTGTATATCCTTTCTAATAAAAGAGAAACATGTAAATTGACCTTACCTTTGCTATACCCACAAACCATGCTCACCATCCAATCAGGGTGAGTATGCAAATTAACCCAACCAAGATGGCGGTTAATTTGCATACCCAGGCCAAAACAAAGACTGAAGACAGCATAGAAAGAAGCCAAGCACTGCAGAAGGGAGTGAATCTGCAGAGAAGCAAGCAAATGGGGCTGCAAAGAAGGAAGGAAACCAGGCAAGGCAGTGGAGATTGCAGCAGGAAGCCCTATTGCAGAAATCTTCCTGCAAGGGGCCTCTAGTCCTATATAATAAAAGACTAATATGCAAATTGTCCCCTTGACCAGGAGTTTGACCAGCAGGCAGGCTGGCCAATTACCCATGTCCCCTCCCCCTGGCCAGGCTGGCCAGACCCCACCCATGAATCAATTCATGCCCCAGGCCTCACACACACACACACACACACACACACACACACACATACACACACTGAGTGGCCAGATTATTATGATCTCTGAATGCATAATAATCTGGCCACTCAGTGTATTTGATAATGAAGAATTATTGTTCATGAGTGAGCCCAAATATGCCACACAGTATTCAGTTGCCTTAATATTAGTGAAAGTGGTAAACAAATGAAACAATCTTACTTAAATGAAAATGTTGTAATAAATACAAACAAAATTTTTATCTGTGTTACTTATGCACCTGCTTTATTATTATTTTTTTTAAGTTCTTGATTGATTTCAGAGAGAAAGGGAGAGGGAGAGAGAGATAGAAACATTAATTATGAAAGAGAATCATTGATTGGCTGCTTTCTATACTCCCCCTACTGGGGATCGAGCCAGCAACCAGGACATGCGCCTTGACTGAGAATGGAACCATGACCTCCTGATTACAGGTCGATGCTCAACCACTGAACCATGCCAGCTAGGCTATACACCTGCTTTAAAAATAACATATTTATTCTTCCTTTCTCTCTTCTATTACATTTTATTGCTACAATATTTTGATATGTCAGTGGTAGAGATATAAAATAAACAAACTAACAACTAAATGTAAACTATGTCAGTTTATGATAAATGCTAGAGGAAAACCAAAGTAGGGTTAAAATTGTAGAGCATACTCCTGTGGGATGGGAGGAAACAAGATGAGAGCCCCTGCAGGTTTGGCTCACTGGATAGAGTGTTGGCCTGCAGACTGAAGGATTCCAGGTTTGATTCCAATCAAGGGCACATGCCTGGTTGCGGGCTCAATCCCCAGTAGGGGGCGTGCAAGAGACAGCCAATCAATGATTCTCATCATTGATGTTTCTATCTCTCTCTCCCTCTCCCTTTCTCTCTAAAATCAATAAAAATACATTAAAAAAGAAAAGACTGACAAAAAGGTTAAAAAAGGAGTAGGTAGTTAAAAGGGTAATCTAAGAATAGTTTGTGAAAAGTACCAAAGATATTTAACTAGTTGTTTATTAAGAAAAAAAATCATACTAACTAGGTTAACACTGCTCATATTCTAAGAATATAGTAATCCCTTTTATTTCAATTGGTACAGAAGAAACCAATACAGCCTCCAACAAAAGTCTAGCTATTTCAGTTTTATAATCCAAGCTCCAGGCTACAGTATGGACAGTTAAAATTGTGACTTTGCCATTTTTTTTTCTTTCATGAATTCTTAACTAATTGTAAGCTTCTTGGGAAAGCTTTTGAGTTCTTCTGTGCCTTCATGCCCCTCACATGGTGAGAGCACATGATGGATTTTAGTAGGACCTGGTAAATGACCATACTTCCCATGTTCACTATTCTTTTCCCATCAGCATGTGGGTTCTAGAATCAGAATGCCCAGGTGTGAAAGCCCACTCCAAAACTTCCTAGCAAAGTGGTTCTTGATAAGTTAGTTAACCTGTTTGTGCTAAGCTAAAATGTCCTCATCTATAAAATAGGGACAAGTAATAATAGTATATGCATTAAAGTGTTTAGAATAGTATCTGTAACATTATAAAGGCTCAATAGTTTTAGCCATTATTATTATTAACTAGCTCTTAGAATGTTGTAATGACTGAATTGGAAAACAGAATAATATAACTCTTCTGACCACCAGATGATGCATGTGTTGGTGTCTTTGTATTATATAATTTTTTAAAGGTCTCTGTTGTATAAGACAAGCAGATTAGTCCTACTAACAGTGAAAAACCTGCTTTTTTAAGTTATGGATATTCTCATTGTCTCTTGTCTGTAATTTATCATATAATACCACAATATTATATAATATGATAAACCCTGATATAATCATTACCATTATTACCAAGAGCATACCCCAGATCTGATCCTTTGCATGCACAAGCTGTTTGTCCAGTCTTCAGAGATTCACCTGGCCATTTATCTACTTGGAAACTGATCCCTGGCCTTCTTTGCTTCTCTGCACTTCATCACAAAAACAGTTGATGAATTTCATTTGATTCATTTCATTTCATTGGTTTCTTAAGAAGTATCACCATGTGTACTTCATTCTGATATACTTTGTATAGGAATACACACACACACACACACACACACACACACACATATATATGTATGCGTGTGTAAAACTTCCTATTAAAATGTCATATATATATATATATATATATATATATATATATATATATTCTTTTTAAATAATATGGGGCAGAGGATAAATGAACAACAAAAGCTGCTCTTATACCTCATGAATTGAAAAGTAAAAAGAACAAAGAAGAAAAAACATAAACAAAAACAAGCTTACCAAAATAATTCAGCAAAAGATAATTCTATTTTTAAAATTTTTTCCTATTCAGTTTTTTTAAAAGATTTTTTTATTGATTTTTAGAGAGTAAGGAGAGGGAGGTAAAAAGAGAGATATAACTATGTGAGAGCAAAACTCATTAGTTGACTCCTGCATGCCCCCCAACTGGGACGTGTGCCCCTGGCCCAGGAATTGAACCCACAACCTCTCAGTGCATAGGATGATGCCCAAGTAACTGAGCCACACCAATCAAGGCTCCTGTTTTATTTTAACAGTCCTTTCTCAAAAATTGTTTTCAATTAAAAGCAGATTGGGCCTTAACTAGTTTGGCTCAGTGGGTAGAATGTTAACCTGCAACTAAAAGGTCCCAAGTTCCACTCCAGTCAAAGGCATGTACCTTGATCACATCCCCAGTAGGAGGTGTGCAAGAGGCAGCTGATGGATGTTTCTCTCCCATTGATGTTTCTAACTCCCTATCCCTCTCCCTTCCTCTCTGTAAAAAAATCAATAAGATATATATTTTTGAAAACTTACTATAAAAAATAAAAAAGCAAATCAACATGACTTTTTTCTTAAAGGTTTATTTTGAAATTTCAAATAAACAGAAATAGCAATAGAATTCATGTTTGGTAAAATTGTTTATAATTTTCTGTTCATTTCCAGAAAAGTGTCCCCAAATATTTCCACCAAAGTCTTATCTATCAAGCTTGCTGTATGTAGACTACCTATTTAAAAAAACCTAAAAATTAATATTGATACTTCACATTTAAATAGTCCCTTATAAATCCAAATAAGTTTTTGTATATGGTATTATTGATTTCTAGCATTAATCCTTTGATATCAGCAGACTAGGTTTATTATTTCCATTTACAGACTCAGAAAGATATACTGTTGGATTCCTAATAATTAACAAAGTGCAAGAGATGAATAAATATTCAGAGATGAATACATAAAAGAATATAGGTTCACATGTTACTTTCATTTTCACTGAAAACTGGTTAAAGTACTTTATATTTAATTTCTCCTCCTCCCTCCCCTCCCCCCAGTAGATCCATTAGATGGCATTTCTTACTTTACAGATGAAGTACATACACAGACACATTACCAGTTAATGGTAAGCTCAATCAATAAGTAAACTCTCTAGATTCCCTAACAATACTTGAAGGACCATTTTTTAAATGCAGGTTGTAGAAATAAGTTATTCAGTTTTTTTTTAATATAAAATGCTTCTTTCTCGAAATAGCTCAAGCAGTTTGCTAATATAAATAGATCCTCAATAATATTTGGTACTAAAGGGCATACACTTGAACTATGTAAATCTTAAAATTTCACACAGCTTTTTGCTGAATGTTTTCTTTATTTTTATAACGATGATTGTGATAAGAATAATAATAAATCATTCTACTTCACAAATATCCCAGTTGTCTCCAATATATTTAAAAAACCTCCTATTAAAAATGTCATATATATATATATATATATATACATATATATATATATATATATATTTTTAAGAACAAATATTGTTTTTCTTTCTAAGACATTATTGTTCCAAATGAGAAGAGTTTTGCCAGGTTTCTGCCATGCTCACATACTGAAAAAGAACCAATCAAAACCTCCATGAAATTGTTTTTCTATCAAAGAAAACCAATTGTGAAAAAGGCAATTTTTATGGAATATGAATAAGAAACATTATTTTAAATGCTGTGTGAACAATAAAAGAGAAAGGTGCATTTTTCATCACTTCCTAGGTAAAGGAAACAACCCACTTTCACCAGAAGGAGTTGTAATCCTCACACATGAGATATGAGGGTCACTCTGGAACTGCAGTTACAGTGGTGTTTGAGCATCTCCTCACCCTTTATTTCTCCACCGCAGATAAACAAGTTAAAGTGCTTGGGTGTGGGTGGTGGAGAAGAAGGGTGAGTAGAGTGAGAGGTAGAGGGAGTTGGCGTTTTTTCTAAAAGTACAATGATTTAAATATGTATTGACTGCTTACATCATACCAAGTGTTTTACATGGTTAGCTTCCTTAAGCTTCAGGTGAGCCCTAAGAATTAGAGACTACTCTGGACTGAATTGTGACCCCCCACCAATATATATATATATATATATATATATATATATATATATATATATATATATATATATATACACACACACACACACACTCTAATCTGGTATGACTATACTAGAGATACCAGGCACTCTTGTTTTATAAATAGATTTTTTAAATAAAATTCCTTTAAAAAAATGTACTTTCTCATGCATTTTGAACACTTTTCCCCCCCAGGCATATAGAAGGTAATTATAGTTGAATGATAAGCAGTAAAAAGCAAGTTATGGTGCCCTAGCCAGCTTTGCTCCGTGGATAGATTATTGGCCAGCTGACTGAAGGGCCCCGGGTTTGATTCTGGTCAAGGGCATGTAGCTGGGCTGCAGGTTCCCCAACACAAGTTGGAGTGACTGCAGGAGGCAACCCATCTATGTGTCTCTCTCACATGGATGTTTCTGTCTCTTCCTCTCTCTTCTACTCTCTCTAAAAATAAATGGAAAAATATCCTTGAGTGATTAACAAAAAAAAAAAGCAATTTATGGTATTATAATATAATAATCTTTACTATATATACCAAACCAATTCTACAAACTGCCAGTCAAACTGCCAGTTGTAAGGAGGGAATAAGGATTAAATCAGGTCAAAAGGCGAGGCTTTCCTCATAGGACTGGTACCCTTATAAGAAGAGACTCCAGAGATTTTTCTCCCTCACAGGTGGGCCAGAGGAAGGCATGTGAGGACACAGTAAGAAGGTGGCCACCTGAAGTCAGGAAGAGAGGGCCATTCAGCAGGAACTAACTCTGACAGCCCCTTGATCTTGGACTTCTAACCTCCAGAACTTTGAGGAGATACATTTCTGTTGTTTAAGCACTCAATCTGTGGTACTTCCTTATAGCAGCCCTGACTAATACACTGTCTTATCCTTATTTTATAAGTGCGGAAATTAAGGCATACAGAGTAAATCATTTAACTAGTAAGTAACAAAACTGGGGCGGATTTTGAACCAAGGCTAGCCAACTTTAGAATCTGTCCTCTTTGGTATTACATTATACTGCCCCCAGTAGGAAAAGAGGACACACTTATCCTGTCTGGACCTGCACATGGAGATCACAGGACCTGTGACAATATAAATGCCACAGTTGTGAGCACAGGTAAGGCTTACAAAGTACTTTTCTGATCTGAAGAAAAATTGGAATTATAAAAATGTTGACTATATGGAACAGTAAGATATTGTGGGTAAAAGTGCCTGAGCAATACCTGTCATATTGTAGGCACTAAAAAATTATTCATTGAAATTCTGTTTTATTGTTTTAAAAGGTTATGCATATTTCACAGGAAACTATGTTAGCAGAAGGTCTTGAATACATTTCATTAATACATTTCATTGGATACATTTCACTTCATAACACATTGCATACTGAAAATGTTATAATTTTAAAACTTTCATATTAAGTAATAATAAATAAAAGACATGATATTCATTTAACATAACTGTTGCTAGTCCCAGAAGGAAATTAGGAAGTTCAGATTCTGCCCTTGTTGAGAAAACTAAGCCAGACTAAACTAAACAAAAATCATTGAATAGTAAACAGATTTCTCCTAATATATGTAAAGTCCTGAGTAAGTAGAGATTTTAAAAATAATTATCAAAAAAAACTTTAGCTCTAACTGGTTTGGCTCGTTAACCTGTGGACTGAAGGGTTCCAGTTTCAGTTCAGGTCAAGGGCATATACCTTGGTTAAGGACACATCCCCAGTAGAGGGTGTGCAGGAGGCAGCTGATCCATGGTTCTCTCTCATTGATGTTTCTAACTATCTATCCCTCTCCCTTCCTCTCTGTAAAAAATCAATAAAATACATTTTTTAAAACCAAAAACTTTAAATTATTGTGCTTTAAGAGTTATCCAAATACAATGGATAAAATCAGGTACAACTGAAATCCTTTAACAGAAGAAAGGGATGCTAGCAAAGCACATCATAGCTTGTTTACTATAATGGGAAACTGTACTTTATGCCCCTATACAAATAGAAACTTGACTTGAGATTTAATATAGACAATCAGTGAGAAAATTTGTCTGATTTAAATATGACTATCTGGTACAACAACAAAGTTCATAATATGATTCCAGACATTCTTGTTTTACAAATAAATTTTTCATTAAATTCATTTAAAGAATGGGCTTTCTCATGCATTTTGAAACCTCTTTTCCAAGGAACATAGAAGGTATTTACAGTTGAATGGTAAGCATTGAAAAGCAAATTATGGCATTACTAGTATAATAATTTTGACTATATAAACCAAACCGATTCTACAAACTGCCAGTCAAGAATAATATTTTATAAGCATATAGAGGAAATCTATAACTTTAAGAGAAGAAAAAATTAATGCCTTCAAGAGAGATTTCTTCATGTTGTAGCTCCAAAATTATTCCTCCAGATTCAGAAAAAAATTCTGTAACTATAATCAGAAAATACTGTTATTTATCCAAGTTCAACATTAAGTGAACTGCTGAGAAATAGGAAGTGCATTTTTCCATGGTTAAGAACACATGTCAGGGCTGTACTAGCTGGGTTCTAACATTGGATCAGCTGTGTTGCCTTTAGGATATTCCTTGAAATTTAGTTCCCACATCATAAGTAAAACATCATGAGGATTTTTGAATCAACATATGCAAAGCACCTAGGATAGTGCCTGGAACATAGCAAGTGCTATGTAAAGATCAGCTGTCATTGTTAGTTTTTTTTTTAAATGATTTTCTACTCAAGAAACTCGTAGTCTAACCCAGGTTAGAGAGTAGCATGGGAAGTATTGTTGCAATATGATAAGTATTAAGATCAAGGTAACTTCAGAGTGCTTCATATCTTATAGGTAGAGTTCTAGGCACTATCAGGGGTATATTTTATTATATACATACATAGGTATATACAGCATGTCAATGTTAGCTTCAAAAAATTATAAAACTCCTGTTAGATGTAATTGGTTGCATTTCCATTAGACACATTACTTCATTCAGATACTTTTTTGCCCTTTAGCATTTTCTTCAACTTGGTTATAACTGAATTTTCCTTTTGCACAGTTTTGGAAAGTTTCACCTTGAAAAGCACTTGTGGGATGTTTGTTGTCACCAGTAACCTATTGCTGTACAACCAATTTAACTCAAGGGAAGAGCCCCGGAGATTGATACAGTCTGTGGCTTCAAATGTTAAAACCTTACTTAATTACTGCTGCCATCCTTGTACAGCCCTTTTCTACCTCTATAAAAGGCCAATGCTTATGATATTTGATATTGGACACAAAATATACATAAAAGTCAAATCATCTAAATGACATTTTCCAAGTCTTTATTACTAAGACCCAAAGTGTTAACATAATTATTATATCTTCAATATCAGCTGTTTTAACTTGATATGGCAGTGGGTTGGATATTTACGGGGGAGCCAGCCTCTGGATAAGTATCTACAACTGCTCTCAAGCTTTCTGGGAGGCGAGGGGGAAGAAGGGGATAAAAATGTAAGATTGTTGTTAATTAAAATATATAAAGTGTTATTTTATGACTGTCCATGTGTAGTGTTACTCAGGATTCATAGGAGGCCAAGTTAGCTTTAGGGCATAATTGAAAATCTTAAGTTAAAAATTATAAAGTAACGGCACTATTTTTGTGAAGTATTTTCTCTCCAAACCCTTTACAATCAAACACCAATTTTTACATTAAGTTATTTATCTTTCTCATTAAAGTGGAGGATTATTTCTCTTAATAATACCACCAATTCAGCGTCTGATTATCAGGCTCTTACAACATTTCTGCCCTTAGAGACTTGATATTTATTGAATCCTGGAAGAGGTCTGTGTGTAGAATATAGCAAATAGCTCCATCCATATAAAACATGAAATCACAATTAAAACCAGAATCATGACCTAGAAATTCATTTGGCAATTTATGTATATTAATTTACAATGAAATTGAGTCGAACCATATCTTTTGATAAATAGAAAGGTGACTTTTAAAAAATTCTTCCAGGGGTCCTCAAACTTTTTAAAGTGGGGGCCAGATCACAGTCCCTCAGAGAGCTGGAGGGCCGGACTATATGAACTACTAATTCCTACTGTAACACCTCGGCTGCGCTCACTGCCCAAAAAACCTGGCGGGCAGGATCAGACTCCTCTGCGGGCCGCATGTGGCCTGCGGGCCGTATTTTGAAGACCCCTGAATGTAACTCAGAATGAGGTGGAGCCCTCTATGAAGAGACCACAGAAATGAAAGCAGATTGACTGAAATTATCAAAATGCTTACTGAAGCCTGGTTACTCAGGATGCTAATGAGCAGCTACTCATAAGGCTGAGGTAAAGGAGAGAGGCAAACAGTTAGTGAAAAAACCTCTGGAGGGAGTATATTCACAATTTCATTATCACTTACTTTAAGTCCAGATATCTCCTAAGTGAGGATTCTCTGAACTTTGTAACTTGTAAAGATTTATTTAATAACCAGCCACTTTTAACTTCTCAAGATTTCACATTTAAAAGGAACACTGTAAAGTAAGACATGTATCCTGGAATAGTGTAAGGATCTGAATTATCTTTATTCTGCAGTGAAAACCATCTCACACAGAGCCAGATCCTGGCCAGAGACATCAGGGACACCACCCACTTGTGTCTCCCACAAAAGAAAGCTCTGAAGAATGCTAGGATTTTCAGAAGGATAAATAGAAATGTTCTACTGGGAATTGAAAAATATATATCTTTATATTTTATTGATTTTTTTACAGAGAGGAAGGGAGGATAGAGAGTTAGAAACATCTATGAGAGAGAAACATAGATCAGCCGCCTCCTGCACAACTGTACCCGCAACCAAGGTACATGCCCTCGACTGGAATCAAACCTGGGACCTTTCAGTCTGCAGGCTGATGCTCTATCCACTGAATCAAACCAGTTTCAGCTGAAAATTTTTTTATTCCTTATGGAATATAAATATGAACAAAGCTAAAGTTAGCTGTGCTGTGTGTGTGTGTGTGAGTGTGAGTGTGTGTGTGTGTGTGTGTGTGTGTGTGTGTGCATTCACACAGTGTTAGATCTGAAATGGTTATTGTTTTGGGTCTCTTTATATTTTCCCAAATGTGTTGTTTAAATACAATATTTATATTAGCTCTAAATTCACAGTTAATTAAGCATAATATTAACCATAATTATGCATGTTTTTCTATATATTCTACTTGGGAGAAAGATGATATTGCAGAAAGATAACATCCTTAGGAGTTGAGATAAATATTGTTCCTTGCTATTTATTTAATTTTATGAATATAATTTTTATTCACTATATACATATTACTTTGATTGAAAGCTAAATATTCAGTGTTATACTGTAAATCAGCGAACTAAAACAGGAGACTCCTTAATTAACAAGCCAAGTTAATTTGGAGTCTTTTTATTATTATGCTAGCACTAGCGGTCTCAGAGTGGAATGTATCTGTCAAATTCTGGGCCCTAATATGGTGGAAGTCTTTCCTATTTACACTTTTTTCAGCTCCTTTTTCTTCCAAATTTGGAACAAGACTCCCAGACCTTCTGAGAAAGAAGGCCTGCATGCTGGGACAGGGCCATGAGACCATATCTCAAGGCTTGGCCTGGCACTAGCACTTCCAACTCTGTCTGGGGCATAGTTTATGGCCTCTCTGGAATCGGAGTAGTCTTATTTTTCCTTATTATTTAAGTAAGCAAGCATTCACAGAAGCCAAAATAGCAGGGTTAAAATTTCAAACAGCAGTTTTTACACAAGATGCAGGTTACTATGCTTCACCAGGCTCTGTAGCAAATGCCTTATAAACAATATATCATTTAGTTTTCACAATAATTTAAATTGTGAGGTCCAGTTATTATTATTATTTTTAAATAAGTCGTTTTCCCTTACACTCATTAAGATCATTGGTACTGACTCAATATCCTTACATCTAGTAAAAAATAAGGTTAAAAATGATTATAGTGATATAGTTATGAGGTCATATACTATTTCCAACAGAAAAAAATATCATGCAAAAATAATAGCAAATCTGTTACATTCACTAAGATCAGGGTTTTGTTTTTAGTTTTCTCAGGTTATTATTCTTTCATACTGATCTTTCTGCCTCAAAATAATTAAATACTAAGAAAGATAAATACCCTTTATTTTTTGCCAAGATGAAAAAATTGTCTACCAAATTTGTGTTATACTAAAATAAGAATTAAAATACATAAATTTTCATTCTTAATGTAAAAGTTTGCCTTTAAAAAATCAAAATGTGAGTTAGTCATATTTTTTAAGTTTAAATATATTTAAAATTAGAAGTGCAGTATGGACACTCAAAAAATAGACTTTACCAACTTCAAGTTACAATTATTTTCTACTTACAAATATATTTCAGATAAAAATTTCTCTACCTACCCTATGTTTAAAGGATATAATTTCAGACTATTTGACTTAGCAATAGAATTATATGAACAATCATGTTAATTAATCCAATGTATTTTAATGAGTCAATTTTTCCCCAAACATGTTTTGCTGAAAGCAAATGTGAAATATGTATTCTTATTGTGGTTTTTCTTAAAAAAAAATCATCTAGCATCCACTTTACTCCAGAGGAAAGATTTTATAGTAAGAAATACAGCAAACATATTTTCAATATGTTTTATGCAGTGTAAATGAGATTAAATTTCTTCAAGTTCAAGTATTTGAAACGCTTTTTAAAAGAACAAACATAAAGAGAATTTCCTAAAAATTCTTGTTACAAGTTGCACAGAAATCTTGTAGAAGGCTCTGTTTTAAGCCTGAGTATTAGGCGTTCTAAGATAAAGTTATTTTCAATTACCACATGGCATTTTAGAAAGCAATGCACTGACTGATAAGCCACATCACAGTCCCAGATTATAGAGGGTGCAGGCTGGGATGAGAGACCCCCCGCCCAGGGCATGGAATTCGTGCAGCAGGCCTCTAGTTTTAAATAAGTTCAACTGGTTACACTTGAATCAGATGATAATTCTGCAAATGTTGTGAGTGTGATACGCCTATGTTTATAAAGCTTACATATTTAAGAATTTCTTTTTCAATTCCCACTACACTGTTTTAAAACTTCATGCCTTTCAAAGCAGATAATACCTTGCCTATTTTCTTATTCAAACTCATTTCTTATTCATCCTTTTTATTGCCTTTTCCAACCTGACTTTCAGCTCCACAGACTTTCCAAAGCACCTGAGGGTATTCCTTCACTCCTTGATGAGTTCTATTCCTAGTAAGAGAATGCACGCAAAACAGCCAATACATCAGTAAGTTAATGAGAAAGAGGACCTGATATTTATAAGCTAACCCTAACCAAAATGGAATCTGATGTATTTATTTGTTCATTCATTTGTTCATATATTCATTTACCTATATATTTGACAAATAATTATTGAAATCTATTCTGTGCCAGTTACTGTTGGGCATTTAACATACATTACCTCACAATAATATCATCAATCTATCCACTTTTGACAGCACTATTATTATCAGTCAGCAATAATTATGCTCTGGATAAACCTCATTGTCCATAATATTGTCATATTTTTATTGTTTAAAGAATTACAAATAGTGGAACATATGTCTCCCTCTTCTCCTATTGACCTTCTCCCACGTCCCCCTCCCCTTCCCCCACCACATGTGCAAAGCTGACCACACCATTATCATCAGCTTTAATATATATATATGAAGAAGCTAAGATTTGGAGGTTTTAAGTAACTGTCCTAAGATGTTAAGTTTCAGACACATCTCACTGACTTTCTCCATAGATAATAAGCCAGCCAGATAATATTCACACGAGATTAGAGCACACCATCATTCACTTACTCATTCATACATGCATCCATCCATTTGTTCTGAAAACAGGTAATTATGTGCCCAATCTTGTACTAGGTATTAGGGGAAAGTCTGCTGTCAGGGAAAAAAGCAGTACATATTACTTGCCATTGCTGATACTTGGTATATGCTAATTCACCTAGTTTAAGAATGGGCTGACTAAGCTTTGGTCCAGAGCTCTGAATGAACTTGTTCTAACAATTTGTAGAATACTGAAGTATAGTATTCTGTATCATTTGTGCTGGTTGTTGAGATTCCATCATTCTTATTGAATAATGCTTTTTGAATTCTTGAAAGCATTTGATTTTGACAACTTTTGCTATCGTTTTCTTCAGTGTTATTGAAGGGCAGATTTTTAGAAATCATTACTGTTATTCTAGAATTACCTCCATACTATGGTTTTAAACATATATCTAATTATATTCTTGTCTCATTCTATTTTTAAAAAATTGATATTTATTATTGTAAATATTACATATGTCTTCTTTTGTCCCCTCCACCTCCTCACACACCCCACGTCCACCACATTATTGTACGTGAACATGGGTTATGTGTATATGCATATAAGTTCTTTGGTTAATCTCCTTCTGTCTCCCTTCTGTCCCCTTTCCCTCTGAGATTTGTCAGTCTGTTCCATGCTTCCATGTCTCTAGATCTATTTTGTTTTGCAATTTATTTTGTTCATCATATTCCATACTAGAGGCCCAGTGCATGAAATTGAGCATGGCAACCAGGGCCAATCCGGTTCCCCACCTCCATGCCTCTTCCACTCCTCCTTCCCTTACCTCTGATTGGGGCCCACCCGCCAGGGGAAGAAACAGGGGAGGTTTGGATTCCCAGTTTGGAATGTGCAGGAGGCAGTTGATCAGTGATTCTCTATCATCATTGACGTATCTATTTCTATCTCTTTCTCTCTCTGAAATCAATCAAATGTAAAATTTTATTTATTTTATTTTATTTATTTTTTTAAATATATTTTATTGATTTTGTACAGAGAGGAAGGGAGAGTTAGAAACATCAATGAAAGAGAGTCATCGATCAGCTGCCTCTTGCACACCCCCTACTGGGATATGCCCGCAACCAAGGTACATGCCCTTGACTGGAATCGAACCCGGGACCTTTTAGTCCCCAAGCCGACGCTCTATCCATTGAGCCAAACCGATTTCGGCCAAATGTAAAATTTTAAAATGCAGGGTTTTTAGATGAAGAAAGTTATGGCAAGGCAACTATTGATAGGAGACATTTGAGATCTTGCTCACACTTTAGATAGGATAACATAAGGTGGACCTCAGCGGGTGACAGGTGAGGAGTGGCAGTGGGTGGAGCAGGGCACTGCGGGCTGAGGAACAGCTGCAATGAATGGGAATTTCTGTGACAGTGACACCCAGTGTGTGTTGGGGCCATCGCTGGGATAATTCGTCCCCAAGAGGTTTTGATTCCAGATGGGAGGATAAACACCGAGAACAGTGGGCCTTTCTTAGCCTAGAAGGTGAGGCGGGCAGCAGGAATGGGCTGCTCTGCTTCCCTACAAATGTAAACACTCAGTGTAACTGCACATGGACCTCAGTCAGCGGCCAAATCAATGCCCAGCCAGCCCTGGTGGCTGTGTCCTGCCATTCTCAGGCTGTGCTGCGGTGCTATTGGCCTGGGAGGCCGAAGCCATGCTCTGAGTGCAGGTAGTATACGAAGAGGCGGCAGGAAGCCAGAAACTGGAGCTGATATGACTTGACATGGCAGCATGGCATCCACCATGGAGTGGGAAGGGGAGCAGCTGTCAGCGCAACTAGCTTTGGAGTTGGAGGGGCTGTACTTCCTGCACATCACATGTGAGTCCGCCAGAGCTGCGGAAACAAGGGGCACCGGCGGGGGAGGAGGGAGAGAGGAGGAAGCATCACCATGGTCAGTGCATGGTCCTCTGCAGCGTGCCAGCTGGGCTGGGTAGAGCCTGGGGAGGCTTTTTGCTCCTGGAGCCGCATTTTGTTTCAAAAAATATATATATATTTTTTGGAAAGCAAACTCTGGGCTTGTGGTTCCTGGGATCCCTGGGCCATAGCATGCACCTCCAGACCTCTCTGAGCCCCCCACCCTCCTCCTGCATTTAGTGTCTGCCTCCTGGTGGTCAGTGCATGTCATAGCAACCGGTCATTCCAGTTGTTCTGTCCTAAAGTCACTTGGGCTTTTATAAATATAGATATAAGTGAGGTCATGTGATACTTGCCTTTCTCTGGATGATTTATTTCACTTAGCATAAAACTCTCCATGTCCCACGATGTCGTCTCAAAGGGCAAGAGATCCTTCTTTTTTAAAAGTTGCCTGGCTCATTTTTTGTGATCAAGCTCACTGTCATTCTTCAGTTGCAGTAATCTATCTTGGCTTTGATTTGTTCTATAGTAGTGCAATATCTCCATTGCTGAGGTGGTGGTACCTTGTTCAATCCATTTTCCTAGAAATTATCATGACAAATTCCATTACTCTCTGCCCAAAGACTATTTTAGAAAGGTGATCTCCTTGCTACAATGTGTATATATCTGATGTAGAATTTGAGAAATAGATAAAATTATTCTTAATATCCATTTATTGAGTCCTGGTGTTAACCCTTGTGTATCATGTAATTTAAATAGAAAACAAAGGCACTTCTATGGCCTTTATTCTTTGGACATAGATTGTAGTTTCGCGGGGTTTTTTTTGTTGTTTGTTTTTTTGTTTTTTTGTTTGTTTGTTTTGTGTGTGTGTGTGTGTGTGTGTGTGTGTGTGTTTAAGGTAGTTGTTCTTATATAAAGGAAAGAACCCAAGCCAAATAAAGATAAAAATGTTATAGATTTAAGACTTTCAAATCATTTTACAAGGTTGGCATTATCTTAATTCTAAAACCAGATAAAAATACTACAAAGGAAGAGAATAATAGGCAAGTATCCCTGATGAACATAGATGCTAAAATTCTAAAAAAAAGTTTTAGCAAACTGGACCCAACAAAATATTACAAAGATCATACACCGTGATCAAGTGGGATTTTTCTGGAACGCAAGATTGGTGCAATATTTCCAAATCAAAAAATGTGATACATCACATAAACAAAATCAAGGATATAAAATTTACATGATCATATTAATAGATGCAGAATAGGCATTCAGTAAAATCCAGCACCCATTATTATAAAAACCTTCAGCAAAGTAGGAATAGAGGGATCATACATCAACATAAAATACTGTAGACCATATATGACAAACCTACAGTCAAAATCATACTCAATGGGCAAAAACTAAGTGTTTCCTTTAAGATTAGGAAAAAGATGAGGATACCCACTTTTACCACTCATATTCAACATTACACTGGAAGTTCCAACTACAGCAAAAGGACAAAAAAATATAAAGGGCAACTGAATTGAAAAAGAGGAAGTAAAACTGTCATTATTCACAAATGACATGACACTATACATAGAAAACCCTAAATACTCCACCAAAAAAAAAAACACAAAACCCTACTGTAACTAGAAAATTAATTCTGTAAAGTAACAGCATACAAAATTAATATCCAGAAATTTGTGGCAATTTCATACACCAATAGTAAGCTTTTAGAAAGAGAAATTAAGAAAATAATCCCATGTACCATTGCAACAAAATAAATAAATAAAATTAAAAATAAGGTACCTGGGAATAAATTTAACCAAAGAGGTAAAATACTTATACTCAGAAATTTATAGAATACAAATAAGTAGAAGCATATACCATGTTCATGGATCGGAAGAATTAACATTATTAAAATGTTTGTACTACCCAACACATTCTACAGACTCAATGCAACTCCTATTAAAATACCAATATTTTATATTTCACAGATCTAGAATAAATATTCCAAAAATTTATATGGAACATCAAAAGACACCGAATAGACTCAGCAATCTTGATAAAGAAGAACAAAATTGTAGGCATCACACTTCCTGATATCAAACTGTATTTCAAGGCCATTGCAATCAAAACACCCTGATACTGAGATAAGAACAGGCATATAGATCAATGGAATAGAACAGAGATCCCATAAATAAACTCATGCCTCTATGGTCAATTAATAGTGATAAAGGATGTGAGAATACATAATGGAGTAAAGGCAGTCTCAACAGATGGTATTAGAAAAATTGGACAGTTACATCCAAAAAATAAAACTAGAACACCAACTTACACCATTCATAAGAATAAACTCAAAATGGATAAAAAGACTTAAATGTAAGTTACAAATTTAGAAGAAAATATAGGCAGTAAAATAGCAGACATCTCTCATAGCAATATTTTTGTTAATATATCTGAGACTACATCAAACCATAAAGCTTTTGCACAGCAAAAGAAACCATTAACAAAATAAAAAGGCAACCCATGGAATAAAAGAACATATTCACCAATGAATAAGGGTTTCATTTCCAATATATATAAAGAATTTATATAACTAATCACCAAGAAGAAGGCAAATAATCAAATTTAAAAATGGGTAAAAGATCTGAATAGATACTTCTTCAAAGAGGACATTAACATGTCCAAATGACATATGAAAAGCTGTTCAATGTCACTAATCATGAGATATGCAAACAAAACTACAATTAAATACCATCTCAGATCTGCCAGAATGGCTATTACCAACAAATCAACAAACAAGTGCTGGCCAGTATGTGGAGAAAAGGGAACCTTTGTGCACTGTTGGTGGGAATGCAGACTGGTACAAGCACTATGGAAAATAGTATGGAGTTTTCTCAAAGAGTTAAAGATGGAACTATCTTTTGACCCAGTGATCCCACTTCTGGGAATATATCAGGAGAAACCAGCAACACTAATTCAAAAGAATGTATGCACCCCTATGTTCATTGCAGCATTGTTTACAATAGCTAAGTCTGGAACCAGCCCAAGTGCCCATCAATAGATGAGTGTATAAAAAAATCTGTGGTACATTTTGCACAATAAAATACTACCCAGCTGTAAAAGAGAAATCTTACCTTTTGTGACAGCATGGATGTATCTGAAGAGTATTATGCTAAGTGAAATAAGCCAGTCAGAGAAAGGCAAATACCATATAATCTCACTTATGTGTGGAATATAATAAAGAAAATATTTTAACAAGCAAAATAGAAACAGAAGTATGGATGTATTAGTATAGGACATATTGACATTAGTCAGAGGAGAGAGGGGTTCAAGGTGAAGGGATTAAGATGTGTGTGTGTGTGTGTATGTGTGTGTGTGTGTGTGTGTGTGTGTGTGTGTGTGACACAGACAAAGACAACAGTATGGTGATAGGCAGAGGAAAAAGGGAGGGGATGGAGGAGGTAGGAGTGGACAAAGGGGGCAAATGGAGATGGAAATAGACCTTAATTTGGATGATGAGCACATGATGCAGTATGCAGATGATGTTTTATTGAGTTTTACATTTAAAACTTGTGTGGTTTTATTAACCATTCACTCCTCAAAATTAATAAAAGATAAATAAAACCAACTGTCCTAATTGACTGCTACTTTCAGTTTGTTTCCTTTTTATTCTCAACTAATACCTTAGTAAGTTCCTCTTTAGAGATTTTAGCTTAGTCTCTGGTATAGTATAGGCATAGAATAGAAGGGTCATATAAGTTCATAGTGAGGTATTAAAGGGAGTACCATTAGCCCTAAGGTTAATGTAGTAGAAAACAAAACAAAACAAAACAAAACAAAAAGACACAACTATAATCATTGTGAGAACTCCAAGGTAAAGGTTTACCTTTCAGGAAAAAAGCGAGAATAGATGTTCCACCACTGCTCAGATAGATAATCCTTTTGGTAACCTTGGAACACTGGCATTTTTTTTTTTTTTTTTTGATGGAGCTTTTTTTTTTTTTTTTAATTTTAATTTTTTTTTATTAAATTATTATCTGTGTACATATTTTAATATTGCCCCCTCCCATACATACCCTCCCTCCCCAGAGTTTTGTGTCCTTTGGTTGTACTTATATGCATGTATACAAGTCCTTTGGTTGATCTCTTATCTCCCCCAGATCTCCCTACTCTCCCCGCTGTAATTTTACAGTCTACTTGTTGCTTTACTGACTCTATATCTATCTTTTGGTTTGTCAGTTTAGAATGTTTTTTAATATCCATAAATGAGTGAGGCCATGTGGTATTTCTCTTTCATTGACAGGCTTATTTCACTCAGCATGATGTTCTCTAGTTCTATCCAGGTTGCTGCAAATGATGAGAATTCCTTCTTTTTTATGGCAGCATAGTATTCCATTGTGTAGATGTACCAAAGTTTTTTGATCCAATCATCTGCTGACGGGCACCTAGGCTGTTTCCAGATTCTAGCTATTGTAGACTGTGCTGCTATGAACATAGGGGTGCATATATCCTTTCTGACTGGTGTTTCTAGTTTCTTGGGATATATTCCTAGGAGTGGGATTACTGGGTCAAATGGGAGTTCCATTTTCAGTTTTTTGAGGAAACTCCATACTGTTCTCCACAGTGGTTGCACCAGTCTACAAGGGGACCTAGATTCCATGCATACCATTATAATATAACAGAGATTTTATGTATAATATAGCTATTAAATGCTGACTAGCCATATCCCTGAACTTGAGAGAAATTCTCTGAAGGTTTTAACTCCATACCTCCAGAAATTAGCCATGACCTCCTTCCTCAAGTGCAGGTAGGATTAGATTGTACCCTCACTTCACTCTATGCCTCCACCACACCATACTCTATTAGCGTTCCTTAACTCTCTGTGTTTACAAGCACTTTGACTAGCATGTCATATCTCCATATCTGTAGGAAGTGGTTATAGGGTTAAGCTTCTGACTGACCTGCTGGCAAAGTTGCAAACAAGTCCCAGCTTGGAGGGCACAGTCCTCTAAGCATAATTAAGCTTGATCTTGTAATTGCTCCCTAGATCTTTCCTGGGTAGCTAGTGGTCTGTGGGAGGGGCAGCAAGTGCTGCCAAAACAAGTGAAACTTACAAGAACATTGTAAACTACCTTGTTTGTCCCTGATTATAAATAAAGCATCAGCTTTGCATCTGGATGGGTTCTGTGGCCTCAGCCAGGCACACAAGATCCACCTAGACCCACCTTATTCTCCTCTGTCTTTTTTCTCCATCCTTCACTGCCCTCCCTCAGGCTCGCTGAACCCTTGGCTGTGTTGGCATGGCACATGTATCTAGACAGGTTTTGGTACTATTGATATTGGATGCTCAACAAATTGCTTGTGAAACTTTTATTTAACCTGCCTCTTATTTATTCAGAATCCTTGCTATTGCTTATTAGTGCTTTCTAAAGAATCTGTGAAGCTGGGTTATTTGTTTCCCTACCCTTTGTACTCATCTGATTTTAAGATTTACTATATTAACATATAGCCCTCTTCTACTGACATTGTATTTTTACTGTTTTTCCTGAAAGACACGCTAATACTGTTTTTTTCTTTCTTAATTTTAATAGATAGCAAGGTTTACATTGGGGGATTTACACTTCTTGAATTCATTTGCTCTTCAAACATTTCTTCCTTGTCCTTCTTTTAACAGCGCTAAAACTATATATTAAGTATTATTAGTTCCTAGACTCTAAATAATGTTTTTCCTCATCTCCCATAATTCTAAGCATAGTTTCACATTGCTGATCTATCTCACCCTCTTAGAGCTTGTCCCAGACTTGCAATGCTCCTCTCATGCTTGAGTATCTACCTGGTTTGTGAGTGCTCCTCTGTCAGCACACTCCAGAGCCTACACTCCTCCCAAACCGCTCAGCCTCACTGGAGTGAGAGAAAAACCGCTTAAATCAGGTCAGAGGGTAGGAGGGACCTTTCCTGTGACCTACTCACCTAGTGAAATGGTTTGGATCTTGAAATACTTATTTTTCTCCCAATGCACACCCCATTCCTCACCAACCACATTATCCTATTTGAGCCCGACGTTGTTTCGGTATACAACAATGCTATTTTATACTGGAGGCCCGGTGCATGAAATTGGTGCATGGGTGGGGTCCCTAGGCCTGGCGAGCAATCAGGGCCAATTGGAACCTTCTGTCCCCGGCCGTCAGCTGGAGCCTTCCTTCATTCAGTGCCGCCCCCTGGTGATCAGTGCATGTCATAACAGTTGATTGAAAGCCTGGTCTCCCAGTCGAACTCCCAAGAGGACACTGTGCATATTAGATTTTTATTTACTATATAGATAGTGACTAACTCTGCCAGTGATGACTATCTAGATTGGGGGACTCTACTGCCGCTGCTCAAATTCTGAGAGTTACCTCACGTAGCAATGTGTACCACTGCTGTGAATTTCAACCTCAATTTTGCTGGAAGGATCCAGGAACCACACCCGTCTTCCTTCTCTCTCTCTTTTTATTTTTCCATTCTTCTGAAACTCTTTCCCTTCCCTCAGTCCCCTTCCTTCTCACATGTCTAGCCTAAGCATGGCTTTACCCACTGTCCTCTTTGGTTAATACTCAGCTTCCCCTCGTTTTTCATGAACACAAATCACTTCAAAATTTATTTTCCTTGCTGCTTTCTCATAAAACATTACTTGGCCCAGTAATGTCATTTAATAAACATCAGCTTCTATTATTATTTTACTTCTACCCATTCCAAACCCTAGGGAACCCAGAATCTAGAATTTTCTCTTACACCAGTCGTCTATGCTGTATCTCAAGTTGACCTAGAGCTTTTTAAAACCTCCAATGATATCTGACTTATGTCATTAGAGAGCTATTTACTGGCATGTGGTGATGCCACATAAATTTCTACCACAGCCTCTTTGTTTTTTGTGCTCATCTTTGCCTTTCAACTTTCATTTTTATCTCAATACACAAATCTTACCTCTTCAACATATCTTGCTTACACATTCCAAGCCATAATGTCATTTTTCTTTGGTCTCTTAAGCGTGTGCTCCCCATGTAGATCCTTGCATGTTTGCCACTTTTGATATGCCTTTGTCCACCCACTTATTAGGGCCATTGAAGACCACTCATGTCTGAGTGCACACAAAGCATGCACACATGTACACATATTCATGCTCACACACCCATGATGGAAATTTTTCCCCTAAGAATAACTAATCAGAACCTAAGGCTTTAAAGCAAGTTAAATAAAAAGGAACAAACAAAGCACCAGCTTACAACTGTATCATAATAAAACCTTGCATGCTCATAAAGTAGTGCCAGCATAAAGACTGCTCATTTAGACTCTTTGATGGTAAAATTTATTCTAAATAAAACCTCACCACCATGCTGTGCCCTTTTATATAAGAATTGGAAAGAACTCTGCAGATCTAGCACCTGTTGAGTTATACAGAAAAAAAAACCTTCAGGAAACCAAAAGTGTAAGCACATGCAATTAAATACAAAAGATTAGAATAAAAACCTTATGTGGCTATGGTTTCTTCTGTTATTTTAACTCTCCATGCTTTTCTACACTGCCAATAGTAATTATAAATTACTAGCCTTATCCTTGAACTTAGACAATGCATATTATGTGATCTATGGCTCTTCTGAGCACAGAGAGTGATTAAGCTAAAAAGAAAGGTAATCACGTGGCGTTCATGAATTTTGATAACTAGTGGCCTTGTGTTACGCACGTCTGTGACTCTGGAGATCAGAGTTAGTCTCGGTCTTGAGGCAGCTCCTGTAGGGGCTAATCAAGAGAGCTGCTGTGACTAAAAGTGAAGTGGAGGTTGCAGCTGCCTGGGAGATGGTTTTAATTAAAGCTGCCTGGCAGTGTCAATACAGAATTCAAACTGGGTTTTAGAAGCAAAATGTGATACTTGCAAGACGCTTGGGCATAATACTCAGAATTCTCTAATGTTGCTGTTGCATCTTTTCACCAAAAATTGAAAGGAAATCTATAAACAATTATTGACATAAAATTCATCTTATTAAAAAAACAGACTAAATGTGAGCATTTCCATTGTCCCTTTTACTGATAACTGTTATTTATATGGGGTTTTGGCATTAAATATACGTTTTCAGAATATGAATTACACTATAAACAGAGATCAGAATATAATCCTGAGTTATATTAAAATAATAAAATTTTGAGTAACTTTTAACTTTTCTATGATAATTATTACCATGTTTCTTTATCAAAATGAAATAAATGCAACAATATTTGTAACAAATTTTTGTTCATTTAAGGACAAATATTAATCTTGAGTTGATTTTTTTGTAGTACTATACTTTATACTTGGTTTTTAAAAAATAGCTTTAATTACATATTTTTTTCTAGTAAGGTAACAGATGTTTATGAAATAAACATGGCATCCAGGAAACCTCTCTAATAGATATGTCAGAATTTCTATGGCCATTAAAATATTTGTTTATTAAATACTATTACATTGACTATTTTAGTGTTAGTCTACAGACCAGATAAAATTATCCCTATAAAAATAATATAATTCTTTGATAACATAAATGTTATGCTTAGAAAGTAGTTGATCACTTATAGACAGAAAGTATCCTTTTCCATGGGAAACAAATAAAATTAAGAGGAGTCTCATAAGTGCTGTATTACAATATAGTATTTGGCTTCAGTTTAAAAAAAGTCCCTCTACTCTCACTGCTTTATCCCAACAAATGTATATATATATATATATATATATATATATATATATATATTAGTCACATTCATATCTTATTTGAGTTTTTAAATAAAGTTAAAATTTGTCTGAGAAATAATGAGGGAAAAGCTTAGTCCAAGACTACTCCATGCCTTTCAGCCTCAAAGCATCTTCCTGGTTTCCTGGACATTCCTCCTGTACCTTTGAGACTAGCTTATAGGAGTCCACAGTTCAGCCACATCTCTGACATATACCAATAAATATTAGTTTTCCAAATAAATGTTTCTAGTTTCTACTACTTCAACTAAAAGGATTCAATCTCTGATCTTTATCAGGATGTGCTTCAGAGTATAGAAAATCTAATATTTGGAAGATTTTACAGCAATGACAAATAAAAAACACACCTGAAAAAATCATGACTGCTGACCAGAAAAATTTAGGTTGTTAACAGTGTATATTCATAATATTATCATTTTAGATAAGTGCAGGAAAGTGCTTCTCACTTTGATCATTGGGATCTAAAGTGCTTATATTTGTGAGCAACAAAAACTAAGTGGAATCGAACCATAGAAATCATGAAAGAAGGAAGTCAATTTTTCAGAAACTTCTCAAATTGCCACAAACTAGTGCTAGCTAAGGGCATCAGCATTTTAGCACATATGAGCACATTCACATGTTCTTCCAACACAGAAATACACTGGGTATTTATCATAAACTCTCTCAAGGTAAGTACATTCTAGAAGAAGCATTGATTTCCCAAGGAAGAAAATAAATTATTTTACTTGATAAAATAAAGTTGCCAAAAAGCTGTACAACTTCCCTATTTTCAATGCATGAAGTTGACATTTTTGCTTGCAGGTGCCAAATGGTAATTTATTACTATGTATGTGTCACTTGAATGTGTGTGCATCACAAGTGAATGCAAACACATGAGTTTTTACACCATTCAATTACTATTTAAGTCTCTATAGGACATAGTCATTATGTCAACTTACCCACTTCAACCTGAGAATAATTTTATATGCTTAATGATACTTGATCAACCACGTTATTAATTAATAGTATCAGCAACAGAAACCCATATCTGCCATTTAGACCAGGGTTTCCTAATTCAGTACACTATCCCATTTTACCCTGATAAATAACACAATTTCCTCTAAATTTTTTCTCTTCTTTCCCTTCTTAACATGCTAAATTAAATTTCTTTATGAATCCCTTATTATATAAGTACATATATGAAGGTAAACAGGTTTCATACCTAAACTCAAGTTATATTTTGCACTGAATGAAAAAAAAATTTTTTTAACCTAAATTAATTTGTGCCAATTGTATTTATATATTAATTAAAATATTTTATTAGGATTAATTGCAACAAGAGCCTTTGGAATTTGGAGGGTGGACAAAATGGATGACCAATCCTCACTTCTATGAATTTTGATTTAATGTAAAGAAGAAGTGAACTGTCTAGTTTATAATGATCTATATTTAAATTTCAAAATTTTTTAGATTTATGAATATTGCTTTAAGAGAGCTCTCTTAAGTACATATTAATATATCCAATTCTACATCTCACAGATAAAATAAATAGCAGTAACATATAAACTTCAAAATTCAAATTTTCTCCTGACCTATTATTTAAAAGAAAGCCAATATCTCCTGTATCTTTTTATAAAAATACCTTAGTAGACATTTTAATAATCAGTAAATATATGAAAAGTTAGTATCAAAAGGAGATTGAGGAGAAGGGAATAAAGCTAAACAAGATGTGATGCATTTATGGAAGTAGGCTAAATTATAAATTTTTCCATTTATGTAAACCTATGTTCTGCTGATAATATTAACTTGTGTTCATATGGAGCAGATGAAAAATTCTGCTGTCTATAAAGTACTAAATTCAAACAAATTGCTTTTCTATAGACCAGGTGACTGTCAGGACATTTGAACTGTAACATCTGAAAAAACCTCACTGGAACTTTATAACACTAATTATGATAAACTGATGAATTCTTATATTTAAGTACAACATATGAACTTTTAAATGACTAATACTGCAGGTATGCAATAATTCTCCATCTATCCCCCCCTCTCTCTCTCTCACACACACATACCCATACACACACACACCAAATTATGATAGTTGCAAAAATTTTAAAAAAACAGTCTATTTTTATCTTAGGCATACCATATTTTTTCTATAATAAAACTATCATAGCTACACAATTATTACTTCACTGACTATTAGTTTGCAAGTCCTATATAATAAAAGCGTAATATGCAAATTGTCTGGCTGGGAGTTCGACTAGGAGTTCGACTGCTCACTATTATGTGTGCTGACCATGAGGGGGCGGCTCGGAACATGGTGGCTGTCGACTATGCAGCGCTGGTAGTAGGCAGTAGTGGAGGTGCTGCCAGCCCTGAAGGGCCCCCACGAGAGTGGGTCCATGGAAGGATGGTGGAGCAGGTCAGTGGGTGGTACCAGGCCAAAGCAGGTACAAGTGGGGACCCAATTGCCCCACTGATCACCCTGCAGATGGCTCTGAGGGAGCCTGGTGGGGGGCCCAGCCCACAGGCAGTATGGCGGAGCCAGTGAGAGGGAGGTGTCAAGCTGAGGTGGGGTGTTAGGTGGGGCTGCAGGGCTGTGGGGCTGTGAGGCTGGAGGTGCAAACTGGGGCTGCAAATTGGAGCCCAATCCCCATAGGTAACCTTGAGGGACCCTACCCATGTAGGAATTGGTTCACCAGGCCTCTAGTTTTAAAATATCAATCTTTTGTTTCTTCAAAAACAGACATCTTAGAAAAAAACAAAAATCCCAATTTAGTAAAAACAGTGGAATGCTACATTTTATGAATAGAAAGAAAACCTCTATTAATAGAATGCTGGAGAAGTGGGACAACAACAACAAAAAAAGAAAATTAAAATAGAAAAACATGTACAAGGAATCAAATATATAAAACTAGTGAGGTCAGTGCTTAAACAACTGAATATAAGCCCATGATTGGTGTGTATAAATGTTACTTTTACAAGCTCTTCAAAATTCCTGTTCTTTCATCCACTACTTCAGTTCTCACAGTCTAAGTGTATTTGGATGGAGGTTGGGTAATTCATACCATCATTCTGAAGGAATCAGAATGCTTGGTAGTCTATCTACATTCTTCCTCTAATATTGATCACTGATGATAATGTAAACTTGGAACTTCAGAGATCCCCTAGATCTGTTCACACTCTTCTTTGTTCCAATTTCATACCACCATGGCAACTTGCCTTGAGGGAAAAATCATAACCCCAGTCATCAACTAAAATCCCCATTGTGCTGGTTCACTCAGGGATATACAAACCTTGTAAAAACATTTTCTCTTGGACATACCTACACTTATAAAAGATAAATAAGAAAATTGACTGTACCTCTGCTATGCCCACAAGCCACGCCCACCAGCCAATCAGGAGCCAGTATGTAAATAAACCAACTAAGATGGCTGCAGCCATGGAGCAAGCAGGAGGATTGAGTTTCCCCAGCAATGGAGGAAGCCAAGCTTCTCGCCCTCCCTGGCCGGCCTTGGCCTCAGCTCAAGGCTACAAAGTTTCAATTATAGAAAATAAATAAATCCCAACTAAAATGGTGGCAGTCAAGGGACTGGAGAGAGCAGGAGGCTTTGGTTGCCCTCGGCAATGGAGGAAGCCAAGCTTTCCACTGCCCTGGCTGGCCCTAGCCTCTGCTCAAGGCTACAAAGTTTCAATTATAGAAGGTAAATATATCCCAGATACCAGGGCCTCCACTTGGGTCTCTGGGGGGCGTGGCTGGCCTGCAAACTATCACAGGCCCCTCACTCAGGCTGTCCCATGCCCCAAGGGAACACCCACCCTGATCCAGGACATCCTTCAGGGCAAACCAGCTGGCCCCAACCATGCACCAGGCTTCTATCCTGTCTAATAAAAGAATAATATGCAGATTGACCATTACTCCAACTCACAAGATGACTGCCGCCATGTAATTAAAGATGGCTGTGCCCATGTGGACACAAGATGACCACCACAAGATGGCCAGCAGGGAAGGGAAGTTGGGAGGGACCAGGCCTATAAGGGAAGGCAGTTGGGGGTGATTAAGCCTGCAGGGGAGGGCAGTTAGGGGTGACCAGACCAGCAGAGGAGTGAAGTTGGGGACAACTGGGCCTGCAGGGAAGGGCAGTTGGACAGAACCCAGATCTTCAGGTGAGAACAGTTGTGGGGACCAGGCCTGAAGGGGAGGGCAGTTAGGGGGTGACCAGGCCTGCAGGGGAGGGCAGTTATGGGCAAACAGGCTGGCAGGCGAGCAGTTAGGCACCAATCAGGCTGGCAGAGGAGTGGTTAGGGGATGATCAGGCTGACAGGCAAAAGTTGTTAGGGGCAATCAGGCAGGCAGGCAGGTGAGTTAGGAGCCAGCAGTCCTGGATTGTGAGAGGGATGTCTGATTGCCCATTTATGCCAGATCCTACCTGGATTGGGCCTAAATGGGCTGTTGGACATCCCTTGAGAGGCTCCAGATTGGAGAGGGTGTAGGCTGGGCTGAGGGATACAACTCCTATGCATGAATTTCATGCACCAGGCCTCTAGTCCTATATACTAAAAACCTAATATGCAAATCAACTGAATGGTAGAATGACTGGTGGAACAACTGTTTTCTATGACATTCACTGACCACAAGGGGAAGACACTCAGTGCAGGAGCTTCCCCCAGTCTGCAGGACCCAGGTCAGCCAAGTTGGGTGCCATCAGGGGCTCCCCTGATCACCCCACAGGTTGCCCACAGATTACCCCCCTGGTGGCAGTGGTGGGGGCAGGGCTGGCAGGTGAGTGGGCAGCTGCAGGGGGTGGGTACAGGTGGTGAGTGGGGGACAGGGCTGGTGAGCATTGGGGGGTGAGGATGGAGAACACCTGGGGCTGGGGCCAGCAAGCAGGCAGCGCCAGGCTGGCCAAGGCAGATGCCAGCAGGGGCCACCTAATTTCTCTGCCAGTTACCCCATAGATTGGCCCTGATTGATGGACAGGACTAGGGACCCTATCCGTGCACAAATTTTATATGATTGAGAGGAACCATCTGCATTTCTACCCTTTTGTTCTCCAACTTCTGCACTTCAGTTATGTGTGAGTTATCTTATATAATAAAGAGATAATGTGCAAATTGACCATCACTCCAACACACAAGATGGCAGCCCCCATGTGGTCAAAGATGGATGCCCCCATGTGGACACAAGATGGCCAGCAGGGGAGGGCAGTTGGGGGTGACCAGGCAGGCAGGAAAGGAAGGACAGTTGGGGGCAACCAGGCCAGCAGGGGAGGGCAGTTAGGGGCAATTGGGCTATCATGGAGGGAGTTAGACATTGATCAGGCTAGCAGGAGAGTGGTTAGGGAATGATCAGGCTGGCAGGCAGAAGGAGTTAGGGCAATTAGTCAGGAAGATGAGCAGTTGGGAACCAGAAGTCCTGGGTTGTAAGAGGGATGTTCTACTAGGCTCTATTTCACCAGGCAATTGGACGTCCCTCAAGGGGTCCCATATTGGAAAAGATGCAGGCTGGGCTGAGGGACACACACTCCCATGCATGAATTTCATGCACCAGGCCTCTAGTATTTTATATTGTGCACTGGCTTGGAACATACACCACACACTACTGGAGTGCAGCTCACCATTGACAAGGTGCTGTCTCTTACCAATTGCTATAACAAGTCTTCAACTAGACATACCAATTTTCTTTATGTCCAACAGCTTCTGGCTGATGGAGAACCTTATAATGTCAGTGAATTCTCTGAACACTTATCAATTATCTTACTTTTTTCACTAAAATGAAATCATTTTAGAAAGCAATAGTTTGTGACATAACATGATGTTTTATAGGCCAGAAATTCCACAAAGGATGATTCTCACAGAGGCATAATGAAGAGAAAATAAAATCAAATCCAAAATATGTCTATTTACATGTGAGTTCAAAAGGCCAGCTCAAAGGAGTGGGTAATCAAATTTTCTCAGCTAGCTTGCAGTGGAGATCTCTTAGAGGTACCATCCCATATTGGGGCTGAGAATTCCTAGAAAGTTAAGCACTGAGCAGGGGCAGTAACCAAGTTAGCCTTGATGAGGTGAAATCTTATTACTGAGTTCATCAACAGCATTTATCGTTAAGATGGTGTGTTTTTTATTATCCTACTGACAAAGCACGGAAGGAGCAAGTTTCTTTATCTTATTTATTTTGGGGACTTTGGGTATGAATATTAATATTATATACAAACATTATTACATTCTGGGCATAAACCCACTGTACATGGTCAGTATATATATATATATATATATCTTTCATAAATCTTTTTTCCCCTCTGTCAACAATTATTTCCACCGAGTGCTTTATTAGTCAAATTTTAAGCATAGAGAAAAGTTGAAAAATTGAAGTGAAAGCCCATATATTCATCACTATATATATATATATATATATATATATATATATATATATATATATATATATATATTTTCACCTGACCTACCCCCTGGATTCTTTAATCTTGTTACTATATTATTTTTAATTAACTTTATCAGGGTGACATTGGTTAATAAAACCATATAGCTTTTAAGTGTACAACTCTATAATACATCATCTGCATACTCCATCATGCACTCACTATCCAAATTAAAGTTTCTTTTACCACCTCCCCTTACCCCCTTTCCCTCTGGCAAACACCATACTGTTGTCCATGTCTATGCATTTTTTAATCCCCTCACCTTTTTTACCTAGTCCCCCTTTGACTGCTGTCAGTCTGACCTATATATCTATGATTCTGTTTTCAAGTTGTTTATTCTCATTAATGTTCCTTCCGAGTCCTGCATTTTCTAATCCTCCTTCTAAAACAATGTAAGTGCTAAGGTCAGGCCATCTCTGCTTTAAGCAAAGACTACAATACGATGTACTATTGGCTATCATACCCACTAGGAAGATTTCTTTCCTAAATACTTCTTTAGGGCCACACATCAGTGAGATGACTGCAGTGCCCTTCTGGCCTGTGCAGGCATAACATACTGAATATTCTGTGGCCCATCCTCCAATATATCATTACCAACAAGAGAACTGTCTAGGAGACCACACTTTTGGAATAAAGGAAAACACAAAGTATGCAAAATCATGCATCTTTGTAATGTGATTTAAATGCAAGAAAAAGCAAAGATCATGTTTAAAATGTCATTTTCATGTCTTTGAACCAAAATGGTTGCTATAGTGTGGTCAACACAATGTGTAATCTAGGAAAAGGTGATTTTTCAGAGATATATTTAGGTAGTCAGGCAGTTGCCATGACATTTTTTGGAGATAGCAAGTTATCCAGATAAATATCATGTAATGCAATATGTAATTTTCAAACAGTGCAGGGATTTAGATTCAAGAAATCTAGTATACAATTCTGTTTCCTGAGAGGGCAAATTCTGGAATGGCAGAATAATGACTCCAAAAAAAAAAAAATTTGCCTATATAAAAGGCGTAACACCTGGAACACTTTTTAAAAAAAATTAAAATCAATTTTTTTAGAAACTTTGAAATCAACTGAAGATCTGCATTGATTTAAAGTGTGCATATTCAAGAAAAATGGCCAAATCTTGATAAAAGCGACAAGCTTGTATGTTATTCTCTGCCTTCCCAGTTCTCTGGTAGCCTTATAAACTAACAGCCTGGCAGCTACAAATGCTATAAAAATCAGCTACTTGGAAGCTGCTGTAGAAGAATAAATGCTATTGGAGTTCCTAACCTTCGACCCTAAGAATTATTACTATTTGATCTCTGTGGAAGCTTCTAAAATGCTCCATTTTCAAGAGATGGCTGATTCAAGGCCTGCTTTTTGGGAAAAAGCTTTCCTCAGGACATTTGTTAAAAGTAATTAACAGTAATTTAAAATATATATTTTATTGATTTTTTTACAGAGAGGAAGAGAGAGGGATGGAGAGTTAGAAACATCGATGAGAGAGAATCATCGATCAGCTGCCTCTTGCACACCCACTTCTGGGGATACGCTCACAACCAAGATACATGCCCTTGACCAGAATCGAACCCAGGACCTTTCAGTCCACAGGCCGACGCTCTATCCACTGAGCCAAACCGGTTTCGGCAATTATCAGTAATTTTCCATCATCATAGCTGCCTGGGCGTTTATCATTTGGGGCTAATTAGGGACTAAAAGGAAAAATTAGGGGATGACATGTTCACAGGGACTTTAAAAATTCCAACATATCCCTGGCAATCTAGAAAGCAACATCCATGTGCAGGGTTATGCACATGCTAAGGAGGTCCTAATCTCTGGCCTCAAATTTGCTTTCAGGCTTAGAACAACCAAAAATGAATATTAAGGCAGACTTATCAACTACTTGCCAGAATTTTTAGGGTATGGCCCAATGTAACGACAAAAACAACAAAAATACAGGTTCAGTTGTCTGAGGCAACAAAAGCCAAACCTGTGAGACAGGTTCTGGTGCAAAAGGAAAGAGGTTTTATTCAGGCGCGGTCACCTGGGAGAATGGTGCTCTCCGAGTCTAAGACCATCATCCCTTCCTTCTCAAGCCTGTGGTTCTAAAGGGATAGTGAAGGGAATACTTTTGTTTTTTTCTCTTCTATACAATTAACTTGCCAACTTTTGGTGCATTTGGATTCTGTCCATTCATCTTTCTAGCTTATGGCATGCTCCTGCCCTATCCTTTCAACTTTCTAGCTTTCCAGGTGCTCAGTGTAAGAACCTCCCCTGTGCCATCTTGGTCAAATGGGAGAGAATCCCAGGTGCTCCCTGACTGTCTATGGTAGTGGGGAGAGAGACTGCAGGACCCACCATCAGGAAGCTTATATATGCTGAATCAGGACATGTGCTGCATCTCTGGGGGAGCCCATTGAAATCCGGAGCACCCATGTCCTCAGTGCATTCCCCACACAGCCAACCCCTCTGAAGTGTCCATCCAGGCTTGCACTCTGACTTATGGCTGTCCATGGTAACACTAATAAAAAGCACCCCTCAACAATGTTTGGGAATTTCGCTGGTTAAAAAGCCTGAGGGAGTCTTGGCCAGGTAGCTCAGTTGGTTGGAGCATAGTCCCTTACACCAACAGGCCATGGGTTTGATTCTGCTAAAAGCACATAGCTAGGTTCCATACCCACTGAGACGTGTATAGGAGGCAGTTGATTAATATTTCTCTCTAACATTGATGTTTTCTCTCTCTCTCTCTCTCTCTCTCTCTCTCTCTCTCTCTCTCTCTCTCTCTCTCTTTCTCTCTCTCTCTTTCTCTCTCTCTCTCAATAGACATCTTCATATGAAAAATAAAAATAAATAAAGACTGAAGGAAATCTGTGTTCAATCATTAGTTGACCAGAAGCACTTATGACAAAAATGCATATTCCACAGAATATGTCCAAGAAAGTAACTATACAAACAGAAAAAAATAACAAACTCTGGAGAAGGGGGAACAATTTAATTTTTAGAGTTGGAACATTATATTATTTAAAATTTCCAGTTTCCAGCAACACTAAAAATTATATGTGCAAACAGGCAGGAAAGTAGGAACCATACACAGAATAAAAGAAGTCAATAGATATTGCCCCAAACACTTTAAATCAGCATTTTAAATTGGTCAATGAAGTAAAGAGAACTAAATCTGAAGAAGTAATGGAAAGTATGAAAAAGAGTTCTTAACAAATAAAAAGTATTAATAAAAAGTTAGAAATAATAAACAAGAGTCAAATAGAAATTCTGGAGTTGAAAGTACAACAGAAATAAAAAGAAATTATTATAGAGTCACTATAGCAGATTTGAACAGGCAGCATCAGTGAATGAAAAGTAAGTCAATTGAGATTATCCACTTTAAAGAACTGGGGGGAAAAGAATGAAGAAAAGTGAATAGAACCTCAAAGATATGTGGAACACCATCAAGCATGCAAACAGGTATAATGAAAGATCCCTAAAGCAAAGAGAGAAGGAATATTTGAAGAAATACTGAATGAAAACTTTCCAAATGTGATGAACAGCATCAATCATCACAGCTAAGACTGTGAACTCCAAGTAGAATAGACTCAAAGAGATTAATGTGACAATATTTCATAGTCAAAGCTTCCAAAGACAAGTACAGAGAGAATTTTTAAAAGTAGCAAGAAAAAAAGTGACTCCTCACATACAAATAATCCTCAATAATGTTGACAGATGACTTCTCAGAAAACATGGAGTCTATTGTGGGATAGTATATTCAGAATGTTGAGAGAAAAGAGATTGTAAACCCAAGAATTATATATTCTGAAAAACTATTCTTAAAAACTAAATGAGAAGTTAAGACATTCCAAGATAAAAACTGAGAATTATTTGCTAACAGACATGCCCTGGGAGTTCTTCAAGCTTTAATAAAAGGAAACTGGATATTAATCCACACAAAATATTTAAGTGGTAAAGGTAACTCTATAGGAAAATAAGAGACAATATAAATGTAGGTTTGTGTATAATTCTTCTACTATCTTATTTAAAATATATTTGCATTAATATTTTAAATGGTGTTAATGGGGTTCTAAAAGGAAAACATTGTAATATGCATGAAAATAATTGTACAAAATTTAAAAAAAGTTGGAGCTATAATGAAGCAATTTTTATATACCATTTAAATTAACTTGATACTAATGTGATTTGTTTATTTTATTTTTAATAAAATTATATAGGCTTCAGGTGTACAATCCTATAACACATGATCTATCTGTACATATTAATGTGATTTACATATTAATGTGATTTAAGTTGTTTTGAGTTAAGATGTAAACTGTAATCACTATGGCAACAACTAAGAAAATGACAAAACATATACTGAAATAAACAACTATGGCATTAATATATAAACTATTTAAAATGGCTATTTAAATAATCATATTTAAATGTCAACCATAATTAACAAAAACGAAGTAATCACTTTACTTTGTTTGTATGAACTTATTTAATCTTAAAAAAATGTTTACGTATTTTTTTATTGATTAAGGTATTATATATGTGTCCTTATCCCCCAATTTCCCTCCCAAGCCCCCACTCATGTCCTAACTCCCCTGGTGTCTGTGTCCATTGGTTAAGCTTATATGCATGCATACAAGTCCTTTGGTTGATCTCTCCCCCTTACCCTCATCGCCCCCCCCTACCTTCCCTCTGAGGTTTGATGGTCTGATTGATGCCTCTTTGTCTCTGGATCTGTTTTTGTTCATCAGTTTATATTGTTCATTATATTCCACAAATGAGTGAGGTCATATATTTATCATTCTCTGACTGACATTTCACTTAGCATAATGCTCTCCAGTTCCATCCATGCTGTTGCAAAAGTTAAGAATACCTTCTTTTTTTTTTAACCACAGAGTAGTATGCCATTGTGTAGATGTACCACAGGTTTTTAATCCACTCATCTGCTGATGGGCACTTAGGCTGTTTCCAAATCTTAGCTATGGTGAATTGTGCTGCTATGAACATAGGGGTGCATATATCCTTTCTGATTGGTGTTTCTAGTTTCTTGGGATATACTCCTAGAGTGGGGTCACTGGGTCAAATGGGAGTTCCATTTTTTAGTTTTTTGAGGAAACTCCATACTGTTCTCCACAATAGCTGCACCAGTCTGCATTCCCACCAGCAATGCAAAAGGGTTCCTTTTTCTCCAGATCCCAGGCAGCAATTGTCATTTGTTGATTTGTTGATGATAGCCATTCTGACAGGTGTGAGATGGTATCTCACTGTCATTTTGATTTGCATCTCTCTCAGATGATTGAGCATGTTTTCATATGTCTCTTGGCCTTCCTTATGTCCTTTTTCAAAAAGTATCCATTTTTTGACTGGTTGTTTATCTTTTAGTATTTTTTATTTTTTATATATATTTTATTGATTTTTTACAAAGAGGAGGAGAGAGGGATAGAGAGCTAGAAATGTTGATGAGAGAGAAACATCAACCAGCTGCCTCTTGCACACCCCCTACCGGGAATGTGCCCGCAACCAATGTACATGCCCTTGACCGGAATATAACCCGGGACCCTTCAGTCCGCAGACCGGCGCTCTACCACTGAGCCAAACCGGTTTCAGCACTTTTAAATTTTTTTTATGTATTTGTACATACATGTATTTTAATGTAACATGATAATATCTTTTCTCTAAATGATTGAGTTTTTAAATCTAAAAACAGCATAAATAATTATTTAACCACAAAGTGTTATGAAGTATATTAATAAGTAAAAGTTGACATCATTTAAAATAAATTAAATGTCCATTCAAATGTTTTTGGTTTGTGGGCACATGTAAATTTGCTTGGAGAAATTATTTTTCACAGCATTCCCTTCACATAGAGATTTGTGTGATGTTTGTTTTCACTAAGAAGGAGAAAATTGAAAAGCTATTTCAGAACCTGATTTGATTGCTTTGAAAACAAACAAACAAAAAGTGCTTTTCTTCTTATGGCCTTGGGCTAATTGCTCTTCCCTTCAAATCTCTGTTTTGGGGGTTGATGTATTTTTTCCCCCTTTATTTATTTTCAAGGAAGAATTAATGGCTTATGTGAAAACTTGTTTATTTTTCCTTATGAAAAAAGGTTTTCTTCCCTTTTTATTTATTTTTATTTATTTATTTATTTACTTATTTTTACTCTCTGAAGTCTTATTTTAGTCTTAGTGTGTTGAGGAATTAATAATGCATGTGACTGATTTTTGTCTGATATTTTTCAAACTTAATGTTATACCTAATGATCTGATCCCAGAAATTATACATCCTCATTTCAATTTTGCCTCTGAGAAAAACTATATTATCTCCAGAGAGCCATCATATAACATTATCTATTGTTATAAATTGTATTACCTATACTATAGAAAGAAAGTAAAGTATATTTTTTTTTAGATAAAAACACTTTGAGTTAAAAAAAAAACTGCTAGGAATTTACATAATTATTTTAATGATGTGAAAATATAACACAGATATGTTCATACCCTCAATAATTGCTACTAACTCTAACTTCAATACTTGCTCTTGAAATATTTGAATCCAAGTGATTTATTATGTACATTTTCTTACACAAAAATAATAGTTAACGTTAATTGAACATTTATGCACCAAGCACTATTGTAGGTCCTTGGCATATGTCCATTCATTTAATAGTCATAATAACCTATTAGAAGGTATTATTATTATTAGTGCATTTTATAGCAGAAAATAATGAGGTAGAGAGGGATTAAATGACCTATCTAATGATATGACTTTAGTTTAACTTCTACATTATTAACTATGAAAAAATAATTGATGGGATAGTTTAATTTTGGATCAAAAATAAGCAATATCTTTCCTATTGCAAAATAATGTAGACATATGGAGTATCTCTATTATAAAAAGCCAGTGGCCTTAACACCAGAACGACCAAACAACTGGTCACCAGGAGGTACATTGATAGATCCCGCTGCAGCGGCTGGCAGGACTCTGGGTCTGGCAGTTTTGAGCATTGGGCCCTCTAGTTACAAACAGTAAAGATAAACACATTTACCTAGAATAAAAATAATGGTTGGCAGAGTTCCTCCCACTATTAAACTCAATTCACCATAAGATAGTAAACTGGGATGAGATTTGAAAGCAGACATCAAAATTATTCCTGGACTGGGTTATCTAAAAGTAAGATTTCCTTTTTTTTCCTACTTCAAGTAGTATTGTGGTTTTTACAAAAATAAATCTTTATTGTTGAATGTATTACATATGTCCCTTTTTCCCCCATTTCTCTCTCCTACCTCCTCTCCCCCTACACCTTCACCCCCTAATGTCTGTGTCTTTGGGTTTTGCATATAGTAGGAATTCATTGGTTGATATCCCACCCCACTCCCCAACCCCCGTTCACCCACCCCTGTCTTCCCTCTCAGGTTTGATGTTTCTATGCCTCTGGGTCTATTTTTTTGCCCCCATCAGTTTATGTTGTTCATTAGATTCCACGTATGAGTGAGACCATGTAATACTTGTATTTCCCTGACTGGCTTATTTTGCTTACCATAATGTTCTCCAGGTCCAACTATGCTGTTGCAAATGGTAAGAATTCTTTCTTTTTTTATAGCTGCATAGTATACCACTGTATAGATGTACTATAGTTTCTTAATCCACTCATCTGCTGATGGGCACTTAAGCTGTTTTCATATCTTAGCTATTGTAAATCGTGCTGCTACGAACATAGGGGTGCATATATCCTTTTTGATGGGTGTTTCTGAGCTTTTGGAATATATTCCTAGAAGTGAGATCACTGGGTCAAATGGTAATTTTATTTTTAAATTTTTGAGGAAACTCCATTCTCCACAGTGGCTGCACCAGTCTGCATTCCCACCAATAGTTCACAAGAGATCACTTTCCTCCACATCCTCTCCAGCACTTGTCATTTGTTGATTTGTTGATGATAGCTATTCTGACAGGTGTGAGGTGGTAGCTCATTGTAATTTTGATTTGCATCTCTTGGGTGATCAATGACTTTGAGCACTTTTTCATATGCCTTTTGGCCTCCTGTATGTCCAATTTAGAGAAGTGTCTATTGAGGTCCTTTGCCCATTTTTCAAATGGGTTGTTTATCTTCCTTTTGTTAAGTTGTATAAGTTCCATGTAGATTTTGGAGGTTAACCCTTATCAGATGTATCATTGGCAAATATAATCCCTCATGGAGTCAGCACTCTTGTTTCATTGATGGTTTCTTTTGCTGTGCAGAAGCTTTTTATTTTGCTGTAGTCCTGTTTATTTTATCCTTAATTTCCATTGTCCTAGGAGCTGAATCTATAAACATGTTGTTATGAGAGAAGTCTGAGATTTTGCTGCCAATGATTTCTTCTGTGATTTTTATCGTTTCATGTCTTACATTTAAGTTTTTATGCATTTTGAGTTTATTTTTGTGTATGGTGTAAGTTCATGGTCTAATTTAAAGTTTTTACATGTAGCTGTCCAATTTTTGTAACACCATTCATTGAAGAGACTGTCTTGACTTAATTGTATGCTCTTGCCTCCTTTGTCAAATATTAAATGAGCATAATGACTTGGCAGATATATATTTTTAAATAAAGCTAAAATATTTGACATTCAAAGAGCACTGTGATTACTGATAATTAACTGAGTAACTTTAGAAACTAACTTTTTCATACTACAGGTTTTAAACCTACAAAAGAGGGTTTTAATCTAAAGAGCCGGCCTGGTAATATATATACTTTCCTCATTTCCAAGGGTTTCTAACAATACCAAGGTAAGGCAGGAGACAAGTAACTGTATTCTGCAGAGAGCTTTCTTGGTCTAAGTTTCCCCATATGTACAGCAGGAACTAATGTTCAGGACCTAGAGTATTATAAAAAAAATTTTCTATAACAAAAAATCTATTACTATATAGATGTAGAATGTTTTTAGCTGTTTATGACCAGTTAGAAAGACCTAGCTTAGAAAGATTTTAGGTTATATATTTTTAAAATCTTTATTGTTGAGAGTATTACAGATGCTCCCCCCTTTTCTCTCCTAGTTCCCTTCCACCAGGTTCCCACCTGACCCCAGGCCTGCACCACCCTATTGTCTGTGTCTATGGGAAATGCATATATACATTTAAGCTCCTCGGTTAACCTTTTCCAGTCCACCCTCTTCTGAGATTCTTCAGTCTGTTCCATGTTTCCATGCCTCTAGTTCTATTTTATTTGTCAATTTAATTTGTCTTTGATACCATAACTAAGTGAGATCATTTGATATTTGTCTTCCTCTGACTGTTTTATTTCCTTTAGTGGGAACACAGGCTGGCACAGCCACTATTGGAAAACAATGTAGTTTTCTCAAAAAATTAAAAATGGAGCTGCCATTTGACCCATGATCCCAGTGATCCCACTTCTCTGATTATGTCCTTGGTTGTAATTTAGGTAATGTTAATGTTTTTCTTTCTCATTGTGGAGGGGAAGATTTTAGGATTAAAATGTTAAGTGATTCTGTGTTTCTGATTTGGATTCACTCAAGGTTAAGTTTGCCATGCACTCCTCTTCTTCCTTCTTGCCCTTACGGAGGATTAAGAGACTTGCTGGATCTGTTAGTGTTTTAATGAGAAGCAGAACTAAACAACAGCAGAATGTTTATTTTTAAGGAAAATCATTTTCATGCTATTCAGATAGACAAATTCTCACATAAATACAAGTGTTAGTCTAAAAACGGAATACTAATCAATATGTATTGATGTTATAGAAAGAAGTGAAACCTCACTTTAAATATATTACTAACAAACTAATGTTTTATAATCCTAAGAAGTGAAACCCCTTTAAAGACACAATTTAATTAGACCAAATCCTCAGTTGAAATGCATTTATAAAGGTCTGGGTCATCATTTACTACAAAAGGTTTTAATCAAAGGAAAATGTACAGAGTGAGAGTATTGACCAGTATTTTGTGTAATGCAATAGCTCCCCCATCTTACAGACTAAAGAATATGAACTGGAATTCTTCTTTTGATGAATAATATTAACGTTTGTATTTTATTATTAATTCTATTTTCTTTCCTTAACTGTCGAGAAGAGAGAAACCATTTTATGTATATACCTAGAGGCCTGGTGCATGAATTTGTGCGTGGGCGGGCTCCTGAGGGGATTTGGGGGAAGCCAGAATGCCATCACCCCCTGAGGTGGGCAGTGGGACTGCCCTTGCATGCAGGGATCTGGATCCTTCCTGTGTTCCTGCTGGTCTAGAGCCACCTGGCAATTGCTTTTTTATTTTTATTTTTGACACTTCAACTGTTTATTCATAATCAGAAATGGATCTACATTACCACAGAGGATGAAACCTTACTGTAAATAGATTGAAAGCAAAAAATAAGCAATTTCACACAATGCCACAGTTATCAACTCAGATGGGTGCACAATAACACATGAATGAGGGAAATCTAACAGGCTGAGGAGTTCAAGAAAAATGTCACCCACATGGTAACAAAACCCAAGTGCTCCAGAAACCAACACCAGGCCAGCCACAGGCATCACTTCACAGGCCGGCCCTAATGTGCATGGGTGCTGGGCTCTGTGGGGGCTGCATAGCTTCCTGTGTAGTTGTCTGTGAGCCAACTGCTCTCTTCCTTCTCACTTAGGGCGATCAGCATGTGAGGGCAGAGTGCACTGTCGTGGAACACAGAGGGCTGTGTGGAGCCGAGGGGAGTGGCTGGGCCCACAGGGTGAGAGTGGACACAGAGGATACTATCTCACCCAATTGCGGGAGAGCTGGCCTTCATCTGCCTGACCCCACCCAGGGAGGGACCAAGTAGGTCCCTCCCTCTCCATTCTCCATCCTTCCAGCTGTGATACCTGTCACCCTTGCTAGGCCTCCCCCCAATCCCTGAATGTAAAAGGGAACAGGGGAAGGGGAACTCCACTCCAGTGCTACCCCCCTCTCCCCTCATTCTCAGTAACAGGGTGTGTTCTCAGGACGGTGGCCACAGATGCAGAACATAGATCCATTTCAAGAAAAGTTGGGAATACAGACTTTCATATGAGCCCCTATTCCAAAAGGTAGCAGTTATTCACATTGTGGCAAAGACACCTTCAAGAGTAACATAAGTGGATAAAGGGCCAAACCGAGCCATTTTCTCATCTACTCTCTCTGAGGCGCGAGGACAGAACAAAGTCTCAGCTCTTCACAGGCCACTTCTGTTTTTTCTTGTTTGTTTTATTATTATTTTATTTTTTTTAAGCTTAGAAGATAGTAGTCTGTCTCCATTTTTGTTCTTTGGGATTTTTTCATCATCGGATAAAAGGATGTGTACAGTGGGGTAATCCTCTCAAGATACAATACTCCAGTTACACCCATGTGAGGATGGCAGTGCCCCTCAGAGCGGGGAGCTGGCAGATGGGGGCCAGGGGATTCTGAAAACCAAAGGGGTGACAGAGAAGCGAAGCCTTTCCTTCTGTCACCCCTCCTCCGGTGGCCTGCAGGCTGCAGGCTGGGCGCCTGCTGGAGCTTTACCATTTGATGTCTTGGCTGCCCTGGGCCCTGCTAGGCGGTGTGCAGGGCCACCTGGGCCTGGGAGGAGTCGTTCCCTCCCCAAACACTCCTGGCACAGCTCCTGCACGTGGGCACTGGTCTCCGGGGCCACGCCAGAATGGCGGCTCAGATGTCTTCCATCTGCCACAGCAGCACCCTGTCCGCAGGTTAAGTTGTATGAGTTTCCTATAAATTTTGAAGATTAAGCCCTTATCAGAAATAACATTGGCCAATATGTCCCCCCACGCAGTGGGCTTTCTTGTTGTTTTGTTGATGGTTTCTTTTGTTGTGCAGAAGCCTTTCATTTTTATATAGTCCCATTTGTTTATTTTCTCCTTAGTTTCCATTGCCATAGGAGCTGTATTGGTAAAGATATTGCTATGACATATGTCTGATATTTTACTGTTTATGGATTCTTTTAAGATTTTTATGTTTTCCCATCTTACATTTAAGTATTTTATCCATTTTGAGTTTATATTTCTGTATGGTGTAATTTGGTTTCTAGTTTCATTTTTTTTTTTTTTTTGCATGTATCTGTCCAATTTTTCCAACACCAGTTATTGAAAAGACTATCTTGTATATTCTTGCCTCCTTTTCAAATATTAATTGAGCATAGTGGCTTGGGTCAATTTCTGGGTTCTCTATTCTGATCAATTGGTCTATATGTCTGTTCTTGTGCCAGTATCAGGCAGTTTTGAGTACAGTGGCTTTGTAGTATAACTTGATATGTGGTGTTGTGATATCTCCCACATTGTCCTTCTTTCTCAAGATTGCTGCAGCTATTCAGGTCTGTTTTTATTCCAGATGAATTTTTGGAAAGTTTTTTCTAGGTATTTAAAGTATCCTGTTAATATTTTAATGGGGATTGCATTGAATCTATAGATAGCTTTGAGTAGTATGGACATTTTGATGATGTCGATTCTACCAATCTATGAACACAATATATTCTTCCATTTGTTTATGTCTCGTTCTATCTCTTTTTTAGCATCCTATAATTTTTCTGAGTACAGGTATCCTTTACCTCCTTGGTTAAATTTATTCCTAGGTATCTTAAGTTTTTGTTGCAATGGTAAATGGGATTATTTTTTAGTTTCTCTTTCTGTGGATACATTATTGGTATATAAAAAAGCCATAGATTTCTGAGTGTTAATTATCTATCCTGTTACATTGCTAAAATCATTTATTAGGTCTAGTAGTTTTTTTATGGAATCTTTAGGGTTTTCAATGTACAATATCATGTCATCTGAGAATAATGACAATTTTACTTATTTTCCAATTTGGATGCCTTTTATTTCTTCTTCTTGTCTGATTGCTTTGGCTAGAACTTCCAGTACTATGTCGAACAGTCCTTAGGGGAAATGGTTTTAGTTTTTGCACATTGAGTATGATGTTGGCTGTATGTTTATCATATAAGGCTTTTAAGTTGAGGTATGATCCCTCTATTCCCACTTTGCTGAGAGTTTTTATCAGGAAAGTGTGATGGAGTTTGTCAAATGCCTTTTCTGTATCAATTGATATAATTATGTTATTTATGTCTTTCAGTTTGTATATGTGATGTATTTTGTTTATTGATTTTAGGATATTGTACCAGCCTTGCATCCCTGAAATAAATCCCACTTGATCATGGTGTAAGATCTTTCTAATGTAATACTGGATCCAATTTGTTAGGATTTTGTTGAGAATTTTAGCATTTTTATTCATCAGGGATATTGTCCTGTAATTCTATCTTTGTAGTGTATTTATATGATTTTGTGATTAAGGTATTGCTGGCTTCATAGTAAGATCTTGGAAGTGTGCCTTGCTCTTAAATTTTTTGGAATAGTCTGAAAAGGATAGGTTTAATTTCTTCTTTGAACGTTTGATAAAACTCCCCTGTGAAACCATTCGGTCCAGGGCTTTTGCTTGATGGAAGTTTTTTTTACTACTGTTTCAATTTCATCCATAGTTATCTGCTTATTCAGTTTTTTTATTCTTCCTGATTAAATTTTGGAAGCTTGTATTTTTCAAGGAATATGTCATTTTGTAGAGGTTGTCCAGTTTGTTGGAGTAGAGTTCTCTGTAGTATTTTTTTTTTATGATCTTTTGGATGTCTGTTGGGTAGGTTGTTACTTCACCTCTTTAATTTCTGCTTTTGTTTATATGGGTCCTCTCTCTTTGTTTCTTGATGAGCCTGGATAAAAGTTCATCAATCTTGTTTATCTTTTCAAAGAACTGGCTTATGGGTTTACTGATCTTTTGTATTGTTTTATTGGTCTGTATGTCATTTATTTCCACTCTGATCTTTGTTATGTCCTTCCTTCTACTTACTCTGGGCTTTTCTCATTGCTCTCTTTTTATTATTTCTGTTGCAGGGGTAGATAATTTATTACCATTTTATCTTTTTTTTTTTTTTTTTAAGGTAGGCTTGTAGAGGTATGAACTTCATTCTCAGGCCTGTTTTCACTGTGCCCATAGATTTTGGATTGTTGTGCTTTCTTGTCATTTGTTTTCAGGATGCTTTTTATTTATTCTTTGATCTCTTTGGTAACCCAATCATTGTTTAATAGCATGCTGTTTAGCCTCCAAGTGTTTGCATTTTTTCAATGTAGTTGATTTCTAATTTTATGAAATTGTGATCTGAGAAGATATTTGGTATGATTTCTATCTTTTTGAATTGGAAGAGACTTTGCCTGTGTCCTAATATATGGTCTATCTTTGAAAAAGTCCCCATGTGTACTTGAGAAGAATGTATATTCTGTAGCTTTGGGATGAAATGTTTTGAAGATGTCAATTAAGTCCATCTGATCTAGTGAATAATTTAGGATTGCTATTTCTTTGCTAATTTTTTTGTTTAGAGGATTTATCCAATGGTGTCAATGGGGTAGTAAGGACCTCTACTATGATGGTATTGCTGTCTATCTCTCCCTTGATATCTTTCAGAAGTTTTTTTTTTTTTTTTAAATATATTTTTTGTGCTCCCGTATTGGGCATATATGTTTACCAGAGTTATATTGTCTTGTTGAATTGCTCCCTTTAGTATTATGAAGTGGCCCTCTTTATCTCTTATTATGGCCTTTACTTTGAAGTCTATTTTGTCAGATATAAGTATTGCTACCCCAGGTTTTTTCTCATTTAAATTTACCTGAATTTTTTTTTCCCATCCTTTGACTATCAGTCTGTGTGAGTCCTTTGTTCTGGGATGGGTCTCTTATAGACAGCAAATATATGGGTCATGTTTTCTTATCCATTCAGCTACCCTAAGTATTTTGATGAAAGCATTCATTACATTTACATTTAAGGTTATTGATAGTTATTTGATAGTTTTCATTATTATTCTTTATGCTTGTGTTCATTCTTCCCTTCCTATTTCTTCTTTTTACAGCAGTCCTTTTAGTATTTATTGCATTGCTGGCTTCATGGTAATAAATTCCCTTAGCCATTTTTTTTTTTTTTTACCCATGAAGCTTCTGATTTCACCTTTAATTTTGATTGATATAGCCTTGCTGGGATTAGTATTCTTGGATTCAGTCCCTTGCTTTGTATCACTTTGTATATTTCATTCCATTTTATTTTGGCCTGATGTGCTTCTGTTGAGAAATCAGTTGATATTCCAATGGGAGTTCCCTTGTAGGTTATTTTATGTCTTTCTCTGGCAGCCTTTAGGATTCTTACTTTGTCATTGATGTTTGCCAATTTAATTATGATGTATCTTGGTGTCGGTCTTTTTTGGATTCATCTTGTTTGGGACTTTATGTGCTTCTTGGGCTTTTTTCTTCCTAACATCAGGAAGTTTTCTGTCATTATTTCTTTAAATAGGTCTTTTATATAAATATATATATATATTTCAGAGAGGAAGAGAGAAATAGAAACATCAATGATAAGAGAGGATTATTGATTAGCTGCTTTTTGCATGACTCCATTGGGGATTGAGCCTGCAACCCAGGCATGTATCCTTGACTGGAATTGAACCCAGGACCCTTTAGTCCATAGGCTGATGCTCTATCCACTGAGCTACACTAGCTAGAGCCAAACAGGTTTTCAATTCCTTGCTTTGCTTCCTTTCCTTCTGGCACCACTATTATGTGAATGTTGTTTCATTTAGTTTTGTTCAAAAGCTCCCTCAGTCTCTTCTGCTTTTCAAGTTTTCTTTCCAGTTGCTTTTGTGCTGGTGTATTTTTTTCTACCTTGTCTTCTAACTTGCTGATATGGTCCTCAACTTCTTCTAATTTACTGTTGAAGCTCTCCATTGTATTCTTTTTAAAAATATATATTTTATTGATTTTGTTACAGAAAGGAAGGGAGAGAGATAAGAGAGCTAGAAACGTCGAGAGAGAAACATCGACCAGCTGCCTCTTGCACACCCCCTACAGGGGATGTGCCCACAACCAATGTACATGCCCTTGACAGGAATCAAACCTGGGACCTTTCAGTCTACAGACCAACGCTCTACTGCTGAGCCAAACTGGCTTTGGCTCCATTGTATTCTTTATTGCAGCGATGTCATTCTTCATTTTCTTTTGTTTCCTTTTCATGTTGATGACAATCTCATTCAACTCCTTATAATTCTCATTGAGTTGTATGTATTTGTCATCCAGACATTTGAGCATCCTTATAACCATTAGTCTGAATACTTTCTCTGATAAGTTACTTGCCTCCATTTCATTTAATTCCCTTTCTGGTGATTTGTCTTTTTCTTTCATTTGGGGTTTTGTGTTGGTTTTTTTGTTTGTTTGTTTGTTTGTTTTTGTCTCCCCATTTTTTTGCTGTATTATTGCTTTAATTATTTATATGTCTTAGATCCAACTGCTTTGCTACCCAGATTCTTTTGGAGCTGGTGCTATGTAGTTGTAATTTTTGGGACCCAGTGGTGCAGTTTCTCACGTCCCCTGGGCTTGGTGATCTAGTGGAGCCCCCTACTTGAGCTATTTGGGTTCTTCTGATGAAGTTGGATCTTGAATATTAATATTTTTTGTTTGTTTGTTTTTTATTTTTATGGATGAAGTCTTGCCACAGATTGTCTGGCAATGTGACACACCTCTGGCTTTGTTGTGCAAGCTGTTGAGGGTGTGATTGTGGTTCTGGCTCTTGTGGAAAGGAATGCCTGAAGTCTCAATGGTATCTGCTCACTGTGAGTTCCTGGGTCTATGGCCTGGGAAGAAGAGGAGGCTCATGTAGTGTTGCTTTGACCAGTTTTGTGTGACTCTCGCTGAAGTAGTTTCACTCTGAAACTCTCTACGAGGGTCCTAGAGCCCATGACAGTGAGGGACAGCTATCCTGTAGTCTGCAGTTGAGGTAGTGGAACTCTGATCAAAGTGATTTCCTCCTGTGAATCACGAGGGGATCCAGGAGCCAGCAGCTGGGGATGTGGGAGTCTCAGTGTCTGTGGCTGAAACAGTGTGACTATGTCCAGTGAAGTGAGTCCTCAGTAACTCACCAAGGTGTCCAGAAGCAGGCATCCAGGAGGGGGAAGATGCTGCAGGAGCCATGTGCCCTTGGTTGGAGAGGCATGCACCCAGTGGTAGCTCACAGAGGGGCACAGAAACCATCTGCCAGGGCTTTGTGCTCATGGGGCCCACACGCTGGAGTGGCATGACCGTGGAGACAAGATGCTGGCAGACAGGGATTTGAAGACCTAGCTTTTGTTTTGGGAGCCATGCACACTTGGTTATATGCTCTTGCCTTGCAGCAGCTCATAGAGGCTCTCATGATCTGCCTGCCAGGGCGGCAGGCTAGAGGGGCCCACATTCTGGAGCAGTGTGACCACAGTGTCTGTGGGCCGGCAGCCAGGAAGGGGGAAATCCATGTTTCTGTCGCAGGGGCCATGCGCCCTTGGTTGGATATGTGCATGCTCAGCAGTGGCTCACAGAGGCACACGGGGGCTGTCTGCCGGGTTGGCGGGCTCAGGGTCACATATGCTGATTTGGCAAAACTGTGGTGTCTGGAGGTCGGCATTACGGGGGGGCGCGGCTCACTTATTTCTGCAGGAGCCGTGCATCCTTAGAAGTGGACTCTAAGGTCTGCAGATACCTATGCAGCTAAGGCAACAGGACTTTGGCTGGTGTGGCTGCAGAGTCCCAGGCAGTGTCCAAGGCCAGTCTGGGTGGTGATGATGTTATTTCTAGAGAAGGCTGCTCTCTCCTTTAAAATGGCATGGGCTCTGTGTCAGAGCCCCATAGCCCAAGAAGTGCCCACAGTGGTGACAGGATCTTCCTGTCCAGAAGAGCCTGGTCTGTCAGCCCCCGACACACCTGCAGGGTCTGACTGTCCCTCACTCACACACACAACACACACTCTCTTTTCTCCCCCCCACTCACACCCTCTCCCTCACCTCCATCCTGCCAATTGCCATTTTCCTCTAAAATGTAGTTTTATTAAAGTGCTTTTCTTGTGTTTTTCATTAAAATATGTAGTAAAATAATTTAGGAAGTACAGTATTTAAATAAAATTTTTTATAATTTAAAGTGAATTATAAAATTTCTTAAAAGATATATGAGATTAGTGTAAAATTGGAATGCCTGCTTTACATCAGTTGGCCCCTTCAACATTTACTATAAACTAGTGCTAACCTTTATTTTATTTATTTTTTTGCCCATTTTTTAAATTAAATTATTATATGTGTACATATCTTACCATTGCCCCCCCCACTCCCATACATGCTCTCCCTTCCCAGAGTTTTGTGTCCATTGGTTATACTTATATTCATGCATACAAGTCCTTTGGTTGATCTCTTATCTCCCGTAGTTTTAACTTTTAAAACAGTGGTATTTACTATATACAGATCAGATAATTATCTGGAAAGCTTTGCAAAAGGTACCTGGGCCCCAACCCAGAGTTTTTGTATCAGTAGATTGAGGTAAATCTGATAATGTTCATTTCTAACAAAATTCTGGGTCAAGGACTACACTATGAGAATTTGTGCTCTAAAACTGCAGGTCTTCTAAACACTAACTTCACCAGGCTAACCCTCTCAGACAGACAAATTACTCAAATCTTTGAAATATGAATTGAGCTGCTGTCTAATTACTAAGCTTCAACACCTTTGTTTTTAGAAGCATGTTGCAAATATTTCTGAGGTTTTTAATATTCTAGGATAGCAAACTGACCTCTGTATGCAGAGGGTAAAAAATGGAAGAGACAGACCATTTCAGACAGGTAAGTGGTAGGATTAATAAATAAGGGAACTTACTCACAAAGCTTGATTTCAGTAGCCTCAAGATGAGTAGATATCATACCTGCTTGACAGATTTTTAAAGTTTATATAAAATTCTTAACTGAATTTAGTCATATATACCATCCAGATAGTTTTAACAACATATTGCTCTATCAAAGCTGCATGTTTGAAAAACATTTCCACTGTGTAAATAGTGAGTAGAATGTATATTTCAAGGACAGAGATGGGGATGAGCAGCTTCTGAATGCATATGTGGAGTCTCTTGTCAACCACCTGTCAAGTCTTTTAGATAACGTCTTTCAATATACCAAGTAGTTGGCCCATAGTAACAACAACAACAAAAAGTCATATTTTCTTACCAAAAAAAAATGTAGTTATTATCTGAAATTCAATAACTTAAACATCTGCTCTGAATATACAATTTCCTATATTATAAAATAATATCCCCATTTTATTTTTTTCTTCATAAAGTGTTTGTTCTTGGAAAATAAAAGTGTTTGTGTGTATTTTTAGGAAACAAAACAAAACAATTTGTTCCTATCTAAATTCTAGTAAAAGTTGTGACAATGGGTGACAGAAAAACCAAGGTGTCTTTGAGCTGTTTTGTCTTCTTTTTTGTTTGTTTAAAGTTTTTATGTGGTTTTGATCATTTATTTTGTTTAAAAATATCAATGACCTACTAGTTTGTTTACACATTTATGTACAGAGTTTTAAAAATAATAAATCCATAGAATGTTTGCACCACAAAAGAGAGATATTTAAATATTTTTGGATACATCAGAGAAATGACAGCCTGAGAGATTCCTTTTGGTCTCTCTTCTTGAATTTTCAACAATTTGAACAACTATAATTCAACAAAGGATTCTCTGTTTAATGTGCTGACACATCTAAGAAATCTGCACATTGAAGCATCTAAAAGTGGGCAAGTGGGAGTTAAACTGAAGAGGTGAGAAGGAAGAAGAGCTCAAAATAGCCATATACACAGCCCTGCAGCCCAAAGCTCACTGCAAAACTCAGGTCAGCTCAGAGAGAAGTTAGGTTGTGGGTGGCACTTCCTTCAGCCAAGAAGAACAAAAAGGACTTGGTGAGCATTACTGAAAAAATGGACAGTATCAGTTTTTGTTACTGCCCCTGAAACTGAAACAACTGAATCACTTGGAAGGCACCACCTTCCAGAGCACATAGGCCATTATTCACCACTGCAGAGCTCTGGAAAGCTGAACCCAATGGCCTGGGCAGGAATGAAGCAGGGGGGTTGGCCACAGTAGTCTGACAATCAGCATTTCAGACAGAAACAAAGCAGCAGAGCCTGACTGCCTTTCCTTACTTTCCCTGAACTCACCTACCCTCACCCTTTGCATCAGATTGCAGAGCACTTTATCTATAGACCTGAAAACTGTACTACAGAAACACTTTTAATCCAAGTGGAGGGAACACTCTTAGGGTCAAGTGGAGGTGCAGGGTAATCTTGTGGAGGTCTGCCGGTCACAATTTCTTGGAGGACAAAGCAACAAAGAAGGTTCTTCCAGCCCACCCCACCCCCACAGATTGAGGTTGCACTGCCAGCAGAGTGTGGGTGTGGAGGACAGCACTGGTATTTCACGAATTTGGAACACCATCACTCACGACGTTCCTCTGCTCAGTTGGTCCTCTGAAGCTGAAACACCTGGATCACATGGAAGGTGTCACCTTCCAGAGCGCACAGGCCATTGTCCACCACTCCACAAAGATCTGAAAAGCCAGAGAAGGGCAGGAGAACTACAAACTTGTGATTCATCATACCTATTGGAATAAAATTAAAAAGTTCTTGTTAGCAATCAATTACAGAAGTTCCATTCAGACATAGATGTTTGGAAAGAGAATGAACCCATCAAGTACCCAAAATAACCCACATAACAAGGAAGCTTAGAAAGGAAATTTTAAAACAGCCACAAAATAAACTTAAAGATGTGGAAATACATGATATAAATATCAGAGAATTTAAGATTGCAGTACAGAAAAAACTCAAGAAGACCCAAGAAAACAAAGATAAGCACTTTAATGAACTCAGGAGGTCAATAAGCAAAGCATGTACTTTACAAAAAAAAAAACTGAAACTTTAAAAAATAACCAAATAGAAACCATAAAAATATGACCAGTCAGAAATAAAGAATATAATATCTGAAATGAAGAATACATGGGAAGGACTAAACCAAAGGTTAGATGAAGCAGACAATTGAATCAGCAATTTGAAGACAATATAGCAGAACGCACCCAAATAGAGCAGCAATAAGAAAAAATAATAATAAGGACTGATTAAGTATCCTTTGGAACTACATGAAGTGTACTAATATCTGCATCAAAGGGATATTAGAAGGCAAAGAGAACAAGAAAGGGAACCTATCTGAAGAAAAAATAACTGAAAATTTCCCTAACCTGGTGAAGGAAAACAATGCACAAATCCAGAAAGTGAAGGATTACAAACAAGAAAAACCCAGAGCCCTACATAAAGACACATTATAATTAAAACATCAAAGGTTAAAGAAAAAAAGGAACATTTAAAAGCAGCAAGAAAAAGATAGTTACCTAAAAGGCAGCTCTCATGAACTCAACAGAAACATGTCAGGTCAGAAGGGATAAGTATGAGATATTCAAAGTATAAAAAGCAAGGCTATCATTTAAAATTAAAAGAAAATAAGGCCTTCCCAGACAAGAAAAAGCTGAAGGAGTTTGTTACGACCAAATCAGCATTAAAAGAAATGTTAAAGAGCCTACTTTAAAAAGAAGAGGAGGGGGAAAAAGGAACATAAATCAGACTTCAGTTTTCAAAAATCTTGCATCTTAAAAAATTCAGTTTTAGATCAATTAGATTAAAATCATATCAAGCATTTTCTCTGACCATAATAATATGCAACTAGAAATCAATCACAAGAAAAAACTGAAAAATACACACAAAGACCTGGAGGCTAAAAACATGTAACTAAACAATGAATGGGTTAACAATGAGTTAAGGAAAACAAAAGATACCTCTAAACAAATAAAAATGAGAACATAACAACACAAAATGCATGGACACAGTGAAAGCCATACTAAGAGGAAAATTCATAGCATTACAGACCTATCTCAAGAAATAAGGAAAACACTCAATTAACAATTTAACTTTACACTTAAATGAACTTGAAAAATAACAACAAAGAAATCCCAAAGTGAGTAGGAAAATGAAAATACTAAATAACAGATCAAAAATAAATGAAATAAAGTCTAAGGAAAATATACAAAGCATCAATAAAAATCAAGAGCTGGTTCTTTGAAAAAATTAACAAGATTGACAAACTCTTTACTTCAGTAACCAAGAATAAAAGTAAAAGACCTCCAATAAATTAAATAAAAAAATTAAAGAGGAGAAGTAACAACTGACACCAAAGAAATGCAAAAGATTATAAGATACTGTTATTAATAACAGTTAGCCAACAAAATGGATAATATGGAAAAAATTGATAAATTCCTAGAAACATACAATTTTCCAATACTGAATTAGGAATCTGAATAAACAGATTACAAATAAAGAAACTGAAGCAGTAATAAACACACACACACACACACACACACACACACACACACACACACAACAAACAACAAAAACAAAAAAACAGGACTACATGGCTTCACAGGTGAATTTCACCAAACATTCAATAAAGAACTAACCTCTATCTTCCTCAAATTGTTCTAAAAAAATCAAGAGGATATAAGATTCACAAGTTCATTTTACATGTATTATCCCAATTCCAAAACCAGATAAAGACACTATAAGAAAACAAAAGTATAGGCCAATATTCAGATAAATATAGATGCTAAAACCCTCAACAGTTTTAGTACACTATATGCAACAATACATTAAATAGATCATATACCATGATCTAATGGGATTCATTCCAGAAAGTAAGGTTGGTACAATATCTGCAAATCAACATACACAATATCCCACAGAATCAAAATTAAAGATAAAAATTACATGATCATATCAATAGATGTAGAAAAGGGCATTTTATAAATCCAGCATGCATTATGATAAAAACTCTAAGCAAAGTGGAAATACAGGGAATATATCACAATGAAATAAAGGCTATATATGACAAACTCACATCCAACATCAAATTCAATGGACAAAAATTTAAAAAAATGTCCACCATGATTGTAAAAAAGTATGTCTGCTTTCACCACTCTTATTCAACATAGTACTAGAAGTCTTAGCCACAGCAGTTAGAAAAGAAGATGAAATAAAAGGCATGCAATTAGGAAAGAAAGAAGCAATACTATCATTATTTGCAAATTACATGACTGTGCATATATAGAACCCTAAAAATCCCACTAAAACACTATTAGAGCTGATGAATTCAGTAAAGTAGCAGGATAAAAAATTAATATCTAGAAATCAGTTTTATACACCAATAATGAACTATTAGAAAGAGAAATAATAAAACAATCCCATTCGAAATTGCTTCAAAAATAATAAAATACCTTGAGAAATGTAACCAAGGATGTAAAAGGCCTGTACTAAAAAAATTATAATACACTGAAGAAAGAAATTGAATAACATACAAATAAATTAAAGCATATAACGTGTTCATGAATAGGAAGAATAAGCATCATTAAAATGTTCATACTACCCAAAGCAGTCTATATATTTAATGAAGTTCCTATCATTATACTAACAGTGTACTTCACAGAACTGGAACATATATTCCAAAAATTTATATGAACAATAGATATCAAATAGCCACAGCAATTTTAAGAAAGAACAAACTTGAAAGAGTCAGGCTACCTGATATCAAACTATACTTCAATGTTAACAGTATAGTAATCAAACAACATAGTATTGGCATAAAAAAAAACCAGATATATAGATCAATGGAACAGAATAGAGAGCCCAAAAATAAACCCAGAACTTCATAGTTAATTAATACTTGACAAATGAGGAAAAAACATGCAATGAGGTAAAGATAGCATATTCAATAAATAGCGTTGAGGAAATTGGACAGATATGTGCAAAAAAAAATTAAACTGGATCACCTTTTTACACCATACATGAGAATTAACTTAAATTAAATATTTAAATCATTAAAACAGAAAGTTTTGAAGAAAACATTTGTAAAATTGTAGTAAATATATCTCCTCAAATAAGGAAAACAAAATAAAAAATAAACTAATGAGACAACCCCAAATTAAAGAGTTTTTTCACAGCAAAGGAACCCATCAAAAAAATGAAAAAAACAATCCACTTAATGGAAGATCATACTGGACAATGATATATTCAGAATTTATAAAGAACATATACAACTCAACACCAAAAAATATAAACAAACAATCCAATAAAACAAACAAATAATAGTCAAAACAGATACGTCTCCAAAAAGGAGATACAGATGGCCAATGGTCATATGAAAAGATGCTCAATATCATTAATTATTAGAGACATGCAAATTTAAACCACAATAAGATATCACCTCACACCTGTCAGAATGACTATTATCAATAATTTAACAAATAACTAGTTTTGAAGAGAATGTGGAGAAAAGGGAACTCTTGCTCAGTGTTGGTGGGAATGTAGATTGGTGCTGCCAAATCTACATCTACATTGAAAGAGTATGGAGCTACAACAAAAATTAAAAATAGAATTTTCTTATTACCCTGCAATCCCACTTCCAAGAATATATCTAAAGAAACTGGAAGCACTGGTTCAAAAGAACACATTCACCCATATGTTCATTGCAATGTTATTTACAATAGCCTAGGTTTAGAAGCAGCCCAAGTGTCCATCACTGGATGAATGGATAAAAAAGCTGTGGTACATTTACATGATGAACTATTTCTCAATCTTAAAAGAGAAGGGACTCATCATTTTCAACATCATGTATTGATCTAGAGAGTTGTATGCTGCTGAAATAAGCTAGTGAGAGGAAAAACAAGTATCATATTAATAACCTGGAGAGATAAACCATTCAAGGAAAAACAATATCATATGATTTTACTTTTTTGTGGAATCCAATGTACAAAATAAACTAATAAACATAATAAAAACAAAGTCATATAATAGCTGTCAAAAGAGAGGAGGTTTAGGAGACTGGATAAAAAAAGTGAGGGGTTAAGTAAAAAAAACAACAGCAAACAAACAAAAAACAAGACAACAGTATAATGATTACTAGAGGAAAGAGTGTTGAGGGGAGATAAAAGAAGGTATAGTGAACATAAATGGTGATATAAGGAGATTTGACTTTGGGTGGTGAACACACAATAAATTACACAGATGATGTCTTATAGAATTGTATACTTTTAACCTATATAATTTTATCAACAAATATCATGTGAAGGGAAAAAAAATAGTGATATTGAAGATAGAAATCTAGAAATGATGTAGAGATAATACTTGATCATTAAAAAAAGAAAGACCTCTACAAGAATGATATAAATCCATCAGAAAAATAAAAATAAGAATAATAAACATACCAGAAGAAGTAAAGGAGAAAGGAACAAAGAGTCTATTCAAACAAATAGTTGACAAGAACTTCCAAAATCTCTGGAAAAATCTATGTCCTTAATTCCAAGAAGCAAAAAGAATACCCAATTACCTCAATACAGTAAGGCCATCTCTATCATTTTATTAAAACTGTCAAAAATTAATGACAAAGGTTCGTGTTGTATTTCAACAGACTTTACTTCAGTTGAGTAAAAGTGTCCACCATTCCAGGTACCAATGTCATCTATACCCCTAATATCTTCCACCCCAGTCATTTTTTAAAAATATATTTTATTGATTTTTTACAGAGAGGGAGGGAGAGGGATAGAGAATTAGAAAGGTCGATGAGAGAGAAACAGATCAGCTGCCTCCTGCACACCTCCTACTGAGGATGTGCCTGCAACCAAGATATATGCCCTTGACTGGAATTGAAACTGGGACCCTTCATTCCCCAGGGCAACACTCTGTCAAATGAGCCAAACCAGTCAGGGCCACCCCACTCTTAATCAGTGGTGGAAGAATGGTCTCAGAATTGTTTGTCTCAAGTGGTCATTTAAGTGTAGTATTAAAAGACTAGTTAATGATTACAATTATTTTAATACCTTCAGAAGGAAAAGGTAATGTTTTGTGGACCATTTGGTGTTTTTTTATATGTGCGCATGGCAGCTTTTAAGTTATTAGTTGTAAAAATCAGTATATTTTAATGGAAACAACTTGACAAAAATCTGTTACAGAATTTTGAGATTCATTGAAACGAAATTTAATGAGAAGAAAAAATTAATGACAAATAAAGAATAATCAAGGCAGCCAATAAAAAGAAGAAAGTAACCTATAAAAGAAAGCCCATAAGTGGTTATTTTCAGATTTAGCAGAAACTATAAACCAGAGAGAATAAAAACAAGTATTCCAACTACTGAAAAAGAGAAATTACCAGTCAAGAATAGTATATCTAGCAAAGTTATCCTTTTTATATGAAAGAAATAAAGACTTTTTCAGACATACAGATCTGAGGCACCTTATTAATAGAAAATGTTCATTTCGGAAAATACTGAAGGGATTTATTCTAACTAAAACAAAGAGCAAAGTGTCACAACAAACCACCAACAAACTTACAGCATAAATAGGAATTATTTTTTACAACAAAAACATAAAAAAGGAGGGGACAAAGCTCTGAATTTGTAAAGGAAGATAAAGATCAGATGCATTCAAAGGAAAAAAGGACAAGGACAACTGTATACATACAACTTTATTTTTCATAAATCTAATGGTAACCATACACACACACACACACACACACACACACACACGCACACACAAATGAAAACAAAAACACCTAACTTAAAAAAAATTGGAAACAGAGGAATAAAGTATGGAATACCATCAGACAAAAACACAAAGGAAAAGAACCAATGGAGGCCCAGAGCAACGAGGAAAAAACAAAACAAAACACCAAACAGATAAAATGGCTATAGGAAATCCTCATACATTAAGAATTACCCTAAAATAAATTGACCGAATTCACTAAGAAAAGGGCAAAGAGTAGCAGATTAGATTTAAAAAATGCAACTGTATATCGCTTTCAGAGGACACATCTAAACTGCAAAGACAAGTACAGGTTCAAAGTGAAAGAATGAAAAGTGATTTCCTAAACAAATAACATCCACAGAAAAGCAGCTGCAGCCATACTTTTGTCAGACAAAACAGATTTCAAGATCACAAAAGTAACAAAGGGCAAAGATCAATATTTTATAATGATAAAGGGATCCTACTTCAAGTAGACATAACACTTCTCAATATATGTATACCAAATCAAGGAGCAACAAAATATAAAAAGCAACTACTAACAGAATTAAAGGAAAAAAATGACAAAAACACAATCATAGTTTGGGTTCTAAATACTCCAGATAAATCACTAAAACCGATAATCTGCCTAATCAAAGAGCAACATGCTAACTGACTGTACCTTGGTGGTGCCCACCAGCCAATCAGGAGTGAGTATGCAAATTAACCCAACAAACATGGTGGATTAATTTGCATATGCAGGTGCTGAGCAGCGGGAGACAGGGGAGAATGCTTGTCTTGCCACCATGGCAACAATGCAGGCATTCCACACCACTCCAGCCACTCGGGGCCTCTAGGCAGTGTGGGAAGGCAGAAAGGTGGCTTCAGGCCAGAGTGGAAAGGCAGCTCTGGCCAGAGTGAAGGTGGTGCTGGCAGCCAGGGGAATGAAGGCCCATTCTTTTATATATATATAATATATATATATATATATATATATATATATAAAATATATATATATATATATATATATTATATATATATATGATTTTTCACAGAGAGGAAGAGAGAAAGATAGTTAGAAACATCGATGAGAGAGAATCATCGATCAGCTGCCTCTTGCACACCCCCCACTGGTGATGTGCCCGCAACCAACATACATGGCCTTGACTGGAATCGAATCAGGAACCCCCGAGTCCACAGGTCGACGCTTTATCCACTGAGCCAAACCAGTTTCTGCTGAAGGCCCATTCTTGCACAAATCTTCATTTGTGCATTGGGCCACTAGTCAATAAATAAATACTGGCCTTGCCCAGCTGGTGTGGTTCAGCGTTTTAGGGTCAACCTATGAACCAGGAGGTCATGGTTCTATTCCTAGTCAGGGCACATGTCTCCATTGCGGGCTGGATCCCTAGTAGGGGATATGCAGGAGGCAGCCGAGCAGTGATTCTCTGTCATCATTGATGTTTATATATATATATATATATATATATATATATATATATATATATATATATATCAATTCCTCTCTGAAATGAATAAAAATACAATTAAATAAAAAATACTGGCCTTAAATGACATATTAGAACAAATGTACATAATTGACACTCACAGGGCCTTTTATCCCAGAATATCAGATTATACATTCTTCTCCAGTGTACATGAAACATTCCAAGGATTGACCACATATTGGGTCACAAAACTAGCCTCATATTTTAGAATACTGAAATCATACCAAGCTTATTCTCTGACCACAATGGTTTGAAATTAGAAAAATTTTTTGAAAAGTGCAAAAACCCCAAACACACAAAAACCCCCAAATACACGGAGATTAAGCAACATACTTTTAAAAAATGATTGGGTCATAGATGAAATAGAAGGTGAGAACAAAAGATATATAGAGACAAATAAGAATGACAATATGAGATATCCAAATTTCTGAGATGCTGCCTGGCTGGTGTAGTTCAGTGGCTGAACATCAATCTATGAACCAGGAGGTCACAGTTCTTCCCGTAGGGCATGTGTCCAGGTTGTGGGCTCAATCTCTAATGGACAATGTGCAGGAGGCAGCCAATCAATGATTCTTTCTCATCATTGATGTTCCTATCTCTCAATCCCTTTTTTTCTGAAATCAATGAAAATATATTTTTAAAAACAACAAATTAAAAGCTTTTACACAGACAGCAGCATGGTGGTTACCAGAGGGGAGAGGAATGGAGGGAGGGGATAGTAAATGGTAAAGGAGGGTAATTGTATGGTGATGGAAGACAATTTGACTTTGGGCAGTGGGCACGCATGCAATATATAGATCATGTATCATAGAAGCCTATATAACCTCATTAACTAATGTCACTCTAATAAATTTAATTAAAAATAAAATAGTTTACTACATGCCATCATAGTTTAATTTTAATAATATCTGTACAAAAAGTTCTGCAACTAAAAAGTAAATATTTATGGAAGAGCTGAGATAAGGCAAAATGTACCAGCCTCTGTCATATTTTTAGAAGTCTCTTTTTCTTCTTGGAGCTAATCCCCTGTAGATGGGACATTCAGCTAATCCCTGGATACAGTGCTTCAGCAATTTATTAACACTTTTCCATGTATTTACATGCTTTTATTGGGAGCTAACATAATAGACCTTTCAACACTGTATGTACCTGTCTTTCATTTGAAGGGATGACCCAGACCTGTCTTGGATTTCTCATCTACCATTTTCTCCTTGACCCACTGATAAAAATTCTCATCACTCCAATAAAATTGTTCTTGCTAATATCACCAGTGATAGCCTATAAATCTTCTTCCCTCATTTCATTCTTTATACTATTAATCTCTGCAACATTTGTTACTGTTCTGTAATCCATTTCTTGGAATTATGTACTTGCTTTTCCCGATATCATTCTCTCCAATTCCTTATTAAAATACTCGAAGCCTGGTGCACAAAAATCTGTGCACTGGAAGCAGGGTGGGGGAGGGGGTCCCTCAGCCTGGCCTGCCCCCTCTCACAGTCCAGAAGCCCTCACAGGATGTTCTACTAATGGCTGGCTTCAGTCTGGCCTCCCTCTGTGGGAGGTTCCTGGCCGATCAAGTATATAGATTCTTTCTGGAAGCAGCATACTTTCCTTATTTCTTTTCTCTGTGGTTGGAGAACAGGGGACTAAAATAGGGAGACAGAACTGTGGCTGGGCCTTGAGCTTTTGTAAGCAGCAAAAAGAGGGAGAGGGCTGGGAAAGTCTAGACATGTTTCCTTCAATTGTCCTCCCTTCCTCCTGACTCCTTTCTCCGTTTTTTCCTTCTCGTGGTGGATGCTTGGGCCTTGGACTGACCGGAGCCCAGCAAAGGTGGGGTTCAGCCCCCTCACTTCTCAGCTGAATATAGTCACCTCGCAATCCAAATGGGTTCACAGTCTGCGCTCAGGGAGGTCACCTAGAGCATATTCCCCTAGGCAGGTAGGGTAAGGGGGCTAGCTTGGAGAGCTGGAGGAAGATGGCAGAGTAAGAGTTGGTATGGCCTGGCAGGTTTGGCTCAGTGGATAGAGCGTCGGACTGCAGACTGAAGAGTCCCAGGTTCCATTCCAGTCAAGGGCATGTATCTTGGTTGCAAGCACATCCCCAGTGTGGGGTGTGCAGGAGGCAGCTGATTGATGTTTCTCTTTATTCCTCTCCCTTCCTCTTTGTAAAAAATCAATAATATATATATATATATATATATATATATATATATATATATATATATATATATATATATATATATATTTTAAAAAGAGTTGGTATGAACCAGCGCCTGCTCAGCCAGACTTCTTAAACTTCCCACCTGGCCCAGGCCAGGCCCCTTCCCCTGCAGGGAGGACCCTGGCAGAGGTCCCCTCCCCTCACTCAGAGCCCTCCTCCCTATTTCACCAGTGGGGGTGGGAGCAGCTTGCCTGCAATTCTCTGGTCCCTGCTAGCCAGGCAGGCAGAAGTACAAATGGTGTGGCCTAGGGCACTGATGTCAGTGAGCCTCCTCCACCTCCCTGAAGGATGGCTCGGTGTCCCTGGCCCGGCCATGGAGGCAAGTGCAGGGGCCAGGCTGGGGCGGGACGGGGTGCATGGCGCATGTGGGCTCAGCCCTCTGTGTGCACCCATTCCTGCTCCAGGCCCCCTGGCTCCCTTGGAGCAGCAATGGCAATGGAGGTGCAGCAGCTTTCAAGGAGGCCACGCACCCCTCTCAATTGCACTGAGAACTGTGCATGGAGCCGCCGTCCACGTTGGCCTCATCACCCTTGTGAATCGCTGTGGCCCCTCACTCCCATCCCAGGAAGTTGCCATCTCAATCGCCATAGCTCACTCCTTGGTGTAGTCGGGCCTGCCTGGCAGCATGTAGGCAGGAGCCAGGCTGCTGAGGGGAGGGAGGAGGGATGCATGGGCAGGGGAAAAGGAGGGAACTTGGTGATGTAAACATGACTCCCTCCCCCCGCATGCCAACCCTTTTGGGATCGCACTAGCCTCTTGCACTGTGTTCCTGGTTGCCCGGGCGCCCCTGCCCTGTGCCAAGCTCTTGGGCCTGGGTGGGGGTAAGGGACCTAGGGCTTCGACCTGGAGGCGACCCTCGCTTGCTCACTGGCTCCGAGTCAGGGAGGGATTTGGGGTGCTGGCAGGGGATAGGAGCAGCCTCATACAAGTCCCCAACGCTGCAAGTCTATGCCCACCGCGCCTGCTGCCCACGCAGCCTGCTGATGGCTGTGAGGGCATCCTGACCATTAGCATATTAGCTCTTTATTATTATAGATGCTCTTTTCAACTTATTTCTCTCTCTTTTTTTTCATCAATTTCCTGGCTCTTTCTATATTTCTGCAGTCAATGTTTAGTCAGATGTTCTCACTCATACATTTTCATTTAAACCTATGGCTTTAATTGTCATCTATAAATTCATGACTTTCAAATGTATCTCCATCTCAGATTGTTCCTCTTTGAACTCAACCTGTATATCCAAATACCTCATGAGAATGTTCTTCCAACCATCTTGATTGAGCTCATAAATAAAAACTGAATTAATTTTTCTCACCCAAACTGGTTTTCTTTCTACGTCCATATGATTCCAATATATTCCTTCTTGACTACAGATCCACGTCTCAGAAAACTTACCAGAATCTCTTCTTAGAGTATGTTTCCCATGGCCATTTGCTGAGTAGGTAGAAGGTCACATTACCCAACATCCTGAGTACAGCTGGGCTGGTCCTTATCATTGACAACTCATCTAGTGGTGTTAATCCATAGTCTACCTCACTTTCTCCTCAAGAAAGGATGACTTTAGAATTATAATTTACACAGCACCTCTTTTAAATATGAAGGAGCTAATGTTAAAGCTAAAGTGGAGCACATTAAAATGTTCAAGAACTTATTGAAGCACACATTGATATCAATCCGGCAGCACCAAACCAAAGGTGGCAGTAGCACTCCACCAACAGCAGCAAGGGGAGAGATTTTTATAGAAAAGACCTGGAAGCAAAGCAAGGGAATTATTTGATTGGGTATGGCTTTAGCAGTTATCTTATTTATGGAAGCCTTGCTGGCTGTTTATGATTGGTTGTTCTTCTTTCATTTTCTGGGATTTGAGTACATTGACTCTGGTTTAGGTTTTGGCTTGCTTGTGTTGGCTACCAAGACATTTGAACCACCTTAGTCTAGTGCCATCTTGTTTAATTACATAGACATTCATAAATCCCATCTTATGTTTAAATTAATGGTTCTCTTTACAGCATTTCAAATTGTGACACATATTGGTAAGATTCCTTGGAATCAAAATTTACCTTTTCCTACTCAACTTCCACATGTATTTTTTAAAATGAATTCATTTTACTTGAATGTGACCTAGCCCAGCCATCATGGCTCAGTGATTGAGCATCAACCTATGAACCAAGTCAGAGCACAGGCCCAGGTTGGGGGCTCTGTCTCCACTGTGGGACATGCATGAGGCAAACAATCAATGATTCTCTCTTATAATTGATGTTTCTATATATCTTTCTCTCCCCCTCCTTTCCACTCTGAAATCAATAAAACTACATTTCAAAAATAAATAAATAAGACCTATATGATTATCTTCTTTTAACAATGGGGTTTACTAATAGGATTACAGAGTGGGAGAAGGAGGCAGTGTGACCTAGTTAATTCTAATCCTGCCTCTACTTCTCTACAGGAAGCATGGGAAAATTAGATGTTGAAATAGTTGACCTATAAATTTCCTTCTAAGTTTCTGCTCTTGGAAAATCAAAGCAATTCTAAATATTAATAAATAGAATAGTTTGTAGTGGCCAACATACATACTTATTTTAATATTCAAAGGCAAATATTACTACTTTTATAAGCATAAATTCAAATATATTAATGAATTTCCCCTCCCTAGGTACACATATCACAAAACATTTTGATTATAGTAACATGCATATAATTTTTAGTAAATCAGAGATACAGTGGAACAAAATGTCAGGTTACATACAATAAGTACTTATTCATTTGGTGTTAACCTCTAACAGATTGTGTTCCAGGAATGTTTCATTATCAGTTTGTTAGCAGTATTAGATCTTGGTTCTTGAGTTTGGCAAAGAAAGAATGCAGAGCCAAGAACTCTAGTGCAAGTTTATTTAGCCTTTTAAAAAGAAAGTCACAGAGGCAGAAGCTGTGAGCCAGCTGGGCTGCATGGACTCAAGAAACAAGTTATAAAGGCAAAAGAAGGGCCCTTAAAAGAAAGAAAGCATAGGATACCTTCTAAGGAAAGCAGAGGTATGCTGTGACAATGTGCTGGGGGAGGAAAGAGAGAGAGAGAGAGACAGAGAGAGCACATGAGCACACACTAGGTCCTTTGCCTAAGGCAGGAATTTTAGGGGAGGTCTCTGGAGAGGATCTCAATAGATCAATTGAATAGTCAGTAGCTTTCCAGGTGTGTCCTTTCAGGGTTGTGATCTCTACTGATTGGTCAATGCTAGGGCAGAGTCATTAGTCATTGAAGCTGGTCCCGATGTCAGCCATGACTTGGCTTTTTCTGGTTTTGCTGCTCTTCTGTGCCTAGAGCTGATACACAACTGAGTCCTAGATGTTATCTCTAGTTTAACCAAAACCCTGTCTTTGTGGTCAACAGACTGACATTTTGTTCCTAAGATTATTTGATTATGGTCAGCACCTCATTGTCCTGAGGGCTCAATGCTTAAGGGAGTGGTCATTAAAAGGAGAAAGAAGCAGGCGAGTCAGGGTGCTGGATGAGGCAAGTTTAAATCAGCTGTCTGTTTCTTCATTCCAATTGAGGAATGTTCCTAACTTCTTACTATCCTGCCTCAAGTTCATGCTGTTAAAACCTAAAACAGAAAATGGAACTAAGTGTCAAGTGATATTTTAATGTTTTTATTGATGTTTTTTACAGAGAGAGGAAGGGAGAGGAAGAGAGTGATAGAAGCATCTATGACAGACAACACCCCAATATTGGCTGCCTCCTGCACACCCTACTGGGGATCAAGCCAGCAATCCAGATATGTGCCCTGACCGGGAATTGAAATGGTGACTTCTTGATGCATGGGTCGAAGCTCGATTTACCGAGCCAGGTCCAAGTACTTATTTTTATCTTTTCAAGAATGCTAAATATTAGTGACTTCTCATTTTCATGGACAGCAGTTTAAGTTAGGTATTCTGTTTCACCCATTACAGAGTTAATAGCTTAGAAAAGTAAAGCAAAAACACATTTAAAAATAAATGAATTACCTCAATTGAACAGTCTAGTCTATGTAAATTTTATGTACATGGATATCTTTAACATCAAAATAACAAAGGATAAGTTGAGCTGTTTGAAATCACACAACAAATGGTTTTTATAAAGCCTAACACGTATGCAAATTATCTTCTGCAGCCCTTATGATCAGACTGAAAAATACAAAAGACATTTTTTTTTAAAATGTAGTTATTACTTTGTGTAAATGTGATCTATAAAGAAATAGAAACTGGATTTGCTGACTAGACTGTAGCTGAAACTACAGACACACTTGGCTACGTTGTGGAAGATGCTCAGTCACTTTCGCTTCCAAAATTTAACAACTTTGTTCAAAACCAGGGTTTATTCTCTGGGGCTACTCATTACTGTTGCTTTTCAGTTCCAGGACTCACTTCTTATCTAGGGCAAACCATGGCACAGATACATTGCACTAAAGCAATGGTTACCAAGTGAACCCCAGTTGGAGAGATTTTGTACCTAAAAGTCAAAACAAAGTATAATCCTATATAATAAAGCAGTAATATGCAAATTGACCACCACTCCAACACACCAGGTGGCCACCCCCATGTGGTAAAAGATGGCCACCACAAGATGGCCAGCAGGGGAGGGCAGTTGTGGGTGATCAGGCCTACAGGGAGGGTAGTTAGGGGTGACTGGGCCAGCAGAGGAGGGCAGTTGGGGGTGATCAGGCCTGTAGGGGAGAACAGTTAGGGGTGACCAGGCATGCAGGGGAGGGCAGTTGCGGGGAGACCAGGCCAGTAGGGGAGAGCAGTTAGGGGCAACCAGGCCTGCAGGGGAGGACAGTTAAGGGTGACCAGGCTGGCAGAGGAGGGCAGTTAGGGGCAATCGGGCTGGCAGGGGAGCAGTTAGGTGTTGATCAGGCTGGCAGGGGAGTGATTAGCAGGTAATCAGGCTGGCAGGCAGAAGCAGTTAGGGGCAATCAGGCAGGCAGGCAAGTGGTTAAGAGCCAGCAGTCCTATATTGTGAGAGGGATGTCCAACTGCCTATTTAGGCAGGATCAGGCCTAAACAGGGTAGTCAGAAATCCCTAGAGAGTTCCCAGATTAGAGAGGGTGCAGACTGGGCTGACGGACACACCCTGCCCTCTGTGCACCACCAATTTTATGCACCAGACCTCAAGTAAAGAGAGTAACCATGTGTTTATGCATTTCAAAAAACATTTTTCTCCCTTTCCGGTTTGGCTCAGTGGATAGTGTTGGCATGGGGGGTCCCAGGTTCAATTCCAGTCAAGAGCATGTACCTTGGTTGCTGGCACATCTCCAGTAGGGGGTATTCAGGAGGCAGCTGATTGATGTTTCTCTCTCATCAATGTTTCTAACTCTCTATCCTTCTCCCATCCTCTCTGTAAAAATCAATAGAAAATATATTTAAAAAAAGAACAAACACGTTTTTAAATGAAAGTTAAATAAGCTTCAAAGAATAATTGCCACAGGAACTCTATTGTTGTAAAATTGCCTTGCATATTTATAATGATTAATAAGTTCACATTTATAGAAAGTGACCTAGGAAAGCCATTGTACATATATTCTTTTTCTTCTGTAATATTTTAAGTTTCATTGTAAGCTCCAATTGGGGCATTTTCTGCAATATTTTCCAGAAGCCACTTTCATAACTATTCAAAGAAGCACTCTTCTAATTCTCCAATTGCAAGCAGAATAATTTCTGTGTTGTATTGTGTTGGAAAACTGGCATACATTTCACTTATAAAATGATATTTTCTTCCCAAAGATAAATAAGAAGTGATTAAATAACAAAGACAAGATAGAGAAGCTAGTTGCATAGTGCAAAGACAGTCACAATAGGCAGAAATGAGTTCAGGAGGTCCAGGAATCCATCTCATAGCTCACTGGCAATTTTCTAAATGAATGAGTAAGTATAGTACTGCTGGCTCCAATCAGGGCCTTCAAGATGAGGTCACTGGAAAAAGAAACTGCCCTTTTCTAGTTCACTGCCTAAAACAAGTGTCTTTTAAAATTAATAACATTTTTATTGTTTGTGTTATGAGCATTTTCATATTTTAAAAAAAGTTAAGATTTAAAACTACATTTTGAACTTTTTCCCATTCCCTAAATTGAAAATTAAGATCTTTTTATGTGTTTCATTATATGTGATTAGGGATATGTTCATGTTGTATGCGATTCTGCTTATCTTTCTTGTAAATCTTCCATTTATCATCATCTTATTAAAAATATATAAAATAAATTCAGAGGAATGGTAAGAAAATACTTTTGGAAATAGAGAATAAACATTTATAAAAAAAGTATTCCTAGACAAGATGTAGAGAATTGTTTTTGTAGTTCTAAATAATTATTAACTTTATTTATTTTGCCCTTATTCTTTGCTTCTTTCTCCTTTTTTTTTTCTTTTAAGTTATATTGCTGAAATTGGAGAACATTACTATCTTAATAAATACTGTTAAGGGTCTAATCTTGAAGCATCATCATCCTACCTAATAAGAGAGTAATATGCAAGTTAACCATCAGCTACACCCACAAGCCACGCCCACCAGCCAATCAGAGTCAGTATGCAAATTAACCCCAACCAAAATGACTACCACCACAGAGAGCAGGAGGGAAGCTTGGGTGTCCCCGACAATGGAAGGCAGCCAAGCTTTCCACATGCCCTGGCCAGCCTAGGCCTCCACTCAAGGATACAAAGCTTTAATTATAGAAGGTAAATCACAAGGAAAATGGTGGCAGCCACGGAGCTGGAGAGAGGAGGCTATGGTTTCCCCCGGCAACAAAGGAAGCTAACCTTTCCACCTGCCCTGGCCAGTCTAGGCCTCCACTCCAGGCTACAAAGTTTCAGTTATAGAAGGTGAATAAACCCCAACAGAAATGGCTGCTGCCACAGAGCGAGCAGAAGACTTGGCTTTGCTCCAGGCTACAAAATTTCAATTGTAGAAGATAAATATGTCCTAGATATCAGGGCCTCCACTTGGGTTGCCTGCAAACCACCACAAGCCCCTCGCCTAGCCACCCCAATCCCCAAGGGAACCCCCACTCTGATCCAGGACACACTTCAGGGCAAACCAGCTGGCCCCCACCCATGCACCAGCCTCTATCCTATCTAATAAAAGAGTAGTAATAATAAATATTGACCATCACTCCAACACACAAGATCAAGATAGCTGCCCCCATGTAGTCAAAGATCTTGCACCCATGTGGACACAAGATGGCCACCACAAGATGGCCAGCAGGAGAGGGCAGTTGTTGGGGACCAGGTCTGCAAGGGAGGGCAGTTGTGAGCAATCAAGCCTGCAGGGGAGGGCAGTTAGGGGTGACCAGGCCGGCAGAAGAGGGCACTGGGGGCAAACAGGCTGGCAGGGGGGTAGTTAGGCATCAATCAGGCTGGCAGGGCAGTGATTAGGGGGTGATCAGGCTGGCAGGAAGAAGTGGTTAGGGGCAATCAGGAAGGCAGGTAGGTGAGCATTTTGGAGCCAGCAGTCCTAATTGTGAGAAGGATCCCAGATTGGAGAGGGAGCAGCCTGGGCTGAGGGACACCCCCTGCCACCCCATGCATAAATTTCATGCAGGCCTCTGGTATATAATAAAAGCCTAATGAGTTAAGTGTCCTGTTGTCAGTTCAACCAATCAGAGCATAATATGCTAATGATATGCTAAGGCCACTCAACCTCTCACAATGATGTGCACTGAATACTAGGGGAAAGATGCTCTGACCAGTAGGTTAGCTTGCTGCTGAAGTCCAGCCAATTGGGATTGAGTGAGATGGGCCAGACATGCCCTGGAGCCCTCCTGCAGTCCCTTCCCAGCTGGTCAATCTCCCATGTCCCTCCCTATCCCTGATCATGCATTGGTGAGGTCCCTTGGCCTGGCCTGCATCCTCTTGCAATCTGGGACCCCTTGGGGGATGTTGGTGAGCCAGTTTTGGTTCAATTCTGCAGGCCAAGCGAGCGATTCCACTAGTGCATGAATTCATGTACCAGGCCTCTAGTAATGTATATAAGTATGAGCGAGGAAATGAATGAATGAATAATAAATTCAAGGTCAATATTTTTATACTATTGGCTACATTCATTAGTACACTGGAAACCAAGATAGTGTTGAAAAATATCCACAGAAAATGTACCAAATCCTCAAATTTGTACCACTATAAAAGCTAACTATAATCAATGCTGACCATATTTGAAAACCATATAAAAAGACTGCAGTCTCACCTAATTTTTCACAATGACTTACCATCTAATTTTTTGTTAGTTCTTAAATTATGTTGTTAATAAAGCCAAGACAAAATATCTAATATTAACATAACTTACTCCCACAATGAGTAAGTTATATTAACTGTTCAACAATGAGTTTTTTGGTTTACCATATTACTAAAAGGTTAAAACATGCCAAACTAACACAAAATAAAATATTATTTTTGGGTTTTGGTAAATATGTATAAATGAAAGATACAACAAATGAATGCTATTTAAATTAATGTTCCTAATATACAAATTCACTTTAGAGAAACTGAGAAAATATTATTGCAATATAATGTAATAAAAATAAGTTAAAATAATATTTTCTACAAATATAAATTTTAATGAAGATATTAATAAATTAGAGGCCAAATAACTTAGAATATGTACTTAATAATGCTTTATCTTTATTTAATATTGCTCAGCTTTTATTCTCAATGTATTCCTTAATTTTTATAACTAATAGAATACATTTTCCTCCTCTGATGAGTTATAGATAAGTCATTAATGACCAAGGCACATTATATATATATTATAACTAGTCTGAAAGCCAGGATTAAGCCAGACAAAATTTAAGAAAGCTGCTTTTATCATATTCTTACAAGGGTAGCTCTCTTAAAGGGGAGAGTATTTAAATAATTGGTACTAAACTTATAAATATATTTTGAGGGTAAATAGTGTACAAAGGTCAAGTTGAGTATTTCAAAATTTTGATAAATCATATCACCAGAATTACAAAATATTTACTATGAAGGGGAATAAAAAAGTACAATGTCTTATGCATCTTCCTGAGAATTTTTTATCTAATTTTTTGAGGAATTTTTCTTGGATAAAATACATTATTTTTAGCAACTGGATTATTGTTAATACACTTTTAGTGAAATTAGTTATTCACTGCATAGTAAAAATGACATGTGTGAAGTACCTCCTTGTAGTTTGCACAGGCAAAATAAATAAAACCTCTCAACCAACCACAAAACTTTTAAGTCTTAAACTTTATTTTACACACAAGAGAATTAAAGATTCTCTTAATTAAAGACTAGAGTGAAATGATTTCCATGTGTAATGCAGTACATTTCAGAACCAAGACTCAAACCCAGGTGTGTTGTATCCCAGCACTTCATAGAATATGTTGTGTTGCATCCTGTCCTTGATAAAGGACAGTGTCTGGGTATTTTATAGGCTATTCCTCAAGACAGTGTGAATGAATGTGAGACCAACAACCTAGAAACAAAGAGCAATAGGAAAACTATTACTGGAGCCAATTGTGGGGTGGGTTCCACAGGTCTAACAAAAGAAGACTTGGGTTTAATGGTGAAGTTTAACTGGTGCAGTGAAAGCAAGATCATATTGCAGTGATTTGCTTATTGGTCTATAATCTTCATTAAATGGGGAACTCTATTGTGGGCCCACGGAACAGGAGAATTATGTTTACTCTTTTCTCCCCAGTGCCTAGTGAAGGGCAGTGACTAAGACAAGACATTGGAAAATTTCCACCAAATGATCAAAACTGCAAGCAGAAAAAGAAAGGCCATTGTATTGAGAAAGAAGTATGGAGGGAAACTATCACAGAGAGGATCTGTGTTCATTACAGAAATAACTGTCACTACTGCTAAAAAATAAATTCAAAAGGAACTTTAATGCCATGCTGGCAGAGAAATTGGGGGTCAGTCAAGGGGCAAGGACAAACAGGGCGTAAAACATGAATAAAGGAATGAGAAGTAACCCAGGGTCCCAAAGAGACCCTAATCAAATGAAAAGAGAACTAGTGAAGAGATTATAAGAAAATTATCCAATGTTACACATTAGTTTATATTAAGAAATAATTGTTCTAAAGAAATTATCTGCTTTCATGTAGGTAACGCTTACTCAACAACATGTGTTTCAATGAAAATGCTTCTTTCATAGTGAAACAGGAATTTTAGGAGTAAAGTAGGACAGGTTTAGGAAATTTTAGAAATGAAGGGAACCATGGAGGAAGTACAGGGCTGCAGAGCAGCAGAAGGTATATTTCTATAAAATAGGGGAAACTGAAAAGCTTCAACACTTATATTTCCATAGAATGTGGGAGCTTGGAACAGCAAAACGTCTGTATTTAGAAAATAAAGGGAAGGAAGCTTTTCAACCTGAAAGAGAAGAAAGCCCAAAGGAAATAGAAAAACAATAAGGAAGGGGGGGGAGGTGAACCTCACATGTGAGGTTGGATCTTTGAGCCCAGGAGTTACTACAGTATCCAGTCTAAGGGAACAGTGACCAATCAGAGGGGATATCAGGCACCAGGATCTGCAGTCTTTATAAGCCGTAGGGAAAAGAAACCCAGTGGGACCCTTTCCTCCTCCCCACGTGGGAGTCCACTCTGTGGGACTCTCCATCTCTCCACATAGGAATCCGTGTTTGTTTTTCAGTAAATGTCTACCTTTGCTTTACTACTCTCTGTGAGTGGAGTCATTCTTCTACGGGCAGACAAAGAATCCAGGTTCCAGTCCAAAAATTCTATTTCAATAGAAAAATAGAAATTAATTCTCAGTTCTAAATCTATGGTGGCTATGAGAAAGGCAAATTCTGTGATCTCAACCACGTGAGTATGACACATTATTGCCGACTTGTGGCCACTTGGCTGAAATTCAGGGGCAGATTTTGGAGAAAGATAAACATGAGAAAAAGAAATCTGTAAAACTAAAGCTTAAAAGCAAATGCTTTTTTATGTAGTTTATCATCAGGATTTTTAGAAGGTAAGTCTATAGACTTTCAAAAGCTTATTATTTCCACCTAATATAACTGGGTATACCTACCAGTACTCATAAATCAAGTCATTAGGAACAGTAATGCAGACTTTTGTTTGTAAGACAATTGTGTGAAGACTGGCTCCATTTTAGAATAGAGTTTCAAGATACAGTGGAAATGTTACTAAACTGCTATATGGATATATAAATATAAAACTTTCTAAATGTTTCTTTCAAGGTTAAAATGTAGGTTTTAATAAATTTTTCAGAGCACTATCAAAAACACAAAAAGTAAAACATAAAAAAATAATACCATAGTTATTAACATTCAATCTTGTATGAAAATTTAAGGATAACCGAGGTGACTGCTTCCCATTCTGCCTTTTCAGAAGTTAAGTTGGTTTTATATTTCTGAATTAGACAAATTGGTAGTCAATGACACTTTAGTTGGAATTAGTGTGATATGATTGTTTTCTTCTTAAGAATTTAATTAGTTCTATCTCACAAGTCTAACTGGAGGTTTTGACTAAAAGAGGAAAATAGATCACAATTTTGTATCATTATTTTCTGGGTTAGATATTCCTAGATAGGATGTTGCATTTTGGGTGTTTGGGTTAACAAAATGGAAGCAAAAGACAAATACAGGGAGTTGATACCAGGGTATAAGCAAATAATCAAAGAAAAGAAGGTGGATGGATATTAAAGATAAAATTCATTTCTTACTTGCAAGGTTGCCTAAGAATTGCCTTTTATGTCCAGCAATGTCCCTGAAATAATATCCCTTCTCTTTGTGCTCTCTCAAAGTCCTTACTAGGACACTATCTTTAAAAATAATTTCACTTATGTTTAAAAATAAAGGTTCAAAAAATCACTTTTATTAGTAAAGGAAATGACCACTTTGATATAGTAATTTATTGGGTTCTTATTGCTAGTTCAGTGTTCATAATGTAGACCTTAAATCATGTAATACCCCTTCATCAGGATCCATAAAGGTTAAAAAATATCATAAAAAATACAGGAAGAAAGGAAAGCAAATGTATACTTTACACAAGAGCAAGTAAAAGCATTCTTAAACACGCAATCAATCAAAATAAAACACACACACAAAAAAAACACACAAAAAACATACACACACACAAAAAAAACACATATTTTATTTGAAAATAAAATAAAGAGAAAAATATCTTCCATTTAGCAGGAGAATGCTAAATAGTAAGTAAGTTTGACTTCTGTGGGGATGTCCAGAATAGATAAATGAGAAATCTATTTACTTATGGCTGAAACATGCTGGGTCTTCAAGCCTGATTGCCAGAACAATTGGTACCGTAGGCCTTTATAGTCAGCTTCAGCACCAGAAACATGTTTCTAAGGTAAGCAGATCTCTTCTTATATTTCAAAGCTATGTAGGTACAACTTGGTAGTAATTTTAAAAAATATTGATGCTTGGGTTTCATTTAGACTATTTTAATAGTTTGTTTTTTTTTAAATGTTGTTCCTTCAATTCAGAAACCTATATATTTCCCTGTAGGTTCTTCATTCATATCATATTCCAATCATATCCTTGAATTAATAGAGGACTTTATATTTGTAAAAAGAATCAAAAGCTCTTTACAATAGTTATTAGTAATTCAGGAAATTTGGAGGTAATTCCACTGTAAATAAATTTCATAAACTATGCACCAAAAAAAAAAAAAAAGAACTAAAGTGATTATTTATCACACACTTCAATCCACAGATTTAAGAAAATTCATGGGGTAAGCAAACGAATTGTTAATTACAATTTTAAAATACAGTATATCATGCCTTTTTCACTGCCTTAGAAGAAACTTAAATGCTAAATAATAATATCAGAAACTCAGGTTACCTTGGTATCCATTAATTTAACTGCAAAACCTTCATATTTCCATTAATTGTCTGAAATCAGCAAAACACTCAACTTTTTTCTTCAATTTCTGGATTATTATGGGAAAACAATCTAACATTTATTACCTTAAACAATCTGCGAGGGAGAGAGAAGCTTGACATACTTTTAAAGGTGATTTAGTACAAACTTTGGATTGGGGGATAAATTAAGACAGTCTAGGCAAATATATTGAGAAAAACAAAACAAAAAATTAAATTAATGAAATAAAATTTAGTTCTCTTTACTGCAGATGCTAATGTGTTAAGGACCCTATTCTACAAGAAATTAGTTTGAACTCTTAAAGGTACACTAGTTTTAGAGTTAGTTAATTGTAGTAAAAATCATATAGACAAACTAAAAATTTCCATCTCCCTTGTTTTCAGAGGCCTTTTTTTCCTTTGGAGGAAATAAAAGTAAAGTTTACCCTTTAACTCTATGAAGCATCCTTTGGGAAGAGTACCCTGGCCTTTCCTTGAAAGTCTTGCCACTTTCCACTGAAAGGCATATAAAACACAGCTTTCTTATTCCTCTACCGGCTAGCTCCAATGGGCTCTATAGGAGGGAAGGAACAAATACACACTGTACCTGGGAATGAGGGTTTCAGGGCTTCACCAGGGCTTCCCAGAGAGAAGAAATGAGAGAGAAGAAATGGGAGAGCAGAAGAAAGCACTTTCCAATGAACAGGAAGGCTCCCTAGAGCTTGCAACTTAAAAGCACACTGCAAAGTAACACATTATGTTTTCTCCGCACATTAAGCATAGGTGGGTTTCACCTTCTCAGGCAAACACACACACACACACACACACACACACACACACACACACACACACACACGTGAGCGCCCAGGAAGACAGTGGAACTTTACCCTGTTCCCAACTTCAACTGGATCCGTGTGCCCCCTCTTCAGCTCAATCCGGGCACTGGGGTGGGGTGAGTGGGAACAAAGTAGGCAGGGGGGAGGGAGGTATTAAAAAAAGAAAGAAAGAAAGAAAGAAAGAAAGAAAGAAAGAAAGAAAGAAAGAAAGAAAGAAAGAAAGAAAGAAAGAAAGAAAGAAAGAAAGAAAGAAAGACAGACAGACAGAAAGAAAGAAAGAATGAAAGAAAGAAGGAGGGAGGGAGGGAGGGAGGGAGGGAGGGAGGGAGGGAGGAAGGAAGGAAGGAAGGAAGGAAGGAAGGAAGGAAGGAAGGAAGAAAGAAAGAAAGAAAGAAAGAAAGAAAGAAAGAAAGAAAGAAAGAAAGAAAGAAAGAAAGAAAGAAAGAAAGAAAGAAAACCAAAAGAAGAAAAAAAGTTATTCAGTACAGCAAGGAGAGGTCTTTGGCTTTCTCATTCAACATCTCTATATATACTTTGGTCCCAGGGGAACTGCAAAGCTTCATCGCCCAGTCTTTAGCGGTTCCAATGGGCTCAGCTGGAAGAGGAGCAAGGCAGTGGGACATGGAAAAAAGGAGTCCCTCCCGCGTGCTCCAGTGCTTGGAAGTGCTCCCTCGCCTCTGCTAGTCCGCGCGGGTGCAACTCGGCGCCCTCCAGGGAAGTCCCAGAAGCCGCCAAGTTCAAAGTGAAGGGAGGATGGAAGCACTCACCCTCCCCGTTCCTCAGGGAGCTCTGGGCCTCAGTCCCCTGCAGGCTCTTCTTACCTTGGACTTATCGGAAACCCCTTGCTGGCGCTTCGGGAGACTAAAAGCCACGGGGGCCGCGCTGGGTGCGGTGCAGGCGCTCCTGTGTTCTGCACGGAGCCCGCGGAGGCAGGTGTCCGCGGTGTCCCGATGGCTTGTTTTTTGTGAGGCACCGCCGCACGGTCCTGCTCCCGGGCCAGTGTGATCCTCCGGCTCTCGAACTCGGATCAGCCGGCGCCTCGGGGCTCCGCCGAGCTCCCCCTAGAACCCGGGCCGCGGCGCCCACCGCTGCTCGGGGAGAGGAGGCGCCGAGGCTACAACAGCGCCTGAGCCGCGCTTCCTGGAGACAAACCGGCCGGAAAAGCTGCGGGATTTCCCAGCCCGGGGCCGGACTCCGGGCCTGGCGGGGGACAGAGAGGAGGAAGGAGGAGAGAGGAGAAGCGCCACCGCGGTGTCCTCCCGAAGGTGGGCTGTGTGGGTCCCGCCTCGGCGGCTGCCGGGTGAGCGCACAGGGAGCCGTCGGGGAGCGTGAGCCTCTGGGGTCGGCGGCGGAGCCACGCTGAGCGGGGCTCTCCCGGGGCAGAGCCGGGGCGCTGGTCCGAGGAGACTGCCAGCACGTGGCTCCCGGGCGGCCAGGCAGAGGCCACTGCGAGCCCGCTCCCCTCTGCAGCCTCCACCTCTTTCCTTCCCTTCAGATTCCGGCGGCGTCCGGGCCGGCTGGGCGGGGGAGCAGGAAGGGAGGCGCTCCGCTGGGAACCCGGGCCACGTGCGGGGAAAGGGTTCCCTGGCTCCACCTGAAAGTGACGGCGTGCTTCCATCGGGGTTCCCGGGGGAAGCCCTTTCCGGGCTGGAGGGAGTGAGGGTAGAGCTCTGGGAGAGAAGCTCCGGGGAGCAGAAAAGCCGAGCCCTCCCCGTGGGGTCCGGCCTGGCGCCTAGCCATCTCTGCATCTCCCCACCCCCTTCTCTTTCCTGGTCCAGGCTGGTACCCAGTTCCCTGGCCTTAGTGGTCGGGCTCAGCTTACGGTGCCTACCGGGCTTGCTTTCTACCCTTGTTATACTAACATGTGGACATCAGTGAACCCAGAAGATTCTCAAGTGTGCATGTTCTTTTCACCTTCCGCTGCCAAGAACATCTGCCACCCTATGCCATTGAGGGGAGCTGGTGGCAGGAGGCTAGGACCCCAGGTCAGCAGTCCCGGGTCTCAGATCTGTCCGCCGGGTTGTAACTAAGGGCTTTCCCCACCACCGTCAGGCGCTGGCTGACCCGGTGACAGTGCCCTTGCACCCCAAGGCGGGGCGGTGGGCGGTCAGCTGGTCCCCCCTCTCGGCAGGAGTTGGGAACCCTCTGGAAGTTTGCCTCCCTGCTCCAGGTTTTCCGCTTCATCCCCTCCCCCTGCCTGCAGCGCCCCCGCACTCCCCAGCCCCGGGATTTGCGGGTGCGGCGCCGGCCCTAGGCAGCTGGCGAGGGTCAATCGCCCCGCACCTTCCAGGCTCGGAGGGGCGAGGGCGGCCCCCGCGGGGGGCTCCCCGGGCTCCCGGTCTGGGCGGCGCGGCGGCTCCCGTCACCGCGGGAAGGCCGGGCCGCGGCCGCGCGCCCGCACCGCCTCCCGCTGCAGCGCGGGGAGCGCCGCTCCGGGCGGGGCCGGAGCTGCAGCCGGAACCCGCCGCCGCGGGGAGCCGAGGACCGGGCCGCCGCAGCGGAGGCTGCAGCCGGGGATCGGGGCTGCCGCCGGGCTCCGGAGCCGCGGACTCGCCGGGGCGCCCGGGCGGCGTGCGGGGCGCTGTGCGCGGCGGCGCGGGCGCGAGGCGGCGGGGAGCGCGAGCAGAGCGGCCGGCATCGGGGGCTCCGTGTGCGTGCGCGCGGGTGTGCCTGTGTGCGTGCGTGTTTCCCTCTCCCCGGAGGACGTGAAGGGCTTCGCAGCTCGCGGTTCTCTTAGGATTCTTGACTTCCCGGAGCTCTGGGCTGGGAGAACAACCCGCCCACGTAATCTGGTTTGTGAGATCGGTTCGCATCTGGAGCAAAAAAGCGCAACCGGACGGGGGTGGGGCAGACACACGGAACCTGGAAATACGCACACGCTCATCCCCGAAAGAAACAATGAACGATCTGGGAAGATTTTCATAACCTTACAGCGGGTCCTTCCATTTTTTCCCCCTGAGGATTCTGGATTTTTCCCCCCTGCCTTTCGAAGTCATCTTGGCATTTATTTTGTTGTGAGCTGCTCTCCAGCTACGTGTGTGTGTGTGTGTGTGTGTGTGTGTGTGTGTGAGTGCCTATCTGATGCATTTGACTGTCTTTTATCCAACTGCCCAGAAGCAAATGTGTTAACTCGGCTTGCCCTCAGGCTCTCGGAGAGGGCGGAGGACTTTCAGACCCATTTTCCTGCTGGATTCCGGGCGGCTACCTGGCTGGGAACCTATGTGTGTGGATCTTTTTACCCAGATGCTTGGAAAGCGCCGGCATTAACCTGCTTTCGGGTACATCACAAGGTCAACAGAGGGTCCCGCAGCCCTCTTGTTTCTGTGCATCCAGACCTTCCTGTCTTGGCCAGAAGGATATGGACGTTTTGGACCACATCATTTGAAGCCAAAAGTTCAGCCCTTCCTGCTGGTTCTGATTTCTGTGCAAACAAGGTAACAAGGATAGCTTTTAAAACTGCCTAACAAAATCCCGGACTCTTCCTCAACCCTCCCTCGACTCCCTCCTCCCCGTCAAAATGTCACCAGCTCTTGAATTGTGTGGATTTGGGGTGGAGGAGAACTTGAAGGAAACATGATCTCCCAGCGATGGCAGTGTCAGACCGCTCTCTTTGCCGCCCTTGGTCCGGTGGGCATCCAAGCCGATCGATCGTGAGAAGGGCCTGCCCCTCCTCGTCGCCCCCTCCCCGTGTTGTGCTGGGTGTGCGTGTGCAAGTGTGAATGCGAGTGCGCGCGCGCCTCGGTGAGAGTGTGTGTGTGCTTCTGAGCGTGTGTGTCTGAGTGTGCGTGAGCGGCCGCCCTGGCTCTGCCCGCTCCCCGGGCGCAGGAACGTGGGTTTCATGGGGCGATCGCAGCGGATTCCCCACCCAGCGCGACCTGCAGGCAGCGGCATCGGCGGCAGAAGCCATCTCTTGGACTCCCTAGGATGCAGGTGCTGAGCTATGGCAAAGGGCAGCCGGAGTGAGGAGAGAGACCCGCGGGGGACTGTGAAAGCCACCTGGAGCCACCTTGCCGGAATCGTACCTGCAGGCAGAAAGTCCTCCTCCTAACGTCTTCTCCTCTAGAGGCATCAGGTAACAAGCAAAAGACTACTTGCCTCACCCAGTTTCCTTATGATCTTGTTTCTAGTGTCTTATCTGCATTGCAGGCTACTTTACTTATTAATGTTTTGAAAATTATTAACAGCTGGGTATCCAAGGGCGTTCCCTGTTGTTGCAATATAATTCTAGGAGGCGGGCTGTAAATCTGTACCTGAGCACTGAATCTAGCAGTGAAAGCTAAGGGAATATGGGTACAGTCCATGGTGACAGATGCTTTTGGAACCCTGGCATGTGGAACCCATCTGAAAATACCTGAGATTAAAATCCGGTGTTTCCTTCAGGTTATGGTTGTCATGGGCCATTTGGTATTCAACCCTTCCTGGATTGTGGAGTGTAAGAGGGTGTTTGGTTTCCACCCATGATTTCAGGCAAGGATAATTTTTTACCCTTCCCTACTCCTGGTGCCTGGTAGATTTTCTTTCCTTATTGTCGTGGAGCTTGCCAGATCCTTTAGTAGTTGTAAATTACACATCTGGAGACTTTAATCCTAAATGGAGTTTTTTGGAACTTGCTTTGTCTTTGCGTGGAAGGAAATTCATTGTTGTGTGTGTGTGTGTGTGTGTGTGTGTGTGTGTGTGTGTTGGCATATGGTTTTGAATTGTGAGGGTTGCTTTTAATGTAGCAAAATAGATCCATGAAAGAAGTCATTTGTATATCTAGAGGAGCCAGGCTAAAACCATAACCACCACCCCAACACCATCCCAACTGTATTGTCTCAGTTGTGGAGAAGGGCTTGTGTGCAATAGTGTGTGTGTGTGTGTGTGTGTGTGTGTGTGTGAGTCTGAGAGAGTATGTAGAGTACGGAATTTTGAAAATTCTTGATTTACAAGGAGTGGGGTGTATTTGTGACTGCCTAATTAACATATTGGGTCTGAATGTTAAAATGGAGATTCCCATGGCCAGCTGAGGTAGAGCAAATTCAGTGAACTTCCAAAGCACCTTATTTCTCATTCCTTTTTTCCATCACCTCCTTGTCCCCTACAAAAAAAAAAAATCACTCCCTTCTCGAGGGCATTAGGATTAGCAAGATCGAGCACTTCCAAAGTAGTCTCATCAATATTTTATTGCATAGTGAAGGTGGTCTGAATAATTCAGCCGAGGAGTGCTCGTTAGTCTCCAGCCTTCCAGCGCTGCCTGATGGCTGCGCCCAGCGGAGGGTTTGGCCAGGCCCGGCACCTGGCGCCCTGCTCCAGGAGACAGCGCCTGGGAGGGCGACCAGGGCTTCTCTCTGCTGAAGCCGCTTAGAAGAGTGCAGGGGCGCTGCCTGCTATTCCTCTGCCAGCTGCATTTTGATAGATATCCATATGATGGCATTTGCAGACTACAAGCTGGCCACTAGCTTGCTCCTCTCACTTGATGTCCTGGACTCCTCTGGAGTCTGGGCTCGGCTGCCGCTGCAGCCCTCGCAGGCTGGTGGTGCTACAAAGCCATGTATGCAGCCGGCTTGGGGGCTGGGCTCCTCCACTGCAGCTGCCAGGCCCTCCTTGACACTTCCTTGGGGCGGGGCAGGAGAGCTCAGCGGGCCCCCAGGCAGACCGCTGGCGCATCTTTGCTGAGGTGGCTGCCTGGATATGAGAAGGAGGTAAAGAGAGGCAAGGAGGGCATTGATGTCCTGCGCCTGCAACCCTCATCCCCTTGTGAATGAAGAACAGAATTAACGCTTGCTGCACAAATGCCTTGGTATTCAAATAGGATTTCTCAGGATTCAAAACATGAAACTAAGTGCTTTTTCCTGTATTCCATTTGTTTCCTACTTCTATCCCCTCTTTATCTTCTGGATGGAATCAGCTCATTTATATAGCTACTTTACCCTCAGTTGGAATACCAAGGGAAAGACTACTACACCCTCTCCTTTACCCCAGGCCCAGTAAAGATGAAGGAGATAGGGCCACTTTAAAGAGAGTTTTGCTCTTACCTTCAAGCTCTGGGGAGAACCAAGAAAGGATATAGAGGGTAACTCAGACTTAACAGAAAAGCAGGTCCCATTCTGCATTCTGAAGACTCCAGGTACTGCCTGCATAAGACTAAAAATTCTTAGGAATTTGGGGGGGGGGGGGAATAAGTGAAAATTTTTTCTCTTTTAGTGAATTTATTGGTATTTCTCCCATCACTCAGAAAATCCTAGACAGAAAACTGACTTCTGTATACTAAAAAAATCTGACAAGGACACCTCTTTATCCCCCAGATTTCTCCAGAATATTATTACAACAGAAACTGTATCCTTTGTAATATTTGTTAGCAAATGATTCATACCTGTTTAGAGTGTGCCCATGAAAGAAGGAATGCAGGTGGAGAATATAAGTCCTTGGGAAAATAATGAAATAATCTTTTCCCTCCTCATTTCACTTTCTTTTTTTTTTTTTTTTTTTTTTTTTTTTTTTTTTTGTCTTTTCTCACTAAGGAGCAAATGATTTAGTCTGTTGTAGGTCGTCCTGTCCTTCTACCCTCATCCTCAGGGATTTAGGTGAAATGTCATAACCAAAAGCACCTGCTAGCACAGAGTTTCATGTATAGAAGTTCCTTTAAAAATGGACATTTCTGCCTCTCATTTTCCTGTGTCTGGAGAGACAGAACTGTGCAAGCCAATTTGGAGGTCTGAGTCCAATGTACTTGTGAAGCATTTGTACTTAGAGCCGACCTGGCTCATTAACAGGTTAAGGCTGACAGGTATTGATAGGAAATTTCTCAGCAAAATCTGCCTTCCTTGTGAGCCCTCTTATGGTGCCTATTAGGAGGGGCAGAGGAATAAGGAAGCCAGGTCACCCATGGGAACCGATGTGAGCACATAGGCAGGTGGAAAGAAGTTGTCATTTGACTTCTGTCCCCAGCCCACAAAAAGGGAATGACCTTGAGCAACAGCAGTCTTCTGTGTTTCACACATGTCTTTTTCTCCCACAGGCATGTGATATACACATTTATGAACACAGAAACCTCAGTTTTGAAATGTGAGATTTCTGTGCTTTATGTGTTTTGGGATGGATTCATCAAAGTATATCTGACAGATATCAGACAGAGGTGATTTTCTTTCTTTTCTTTTTTTTTCTCAAGAGGGATGGCAACAGCTCTGATCATTTGAGGGAAAAGTGCACCACCCTCCCCCCCTCTTTTATTATTTTTGTCTCCTCTGTCATTAAACGTATTCTTAGTGTAAAGCAGTATCTTGTTATGGCATTTTATGTAAATGACCATCATATGTTATATCTGCCTTTTATTTTTCATTAATGACCATCAGTTCCTTGGTCCACTTAAACCAGTGCTCTGTTTCCTCTTGCTGCTTGAAGCACTTCTGGCTTCATAGTTTTGCTGAGTTTTCTAGTTGGTGAAATTAGGATTTTGCTTTCTGCAGATACTATTGTTGTGGTGGGATGAGATGCTTACAGATATCAACCAAGGTTACCAAGGTTCCTGCTTCTACATTAAACTACAACATAATAGCTCATAAGTATTCAGTTATGTTAGGAGATATTTACAATAAACATTGCTAATACCTTGTGTGTGTGTGTCTGTGTGTGTGCCAATATCAGGGTTGGAGGAAACAGGCTACTTGAAATTTTCTAAAGGCTTAACTGGCTAATCTATTCACTAATTCCAATGGTTTTAATTTCCTCTTTACTCAGAAATATTGCCAATATTTTGAGAGTTTTGTGTATGATATAGTCTGCTCTAAGTTCCATGTTTCATCAAAGTATAAAGATATAAATTTAGGCTTTTAAACAGATATGATTGTGACCTCCTAGTACAACTGACTAACAAGGAATTTTGCTAAATCATTCCATTGACACATGTGTGTAACTTTGCCTTGTTCAGTACATCTAGAAAATGAGACTACACATTATATTTCCACAGCCCACATCTTTATTCCTGTGGCATCTTTTAATCAATGAGGACTATTTAAAATCTAATGCAGAATAATTTGTCCATTACATGTTATGTGTATGGTGAAATTAGGAAGTATTGTGTTTACAAGTATTGAAGCTATTCTGGTTAGAGGCAAACCATTTTTGTTATGCTCTAGCACCATAAATTGTATGTAATTATGAAAACCCCAAATTTATATAAGTATAAAGAGAGAGAGATAGAAATATAAGGATTTAATGAGGAGATAGTTAATGCTATATTGAAACTTTTATATCAGAGTGTCCTAACAGATACTGTTCTGATAGAGTTCTACTAACTGAACTATGACATAATTTAATACTAATTACTAAGATGGTTAAGAAGTGATAGAATATTGTAGTAGAATTACATAATTGTATAAATGAACTATAATTTTACTGATATCAACTAAATCATATTAAAAATGCTTTATTATTAAAACTACAAACTATTTTTGTAAGATTTTTAGGAAATTTGATTTGATTATTTAATTTACAAACTTGGTCACATTGAGAGGAAAATGTCAATTGATTAATTTGGATCTTCCTCAAAAATATATTTTATGGAAGAAATCTTTTAATAAATTTTATGCTCTTCTTTTCTTTGTGATTGAATATATGTAATTCATTGTTTTAAAACCCTTCCAATGAAATATTTTGAAACTGGTGTTATTATAATCCTTCTCAAGAATGATTGCCGAATTTCCATTCAATAATTCATCAATTTTAGCTTTAACAAAAAAGACTCTAAAAGAAGTAATAAGATACATAAAGTTTTAGGATTATTTTTCCCTACTCCAGGAGCAGTTCCTTAATTCTTAGAAAAGAAGTGAAATAAAACACTAATTAGATCAACATATACTCAGTTAGAACCACTATGCTTTTTCAGGGATAGAAGCCAAAGCAGGGTTGTTTAAGTCACTGTGTTTTCACTGTGTTTGCACATTTCCTTCGAGGAAATGCTGAAGAGCCCAGGGCACACAACAGTTCCTCTCTGGATTCCATTCCCCATGTAGACTTCTCATTTCCTGTCTAGAAGTAGGTTTTTATGAATGTTAATAGTGTCAGTTCCAAAGTTATAGGATGCTTGCATTACAGTGATTTAGTAGTGAGAACATATCAATTCTGTAACCATGAAAACTAACTTTCTCTAGTTTCTTTGGAAGAACAGGCTGTGGTGTCTATTTCTCAGTAACTAACACTTTTTGTTTTGTTTTCTTCTCATGGTGTAAAATTAGGTTATGAAATGATTTATGTACACTTGTCTTCTTAGTGCTAAGGCACTTGTATAGGAACATTAAAATTAATATAATTTATATGACAACATTGAACATAGCATGGATTATGATGTATGCTTTATTTTATATGGAGAGAGATAATTATATCACTAATATTCACAGATATTTTAGTTTGAAATGCCTCATTTAATAGAAATGTGCTTATCTTGACATTGAGAATTTAGGGTTATTCATAAAAATTATGGAGAATACTTGCCATGTTTTGATTATTCAAATGCTAGGCACTTTAAAACATATAACTAGACATTGGATCCTGACCTCAAGGAATGTATTTTCTTAATAACATGAAACATGTAAACAAATGAATATGCTTGAAAGTAACTGATATTTTCAATTACATTTTAATATTTTATGTTTGTAGTAGGAGAGAGAGGAAGTCAAGAATTTATAACTATATTTTGTGGAGGATGGTATATGCAGTGGTTAGAAGCATGAACTTGGGGATTTCACAAACCTGTGTCTTAGGCCTGTGTAATTTTAAGCAAGTCTTATAACCTCTCTGAGCCTTGGTTTTCTCAACTCTGAATGAAGCTAATAATAAAAGACACATTTAGTTGCTGTCATCTCATCATTAGCAATCTATATGTATAAAAGCCTAAGCCTAAGTAACCACTCAACCATTGGACTGTTAGACTGGTAGCTATGATGCACACTGACCACCAGGGAACAGACATTCTGACTCGTAGGTTAGCTTCCTGTTGAGGTCCAGCTGATGGTGACCGGGCAAGACGGGCCAGACACACCCTGGACGAATCCATGCACTGAGTGGTTTTGGCCCAATCCCTACAGGCCAGGGCAAGGGACCCCACTGATGCACGACTGGGATGAGGAGGGAACACGAGGGTACTCCAGGGTGTGTCCGGCCCATCTTGTCCAGTCCCAATCGAGGCCAGTCAGGGAGGGACCCCACTGGTGCATGAATCCATGCACCAGACCTCTAGTTATGAGCATAAAAGAGAAATTAAAGGATGGGTTAAATTAAATCAATTGGATAGGTTAAAGGCTTATCTCTGGAGGGTTATAGACCCTCAGAATTCCAAGGAGTGCTAAAGCCAAACCAGGGGTCATAAAGTCCAGTGTCTTCAGACACTAAGCAGAAAATGTAAAGCTGAAAAACTGACTGGGTTTAAGAATTGTAGGCTGGACAATCTCTTATACACTATAGAGTGTAAGACTTACCCAAAACATTTAAATTTATTTTAACCTTTGCTAGGTCTGTCATTGTGAAATTTCTGTGTTAGTCTTACTTGTATTCACTTTAAAGTTTTCTCTAAAGCCAAATTGGTCTCTTGACATAAGCTTGAATACCTTCAGTGAGTCTGAAATCACTCCACCTAAAGTAGAATATTCCATTTTTGAATAGGCATATTATGTAATTTATTTTTGTCATTGAGCCAAAAATCCGGCATCCTGTGGCTTGTAATTAATTTTAATAGAAGGATGGGTACACAATAAGCCTAATTCCCAATGATAGTACCTCAAATATTTAAACTGACTTATTTAAGATCCCCAACCCATGATTAGTCTGCTTTTGATTAAATCTGACTCTGGACTCAAACTGATCATGATTTCAAGCCATATTATCTTTTACGCTCTCAATAAATGTTAGCTATGGTTGTCTTCATCATCACTGTCTTCTAGATGGACTTCAGTTTTTTTGCCTCGATTCTAATTGAAGCACGGTACCAGGGCCAACAAAACACACATGATGACTAGCACTGAGTTGAGCAGGGCCATTATTTCTCTGCTTTTGGAACAGAGAAAGTAGGTATACATGGCTTAACTCTCCATCTGCATTCATGTCAAATATTGCTATTTGGTAAATTACTACATTTTTTTGAGCCTGGACAAGGCCTTGGAGTCCTATAGTGATTGCCAGAGGAAAGAGGGTTAGGAGGAGGTAGATAAGGGCAAAGGAGGGAGGGATACATGGTGATGGAAGGCAACTTGACTTGGGTTAGGAAACCCACAACACAATATACAGATGATGTCTTATAGAATTTTACACATAAAACTTACATAATTTTATTAACCCATGTCACTCCAATAAATTCAGTGAAAATAATTTAACATACCTCTGGGATGCTACAATTTGTCAATCCAAATTTGGTCACAACTTCAAGAGTATTTTCCATTCTGAGTCTAGACACTAGTAAAAATACCTGTGCAAACCAAAATTAATTTCAGACCATAATCAGGAATAAAATACATTTATTTGAGCAAAAAGGAGCTGCAGTCCAGGAGACACAGATTCAGGTAACAACCTAAACTAGGGAGGACATCTTTTATAATTGAAGTTTTCTGCCCAGGTTCTTAATTAAGTTCATTCTATGTAAATGTTTTCCAAATTATGCAGTTCTGATTGGACTGGGCAGGTCTCAGTCTGTTGGTAGAAAGATTAAATCAGGGTTTTCCTGCAGTTTTCAGACTTTGTAAACAAGTGAGGCATTTTTCGGGAGGCTGAGCGTTCAGTCAGAGGTTCTTCCTGGTGAACGGGCGGAGCACCTGTCAGCACATGAGCACTAGGCTCTTACTGTGTATGCATCTGGGGCCTTTAGGTGAACATGGGGAGTATGTCTTAGCAGATATATTTCTTCTTGGGGTTCACATCAAATGAATCTTCTCTAGGTCCATACCTGAGCCCACTTTCTCAATATTGACACTATGATTTGTTTATAATGAATGAATTAACTAATATTTTCACTAAACATTGAAAGAAAAGTAACTTATACATTGTAATGATATTATTCATAATAAATAGGAAAATGAAATAGAGCAAGCTAAGATTAGTAGATTTTACCTAATACTAAGGTGATGGGGTGGCTGCCTCATGAGCTCTGATCTGGATAAGAATGACTCAAGCCCATTCTCTGATTCCTTCAGCAAACATTTACTCATCATTTAGTGCACGCTGAGATACTCTGCTCACCATTGTTCCTTTGAGACACAAATGCCAAATAAGGAAGCTGCAGCCCAGAAGGAACAAATATTCCTTGCGAAGGGCAGCCCTAGGACAGAGTCAGTGTTGATGACATTCTCACATATTAGCCTTTTAATTTCCTCTTAAACCTAGATGAAACTGATTTCTGTGTTCAGTTAATTTGTGCTACCTCCTCCATTTTTGAATAAAATTGACAATGATACTACTAGCAGTTTCTCTAGCCTTCATATAAGGATACCCAATTTCTAACAAAGGGAAAATAATTTGAATACTGAAGGAAATTACAGCAAAACTCCATTTTATCTGGTATACTTGTAGAATGACTCCAGGTATCAACATTCCTCATAATCTTGAATGTTATTTGTTTAAAAATGTCATTTAAATGCTTTACTTTTAGCATAAGCACTACATTGTTAATATTGACACACTAATTCTAGATATAGTTTACTTCTCTTAATGACTTCAGGTCTTCACTGTATATGTTAGTGAATACAAAACACTCTCAGGGACCAATCTGTGATATGTTTAAGGCAGTTTGTACTGAAGCTAAATTTCCCCCAACATTTTTTTCTCTTCTATCTTCTATGTATGATCTTTCTTTGATTTATCCTTGTTCTTTTATAGTTAACATTATTTTTCTTAGTGAGCCTGTTTTCCTTCTTAAATCACGGATAGGAACATTAATAAAATAACAGGATCATTAGATATCTTTGGAAGGTAAGAGCCCGAGGATGAAAACAATTCTATGACCTCCTCCACTAGGAAAACACATGAGTTTTCCTCCAAGTACTCTATCTGGAAAGAACTGGATGATGCTAACAAGTATAACTTGGATAATATATAATAGATGATGACCAGTAGCAGTAGCATCTTCATCATTTCCTGAGAATGGCTCTATGCTAGTCAATCACTGTTGATTTTCACTTTCCTCTACTCTATGGAATAATCATACATCTCAGGCATGATGATACACATTTTTAGAGGAATAAGTTGAAACTGAGGGCAGGAACTTTGTATGACTAATAGATGATAGGGCTAGAATTCAAGTCCAAATTCTTCTGATCCTAAAGAAGATATTATATGTGCTATACTTAGAGGAGATTTCCCCCTTTTCCTATCCATTACCATGAGATCTGTGCAGACTGATGTTGCAGTCCTTAATGAGAGTTTCAGGCTCCCCCTGTCCTGTTATTCTCCCCCCCCCCCCCCTCCCGTCCCCGCCAACCTCTTTCCACTGGGAAAGGCCAGAGAAAAAGTCAAATGCCAAACTCATTTTGTCACCTTTATTACAAATTTCTGTGCTGTTATTTTAATGACTGAGAGGCCTTAGAGCCAGAATCTGATGTTTAATTCTAACTATATCTTTGGCAGAACAGACCATTTCTAGTTTAATTCATGTGGTGTGTTACCCTCTGTTATTTAATTTTCTGACCTCCTTTGGAAAATTTAAAATGGCCATAAATTTACTGTATGTTTTCCCATCAAGAGTAGATATGTTACCCTTCCCCTTGAAACTAGACTGGCATTCGACTTGCTTTGAAGGAAAGGTGTGGCAGAAGTAATATGGTATAACCACCAAGCTGAGCCCTCTTAGACCATGTACCCTCCATGCTTGCCATCCTGGAAAAATATTATCATCATGTGAAGAAGCCCAGGTTTCCTGCTCTAGACAGTGGCCCAGCTGACAGTGTGCAGCAATGGCAAGGCATGTGAATGAGGCCACCTTATACCATTCAGTCACAGATGAGGTTCCAGTAATTATAGTCACAAAGTGACCCAAGGTTAGACCAGCAGAAGAACCAGCTCTTATTGATGACCTATAAATCATGAAGAAATAAAATGGTTATTACTTTAAGCCACTAATTTATAAGGTAGGAATAAATAACTGAGACTGCCTGCCCCCCAGGCCCCCCGTTTGGGCCATGGGACATAGCCACCCATCATGCCTGTTTTGGAAGGCAACCTTACCTCCATTTTTTAATACTTTCATCAAATACATGTTAACTATTTATAACATTCAGCCCTGCTGCCTGTCCGTCCACATAAGCATGGATTTTTAAAGAATATATTATTTTCTTAAACCTTTGGGAGTATTTGCTGATTCCTCAAATGCATCAAATGTTCTCAAAATGCTTTTTCCTAAGATGCTTCCTAACATGGCTAAATGTAATTTTGATTTGTGTTTTCTTCTTCACCCACTTATTACTGCATTAGAAAAGCTTTCCCGAAAGCTTTTTCTCTTATGCAGAGGGGCCATACCACTCACCTAAAGCCCAAGGAAGAATCTATGTTTGTTTTCCCAAGTTGCATTTGGGCTTGGTTTAGTTCAGAGTGACATGTTGTCATTTCTCAAGATTTCATTTTACTTTCTAATTATATTTCAGTAGTTCATATTTACTATTCATTTATTCTGTAAATTAAATCTAGATAGCACAATTACTTTATTCTAGGACATCATACACACCTTGTTTTATTTATAATGTTCTCATTTATGCATCACATTACTCTAGAAGAATTTGGCATACTGTTGCAGGTATAATAAGGTGCAGGATGTAGGCCGTGGAACAGTACAATTATGGTTTTCCAACTTGCTGATTACTATTTGTTTGCAAAAACTACATAATTACAAAGTAAATACAATCAAATTCAGTGTTTTTACTTTTAGTAAAGAAATGCACTTGTGAGGGGGTACTTGGGAATGCATATCACATTCACGTAAGTATTTTCCACAAAGGTCTTTTGTCATGGATATGAAAAATCTCCCTGAAATTATTGAAAATGAAATACTTTATTTTTTCTGTTTTTTCATATTGTGAATTTAGAGTTTAATATAAGTAAGGTAATGTATATTGTGTTAATCATTTGAAATTTTTACTAGTGAATTCAAAATTAACCCACACACATATTTATCTATTGCTGACACAATATACATTAAAATTAATTTTCTGAGCATGAAATATATCAATTTCCTCATCTAAAAAATGGGGCTAATGTTAGTGTCCCAGTGGCCTGTTGTGAGGAGTAAGTAAAATAATGTTTCTCAGGACTTTGCATAGTGACTGAAAAATAATAGAATGTTGAGCAGCACTAGCAAAAAAATATATCTTTATATTTTATATATCAGAGTCTGAGTAGATTGTCAGTTTGTTAATCTCATTCTCCTTTACTCTGTGTAGGCCCCAAGATTGAAGAAATCTTCTAAGACAAAATCAGGAAAATACTTTTATTTCCCGGTGATTGCAGAAATTAATAACAATAAAGAAATTAATAACAATAAACTTTCATACAGATCTAGAATAACTCAATATAGTTAAATTAGCTAGGATGAAATTTTAAAAGAACTATCTCAAATAATGTATGACCTTTGGAACATGATTTGGAAAACTGAAGATAATAATTATTTTAAAAATTATCTAATAGGTAAGACCAGTCCAGGTTTTATAGTTTTAAAAATTATACAATTTGGTGGAACTTTTGAGGAAAGACAGTGTCAAATTAGAAACACAAAAGAAGGGGCCTCTGTGTGCAACATTAGCTTGGCAAATTTGCCTTTTATATTATGTACAGGTTCATGAAATTCTGGGGGAAAATGAGTAATTTTATTTTTTCTGTTTGGAAAAACTGATTTTATACTTCTATAGATTAATTTGTGCCAAGAACTGTTTTTTAATTCATAGTAATGCCTTTAATAGTTCTAATACATCTTTCAGTATTTTTACTAAATTGGAAATTGAAATATTTATATAAGTAAATATATAATAAGTATATCACTATCACTTATTATTTTATTGGGATCAAAATAAATGGATTATTCAATTTGTATAATTAATGACCAATTTTTTCCAACATATGTGGGGGGAAATAATTTCTTTAATTTTAGGTGATATCTGTAACATTACAATTGAAAACATGGAATAAATAGTTGTCTCTAAAGTATCTATGTTAAATTCAAGGGAAATTTTAAAGAAAAATAAGGAATTTCAGTGAAATCATGTGTGTACACTCAGGAGGTATTGTTGAATATTTATATGTATATTCATTAATAAATACTGGTTTTGGTATTGAGCACTAAATCTATGTTTATAAATAGAAAGAAAACAGTTTCATTTTTTTATAGTTACTTCCTATATCTTGCTGTTTACATAATAATTTTAATATTTGAACATTTGGGGATCCATGAAAAAAATCAGTTTTGAAAAAAAAATTCTCTCTCTCTCTCTCTCTCTCTCTCTCTCTCTCTCTATATATATATATATATATATATATATATATATATATATATATATATATAATTTCCTTGGAAAACAGTGTCATGATTTAATATTATTATGAAGATTTTCCTTATCCTGTCCATCCACATATTCCCTCTATAAAATAAAATCCATATTCAGAATGGCAAGTATCAACTTTTTCAAACTGATTCAAAGTACATATTACAAAATATTACTGGATGGGGTAATAGGTTTTCTGGGATTCAGTGCTTCTTAGATGGAAAGAATCTAGTTCACTGAGTCTAAGTGGAGTTAGTATTCATTATTGCTGAACTTGGTGCTATCAATAACAATTTAAATATGTGATTTACCATTGTAAGTTAAAATCATATATTGAGTATACAGCAGTCAAAGGAGGAGTTGAAACCTACAGTTGAATACTATTTCAAAGAGTGAGACAAATGGAGTGATGTGGGGGTTGTAAGCTTATTAGAGTTCAGGTTGTATAATCAGCATTCTATAGCCTAGTATTTTTGGTTTCAACAACTTAAGACTAGAAAACAGGGTTGTGTTACTTAGGGCTCATTTATCTGTCATTGGAAAACCCAAGCCAAATTGTCTCAAGTAAAAGGAATTTCTTGGTTCATACAACCAATAGCATGAAGCAGTTATCTTCAGGTTTAGCTCACATCAGGGTTGAAATAATTGAAAAATTGAACCCAACTTTCAGCTCTATTTCTCTTTTTTAACTTATTTTCTCAGATTTGGAAGGATGGATCACTGGCCTCACATTATCATACTACTAAAGCCAAAGGCAGAGGAAGGAAGACAAGAAAAGAGGGAATGAGGAAAAGAGAGAGTGGGAGGGGAAAGGGAGTACTGAGTACTGCTTCCTGATAGTCTGAACAAAGATCATTTAACTATTTCTTTTCAGCTTTAGTTGTTTGACTTGTTTTCTTCTAATATCACCAAACTTGGATCTTGGTTAGAAGGAGTCAAATAACTGTTTGGTTTATTTACCTCTTCCTTCATCCTGTCCTATCCTTTTTCCATCCTTCTATCCCCGCTTCCATTTTTCTTTCAGAATTATTTTCCATGAAAAGCCATTCTTCTATTCTCTATGTGAAATTTTAATATTTTTCTTTGATAATCAGTGTTTCCTACTTAGGGAAGGAAAAATAATTTTCCTTCAGTTAACGAAAAAACCCCCACATTGAAGCCTGTAAAGAATTTTTGTGAGTTTATTTGAGCTAAACCATCGACATATGCCGGGAAGCAGAACCTCAAAGGATTGAGAAAATGCTCCGAAGAATGGCGGGTTACATTTCTCTATTTATACACTGAAATCAAAGGAGGGACATAGGTGGGTTACATAAAATTCATTGGTGATGGAGTAAGGAGGCGGGAGAAAGCAAAGCAGTGGGAAACTCTTGGGACTGGATAAAAAGTAAAATGATGGACTTGTACTCAGGTGAGTGCAGGAACAATTACAATGATAAGGAAGGAATTTGAGACATCTGTCCTGGTGCCCACCACATTTGGTTGTGCCCCAGGGGCTCCAGAAAAAGGGAAGTTACAAGTTACCCAGACATCTCATAGATATGTTATCTTAGAGGAAGGAAGGCAAATGGGCTCAGTAAAAAGATCAAAGTTGATCTTTGTCAGGTGAACTATTGGTCTAGGACATGACTACCCACTATAACCTGTTTGTAGTTAGATATTTAATTTTCAAACCATCTTTTGTGTTTACTTTAGGTCTCTGAGTTTGCAAGACCGCCATGCAGGCCTTCCCTGAGCCTGTCAGGTTAGCATGTGGCTCTTTTCTTTCACACTGCTATCTTTCTAGGTTCTTGGCTAAGACCACCTCCCACCCCAAATAATAAAAGTATAAATTAACAAGATCAAAAACAAACAGAAGCTTAATAATATGTATATCTCCTGTATACATGGAAGATACCCAGGAAAACTGAGTAACTCTCCAACATGGCCAAGCCATTATCATCTCCAGGGAAAGACAAAAAATTTTGAGGGTGGGGAGGGAGTTATGGGAGATAAACAAGCCAGGCACTTAAAAGTGATAGTTGTGCCTTCTTCAGTGATAAATTTCTAGATATTTTCTCATTGTCTTCCTGGTACAGAGTGAAGACATTACATTGAAAATTTTCCTTATAAATGTAATATAGTTTACAAAAGTGTGACTACTGCTCAGTTTTTAGAGCTATTCTGTTTCTTAAAAACTATCAGCCTAAAGTAATCCTTATGCCAAAGAGGCATATTTTGGCATGGTCAATTCTGCTCCCTAGAACTGCTTTAAGATTTCTTAAACAAATTAAAAGTGATCCAATGATAGGCTTACCATAAAATATTTGAAATGAGTAGGTCTCATATTATAGAATATAGCTATGAAGAAAAATGTATTTGTCTGTCCTTGAGAAATTATCATCCTACTATTGTTGACCTATTTTTGCCAAGGAAAATGGGTATATTCAAGAACAATAAAGAATTGTAAATCAGGATATTCATGGCTAGTCACCTGCAAATCCAGAGAACTCAGGAGAGGAATGTTGTTTTGTAATGGAGAAAGGGAACTCAGAGAGGTCATTGTTAACAGAGCTCTTTGGAGGAAATTGTGCATTGGAAGTATAATGGCTTTTCATTGGCTGAGTGGTTGGCAGGCAAGAAGGCGAGCCTCATTCTTCCTGCTGAAGTAATAAAGTACAAAAACCTCTTCCTGTTGGCTATGGAGAGTCTAGTCACTTCCTTTTTGGGATGAGTGACCCTCCCAAGGGAAGAGATTAATCAAAGAATTTATATGTATATATGCATAACCCAAGAACACTGACAATAGTGTGATGAAGGCTTGGGAGGGGGATGGAGGGGATCAATGGGAAACACAAGGTGACTTATATAATATTTTCAACAATAAAGATAAATTTTAAAAATAAATGAGGTTTGTCTTTATTAATCTTCACACTGTAAGACAATAGTAGTATTAGGCATGTCTCACTTTATTGTGCTTCACTTTATGTGATTCACTAGTACTGTCTTTTATTTTGTTGTTTGCAAATTGAAACCAAGACCCTCTACCAGCAGGTATTATGACTTGCTAAAGGCTTAGATGATGGTTAGCATTTTTAGCAATAAATACTTTTTTTCAAAAAAATTTTTTATTGATTATGGTCTCACATAATTGTCCTTATTCCCCCATTCCCATCCCAAACCCCTCTCTAAATATGCCCTCCCCCCGTTCTAACTTAAAATGTAAAAGCTATCAAGTCTACAGTATAAATTTTCCAAAAGTTTCCTATTATTTAAAGTAAAAAAGGGGGTGACAGTGGAAGAATATCATGTAAGGAAATATATCCTGATAATAATTTACATCTAAAAAATTTGTGCTTTAGAAAATTAACCTTTATTCGAAACGCAATAAATACTTTTAAATAAAGTGTGTACATTTTTAAGATATGCTATTGCACACAGTATAGTATACATATAACTTTTATATGGACTGGGAAACCAAAAACTCCATGTTTCTTGTTTATTGCAGTATTCAGTTTATTGCTGTGATCTAGAACTGAACCTGTGATATCTCTGAGGTATGCCTGTATGTGTGTGTGTGTGTGTGTGTGTCTACAAACACATACATGCATGTGTATATATATATATATATATATATGCACATGCATCTACATAAGCTTATTTTTATCAAATACAAAATCTCTATTACAACCTATATATTGTACTCTTTGCAATGATCACACTTTAAAAAGCGGCTGTGAATAATTTTTAAGCTAAGTGGTTGTGGAAAATAATCATCTACTACTCATTTGAAAATAAAATGTAGTAAAATTATAAAAGATAAAATTATAATGATTGAATTTAAATATAATTTTTAAAGACTCAGATAGCTTTCTTTTTTGTTCATAAACCAGAGATTAGACAAATACCAGAATAACTGTTGCAGCTTTTGCATTTGTTTTTATGACTGTTTTCAACCTTTTCAACTGTAACATTTTCCATTATGATTTACTGATTTCTTGAAGCTATATTCTTTTCTTTTCTTTTTTTTTTTTAATAGGAACAAAGCTATATTTTCTTATCAACTTTCCTTCTTTCTACTAGGATGTGTGATAATGATAAGCTCAGTTTCCATTGGGATAAGCCATCATTCTTTATTGATTTCAGGGGAAGGACGGAAGTGATAAGCCCCTGGCCTGGGGTGAGGCGGGCACTTTGGGAGCCTCTGCCTCAACACAGTGTCAGTGTCAGCTCAGCCATTAAAGCTCAGGCCTTCAACCCCGCAGGCTCCTTGCTGTTCCCTCAGGACCGTAGCATTCTTGCAGTCATTAAATAAAGAAACTTCCATTTGATGAATAAAACAGCTAAAACTAATACTTGTGGGGATTTTGAAAAATTTTTATGTGAGTTTCTATTAAGTGGAACATCAGAAAAGTAATCAAAGGCACCTATGTTTTGTAGGGAACGCCATGATGCAGTTACTGGTGTATGCAATCTATAGTAAGTGCTTTTATTTTGTTTTGTTTTATTTTAGTCCTCACCCATTGATATATTTTTCATTTAGCAGAGAGAGAGAGAGAGAGAGAGAGAGAGATGAGAGAGAAATACTAATCAGTTGCTCTTGTAGGATCAGTTGCCCCTGTAGGATCAGTTGCCCAGGGTTCAAACCCTCAATCAAACCTGCAACCTTCTAGTGCACATGTGTCAAACACAAGGCCCGCGGGCCAAATCCAGCCCGCCAGGCCTTGCAATGTGGCCCGCACCGCGCTGTCATCACTGCACTCCGCTGTCAGTTTATGACATTGTCAGTTTATGACTGTTCAGTAAACCATTCGGCCCGCGATTTAGGCTGGATTTTAGATTTTGGCCCCTTCTCTGATTGAGTTCGACACCCCTATTCTAGTGTATGGAATGGCACTCCAACCAACTAAGCCACCTAGCCAGGGCTATATTAACTGCTTTTAATGATTAATTTTCAGTGTCTTTGTTATAAAACTGATGAAATTAAAAAAAATAATGTAGCCCTGACACACTAGCCTTAATGGATAACTATAAGCAATATCTACTCCCTAGAGGCCCAGTGCATGAAAATCTGTGCACTTGGCGTGGGGGGGGGGGGGGGCGATGGTGGTGTGTGTGGTCCCTCAGCCTGGGCCTGCCCACCTCTCATAGTTCCGGAGCTCTCAGGGGATGTTCTACTGATGGTTTAGGCTGGCTCCCCTCTTCCCCTCTCCCTGGGAGCTTGCCTAAGCCAGAGTCTGGCCTCACTCTGTGGGAGGTGACTGGGCAATCAGGGGAAGGCACCCCCGTTACCCCCTCACTGCTGCTGCTTCTGGCCTCCCTCTGCAGGAGGTGACACATCCATCAGGGGAAGGTGATGCCCCCATCACACCTCTGCTGCTGCCACTGCGGGCCACGAGGCTGCCTGAGGCTCCGCGCTCGCAGCCACTGCAGCTTGCCTGAGCCTCGGCCTGGCCCTCACCTGAACCTCAGGCCCTTGCAGTGGCAGCCGCCATCTGTGGCTTGCCTGATTCTCGGGCCAGCCCTGGGCAGTGGCAGCCACATCCGCTCCCCCACTGTACCTCCTGGTCCGGTCCCTGAGGGGATGCAGCATCAAGTTCCTCTTCCACCTGCACGTGCCTCGAAGCTCACGCACCTCCCCCCTCCCCCCCCCCCCCCCCCCCTCACGTGCAGCCTCCTGGTGATGGCTCCTTGTAGCATGAGCGAGTCTTGGTGTGAGGGCGTGATGACCACATAAGCTTTTATTAGTATAGACACTTCCGTTATGTCTTAGGTACACTGGGCAGACCTCTTAAAACATGGATGTTTACCCTCCTTTTAGCTTCCTTCAATATAGTGGGAGTGGAAACTTCCTTTCATAGTCATTTTTGATCAGAGTACTCTAAGATTTACTCACTAATCATGGTACAATCACAACTATTTTCTTCATTGGGAGGAAGTTGGTGGCAGCCTCTAAAGAAAATAAAGTGGTGTGGTAATGTTCCTGTCTCCTCTAGGGTGATGTAACTGGTGTAATCAACTCAATATGCAATGATAAGTTGCTGAATTACCAAGGAGGAAATGGTTCCTGGGCACTAGATACAAGATATTTTGCTTTCAAACACTTTGAGCTTGAAATAATTGTTACTTCACTATGGGTAGCAGAGAATCCATATATTTTACTATTTAAGCATACTTTGGAATATTTAATATTTTACATATTAAATATTATAGTCCAAGATCTTATATTATATATAGAGAGAGTCAGTCATGCAATAGAGAGAGAAAAAGAGAAATATCAATGTGAAAGAAACACATTGATTGGTTGACCAGGGCTGGGGCCAGAGAAGAGCCTGCAACCCAGGTACATGCCCTTAACCAGATTCAAACCTTTGGTCCACAGGCTGACACTTTATCCACTGAGTCAAACTGGTTAGGGCTGGACTGAAATTTTAATGACTTGTTAGTTTTCATGTAGTTAGTCCTTGTGTGGAAATGTGATTGCTATTATTTAATTAAAATAAATAATAAATTGCTCATAATTGTGAACAAGGAAGATATACTGTAATGTAATATCATTTGCAACATCTTTAGATGATTTTTTAGAAAGCAAAAACATTGTATTAGAAGGTTCTAAACAAAAATAGAATATATTAAAGGATATAAAGATAGTAAAGATAGCACACTTTTCTCTGTCTTTTTCAAATAGAATAAATACTCACTTTTTTTTTTAACCCTTACCTGAGGATACTTTTTCCATTGATTTTTTTTTTTTTTTTGAGGGTGGAAGGGAGGAAGGGAGAGAGGGGGAGAGAGAAAGAGAGAGAAAGAGAAAGAGAGAGAGAGAGAGAGAGAGAGAGAGAGAGAGAGAGAGAGAGAGAGAGAGAGAGAGAGAGAGAAATATCTACATGAGAGACATTTTGGTTGCCTCCAGATGGAACCTGCAACAGAGGCACACACGCCTTGACTGGGAATGAAACCTGTGACTCCCAGGTCCTCTGGCCAATGCTCCACCCACTAAGCGAAACCTGCAGGGCTAAAGACTCACTTCTAATTGAGGTAACACTAGGTTTTTTGAAGTGTAGCCTGTGATAGACTAAAGTGACATTTTGATTAAGCCGAGGTTGTGCTGTAAAATACTGTTACTCCGAATTACTGCTGGGAGCCTTAATCGGACTACAGAGTCTTATTAAAGAAATAACAAAGCACAAAACAAAGAAACACCTGAATTATGATCCCTTTTCATGTCAGTTCTCACAGTTCACACACACGTTCTTGTGTCCTTCTCTTTAAATCAGTAAATAATTCCCTTCCTGATTTTCCCCCTCTTTGTCTTCATTCTAAAAAAAGAAATTGACTGATTCCTGATAAAATATCTTAAATACAGGTTAATCACTTGCCAGTTTACTTTTTAATGAAGAAATTCTAAGGTCATAACTTTTGCAAGTATTTTCATTCATGTTTTTCTGAGATACAGTTGCTTTATTAACTTCATCATGATTAAATGTTCAACATTTAGAGATACATTAATGAACCAGAGAAGACAGGATAATAGCAGAGTGCTTTTCTGTGTATACTACTCTGTATAGTACTCCAACGTGTTAAAGGTTAATGGGATCGAGGAATGGCTTTGAAATTTATCTCATAATTACACAGAGTAAATGTATATTCTAAGAAAGTTTATTGCAATATGATTTGTAATAGCAAAAAGCGTATTTTACAACATACCGTACAACCAAGATACTATTAATGGTGATCAACTTTCTTAACAGATTATTCTGTACTCTTTAAATAAATGAAATAAATCTATTTTTTTTTTATAAAGAAAGCAGTCCAAAATATATAGTTGATAAGGATGGAAATTATGATGACTGTAATTTTAACCTACTTGTGTAAATGCATCCTAATATATAAAAAGCCGGGGCCATCATGGCTGAAACAACCGGACAGATGACCGAAAAGCAGGCTGCATGGGGTGACCAGGCCACTGGGGGGAGGGAGTTAGGGGCGATCAGGCAGGCAAGCAGATGAGCAGTTAGGAGCCAGTGGTCCCGGATTGTGAGAGGGATGTCCAACTGCTGGTTTAGGCCCGATCCCTGGGATTGGGCCTAAACTGACAGTCAGAAATCCACTGAGGGGTCCTGGATTAGAGAGGGTGCAGGCTGGGCTGAGGGGCACTCCCCTCACCCAGTGCACAAATTTTGTGCACCAGGTATACGTGCATCTAGTATACATATAAATGTATATTTATTAATTAACATTCTTTGGAAGGATACACAAAAAAAGTAAGTTGTGTTTCATGGTAGGAGGGTCAAATTATTTTAAATTTATTCTTCTATAAAACTTGAAATTTTCTAGCTGCCACTCATAATAATTCTTAATAGTAAGAGCTCAAATATAAGGTTTGAATAGCCATTATTAACCGAAGTACTTATTGGCATATATGCATAACCCATGGACAAAGATAATAGTGTAGTGAAGGCTGGAAAGCTGGTAGAGTGGGGAGGAGGAGGTCAATGGCGGGGGGAGGGAGGGGGACAGAATGGGACATCTGTAATACTTTCAACAATAAAAATACATTTTGAATGATGAATATTTCTAAATAAAGACAGGTTATTATATGTTGCACATACACTATTAAATGTTTATATGTCAACAAAAACATCAATGATATTTACAAATTTACTTTATATAAATGAATTGTAGAAATTTAGCAACCAAGCTTATTTGGAATGTTGTTTACACTGTATAAAACAACCTATATTTCTGACTCCTAGTGGGGAATTCAATTTTAGTGTGAAATATCAAAAAGACATTGCTTAATTGCTTGGGAGTTTCTGCTCTGCCTTTTATTGAAGTTCTTTTGGAAAGTATTTCTAAAACCTGAACATTCGACTTACTTAAAAAAATTAAGGAACTTTGACTTTCACTCTGGAATTTATAAGTCCACAATCTTATGCTCCTAGAAATGGTGTAGGAGAGGGGGAAGTTCCCCTCTTGTCCCCCATACTTCTTCTGGCTCCTGTAGTAATTGACATGAAACAAAGTGAAAGGAGAAAATAGCCAAATTTATTACATTTGTATATACAGGGGCTCCAGAGAGTGTGGGATCTGGGGATGAGTAGGCAGTTGAAGGGTATGTACCATCTTGAGGTAAGGAGAAAGGGGCGTTGGGAGCTTATTGTTTGGGAGTTTCCAAGGGCCAGAAAGCAGTTCACAAGGGATGAAAATAGTTAATATTTAGTAAACAAATGTTTGTTGGGCCAACTTGAAACAATAGGACACAGACAGAACTTTGATCAGATGGGCCTTGCTCTTTCTCCCTGTCTATCACAAATAGTTCGTATTGAACTATAGTTATCTATGATGTTAGCTTTTTTTCTAGAGAGGTTCTCCTACCTGATTTTTAGGCAATAAGGGCGAAGGACAAAGGTTTTTCTCTAAGTCTAATTTATTGGAATTAATAAACTTAATCAAAATCCCAAAAACATATTTTGGGGTGGCCATCTCTGCTATCCCTCAATAGAAATTTTGAGTGTTTTGTGCTTTTTGCAGCAGACACCAGCACAATGTTTGCCATGCAGATGAACAATTAGGCAATTGAATAAAAATTAAAAATAAATTCTTGTCCTGGCCAATGTTGCTCAGTTGTTAAGAGTGTCCACTTAAGGTTCCCAAGTTAAATTTCAAGTCAAAGGCATGTACCTGGGTTGCAGGTTTGATTCCCACCTGTTCAGGGTATTTGCAGGAAGCAACCAATCAATGTATCTCTCTCACATTGATTTCTCTCTCTCCCTCCCTTTCTTCCTCTATTCCTCTCTCACTCTCTGAAAATCAATGGAAAAATATCCTCAGGTAAAAATTAATAACAAAATATAATAATAATAGATTCTTTTTTTAAAATCTTAATTTAATTTGAAAATAATACTATTTTCTGATTTCCTTCAATGCATTAAACAAGCAAAAAAAATCAAAATAAAACTCAAGGATACAAGAGGCTCTGCTCTGAGACTAGTTTAGAAAATTAATAATGGGAAAAATTACTAAATTCTTCATTAAAAGATATGAGTTTTCTTTGGATTTTGTACAGAAGAATGAAGCTAAACTTTTGAAAACCAATCTGATATTTAACAAAATACAATTATGTATGTGTATAGAGCAAGATAAACACTCAGATCTTACTATTCCTTTGCACATTTTCAAATAATATTGATCAATATCTTAAAAGTATACTTTTTAATTCACATTTTAATTTTTGTAGCAAAACTCTAAGGAAATCAATTTTTTAAATGTATTTTCCACTTTTTATTGAGATACAATTTCCTTAATATATAAATCAACCCGTTAAGGGTACAATTTGTAGTTTTTAATATATTTACCACTATCTAATTCCAGAACTTTTTCATCTTCCCCAAAAGAAATTCCATATCCATTTGCCACCACTCCCTATATCTCCTTCTCAGGGGGTTAATATATATATATTTTTTTTTGGGGGGGGGGAGAGAAGGAACCAAGGAAAAGAAAAAGAAAATACACACACGCACACACACACACAAATTAGGGCTTTCCCCCCCCAAAAAATAATTTTTCCCAAGGGCTTTTCTTTAACTTTTAGGAAAGTAAGCCATTATCTTTTGATGCATTCTTGCAGATTTGTTTTCATTTATAAGGTGGTTGCATTCTGCCAGATCCTCATTTGTTAGTAGCTATGCATTTGATTCTAGCAGTTACTGGACATCATTTTCATTGACTTTGTGAAATCCCAATTTTTATAAATGAAATAAAAGTTCTACTTCACTTAGATATGCAATAATTTGTAATGCAAAAGTGATGATCAAATGTATCTCTAGATTGATCTATCTGATCACCTATACTGGTATTAAGTAGAAAGAGATATTTGAATGCAGTTAATTATAGGTTCATTAGTGACTATTTTAGTGCCCATTTCTGCTGCTTTTTAAACCGTCTTATCATTTTAGAGACTTGAGTAAAGAATAATAGATTAAAACCCCTTTGTATATCACACAAGATTTATACATTTTTACCTCTTGAAATATACTTTTTTTCCCCACTTATGCAATTGATAATTGTGAATATTGTATAATAGAAATTAATTTTACTTATTGCTGATAAGAAAATTAGTATTTTGTCAATATTTACCATTTTAGGCTTTACTTAACTGATAGCATAACAAAGTTGCTAAGTTAATATTTGGTTGTTGCACAGAGGTCTCTATGTACTGTGAAGACCATTCTGTCAAGGTGAAACTCTCTGGTCTCTCAACTGTGAGTTCCAGAATTTTGAATTTTGACTATAATTTTAAGTTCCTTTTTTATCCCTTGTTTCTCCCTAACAGTTTCTCATTTTCCCCCCTCACTGTGGTGTCAGTGAAACCATTTATCAGAGTGGATTAAAAAAATTCTCTCTAAGCTGGTCCTTCTTTTTCTGTTTTCAAGTTCTGCATTTTTAGCTGATTCATTCACTCAACAATTATTTATTGATAAGATTCTTCATGAATAGTAATAGTGGCCAGAAATGGTAATAAGATCTAAAGATTCAGTAGCAAATGAGATATGGTTGTTGTCCTTGTTGAATATATACAGTAACAGGGAGATAGACACTTAGGAATTTATGGATTCAATTTGTTGTGGCCAATTATGTGTCTGGTATTGGTATGAGCAGTAAATAGAGTCCCATTATGTGTCTGAGGACTGTTACAGCAGAGGAAGCCCCGTGTGCTCTGGGATGCCGTTCATCAGGCTCACTTTCTGTCATCCCATGCTCCATGGATGAATGGTGGTGCATGTTGGACTATTTTGTTATATGTGGGCTGCTGTTCTGATTCTTGTACATTATCATTTAGTCAGTAAACTATTAAAATGTTAAGGCAGATTCATCACCAGATAGTTTTTTTAAAAAGATACTTACATATATGTGTATATGTATCCTATATCCTATATAATAAGAGAGGAATATGCTAATTATCCATTACACCGTAATGACACAACCAATCTACAAATGGTGGAGAGCTACAGGAGGATGGGGCAGTGGTTGGAGAGCTACCAGAGGTGGTGAGCAGGTAGCCAGCTGAGGCAAGTGGTAGCGAGCTACTTGCACATGGATTCGTGCTCAGGGCTGCAAGTATATACATACATGTGTATGCATTTATTACATAAAGATGTGGAAAGTGCCATTATTTCTGTGTTTGCAAAAAATACTTTTGCAGTTATTCATGAGGTCTGAGGATTTTTCTACATTTCTATCCATTTTGGATAATATAGACTGTTCTGGCTAAAGAGCTGGATTGAAAATTTACTGGAAGAATATTTCCTGTTAATAAAAAATGTATTGCTGTATGGTTTCTTGTATTACACCATCAGATAATTTATTCAACATGAGGAGCTTGAATTTTTTTGTTCAGTCAGCTTTGTGTGTTCACTTATTTGTATGCTATGCTTTCTTGCTGCTTTTATGGCCTTGAAATAATTTCCTGTTACTTATTTGTAAAATAATTCTATTGTTTTACTTCAACTCTCTTTTTACAACACACCCACATATTCAAAGCTTTGTGTATATTCTGTAGGTTAGACAAATACCATTATTTTTCTCTGAATGGAATTTCCTAATTGTGCCTGCTGTAGTCAGTACAGCAGGCACAAAATTTCGTCCAAGCACGACTAAGCTGTTGGTAGTTCTTTAGACATACTAACTTATCTTTGTCATGTTTCTGTGTCTTAGATTCTGTTATTCCTTCTTCCTAAAATATTTTCTCATCATCCTTAAATTATTTATTTAAGATGATTTCCAAAATCTTTTGATGAAGGCTTCTCTAATATCCCAAAGTTGAGGTTATTGTCACACATCTTTGTTCCTATACTACCCTTATATCATATAGACCCTAGATGGGTTCTGGGGGTTGGAGTGGGGGCCATTACTATGTTTCTGTGCAAAGAAACTGCATGAGGTGCAGATATGGTCCAAGATCTTTGGGCAGATATTTTTCTAAGAAATTTGCAGTTTTACCTTATGGCCTTTCTGAACTGAGCATTCTTCCATCACAGCACTTACACCTTGTAATTAATTTGCTTATCTTTCTCTCCATAGGTATTATATTCTAATATCTTTGAGGGCATGACATACTTATTCTATTTTTAATATTTCTTAATCCGAGTGACTAGAATTGTGTTTGAAATTATTGAAATGAATTACCAAATTATGGAAATGAAGCACACATTTATGTGTAATAGCAATATTGGTGAAATAAGATAGGCCATAGTTTTCTCAGAGATTTTCCTTGAGCTTGTTTTGATATTAAGCTAAAGATTTTCTCTTAACAAATTCTCACTTTTTCTTTTTTCTCATGAAGGTTGCAGTGAAACCATTTATTTATACTTAGTAAATCATTTATTTTAAACCATTTAATGTAATTAAATTTATTGGGACACATTGGTTAAAATTATATGTTTCACTTGAAATTATATTTTTCAAGTGTACAATTCTATGATACATCATCTCTGTAGAATAAACTTGAAAACTTTTTCTCAATAAAGAAATATTGGGAAGAACTAGGAATGACCTACATACATAAAATTAAGAATTTCCTCTTGAGTTAAATCATTTTAAAGCAATGAATTTTTTTTCAAATATACAATTAAATTTCCGAATTGATTGTTAGGTCAATGTAAATTTGGTAAATACTGCAAATGTTTAAAATTTCAAAATTATCATTTGACTTCTTGATCTTTTCCTGGGATTTCTGAAGGCTATTTCTGAGAAAATCATGGCTTTAAGAATGTATTGCTTTCTTATAGGCTTCCATGTATTTAATAAGTCCATATTATTCTTTCAAGACCCAGGAATTCTAATTCTATGTTGTACATTATAGATAGTTTTAGTTTCTACTTATTTTCTGCTAGTTCAGATGTACAGTAATAAGACAGTGAGAATATTCTCATTTTTGACAGCATTACTATTTTAAATCATATACTTTTGAGATGGCATAAGCAGAAAAAAGATACTTTTCTCTTGTAATAGGATATCTTAATCTTATAAAACAGTAACCCATTCCAATCATTGGTCACATATTTTTTCTACTCAGGGTTTTGGTCATTTAGTAAAATATTTTCTATCAATAGCATATGTTCTATTTTCTTGGGATTTTTCTAAATTTGTGTCAGTTATTTACCATTTTGTTTCTATATCTTCTAAAATAAAGATCTTTACTTTTAATTTAGTGACCCTTCTTGAAAAATTTACAAAAAGAAAGAAAGAAAAACTTACAAATTAAAATCTGAAAGTCTTTTCTGATTTATCAGATGTTAAAGTGAATACAATTGGAATGGCTTATAGAAAACTCTGGCCTCTCTATTTATAGACTTCCCTCTTTAATCCATACTGTATATTCCTGCAAGAAAAATCTTCCTAAAGTGTTCCAGTAATGTTATTTCCCTACTCAAACCTCCAGAGGTGCACCATGGCTTATTAAATTAAATTCAAGCCTGCTCTCTGACATTCATGGCCCTCCAAACCCCAATAAGATTCTCTTCTCTGAACTGACTATTCCTCTGCTCACACTTGCTTACAACATTAAAACAGAAGTATTAGCTTGCACAGATTCTACTCTTTTTTTTTTTCACTCTGTGTATTTTCTTGGGCTTGCTCTTCCTGCAGCACTTGCTCTTGTATCCTTTCTGATTGTTCAAATTCTATTGGTTCTTCAGAACCCATTTCAGAAATCCATGTTTGTAAGAAGTCTCTCCTGACATATTTATTGTGCCAGGTATTAGTTAAGGGCAAGTGAATGAAAAAGTTAAAATTCTTGTTATTAAGGGCTTATTTTTTGGCAGGTGTAACAGATCATAAATAAGTAAACACGTAAGTATATACATATTAAGTGAAATGGCTATGAAGGAAAATATTGAAGGTTCCATATGGAGTATGAAGTTACAGAGAGAGGGCTGACTTAGATATTGAGGGTGATAGGAAATATGTTTTTTCAGATGAGGGACATTTTTAAAGGACACCTAGAGGAATAAGTCATGAAAATTCCTAGGAGAAGAATAGACACCATGGGAAGAGTGACTTCAAGACTTGTAGGGCAGCAGCAAGCCTGGCATATTTACACAACAGACAAGAGGCTAAGGAGGAGTGTGTGTGTGGGGGGGGGGGGGGGGGGGAGTGTCACTAAAAGAGATTAGAAAGAAGTAAGCCTGGGGGGCAGCCGAAGGGCTTCGACTTTCAATATGTAAGGTATAAGGAAGCCACGGAGGGTTTTGAGCAGGGATGTGGCCACTCTGGCCACTGCCTTTGAATAAACAGAAAGGACACAGGGGAACACAATAGCTATTTTGATCAAGATTTGATGGTGGCTTGAACCTTGGATTTGGGGTAAGGAGTGACTAGAAATCACAAAGAAAAAGATCAGAAGCATTTTTGAAGAATCTTCAACTTCAAAGTGACCATTACTATTTCTTTTTTTTTTTTTTAATACAGTAATATGTTCCAGGTTATTTACTAAGCTCTTTGCTTCCATTATCCATATTTAAACTTCAAAACAACTCTGTAAAGTATAGGTATTATTATTGTTACATTTTATAACATGTAGCACTTGGAAAATGGAGAAATTGAATTATAAGGAAATATGTGCCTATCTTCCTGTATTCTTAGAGAAGGTTAAAAAAAAAGAAAAAGAAAATGGTCAGGAATAAATACATAAGAATGTTAATAGTGGTGTATTATAGAATGTTAACAGTATGATAATTCTGTATTTATACTTATCTCCCTCTTTTTAAAGAATAGATGTTTGTTTTATTTTGCTCATTTTAAAATTATTAGAATTCTAAGAGTATTGCTTTTATAATCTGATAAACATTAAATGCGAAAATTCTGAAATTTAACCCAATTTACTGGACTTTTCTTATTTTCTAGTTGATAAAGTATGCAATTTTATTTCAGACTTAGTTTCAAATTTTATCACTTTGGGCAAATAATGTGCCTAATCCATAAATGAAAGCTAATAATCCCAAGGTTTCAGGCTTGTCAGGACATAAGTAGATAACAAAATGATGGTCATAGGCACAATGCCTGAGGTGAGTGTTTTTAAGTAGGTTTCCATAATTACACATAATTAGTTAAGGATCACTTTAGATACTGGCTGAACATAGGCCAGAATTGTTTAGTGAAAAATTCCACTGATGTTAGTTGCGAACACGTTGATGTCCATGTTAGTACTTCTGAATTCAAATTTTAGGATCAGGTCCAATTCCATCAAAATTATCCTGTCTAATAAGGAGGAAGTATGCTAATTGATTGTCATTCCAACACACAAGATGGCCACCCCCATGTGGTCAAAGATGGCTGCCACAAGATGGCTGGCAGCAGAAGGCGATCAGGCCTGGAAGAGAGGGCAGTCGCGGGACCAGGCTGGCAAGGAAGAGTAGTTAGGGATGACTGGGCCAGCAGGGGAGGGCAGTTAGGGCAATTGGGCCGGTAGGGGAGTTGTTAGGAAGTGATCAGGTTGGCAGGCAGAAGCAGTTAGGACAATCAGGCAGGCAGGCAGGCAGGCAGGCAGGCGAGCAGTTGGGAGTCACAGTCCTGTGTTGTGAGAGGGATGTCCAATGGGATCAGGCCTAAACGGGCAGTCAGAGATCCCTCTAGGGGTCCCAGATTGGAGAGGGCACAGACTGGGCTGAGGGGCACCCTCAACCCTGTGCATGAATTTTGTGCACCAGGCCTCTAGTTGCAATTATAACATTATATGTGGCACTATTATGAGTGCCAGTTAAGATATTCTTTTTTCTTTCACATATTTTTTAAAAGCAACAGGCAAAAATATTCTCTTTAGTTCTTTCAGTGTTTACCTGTATAGTTAATAAATTTAAAAAGTCATAAAATAAAAACTATAAAAAGTAGCTGTGTGCCCCCTTAAAGTAATGACCTAGACCCCCATCTTCCTAACCCATATGCTGTATTTTGAATATCTAGTACTCCAAATGATTCACATGCTATTCTTTTGCTCTGAGCCCTATGTCCTTCATTTAGAGATCTGTTTTTGTTTGTTTGTGTGTTTTTTAATATAAATTCGGTTGTTTAGGGATAAAGGAAAATTGGAGCCTGTGTCTAAAGGCTGAGCTCAAAAAACTGCTGGATTTACTTCTTTTTTTAAAGGACCCAGGGATTTGATCCCATTCTCCACAACTCTAAGGGAGTCTCTCTCTCTCTCTCTCTCTCTCTCTCTCTCTCTCTCTCTCTCTCTATATATATATATATATATATATATATATATATATATATATATATATATATATATTTCAGACAGGAGAGCGAGAGAGAGATGATGAGAGAGAATCATTGATTGGCTGTCTCCTGAATGTCCCCTATTGGGAGATCATGCCCACAACCCAGGCATGTGCCCTTGATCAGAATCAAACCTGAGACCCTTCAGTCTTCAGGCAGACACTCTACCCACTGAGTCAAACCAGTTAGGACTAAGGAAGTCTTTAGGAGCTTTGTGTCAGGATCAAATGGTCAGGTCAGTTCAGCACCTCACACAGTTTCTCTCTCTCCATAGACTTCACTGTGTACACCCAGAAAGGATTCTTTCTCAAATTTAAATTCTCCTTAGGGAATTTTTTAAGGTTTTGCTTCAAATTCAAGGTCTATTCTCTATTTACATATCTGGGTTTAAGATAAATTGTTACCTTATCCCTAGACTTATGCTTGCCTATGACATCAACACCAGACTCTGCTGTGGCACTTTGTGTCTAGACTGGTTCCATCCACAAGGCAACTCTGACACCCTTAATATAAGCTCAAATATGAGAACAATCTATTCTTGTGAGTAGCAAGTCCCTGGTTTATTTTCTTAGCTCATAGAAATGGGGTGACCCTGAGGATTTTAAACCTTTGGGATTTTTGCTGTTGCTAGTAAAGACTTTTAGGTGCTAATATATATCCTTTTTATACTAGATACAACTTGTTCCTCATAATTAGCATGGTAAGGAGTTACAAACCTTGGCCCTACCAAGAACTGTCAGATTCTTCTTAGAAGGCAGTAGGGATATCTGTGGAGCATTAATAGCCAACTCTACACTTAGCAGGAGACCGCTATCCCCAGAAATTGCTGAAAGAATTTCCCCACATTGTTGCTTAAATATATTTTTTATGGATTCAATGATGAGAGCCATTTAGTGAAGAATAATATACTTTGAACAACATTTCAATTTCATATATTATAGTTGCTGTTTCTTGCTAAATGAGAAAAAGACATTTAAAAATATATGACTTACCAACTTCAAGTTTTTTATTCTTGCAGCATTCTAAATGAATTCTCTTCATGAAAATTTATATTTTACATGAGGAAGATCCTAGTTCTTAAAAATAAATTTCAACCAACCTCAGCTTTTTAGCAGTCAGTTTTAAAATTAAGATAACCAAAAGCTTATAACATAAGCTAAGTTATATGATGTTATATAAAAAAATATAAGTATAAAATTTATGAAGCTTAGAAGTAATGATAAATATGTTAACATATATATTTTTATTAAAACCTTTGAATCATACTTCTGAAACTATATCCTCAGGAATAAAATAGATATAGTATTTTAAATACAGACAAAATATTAATTTATATTTGTATATCTCTTTGTTGTTTCTTAGAAAGCTTTTCTTCCAGGTTACTGTTTATAGAAATGCTTTCAGGGTAGAAAGGAAGGTGTCATTGCCTTTACAGTACAATAAGGTATTTCTTCAATAAGACATACCTTAAAAGTGACAGAAATGGATCTAGAGCCTTCTGACTCCTCACATTGTTTTGCTTCTGTTGAAATAATAAAATAATATTTTTCTGCTAAAGACAAAGCACATGAACTATTTGTTCAATAGGCAGAACCCATTATGTTCCTCTGAGGACTATTTTGGTAGGCACCAGGAATGCGAAGTAAATCAGACAGCCGTGGCCCTCAAAGGATGAATGTTCTGATAAATAATCTGTATAGACTATTCTATATCCAATCTGGATATCACAGGCACGAATAAATAGGCTCCAGTTCCTTTAACAACATTTTGCAGTCTTATATTTCCTTCTACAATGTTATTAATTGAGCAAGGAGGAGCTCATGAATCCAGATTGTATTATTCTGTAGGATTGGCTGGTTGCCCTCTGTAAAAAGGGTATTCTCCGAGGAACTGGGAACCCCATATTCATTCTTTGCATCTCATACTAACTTGTTGTACATTTTAAAATATATATAATTTAACTTCCCAGTCCTGTGTTGTTGTGTTTTTACTAACTTGTTATACAATTTTAAAATATATATATAATTTATCTTCCTAGTCCTGGGTTGTTGTTGTTGTTGTTGTTGTTGTTGTTGTTGTTGTGTGTGTGTGTGTTTTGTGTGTGTGTGTGTGTGTGTGTGTGTGTTTCATTTATAAAATCATCAAAAAAATTAGCCACCTAATTTACAAGTCTGATGTGAGAAAAAATATAGTCCTTCATATATAAAATTGAAATTAAAAAATGTAAGAAGACTGAACAAATGCAGGGTAATAGTGTCTAGTTCTGGTTACTATATGAAGAAATTACCAGCAGATAAATGCAGTCATAATAAAAACTACCACACTGACCATACCCAGTTAGTGCTGTAGCCACTGGGAACAGAGGGGAAAAGTAAACCCAGCTAATGGAAGCTTCAGAGGTGAGAACATGTAATTGTCACTCTGAAGACTCTGACATTCCAAGTAAGCTTTGTCATTACAGCCTTACAGGCTGAGGAAGATGGGAATACCATTTTTCCTTTACCTTAAGCTCTTAATATAAAGGCACACTTATTGTAAAACCAAACCAAGTGGGGATAAGTTTTTGTTAGAAATGAATGATAAATTCAACATTTCAAGACAGTAATGGACATCAAAGCATTATATTTGCATTCAGTTATACACTAAAGGAAAGGCAATGTTTTTGATAAGCAAATTGAGAATATATTTCCACTCTCTGATTTGTTTCCATCATGGCCTGTATTATATCATATTTTACTTATGATTATATCTGTGAAGGAGCAACGTGAAGGAAGAATGAGGACACTGGAGACAGAGTCACGTGGAGCACTCATGAAAATTCAATGCCGTTGGCATTCTCCAAAGTAGGCCAGTTTATGCTTTATTAAATTTATATATCATAGTCACTTATTAACCTGCATTTGAGTATTATAATTAGATAAATCTGAATTTTTCATCAAAGCTCTTGTACAGCATCTACCACATGTAACAGACAAATAGTATCAAGTTAAAAGATCTTCCAAGAAGTTTCTTCCTCAGATTTCATTGTCCTTTATCACATATTTCACAGCTCTGTCTTGCATACATCTAGGATTTTCTAACTAAATGACCTATTTTTATCTTTGGTTGCTATATCAGCAAAAGATGAAAAATCTCAGGTCTAAGTAGAATACTCAGGGCATTGCCTTAGGAACTGTATCTGAATCCCCTGCTGTTAGAATTTCAAGGATGGGTATTTGAAGAAATGGCACAGAGAACCTTATGTTTTTCAAAGGAATAGGATGGCTGCATAGACAGACTAAAAAAACAACAGTCTCTCTCTCAAGTGCAAATTACATGAACTGTGAGCAGATATTCCCCTCTTAATGTAAAACCTCAGCACAGTAACTCGAGACGTATTTGATCGTTCCTGGAGACAGGAAGACTTCTTTGGAGGGCATTTGAAAACATTATTCAAAAAGAACACTGAATGGGTTATATGAAATATTAACTATACATTCAAGTATGATATAAGAACACTCTATAGAAATAGGAATGCATTTGATTGTGGATTTCAGTAAATGGATGAAAGGAGTAAATTCATATTTTTTCACTGTTATTGAGAAATATGATTTGTACCTTTTTTATTTCTTGATGATTGGTTGAAAAGAGTGGATATTTTGGTTAATTTTAATCACAAATTTTAGCTTTTGTGAAACTATATTTTTCAATGTTCCAAAATAATATACCACAGTAATAAGATTACTTTTTTTTCTTTTCATGTAAACATCAACACTTTTGGTATGGAATGGCTTTTCTGTGCATTTTTATACAGATATTTTTACTTTGTTCAGGAAGAAAACATCCAATTCCTCTTTAAATTCCACAACTATAATGGCAGAATGGTAATTACCAGATCTGTGGTGTCCCAAATCAGATATTCATATAGTTCCTTATGGTTTGATAATGGCTTTATAATTTAGATTTAAAAGATTTTTGAAAAGTGTGGGATAATTGTATTACTCTGAAATATTAGAAGTTGAAAATTTGAAACATTACTGTAGTCCTATAAATCAAGCAATTCCCTTTGTTTTTGTAGTGCAACATATTTCCCCTTGTTGGAAACAAGTGCATCAGCATAAAAGCCTCTTGAACAAGAAAAATGTATATTGATTACTGTAAGTGCATTTCTGTAATACCCTGAAGTTATTGAAGTTGACCCTATAAACCATGCTTTATTTCTGACAATATAATCTTTTCATGTGTTGCTATTTATTGATTTATAGTTTAATAGAGGTGCAAAAATAATTTTTATTGCAAAAAACACATGTAAGACCATGTCTTACTATTTGAATTTGTTTGTAGCATTAGGAAAACATCATAAGCATTATACTCAGAATAAGAGTTCACAGATTACTCACCAAAGCTTTTACAACACTTTTGTCCTCCAACAATGTGCTGAAATAGATATGTGTGCTGAATCATCTGCATTACCACAAAGTACACTTGGCTAGAGAACATGTAGGGAAAATAGATTCTAGAGAGGAAGGCTATTTATGTTATAACCTGAATTCTAGTTTTTCTCAGACTTACCATAGCATTTCTTTGCACTGCACATTTTCCATTTGGAAAAAGGTAATAACATTAGCCTTCATGTAGCTCAATGGATGTTAGAGAACTAGCTGAGGCAGCATGTACAAATAGCTCACAGAGCTTTGAAAGAAAGATGCTATGCAGATTCAGGTAAATTGTACGGCAAAGCTACTGGCTAAGGCAGGTGCTTCTTCATTGATATTTAGTTTCTTCTATTCCAAGGTAGAAACAGGCTGTCTGCCAAAAGACATGGAGTACCGTGAAGAACTGACATCGATTGCAGGAATTTAGCTCTGTCTCCCATTTCTGCATTCTCGATGATTAGGATTAAGTAATGACTGACTTCCACGATGGATTGATAGAAAGGTCATTTGCTGCATGATTCATAGCCCACTCTTCCCCCCTGGCTACTTATAAACTGTCTTTTATTTTTCTTTCTTTCTCTTTTATCTTTAATATCTTAAACTCTGTGTTTAAAGGCTGATGAAGATGTTCTATTGTCTTATACAGAATTGTGCATAATATAATGCAGGTGTTTGAATATTAGAGAAACATAATTAGCTGGATTAAATTGCCAGTCATTTAAATGCAAATGATTTGTTATACCTCTATGCAGTGACTTTTTCACAATTTATACCAGATCTTTTAGTGAAAGTAATAAAGATGAATTAAGAGCTTTACATAATCAGTATGAGGCAATCACACTAAATGCAATATTAAAAATACAACTTAACTAATTTATAATTCAGGCCAAAAATCTAATACTTAGGGAAATTATAATTATTTTTGACTCCCCATATGCTTTTTTGGTAAGCTGATTTAGGATTACATGGGTATGGGGTTTGTAATTTATTCATAAAATAAAGCAAGAGAAAGTGATATCTATATGAATTTTTAAAAATTCTTAATTTTGTATTTTTCAATAAATTAGGTTGACCAAACAGAAAGTAAACAATTGAAGCCAATTGACTATTTAATACATATTAGTGCAATTAAAGATAGATAGATACAATATCTTGTGAGAATATTGAAATAGAAAAATATTTTAGAATTTTAGAATTTCTGTCAGGGGTATTTTTGAAGCTAAAATAGCTCCCCCAACCCATTTAACTGCTCTCCCCCAAACTATCTATGTATGTTAGTTTCCAAATATTCTAGTGTATTTGAAAGTTGACTTCTTTGCATCATGGGGTTGATTCAAAGTCCTGGGTCCATCTTCAGTAACTCCCCACTATATACTAAAAATGGCTAATTTAGTAGTTCATGTTTTTTACTTTTGTTTTTTTTCTTCCCTAGGCACAATCTCTGCTTCCCCTTTAGGTCTCTCTCTCTCTCTCTCTCTCTCTCTCTCTCTCTCTCTCTCTCTCTCTCTCTCTCTCTCTTTCTCTCCCCCTCCGCCTCTCTCCCACACACACTTTTCTGCTTATGCTAATTTATTGTTATTTCCATTTGTCCTTTAATCCTCTAATTTACATGCTCTGGTGTTTCATTTTCCATACACAGGAAACCTTATTCCCTCACAGTGCCTGAGCTCAGGTTTTCCCTAGTATGCAACACTCCCCTCCTAATCTCTGTCAGTTTCAAAGTGAATTCTTCCATGAATACACCAAAACTAACATTTTTCTCCTTGAAACCACTGTTGCAAACTACAGTTTAGCAAATTGCCCTATGTAACTTGGTGATCCTCAATAATAAAAGTTTAATATGCTAAGTGTCTGGTCCACCAGCCAGCCATTCAACCAATCAAAACATAATATGCTAATGATATGCTAATGCTGCTCAACTGCTTGCTATGACGTGCACTGACCACCAGGGAGCAGATGCTCTGACCAGTAGGTTAGCTTGCTGCTGGGGTCCAGCGGATGAGGACTGAATGAGATTGGAAGAACATGCTCTGGAGCCCTCCCTGGTCCCCTCCCCCTGTGCTTGGCCAACCTCCCACACACCTCCTTGGCCCTGATTGTGCACTGGCCGGGTCCCTCAGCCTGGCCTGCACCCACTCGCAATCTTGGATGTTGGAGAGCCAATTTTGGCCTGATCCTGCAAGGACCCCAATGGTGCATGAATTCATGTACTGGGCCTCTACTATAAAAATAAATTACTAATGTAAAAATTTGAAATGAGAGGTAATTAGAATATTCTTCCTATTTGAAGTCACTATTGAAAGTGATGTTTTGCTTCTGATACTATTTAGTTGGACACTTTATTTTTGCATATCTCTGAAGGTTTTAGAATTAACAGATGTTCTGAGATCCTAAAAATACTATGACCTGAGTGCAACCTATTTGGTAGTTCATATACTTCACATGTGCATTCCATATTTATAGCATGTTTACAATCATTTGTATTTACAACATGTATGCAGACAGATTCCAAGTGTCAAATCTCTTAAATAATGTGTTATTCCTTAGAGCAAATAGAAAGTAAGAAAATCATTTATGCTGCTTTCAACAACTGTTTGAGTCTGTTATGTAATAAGACATATTGTTTCTTTGAATTTTCTTTTTAATGCTTTTATAGAATAACTAGAGGCCCAGTGCACGAAATGCATGTGCATGGGGAGGGGGATGGAGGGTTCCTCAGCCCGGCCTGCACCCTCTTGAAATCTGGGACTGCTGGCCCCTAACTGCTCACATGCTTGCCTGATCACCCCTAACCACTCTGCCTGCCAGCCTGATTGCCCCTAACCATTCAACTGCCTTCATGATCACCCTTAACTGCCTCTGCCTCCCTGATCACCTCTAACCACTCGCTGTGGGGTGGCCTACCAAAGTGAGAGACCATGGTCGTTCTGGTCTCTGGTCATTCTGGTCATTCTGCCGTTTCGGTCACTGGGCTTTTATTATATAGGATAATTTACAAAATACAGATTATAAGGAGCAGCTATAAGGTTAAGCCTTGGACTGACCTGTGTTAGGGCCACAAACAAGTCCCAGCTTGGAGGGCAGAGCCCTCCTAGCATAATTAAAATTGACCTTATAGCCCTGGCCAGTTTGGCTCAGTGAATAGAGCATCAACCTTCAGACTGAAGGGTCCCGGGTTCAATTCCGGTCAAGGGCATGTACATTGGTTGCGGGCTTATTCCCAGTGGGGGGTGTGCAGGAGACAGCTGATCTATGTTTCTTTCTAATTGATGTTTCTAATTTTCTATTCCTCTCCCTTCCTCTCTGTAAAAAAAACAAAAAAACAACATCAAAAAACAATTATATATATATATATATATATATATATATATATATATATATATATATATATTTTTTTTTTTTTTTTTTTAATTGACCTTATAGTCCTCCCTTGACCTAGGTAGCTAATAGGCTGTGGGAGGTGCAGCAAGTGCTGCCAAAACAAAGCAAAACTTTCAAGAATATTGTAAACATGTTGACCACTTCCCTTGTTTTGCTTTGTGTGCTCTGACTATAAAATAAAACTTTGGCTTAAAGGCTGGATCTATCTGTGTCCTCATCCAGGCACAAGTGATCCACTTAGCCCCAACTGTCTTCTTTAATCCTTCACTGACCCTCCTTAGGTTCACCCCTGTCTGTGCCAGACATGATTCAATAGATTATATTTTATTAATAGGTATTTATTAATATATTTTATTAATAAATATTACATATTTATTAATAGATTATATTTTATATATAAAATTACTTGCTATAAAATATAATCTATATGGCACAATCTAAAATAACACATATCCCAGTCTACACCAGATGCCATCAGTTTTATGTCACTAGAGGCCTGGTGCATGAAATTAGTACACAAGGGAGGGTGTCCCCTCAGCCCAGCCTACATCCTCTCCAATCCAGGATTGGGCCTAAACCAGCAGTCAGACATCTCTCTCACAATCCTGGACTGCTGGCTTCTAATTGCTCACCTGCCTGAATGCCTGGTCGTCCCTAACTGCCCCCCCCCCCCCCACTGGTCCGATTTCTCCTCACTGCCTCTGTGTACAGGCCTGATCACCTCTAATTGCTCCCTGCCAGCATGGTCTTCCCCCATTGTACCCCCTTTCTAGCCTGGCCACCCTTCATGGCCACCCCGCTGGCCTAGTCACCCCACGCAGCCTGCTTGTTTTGTCATTTGGTTGTTGTTGTTGTTGTTGTTGTTGTGGCTGTTGTTGTTGTTGTTGTTGTTTTGTGTGTGTGTGTGTGTGTGTGTGTTGGTTGAGGTTAAAATCAAAGATATCTCTGAACCTGTGATGAAAAGAGGAATAAGACTCAACCTAAGCAAAATATATAAGGATGTTTCCATCAGCATGTACTTCCAGTTTTCCACTACTTCTTCCAACTTTCAGTCACTCTATTATTTGAGAGTTTAATTCACAAACATTGAGGAACAGAACAGATGGCTGTTGAAATTCTAAGAGAATCTTGGCTATAGGAGCATGCTTATCTTTCACAAAGACATTAAGAGATCAGATAATCTTAAAATGAAATGGGAAGTAAGTAATAATACTTATCTCACTGAGGGGTTGAGAAGATTAAAAGATACATGCAAGTAGAGTGTAGCATAATGCCTGGAAGAAAACTCTCAATGACTACTAGCAGTTACTTTTATATGATTAATTTGATGAAGAGTGTGTTAAATGTTTTCTCTTTATCTTTTAAGTCCCCCCAAAATAACAGTCTTTCTGCTACTATGTGTTAGAATATTTTGTGCCAAGTCTCTTTAAGATTAGAGCCATTTAAGTACAGGTAACCTATTTCTTAAGTCTTTTCTTTTGGAGGCTAAAATCCTAAGTTATTTCATCTCCTCATATGTTATGATATATCATTCAGGCTGTTCTCTGGGTATTGAGCAGGTGTGCAATGTTTCTCTGGACAGTGAGAGCAGTATCCTTGGTGCATTGGCGAGACAGAGTCTAGTGGGATCATCATCTCCTCTTTCTTATCTTCTCTTCTCATGCTGCTGATTGCTCTGTTTTTCTCACTAGTTTGAGGCAGTGCATATTTCATTTTGAAAAGGCTAAGTTTTCTAGTTATATCAGGGCAGTTACACATTACATTTTGGGTGGCATCATTAAAATCAAATTAGCAGTCAATTCAGAATCTGAAATGATTTTATCCCCTATCTTTTTGTTTGGATGCTTTTGCCATGTTTTCTTCATCATGTATATTTGTCTTCATTTCACTTGATATTTTTTGAGTCTTAGCAAAGGTATTTCTCTTTATCCCTATAAAAATAATGTTAACCCCCGAGATCACCTTGTCTGTTGCTGGACTAGATGGTGAAGGTATTCAAAGGGGAAGAAGAAATGGTGCACAAAGACAATGCAGAAGTCTCAGAGAACACAAACTCTCTCTTTACATCCCATTTGTTAGGACCACTTCCCCCTGTAACTACATCAGGAGACATTTGCAATAAGCATGAGTAGAAGATGAAGAAGCCGTGTAGAAGCACAATCTACAAGCATTGGCAATGAAGTGGACAGAGAAAAGGAGAGATTAACGATATGATACTATGGGCTTTGATTGAATAATAGAATAATTATTACTTTAATAAGGGTAAGAAAGTCTGGAGGATGTGGCTTGTCAAGAAGAGAAGTGTGTCTCTCCAATAGGTTTGGCCATGTTGATTTTGAATTGCACTAGGAAGTAGGGTATAAGCAGGGATTCGAAATTTAAAACAGAAATAACAAAATAGGTCAAAGCTAGTCCAAGACATTTGGACTTATCCAGAGAAATTTTTGCAGTGATTGGATGAATTAGATTATCAATTGGGAATGAACGAAGAGGAGTGGATGGAGGTTGTAGGAAGAGCAATGATAAAATTTAAGTAACGGGAGTAGCATTATCTGGAATCATGTAATTTAAGAAGAGTAAAAATTATATAGGCAAATAAAGTGAATATAATAATAACTAATGAGAATAATTACTAAGAAGAATTGTGCAGTTTGGTAATGTGAGATAATATATCTTTATGTAAACCCATATTAAAATCTACATCTGTATCTTTATACATCTATCCTATATAATAAAAAGAGTAATATGCAAATTGACCAACACTCCAACACAAGATGGCTGCCCCCATGTGGATAGCCACCACAAGATGGCCAGCAGGGGAGGACAGTTGGGGGGGACCCAGGCCTGCAGGGGAAAACAGTTGTGGGGTAGCAGGCCTGCAGGGGAGGGCAGTTAGGAGTGACCAGGCCTGCAGGGGAGGGAAGTTAGGGGTGACCAGGCCTGCAGGGAAGGACAGTTAGGGGCAATCAGGCTTGTAGGGGAGCAGTTAGACATCAATCAGGCTGTCAAAGGAGTGGTTAGGGGGTGATCAGGCTGGCAGAAAGAAGCAGTTAGAGGCAATCAGGAAGGCAGGTAGGTGATCAGTTGGGAGCCAGCAGTCCCAGATTGTGAGAGGGATGTCCTACTGCCCATTCCCACAGGGATTGGGCCTAAATGGGCAGTTGGACATCTATCAAGGGGTCCCAGATTGGAGAGGATGCAGGCTGGGTTGAGGGACACACACCCCTGTGCACGAATTTCGTGCACTGGGCCTCTAGTGTGTGTATATATATATATATATATATATATATATATAGTGACAGAACATTGTAATGACTGAAATGACCAGTTGCTATGACACCCACTCTTGCCAGCAAACCAGCCCAATCATGGATGGGGCTGGCCCCACTCCCATTTGGCCTCTTCCACCCTGATCAAGAGTGGGGAGGCCAGGTTATCCCCCTGTAGCCCCTCATCCACCCAGCCCCACCTAAGATTGGCTCTCCATCCCAATTAGGTGTGGGTCTGTCAGGCCAACTGCCTTTGGTCCCTCCACGTTGCTGGCCCCACTACAATCAGCCTCCCCACCCATTTAGTTCGTGGCCCCGACTTTCAGCCGGCCCAGTCCCTGATGGGCCCGCATCATACTGATCAGTGTGCAGTCCCTCCCCCTGGCTGGTCCTGCTCCCGATTGACCCCCAACACCAATCAGGGGTGGGGCCAGCCATCTAATAATCCATGGGTCCTTCCTGTGGCTGCTGGTCCACGATTGACCCCATCACCCCATTCAGGGTGGAGATGGCTGGCCCACCACTCACAGCCCTTCCCCATGGTCAGCCCCACCCCCAACCAACTCCCACCAACCTGATCGGCCCACACCCACCCCCAACCAGTTCCACCCCTGATTAGTGCACTACAATCAGGGACAAGACCAGTGGCTACCATCCACAGCCCCTCCCAATGGCCAGCTTCACCCCCAATTGGTCCCTCCACTCAAATTGGGGACAGGACCTGCCAGTCAGTCTCCCGTGGCCTCTCCCCCTTGACCAGGTTGGCCAGACCCTACCTATGCACGAATTCATGCACTGAACCTCTAGTTTTATGATATATAGTTTCATCTTTTAAAAACTTGAGTACACATTTGAAGGTACTATACCAGCTACATTAGCATCATGCTTAGTGAGGAGTTAAGAAATCCATCATTATTACAATCAAACAATACAATAATAAAATTATTAATATAATTTTATAAGATTATGGAATGGAAATCACTATTATTATTTAATATTTTTGAAGTATTCAGGAAAAAATATATTAGAAATCAAGAGTTACATCCTATCTGGTTTGGCTCAGTGAATAGAGCATTGGTCTGTGGACACAAAGGTCCTGTGTTCAATTCTGATCAAGAGCACATGCCCAGGTTGTGGACTCGATCCCCAGTAGGGGGCATGCAGTAGTCAGCCGATCAATGATTATCTCTCATCATTGATGTTTCTATCTCTTTCTTTTTCCCTCTCTCTTCCTTTCTGAAATCAATAAAAATATATTTTAAAAAATGAAGTTATATTTATTATTTTCAGATTATTTTTTTAATCCAGAAATTTTCTACATTGGTAAATATATCAGAAATACTGGAAGTTCATTATTATCATCAGAACATAAATATGTACAATGAAGTAGCGTACTTTTAAAAATCAGAATTTGGAAATAAAATACATGCATTATCAAAATACATAAAATATGCAAGGTAAGGTTAAAGAACTTTATCAATAAAACTATAAGACATCGCCTTTTGTCTCTCCAAACAGCACCATGGCATTTGGCAAGAACAAGCATTTTATAAAAGGTGGCAAAACGGAAGCCAAGAAAAAAGTGGTTGATCCATTTACTGAGGATGATTGATACAATGTCAAAGTATCAACTATGCTGAATATAAGAAATATTGGAAATGCACTAGTCGCAAGAACTCAATAAACCAAAATCCCATCCAATGGTCTCAGGTTCTTGTTTTTTAAGTGAACCTAGTTGATCTGCAGAATAATGAAGTTGCATTTAGAAAATTCAAGCTAATTACTGAGAATATCCAGAGCAAAAAGTGCTAATTATCGTGGCATAGATGACCCCTTGCAAAATGTGCTTCATGGTAAAAAAAAAAATACCAGAGTATGATTATAGTTCATGTTGATATCAGGAATACAAATGGTTATTTGCTTCATCTATTCTGTGTTGATTTTATTAAAAAACTAGGATCCCAGGGCACAAAGTCATGCATGGGTGGGGGGGTCCTGGCTGGCCATTGGGGCTATTGGGGCCATCTCGCCCAGTCCCGATCAGGGCTGATCAGGGCCGGTAGGCCAGGGGGAGGAACTGTGGGAGGTTAGTTGTAGGAGCTCATTAGCCACCTGGCCGTCTAAAGGGAGGGACCACAGGAGGGTGGCTGTGAGAGTGCACTGACCACCAGCTCATGCATTGAGCATCTTCCCATTGGTGATAAGTGTGCATTATAGTGACTGGTTGACTGGTCGTTCGGTTGACTGGTCGAAATGGTCGGTTAGGCTTTTATATATATATATATATATATATATATATATATATATATATATATATATATATATATATATATATAGTAGAGGCCCAGTACATGAAATTCATGTATGGGGGAATGTGTACCTTAGCCCAGCCTGCACCCTCTCCAATCTGGGACCCCTCAAAGGATGTCCAACTGCCCGTTTAGGCCTGATCCCACCTCGGACAGCCCTCTCACAATCCAAGACTGCTGGCTCCCAAGTGCTCGCATGCCTGCCTGCCTGTTTGCCCCTAACCTCTTCTGCCTGCCAGCCTGATCACCCCCTAACAATTCCCCTGCCAACCTGATCAATGCCTAACTCCTCCCCTGCAAGCCCGATTGCCCCTGACTGCCCTCCCTGGCCAGCCTGGTCATCCCCAACTGCCTTCCCCTGATGTACCAGTTATCCCAACTGCCTTCCCCTTCTGGCACAGTCACCCCAAAATGCCCTCCCCTGTTGGCCTGTTCACCCTTACTGCTCTTCCTTCAAGCCTGGATCCCCCAATGGTCTTCCCCAACTGCCCTCTCCTGTAGGACTGGTTCTCCCCAACTGCCCTCCCCTGCTGGCCATCTTTTGGCAGCCATCTTGTGAGTTAGAGTGATGGTCAACTTGCATATTATCTCCATATTAGGTAGGATAGGTGCAACAGTCAGATTTTGTTTGTTTGTTTCCTTTCTTTTTCTTTTTTTTCTTTTTTAACAGTCTGATTTTAAAGGCCTCTTATGCTCAGCATCAATAGGTCCACCAAATCTGAAAGAAGATGACAGAAATCATGACCCAGGAGTTATGGATAAATGCAGGGGAGGGTGGGTGTGTGGGAAGAGATCAACCAATGAACTTGTATGCATCTATACATAACCTATGAACACAGACAATGGGGGGGTAAAGGTCTAGAGTGGGGGGCAGGGGCAGGTTGGGAAAGGTCAATGGGAAAAATCTGGACATATGTAATCCTTTCAGGAATATATATTTTTTTTAATTTTTAAAGAATTACTTGAAAGAAGTAGTTAATAACTGATTGTAGATAGCTGAAGAAGACAGAAAAGACTTGTGAATTTATTGTTATCTCTATGTCTCTGTTAAAAATGTTAAAATGCTGGAGAAGCCCAAGTTTGAGTTCAGAAAACTCAAGGAGGTTCCTGGTGAAGGTAGCAGTTCTAAAAAAGCTATGGGGATGATATGGATGCTCAAGTTTAATGAGTTGATGGATATGAATCCAGTGTAAGAATTTGTTTAAAATTCAGACTTCTAATAGTGACAAAATTTTTATTTGTTATGTTTAAAAAAATATAAAAGATTTAATGAGAAAAATTTTGTAAAAGATAAATAAATGACATTGAAGTCCCTTGGTTGAAATGCCTAATATTGTAAAAATGTCCTTTTTTCCCAAATACTTTATGATTTTATTAGAATCAACTTATCTCCTATTCCCTATAAAAAGACAGCCTTTTTGTGGGGAAGACATGACTAAATAATTACCAATTTTATTTAAAGAATAAACCTTTACATTGAAAGAATAAATCAGGAAAATTATGATAAATAACCCTATCTCATAAAAGAGTAATATGCAGATTGATCATCACTCCAACACACAAGATGGCTGTCCCCATGTGGTCAAAGATCCTGCCTCCATGTGGACACAAGGGGGCCACCACAAGATGGCCAGCAGGAGAGGGCAGTTGTGGGCGATCAGGCCGGCAGAGGAGGGAAATTGGGGGCAAACAGGCTGGCAGGGGAACAGTTAGATATCAATCAAGCTGGCAGGGGAGTGGTTGGGGGGTGATCAGGCTGACAGGCAGAAGTAGTTAGGGGCAATCAGGAAGTCAGGCAGCAGAGTAGTTGGGAGCCAGCAGTCCTGGATTGTGAGATGGATGTGCAATTGCCTGTTTAGTGGGATCAGGCCTAAACGGGCAGTAGGACATCCCTCAAGGAGTCCCAGAATGGAAACGGTTCAGGCTGGGCTGAGGGATGCACGAATTTCATGCACCCAGGCTCTAGTAGTAATAATAATAATAATATAAAACTTTCCTTGTCAACTTCTAACATATATTTAGAATATTGGTAAAATGATCAACAAAGATTTTAATGGGGCCAAAATTTGTTAGAGAAAGAAACCGAAGCAAATATTGCAATTTACTTTTTAGGTTAGAATTTTTACAATACTGAGAAAAATAGATAACTTAGTAAATACTGGAAATAATTTTAGAAAATATACTTAAAATATTTATTCATCATCATAGATCAAAATCAAAACCCAAGTATTAAGTATTTAGCTATTAAAATATTATAATGAAATGAGGTGAATAATTTTTTACCTTTTGGTGCTCAAAGGCAAGAATCATGAGGAGAAATATTAAATTTATTCACTATGTAAACTTTTTTGATAAAAAAACAAAAATAGTAATAAGTGATATACTGGTAAAATATTTGCTGTGTAGATGAATGACAAAGGTTTAATATACCAAATATATAAATATAAATATGAAAGTAAATTAAAGTGATTATATAAACAAATTCATTAGCAATTAAAGATGTGCCACAGTGATACAAATCTGTGAGCAGATGGGAATTTCCATGAACTCTTTGTTGTAAGTTAAATGATAGGCACTTTTAAAGGGCAAGCTGATAGTATGTAATTTGAAGATTAGCAGATATTTTAGTCCATAAAATCCACAGTGAGAAATATCTCTTAAGGAAATAATTAAAAACTTAAATATATAAAATTTATAGAAGAATTCTTTTATTAAAAAAAGCAGAAAACATTTTAAGTATATGGTTAAGGTAAAATGCATTGCTACACACACGTGCACACACACACACACGAATAAGTAACCTCCATCAAATACTTAAATCAAGTGTCTATAATATGCTCTTAAGTGAATTTTATAGGCTACAGATATCCTATCTAATAAAAGAGTAATATGAAAATAGACAGTACCTCTGCTACACCCACAAGCCATGTCCACAAGCCATGCCCACCAGCCAATCAGGAGCAAATATGCAAATAAACCCAACCAAGATGGCTGTGGCCACAGAGAGCAGGAGGGAGGTTTGGGTTTCCCTGTTAATGGAGGAAGTCAAGCTTTCTGCCTGCTCTTGCTGGTTCAGGCCTACACTCAATACTACAAAGTTCCAAAGATAGAAGATAAATAAATCCCAACAAAAATGATGGCAGCCACAGAGTTGGAGAGAGCAGGAGGCTTGGGTTGCCCCTGGAGATGGATGAAGCCCAGCTTTTCACCTGCCCTGACTGGCCCAGGACTATTTAAGGCTACAAAATTTCAATTATAGAAGATAAATAAATCCCAAAATAAATGACTGTGGCCACAAAACGATCAGGAGGCTTGACTCCACTCAAGGTTACAATGTTTCAATTGTAGAATATATATAAATCCCAGATACAAGAGCCTCTGCTTGGGTTGCCAGGGGATGTGGCAGGCCTGCTAACCACCACAGGCTCCTTGCCCAGGCCACCCCACATCCCAAGGGAACCCCTACCCTGATCCAGGACAACCTTCAGAAGAAAACCATCAGGCTCCCACCCATGCACCAGGCCTCTATCCTATCTAATCCTATTTAATAAAATAATAATATGCAAATTGACCATTACAACAACACACAAGATAGCTGTCCCCATGTGGACACAAGATGGCCACCACAAGATGGCCAGCAGAGGAGGACAGTTAGGAGGGACCAGGCCTATAAGTGAGGACAGTTAGGGCTGATCAAGCCTGCAGGGGAGGGCAATTTGAAGGGACCAGGCCTGCAGGGGAGGGCAGTTAGGGGCTGGGCTGAGGGATACCCCCCAACTCCCTGTGCATGAATTTTGTGCACTGGGTCTCTAGTAATATAATAAAGATATAATATGCAAACAGTCATTATGTGTGAGGTTGGGAATGGTGGGAGCTATAGGGCAGTGGGCAGAGAACTGGAGGGTGGCAGGGAGCTACTGGTGAGCTACAGGTGCGCAGATTCGTACACAGGGCTACTTGTATAATATAATTTCAGTAAGAAAAAAGATATAGGCAGAGAGAAAGGGAAAGAGATATAATTTTAATATGTAGTGGCTGGAAGGATATACCTCAACATTTTACAGAAAGATACTGGACCTATACATTATTTTCATTTTTTCTTTATACTTTTTATACATAAAAATATATCAACTTGCATTTGAAAAAAAAATAAGGATATATATAGATATTGTCTCTTTATTTAACACTAGTGGCCTGGTGCACAAAATTTGTGCATTGGGGGTGTCCTCAGCCCGGCCTGCATTATCTCCAATCTGGGACCCCTTGAAGGATGTCCTGCTGCCAGTTTTTAGGGAATCAGGCCTAAACCAGCAGTACGGCATCCCTCTCACAAGCCAGGACTGCTGACTCCTGCTGCTTACCTGCCTGCCTGCCTGATTGCCTCTAACCACTTTGTCTGCCAGCCTGCTCGCCCCCAACATCCCCCTGCCACCAGCATGCTCACCCTCAACTGCCCCCCTCTGCTGGCCTGCTTGACCCACCTTCCCTCCCCACTGGCCTACTCACCCCCTAACTGCCCCCTTGCTGGCCTGCTCACTCCAAACTGCCCACCCCACTGTCCCGATCACTTCCAACTGAACCCCACTGATGGCCTGCTCACTCCTAAATAGACCCCCTGTTGGTATGCTTACCCCCAATGGATCCTGCCATGCCATCCTGGCCTGATCACCCCATCCCCCTGGCAACCCAAGGTCCCAGCCCCTCCTTTGTTGTTGTTGTTATTGTTTTTAGCGCCTCCTTGACTGGAGGCCAGGGCCAGCTAAAAGCAAATATCTTGGATTTATTTTTCTTCTATAATTGAAACTTTGTAGCCTTGAGCAGAGGCCAGGGCCAGCCAGGGTGGGCAGGAAATTTGGCTTCTTCCATTGCCGGGGCAACGCAAGCTTCCCACTTCCTCCAGCTCTGTGGCCGGCTGTTATGTTGGTTGGGTTAATTTGTATACTCTCTCCTGATTGGGTGGTGGGCATAGTGGAGTGATGGTTAATTTGCATGTTTCTCTTTTATTAGTGTAGATGAGGACAGCAAAAGCATCGTGGAAACCAAGCAAATTGTGCAAATTATTTGCTATTACAGCACTCTCATCAATCCTCAACAAACATTTTGAGCTGCCTTGGTGGAAATTTTTAATGAGTGTTCAGGTTATGCTACAATAATGCAGAGTCACTCAGCTGGCTTAAGATAGTAATTCTCTAACTCTGGGATTTTCTCAAATACTAAATCTCAAGACTCGAGCACTCTCAAGTTATACTTTTGAGATGTTCCCTGATAAAATCTGTGACATGAGCTGAAAAGATACTTTAAATGACAATCATCCAGCTGTAATACAAAAAGATAATTGGAAGGTCAAGATTCAATTTTGACATTTATACTCACACAAAGAACTTGAAATGGAAAAAAAAAAATGCATTCACTTTCCACATCTTCTAGCAGGTAGGTGTAGTACAGTCAATTCATTTAGTGATTCTTTAATTTCTCCATGAAGGTATATATCTGAGCAGCCTGGGAAATAGTGCTAGAATACAATGTCCTTTAGAATGAATAAAAATAGATATCCAACTACTAAGATGTGTAAAGCTTAACATTTTTGTTGTAAAATAGTTAATTTAAAAAAAATGGAACTGAACCACTATTAAGCAAAGCATACTATATTAGCTGGTTGCTATTCTTAGCTGTCAATTTTCTAGAGCTGCCATGACAAAGTACCACAGTCATAGTGACCTAAACAACAGAAATCTGTTTTGTCACAGTTCTAGAAGCCAGAAGTAAGGGTTGGTTTCTTCTGAGGCCTCTCCTCTTGGCTTGTAGATACACATTTTCTTTCAACATCCTCACATGTGTGTTTGTGTCCTAATCTCCTCTTCTTAGAAAAACATCAATCATATTCGATTAAGGCCCTCTTTAATAGTTTCATTTTAATTTAATCACCTCTTTACTGACTATCTCCATATATAGTCACATTCTGAGATGACAAAGGTTAGCATTTAAAAATAAGGATTTTTGGAGAATACAGCTAAATTGAAGGAATGACTGACTGACTATAAATAAATGAATAAATTTTTAGTACTGTTCTAATTGCTTTGCTAATGTATTCAATTAATAAATATGCTGAAAAAAATATTCAAAATGGCATATATTTTCTGAAAATTGGAGGTTAAAATATTTTTATGTCATATTTTAGTGTAGGATATTTACAAAGTTATGTCATTCCTATGATATCCCTAGAGGTTGCAGAAGTGTAAAAGTAAATTAAGATTCTAGGGAAAAACCCCGTAGGTTTTATGATATGTAATTATTATTAAATCTGTGACTTAACAATTCACAAATTTAGATAGCAAGTAATCTAGCGGGCCAGGCATCATTCTATGTATATATATATATATTTTTTAATCAATCTTTATTGTTCATATTATTACAAAGGTTCCTCATTTCTTCCCCCCTCCACCAGGTTCCCACCCCACCCTCTGCCCCCTCCCCATCCCCCATTGTCCTCATCCATAGGTGCACAGTTTATGTTCAGTCTCTTCCTCCCTCCCTTTCCCCGATAGTAAATCCCTTTTCAGATAGTAAATCTGTTACTTAGCATTTTCTCATATCAATAATACCTCCACATGCCCAATGATACACTTCACACAAAAGACATTTTCAAATAGGTCAACCAGCCTCATCCAGGCCCCACCCAAGGCACTCACAGATCAACACCCCAGCGCTATACTAACTCAACACATCCAGATCTAAGCCTTCATCACTTGATTCAGCAGACCCTCAAGTTCCCGCAAAAGTTTCCAGCCATGTCTGAGAGGCAGCCGTGGGCAGGGACAGGCGAGGAGCGAGCTGTTTCGGGCCTGGCTGCTCCGGGCCTGGCCTCTGTTGCTCTGGTTCGTTCCACAACCAGCTGCTCCGGGTCTGGTCACTGCTGCTCCCGACCTAGTTGCTCTGGACTTGGCTGTTGCTGCTACAGGCCTGGCCGCACCCGACCCGGCTGCTCTGGGACCGGTTGCTCTGGTCCCGGCCGCTCCGGGCCTGGCCGCTCCCAGCCTGTCAGCCGCTGCTCCGGGCCTGGCTGCTCCCAGCCTGGCAGCCGCTGCTCCTGGCCTGGCCGCACCAGACCCGGCTGCTCCGGGCCTGGCCGCTCCCAGCCTGGCAGCTGTTGCTCTGGGCCTGGCCGCTCCCAGCCTGTCAGCCGCTGCTCCGGGCCTGGCTGCTCCCAGCCTGGCAGCCGCTGCTCCTGGCCTGGCCGCACCAGACCCGGCTGCTCCGGGCCTGGCCGCTCCCAGCCTGGCAGCTGTTGCTCTGGGCCTGGCCGCTCCCAGCCTGGCAGCCGCTGCTCCGGGCCTGGCCACACCAGACCCGGCTGCTCCGGGCCTGGCTGCTCCCAGCCTGGCAGCTGCTGCTCCGGGCCTGGCTGCTCCTAGCCTGGCAGCCGCTGCTCCAGGCCTGGCCACACCAGACCCAGCTGCTCCAGGCCTGGCCGCTCCCAGCCTGGCCGCCGCTGCTCCGGGCCTGGCCGCACCCGACCCGGCTGCTCTGAGCCTGGCCGCTCCCAGCCTGGATGCTCCGTGCTTGGCTACTGCTGTTCTGGGCCTGGCTTCTCCCAACCCGGCTGCTCTGGACCGGGCTTCTCCGGGCCCAGCCACTCCGTGTCTGGGTGTTCCTGGACTGGCCACCCTGGGCTTGGCCGCCTCTGCCTCAGGCCTGGCTGCCACTGCCCCAGGTCTGGCTGCTCCAGTGCTGGCCGTTGATGCTCTTGTTCTGGCTGCTGCTGCTCTGGGGCCTGGCCACTGCTGCTCTGGGCCCAGCTGCCACTGCCTTGTGCCTGGCCACTCTAGGCCTGGTCGCCGCTGTTCCAACATTCTGTCCCTTTTTTCTCTTTTTTTTTTTTTCTTTTTTAAAAAAAAAACAAAACGCATTTATGTTGCAATGTTGGCTGGTGCGTTGAGTTCTGACTTAGTCTTTGATTTTTCAAGATCTTCTTTGTATTCTTTCTTAAGTAATTTTACTATCATTTGCTCTCACTTGATTTCTTCACATTGAGAACTTCTTTGGTTTCTTCCTCCTTGTCCTGGGAGCTCAGCAGGTTGGCCTGTGGCACCCCTTTGTTCTCCGTGGGCTCCCATGCTGCTCCAGCCTGTTGCCGGGGTCGGCGCCGCCCAGAAAGCAGCCCCTGTCCTTGGCTCCGTTGCCAGCGCTCAGCAGTCGAAGGCTCAGGGGCACCCCCCCCACTGGGGGCCCCGTCGCCCGGCTCCTTGCTGGCGCCCGGCTGGCCGGTGTCCGGCAGGGGCTCCTGCTCCTCGTGGCGTTCCTCCAGTCTGGAGCTTTCCTTCTCCCTCCCACTAGGGGAGTCCAGGATCAGAGTCAACAGACTGTCCTCTGCGCACAGTGTGCGCGACTCCGGGGGCTCGGCCTTTTGCCGCGCTCCCAGGACTCCACCTCACAGCTCCGTCTCCCCCTGCCCGAGCCTGGGTCCCCAGGGACTGGCCCAGACCTGGAGTTCTGGGCGGTCTAGACTGAGGCTCAGAGCTGCCGCCGGAGGCTTTGTTTCTTCCGGCTAGGGTAATCCAGCATCAGAGTCAACATTCAGTCCTCTGCGCGCCATGTGCGCGCGACTCCGGGGGCCCCGCATTTCGCCGTCCCCCGGGATTGTCTCCCCCTGCCGGAGCCTGGATCCCCAGGGTCTGGCACATAACTTGGGGCTCAGCGCTGCCGGTTCGGGGGTTCAGCCCAGGCTGGGGATTCTATTTCCTTCCTGCTAGGGAACGCCAGGCAGCACCCAGCCCTCTCCTCCTCTCCGGCTGCGACCTCTCCGCGCGCGTGCGTGCGAGCGCGCAGCATGTCTCCGTACCTTAGGCTTTTTTTCAGCTCCTCTGATTTTCCTTCTGGTTTTCTCCCTCCTTCCTATTGTAGAGTTTTCAGTCAGTCGACTACCTGTAGCTCTGGGAATGTCCACTCTACATTTTAGTTGTATTCCCTTGAAATTGTTGTGAGCTGCTGCGGCTAGGTGTATACCCGAGCAGCCATCTTGGATCCTCTCTATGTATATTTTAATAACAATAAGTAAAATAAATTGAGCCTTTGCCTTCAGAGAGTTCATACTCAAATGAAGAAGAGAGTAAATAAATGTGCAAGCCAATAAATAAAATAAGTTTAGGGTTTTTAAATACATATATATTTTATTGATTTTGTTTTACAGAGAAGAAGGGAGAAAGATAGAGAGTTAGAAACATTGATGAGAGAGAAACATCGACCAGTTGCCTCTTGCACACCCCCTACCAGGGATATGCCCGCAACCAATGTACATGCCCTTGACTGGAATCAAACCTGGGACCTTTCAGTCCACAAACCGACGCTCTACCACTGAGCCAAACCGGTTTCGGCAAGTTTAGGGTTTTTATATGCCACCAGGAAAGAATAAAATAGGAAAATATGGTAGGGAATGACAGGAGCTAGTGCCTACTATAGTCAAAGAAGGCCTCTACTGAGACGACATTTGAGTTATTACCTTATGATGAGAAGGGCTCTCTAAGCAAAGCAGCACAAGCAAATTCCCTTTGGATGGGAATTTAAAGGGCAGAAGTAGGTGACTGACTAAAATGAAGTGGACAAAGAAGGTGTTAGGAAGGACTGTATGCAGAAAGAGGCCTTCATATTATAGAGAGATTTGAGATTGCAATAAAAAGTTTAGATTTTAGCCGAAGCCGGTTTGGCTCAGTGGATAGAGCGTTGTTCTGTGGACTGAAAGGTCCCAGGTTCGATTCTGGTCAAGGGCATGTACATTGGTTGCGGGCACATCCCCGGTGGGGGGTGTGCAGGAGGCAGCTGGTGGATGATTCTTTCTCATCGATGTTTCTAGCTCTCTATCCTTCTCCCTTACTCTCTGTGAAAAATCAATAAAATAAAAAAAATAAAAAAGTTTAGATTTTAATTATAATTGTATTATTTTGAAGATTTGAGGCAGAAGAATAACTTGATCTCATAAACACTTAAGGAAGACCATTCTTGCTTGGAAAAGAGGCAATAGGAGGAGAAGGGAGACCAAGGGAATTGCTGCTACAGTGGTATATGCACAAGGGGAAGGTGAACTTGAAAAGGGCAGGGGAAGTAGAAATGGGGAAATTCATCAAAGTTTGGAAATATTTTGGAGATGTAGCTGACAGGAGTGACAGGGAGATTGGTGTATAATATAACAAGAAACAAATAATCAAACATGACTCAATAATATTTTGGTTTCTGTTACTGTGTGAAAGGTGGTATCATATACTGGGTAGTTTTTGGAGGGAGTATATTTACAGAAAAAGAACAAGTTATCTTTTGTCAAGGGAACCTGAAATGGAGAAGATGTCAGATAATTGGTTATAAGTATTTTCAGGGAAGATTCCTCTCTAGGCAAGCTATATAAGTTTGGAAGTTTTCAGTATATTTTTTTTCAGAAAGAAAAAAAAAATACCCTGGCTGATGTGGCTCAGTTAGTTGAGCATTGTCCCATGCACTGAGAAGTCTCTGGTTCAGTTCCTGGTTGGGGCACATTGGAAGCCATGGGAAGCTAGATGAGGTTACAATGGTTGAGTACAGAAAGAAAAGGGGATTCTAGGACAGTGCTACAGATTTTTCAGGTTTGGAGGAAGTGGAAGTCCTAGTAAAAAATAGTAGTCCATAAAGTAAAAGAAACTCCAGAGTATAAGGTCTGGGGAACCTAGACATATTTTTCAGGAAGAAGGAATAATCTGTTGTGCCAAATGCTAATGAATGGTTGAATTAAACAAGAACAGGTAATCAGCCAAAACCGGTTTGGCTCAGTGGATAGAGCGTTGGCCTGCGGACTGAGGAGTCCCGGGTTCGATTCCAGTCAAGGGCACGTACCTTGGTTGCGGGCACATCCCCAGTGGGGGGTGTGCAGGAGGCAGCTGGTCGATGTTTCTCTCTCATCGACGTTTCTGACTCTCTATCCCTCTCAATTCCTCTCTGTGTAAAATCAATAAAATACATTTTTTTTTAAAAAAAGATGCTAAAAGATTAATAAAACTAATTTTAAAAAGAAAAAAAGAACAGGTAATCATTTGCTCTGGCAACATGTTTTTGGTGTTCTCATTAAAAGCCATTTCATTGAACTGATGGCAATTAAAGCACTATTTGAGTATATTTAATAAAAAATGGAAGATGAAGAAATAGATATAGACAGGAGAGGTTCAAAGGGTAAAGAGAAGCCTGGCTGGTGTGACTCAGTAGTCCTCCAGGAGGTCACAGTTAGATTCCTCATCAGAACACATGCCTGGGTTTCAGGCTGGATCCCAAATAGAGGGCATGCAAGAGGCAGGCAACCAATGATTCTCTCACATAGATGTCTCTCTCTCTCTCTCTCCCCCTCCCTTTCACTCTTTCTAAAAATTAATGGAAAAATATCCTCAGTTGGGGATTAACAACAACAATAACAACAACAAAAGATAAACAGAAAACATATGAAATTAAAAAAATATTAAAACACTAGAGATTACAACATCACATTATTATGCCTTTAGGAATAGGTTTGAGGTTTTATTTGTTTGTTTTAATCAATAAAAATGAGATTTTATTTGTTTGTTTGTTTTAAATATAAAAAATGCTGACAAATTTGACTCTAATTATAATAGAAATAAAACAACAACAACATAGACATGTTTGCCATTAGATCAAAACTACTTATCCACACCAACTTGTATAAGAATATCATCCATATCACAAAAGCCCCAAGTAATAAACAGTCCAAATGTGTATCAACTGATGAATGAATGTAAAGAAAAAAAATAATGCCCTGGCTGGTGTGGCTCAGTTAGTTGAGCATTGTCCCATGTACTGAGAAGTCTCTGGTTTGATTCCTGGTTGAGCACATGCCTGAGTTGTGGGCTCTATCCCCATTAGGAGATAGGAGGCAGCCATCCATGTTTTTCCCTCCCTGTCCTTTCCTCTCTCTATAAAAATCAATATATAAAAAAGCATATATAATCACATAGATAATCAAAATATACCAAATTTCAATCATCTTTAATAATTAATAAGATATGGGTATAAATTTAAATAGACAGTTGAATAATTCAGTAATATTTTCAAAGAATAATACAAACATTCTCATATTTTGAACTAACTTTAAAATTTTTTGTCTCTCTGACTTAACAGGTATCTGCATTTTAAAGTATACATATAAGTGAGAATATCATTCATCAGTTTTAAATCTAGAGGTTTTTCTCCTCTATAGAGTTAATACTGTAAGTTTTAATTTATTCCTATTATATTTGATGAAGTACCTCTGTAGAGTCATACATTTTGTAAGTTTCTACAGTATGAAATGTAGCTGTGATTTCTATATTGTATCATGGATTCATGGATCACTATAATTCAGACATAATTACATATAATTATTTGTCCTTTCCAACAAAATATACAGGTTAGTGACCATTTCTCTGTTATTTCGGGATTCTAGACTTAAAAACACAGCCAAATTATTTTTCTCTAGTTACATGGTTTGAGAAATAGGGCTTCTTAGTGATATGTGTCCCACAACTGAGTCTATCTGTTCTCCATTTTAAAGTTTGTCCAAAACTCATGAGTTACATTATAGGAAAGAAATTGTTAGCTCTCAGTCATGTCACAGGGGGTGGGGGGAGGCCATCTCATTGGTCTGATTAAAATACTATTTGTGTGTATTTAATGATTAACCCCCATACACATGCACATACACACTAAAAAATAAAAGTGGATGGTGAAGAATAGATACAGACATGATAGACACCTTGAATGACTTTTCTACAGTAGGGAAATGGGAATCCACTGGAAATTCTAGAGAATTTATGCTTATGGGTGGATGTCTATGGATATTGGTTAAATTAGGTGACATTAAATTATTCAGTAAAGAAGGAACTGATAATGCAGGAGAGGAGAGAGAACATGGATAGAAAGGTTGGCCTTAGATAGGAGTAGAAGCACTTCTTCCAAGGTACCTTTATGGAAGGCAGATTATGGAGATGTGGGTGAACTGGAAGAATTAGTGATGGGCAAATGCAATAACTTTTATTTGATTGCATTTATTGTCTTTATGAATTATCAGTGAAATCATCAGCTGGGGATGATGAGATAAAAAGGTGTAGGGAACTTGAGGAACAGAAGAGGCTGTGAAATAGTCACTTTGAAGAGGGGTATGTGAATTTACTGGGGAAGTGTAGTAGTAGTAGTAGGGCAATCAGGCATTGTTAAAGCATTCCTTGTGTTGTTATAAACTTGTGATGGCACTGCTGAGTGAACCAGCAATTTTCAGCTGCTGGGTTCAGCTTCTTCCTTTTATTATTGAAGGGTAACTTACATAAGATTATATTAGTTTCAGGTGTATAATGTAGTGACTTGATATTTTTATATATTGCAAAATGATCACCATAATAAATCCAGTTAACATCCATCACCATGCACAGGTACAGTTTGTTTTTTCTGGAGATGAGGGCTTTCATGATCTACTCTTCTAGCTACATTCAAATATGCAATAGCTATAGTAATAATGCTATACATTACTTCCTCATGACTTATTTATTTTATAACGGAAAGTTTGTACCTTTGACCCCCTTTACCCATTTCTCCCTTCCCCACACTCCACCTCAGGCAACCACCAATCTGTTCTCTATATCTGTGAGGCCAGTTTGTTCTTTTGTTTTCTTTTCTTTTTTTAAGATTTTAATTATAAGTGAGATCATACAATATTTATCTTTTTCCATCTGACTTATTTCATCTAGCAGAATTCCATTAAGGTCCATCCATGTTGTCACAAATGGCAAGATTCTATTCTGTTTTTTAGCTGACTAGTATATAGGGTGTCCCCAAAATGTATACACACACTTCGAGTACTTATAAAGGCAATGCTTATTAAAATACATTTCATTTTTTAAATTGAGCTATCAGTAGTAAAGTGTATATACATTATTTTTGGGGGGTCACCCTGTATACGTGCGCGTGCGCGCACACACACACACACACACACACACAAATCTAAAAGTAGATTTATAGTTGTGAGTACTCAAAACACTGAGTGTATTCTTGTATTATTATTTAATTATTGTATTATTTTTCATAAGAACAACTAACTATAAACCTACTTTGGCCCTAGAACATACATATTTGTGTGCATATGTATATATTTTTTTCTATACGTATTCATTTATCACTTAGGTTGCTCCATTTGCTTATTGATACTAATTTTGTTTCCTTTGGATAAACATCCAGGATTGGAATTGATAGATTATGTGATAATTCTGTTTTGAAAAAACATTTAAAATTTATTTATTTATTTATTTATTTATTTATTTTATTTATTTTTTACAGAGAGGAAGGGAGAGGGATAAGGAGTTAGAAATCTTGATGAGAGAGAAACATCAGCTGCTTCCTGCATATACTGGGGATGTGCCTGCAACCTAGGTACCTGCCCTTGATCGGAATTGAACCTGAGAGCCTTTAGTCCACAGGTTGACCATCTATCCAATGAGCCAAACTGGTTAGGGCTGTTTTGAACTTTTTGAGGAACTTCCATACTGATTTCCATAGTGGCTGTCTCAATTTACATTCCGACAAAGGTTCCCTTGCCTCATCATCAACACTTGTTATTTCTTGGCCCCAACACTTGTTATTTCTTGGCTGAGGAAAAGGGATATGAAGATAGAAGGAGCTGACAAATAGAGAAAATCTGATGTGGTAGAAAGGAGGCTGTGTTGATATCAGAAAATTGTTGGAATTTTAGAATAAGTGACCTAGGAGAGTTAGATATGATAGTTAGATAGGAGGTACAACTGTCAGTGATGACATAGTCTGTTGTATGACCATATGCATGTTGACAAAGGAAAGGAGAAATAAAAGATAATTGAACAAAGGATATCAAGGACATGAGAATCCACAATGTTAGACGGATTGCATTTTTTATTTATTTATTTTTTTATGTAGCTAAGAATGATGAAGAGTATCAGTTGTGAATTGGGATATGGTAAATTGGAACCAAAATTATCACTGAATGAGGGATATGTTGAGAATGTCAGAAGGTGAGGACAATTAGGAAGGGTATGGAGTAGAGAAGACTGATAGCATGCATTTCAAAGGAGCTGGGGTTTTCAAAGAGGTAAGAGAGTTCCGAAATATCAAGGAGGAGCAAAGAGGACATTTAGTCTACTTATGTGGTTTTTTTACTTCCTTTCCTTTGATGTGTGAGAGGGGAGAAAAAAAACACAACAGCATCTTTACAAAAAGGTGACAGAAGCATGCCTTCAAGAAGACGTATATGCCAGATAATAAGAAGTAATAAGATGAGTGATTTTCATTAGAAAACTTGGAATATCAGAGAACAAGTTTTAAAGGGAGTACTGACAAAGTTTGTGAGAGAAGGGTTGAAGGGTTCTTGAATATAAGAATTAGTGTTTTTATGATGGCTAACCTGGAAGACTGGGATTTTGGTGGTGAATGAGATGCATGAGGAGTAGTTGTAAGGCAAACTGGTAATATTTCTGATCCTTAGGGCTGGGTGTTATTTAAGCTATTAAGGCAAATATGTCACCTGTGACTGGTGAAATTTTGTCACTTACAATGAACCATTAAAAAAGTTGAATATATGCCAGGACCGGTTTGGCTCAGTGGATAGAGCGTCGGCCTGCGGACTGAAAGGTCCCGGGTTCGATTCCGGGCAAGGGCATGTACCTTGGTTGCGGGCACATCCCCAGTAGGGGGTGTGCAAGAGGCAGCTGATCGATGATTCTCTCTCATCGATGTTTCTAACTCTCTATCCGTCTCTCTTCCACTCTGTGAAAAATCAATAAAATATATTTAAAAAAAAAAAAAGAGTTGAATATATTCTTGGGAACATGAGTGTCTGTCTTGAAAAGAGGTGATTGAAGAAGGGCTAGAATCTTGAAGAAGAAGCTGGAAGAAGGAGGGTTCTGGGTTTTTCTGTGGCTGAAGGTTATTTAAAATCATTGTGAAACACGGACTAGTCAAGGTGTTTGTAATAGCCTGAATGGTTTAGCTCAGTGTCTGTGGAGACCCCTCTCTAGTGAGCCTTGCTAAACTACAAAGATCGGAAGACTAAAAGCTACGTTACCCAGGCAAATTTCAACATGATTTCTGTATGTGTTTGAGATTCTGTCAATCAGATGGGTTTGGATAAAACTTGAATTTGGAACTGAGTTTTGGGGAGAAAGGTTCAAGGAAGAAGGCGATCATCATTTTGCTGGTACAGATGGTGACAGAGACTAAACAGTTTTGGAGCTGGCAGTTCTAACCCTCAGCTGTGGGTTTCTTGATGGTAAAAGGAGCAGCAGTGCCTTTGGTGCTCAAGTGTGAGGTATACTTTTTGAAAGCCTATCTTAGAGTCTGCTTCTTGGGCCCTCCCAGTGACTTTGTAAGCCATTTTATATCCTATAATAAATATCCAAACTTCCTATTCTGAAAACTGCCCTTTCCCAACCTGAAGTCAGGCACCCAATCTAGTATTGGCTTTGGGGTTAAAACATATTATCTATGCTCACAGATTTTCTATCTGAGAATTTTATTATTCTTTTAAACTAGAGGCCTATTGCATGAAAATATTTGTGCAATAGGCTTTCCTTCAATTGGCTTCCAGCACCCGTTTTCCATGGTACCGGGACCCAAGCCTTTGCTCTGGCCAGAGTCTGACACCTTCGTCTATGCTGCTTTGTTGCAGACTGCACTGCTCCTATAGATCCCTTCACCTCCCACCCTCCCTCTTATAGCAGGCATCCTGTCCAGTCTGGCCACTCTGTGCATGGAGAAGCCGGCGGCCGACATATTTGTCCTCCTAATTTGCATATTCCCTCTGATTGGCTTGTGGGTGTAGTGGAGGTAAGGTCTATTTACATGTTTGTCTATTATTAGGTAAGATAAGATAAAAACTAGTCAATTATTAGAAGTAATGTATGTTACATTTAGAAAATAAGCTGCATTACTCATTGGGTTGAATTGGGAGAAGAGAGAAACAGGCATACCTGGTTTCATTGTGCTTTGCTTTATTGCACATTACAGATATTGTGATTTGTACATATTAAAGGCAAGACCCTCCACCAGCAAAGGTTTAAACTAATTTTCTTGTGGTGGTCTAGAACTGAATACAGTATCTCTGAGGCCTGTAATCTTGAGCTGATTTGTTGTGTGTGCCTGTGGGTGTGTGTGCATACATATCGGAAATATTACTGGGTAGTTTTTAAATGTTATAAAATGACTCTTGATAAGACACTGTTTTCCTAGAATCAGAAATTACCATCACCATCAAACTATTGATTGTTTTCTCCTATTCTCCTTTTTATTCTCAAGTAGACAGAAATGTTACTTTGAGTAACAGACACTAATTAATTTCCGAGATATCTATGTATATAAAAGCCAAGCGACCAGAACAACTGGAATGACTGGACACTATGAAGCACACTGTGGCTGGCCAATTGGCCCAATTGGGGTGGGGCCAGTTGGCCACCCTCCTGCAGCCCCTCTCCCCAACCATGTGGCCCTGATTGGCCCTTATCTGGGTGGGCCAGCTGGACCCCATCTGTGTGTGAATTCATGCACTGGGCCTCTAGTTTATCAAATGCCTAGGTGTCAGGCATTAAGCTAGGGGTTGGGAATACAGCTCAGGAAAAAATTAGACAGCATAAAGCTTATAGTCTGCTATAAAGGGTAGATATAAACAAAAATATTAATTAAATATGATGAATATTATTGACAGGAAAGACGTGGTCTTAGGAAGCAAATCTAGAAGGGAGATCTAAGCTATGTAGGTGGTACTTCTCAGGGAAGTTGGCTATCAATTGTTTTCTTATATTTAATACTGAGCTTAACAATATATGCATGTGGTAACAAAGGCACATCTCAAAAGCTTAACAGAACAAAAATGTTTCTCTTGGTATCATAAAGTCAAATGGATGTCTACTGGTGGCTTTCCCTCAGTGTTGACCCATACGTCATTTCCTCCCTCTGGTTGCTCCTTCGTGCCCTAAGATCTCCTCATTCCTCTGCTGCATTGACAACATTCAGCTGCCCAAAGAGCAGAGCCAATTTGAGGAGGATTGTGTGTCTGATACTTGATTATTTCATCCTGTAAGGGATTGTTCACATTCCATAGAGAACAGTCTAATGGACCCACCAAGATATAAGAGCGGAGTGGAAGGAGAGGAATATGGGAAATATAGTCCTTGACAGGATAACTGTTCCCTAGCAACAATACTATTCTCTGCTAAAAGAAGGAAAAATTTCCTAGTTGAGTAGTTAGTTGTCTCTGCCACATGAAGGAAAAGAAACACACTTGTATTTGTGAGAGATAACTAGCCCCATATTAAAGCTGACATAAAGATTGCAAAATGAACTATTGTTGTCACTGATTTTAATGCCGTTGAGGGAATGTTGGGCTTAAATAGATATTTTTCATATAGCACATGGAAATTACAACTTTAAATTTGGGTCATTAAATTAAAATGTTAGAGAACTATTGTTAGAGTACTATGGAAGTAAGCTGTTTTAGAATTTAAATCTGTGATCCTATTCAGAAACTTGAAATATTTAGGATACCAGTGGGTATAAAAATATGTGGATTTGACACAAATTCTAACTTCATTTTAACCATTGTTATTGATACTTTTTGTATTGAGGTTCTATATATAAAAATAAATGTGAACAATGGAGAAAAGCTACATAATCCTATATAGTAAAAAAGATAATATGCAAATTGACCCTAACAGCAGAACCACTGCTGGACCAGTCACTATGAGATGCACTGACCACTTCTTGGTTTCTTTCCCTGGCCAGCAGGCTCTAATCACCTGATGGTGAGCAGGGAACCAGGGTGGGTTGTGGCAGGGGGTGGGGCTGGGGGCAGGGCTGGCTGCTGTGGGCAGCGGGAAAGATGGCAGCCGAGGCCTAGTAACCATACCTGCATACGAATTTCTTGTGCCATGCCTCTAGTTTGAATTATAATAGAAAAATTTCAGGGGGTCAATAAAACACGTGTATTAACACAAATGGACCTGGGACAACAAATTATTTTTACTTTTAAAAGTTTTGTTTCAAAAATGTTTTAATATTTCTAATGTATTTTTTTCAAAATGTTTCAATATTTCTAATGTATTTAGCCATAGCTTGTGATATTATGATTTATAATAAGAAACATATATTCATTCCTATTTCTGGCACTGAGTTACTAAAACCCTTGAGAATGCCTAACTGATGAGAGGGACAAAACTGTCTTTTCTTATCTTAATGAGGTAACTATTTTAATTGAAGTATAATTGACATACAATATTATATTCATTTTAAGTATATTGTAGAGTGATTTTATATTTCAATTCACTGAGTAATGATCAGCATAAGTCTAGTTACCATCTGTCACTATACAAAGTTCAGACAATATTACTAACTGTATTCCCCTTGTTGCATATTAGATCCCATTATTTATTTATTTTATATCTGTAAGTTTGTATCTCTTGATCCCCTTCATCTGTTTTTCCTGCCCCATTTTTCACTCTGGCAATCACCAATCTGTTCTTTGTATCATTGAATCTGATTTTGTTTGTTTTTATGTTCCACATATAAATGAAATTACATGGCATTTGTCTCTATCTGTCTTACTTCACTTAGCATATGTTGAGTCCAAGTCCCTCTGCCAGAAGCTGGACCTTCTTGGATCTTAGAAGCTGCAGAAGGCATGAGAAGTCGTGGGTATATAAGAGAGTCTTTATTGCAACCCAAATAGCCACTGATACCAAGGAGCCATTAGACAAAGCAGTTCTTCAAAGGAGCCTCACAGAGGCAGCTGCTTCTAACATAGCAGCAAACATATGAGTCATCCTTGTAAAAACAGCTAGCATTGGCTGGTTAGTAACATATCTTCCCCACAAGGCAGCCCTCAGCATGGGAGTCATACAAAACTAATGGCCTAACCAAGCAGTCTCACATAACAGCAGGCTCTCACTGGCTGGCCAGTAACTCACAAAAGAGGATTCTAACCAAATAGTGACCTCAGTCTTTTGGATTATAGAAGGGCACACTTGTGCAGTGTATACAGTGAAACTGCTGTGTCCTTGCACCTCCTTTGGTAACTTGGCCTTGAACATCCTGATTAGGATTTCTATACTCAGATTGGCCTTGAACATCCAGTGTAAACTAACTGATTAGGATTCCCACAGAATAATACCTTCTAGGTCCATCCATGTTGTTTCAAATGGAAAGATTTCATTATTTTTTTTTGTGTGGCTGAGTAATATTTCATTGCAAATATGTTCCACATCTTTATCCATTTACTCACTATGAACACTTAAGTTGTTTCCATATCTTGGCTATTGTTAATAATGCTGTTGTATGTATTTTTTGAATTAGTGTTTTCATTTTCTTTAAATAAATAGCCAAGTAGAATTACTGAATAATATGGTAGTTCTATTTTTAATTTGGGGGGAATAGGAGGTGACTTTCAGACGCCACCTAAGGATGAGAGCTGGTTGCTAGGAGAGCCAACCATGTAATTACTGGGTTGGAATTTTAAGTCCCACACCTGACTTTTGGAAAGAAGAGGGGGTCTGGAGGTTGAACCATTTTCCAAATGTCAATGCTTTGATCAATCATGGCTGTTTAATGAAGTCTCCGCAAAAAATCCAGAGAATAGGGTTTGGAGAGCTTCCAGGTGAATGAACACATGGAGCTGTAGGAAGTGTTGCCTAGAGAGGGCACAGGAGCTCCTGTCCTTCCCCCTGCCTTACCCTACACATCTCTTTCATCTGGAAGTACTTTTTATACTTATGTCCTTTTATAGCTAGAGGCCTGGTGCGTGGGTTCCATCCGCCTGGCCAGCAGGGATCAGGCTGAAACCAGCTTTCCAACATCCCCTGAGGGATCCCAGATTGTGAGAGGGTGGTTCTCAGTGACACACCCTGGAATCAGACTCCTTCCTCTATGGTTTCAGGTGTGTCACTTGAGAACCTCAGCAGCCAAGTCACCTCAGCTCAGCAGGTCTTGCATGGAGTATCTGCGCCCTGTTGGTCAGTGTGCATCATAGCTACCACTCAGAGTGTCTGTTCCCTGAGGGTCTTTGCATGTTTTAGCTACCAATCAGATGGTCAGACAGTCCAGATAGTCACTTAGGCTTTTATATGGATAGATTATGTTCTTTTATAATTAACTGGTAATATAGTAAGTAAAATGTTTCTCTGAGTTCTGTGATCTGCTCCAGCAAATTAATTAAACCCAAGGGGGAGGTTGAGACCCTCTGATTTATAGAAAGTTGGTCAGAAATACAGGTAAAAACCTGGGCTTTGTCTGAAGTCTAAGGAGGGGGTTGTGGGAAACGCCAATCTGTAGCCAGTTTGTCAGAAGCACAGGTAACAATTTGAGATTGTGCGCGGCATTTTAAGTTGTGGGGAGGTGCAGTCCTGTGGGACTGAACAGTTAACCTGTGGAACCTGATGCTATCTTTCAGTTCATAGGTTCAAAATTGAGTTGAATTGTAGGACAGCCAGCCGGTGTCTGAGAATTGCTTGTTGCTATGGAGAAGCCTACACATATACACATGTTGTAATTGGGTCCAGGAATCCCAAAGGAAGTTTTCTCCACAAGTATTTTTTAAAACAATTGACAGAAAAATTGATTAAATTTAATAAATCCCAAATAAATCTTTGCATAGATTAGTAATTACTAACATTTTGTCACTTTCATTTTCTCTCCCCTTTTCTTCCTCAAATATATGGAGAGCTAGCTAACTATAGATATAAGTTTTTATTTTTCAGACTCAGATGAAATATTGCAGGTATCATGACACAAGACCTCTAAATCCTTAAGCATGTTCCCGCTTATAGCTAGGACATTCTTCTATATAAAAACAATCTGCAATGTGAAAAATGTAACAAATACAACACTCTTCACTAAAGTATAATATGTATTTAGAGTTCTTTAATTGTCTAATAATGTCCTTTAGAGCTAATTTTTAATCTAATATAGGATCCGAGCAGGGATCATGCATTGCATTTAATTGTCAGTATCACTTAAGCTTTTTAAAAATAGATTTGCCATTTTTAAGAGTTCAAGATAGTGTTTTAAAAGTGATTTCTAAGCTTTGATTTGTCTAATTATTTCCTCATATTAGATTCAAGTTGGACATTTGTCAGAGCACTGCATTAGGACACTATGATACTAGTTTCTTCTATCACTGGTGATGTCACACATCCTTTCAGAGTTACTGTGGTGTCTGATTTCTCCATTGGAAAGCTACCTTTTCCTCTTTGTCATTAATGATTTAGCAGTGAGGTGATAGGAATGTGTAAAAATCCTGTTTTCTAAGAACTTTTTATCTTATTGATGAACCTTGCCTGAAGTTAGTATTAAAAATGTGTGGCGAAATGTTTATTTTTTATTTTGATTGTTCCTATGTTACTGGATCCCTACACATTACCCTCCCTTCTTCCCCCCCCCCAACCCCCGGCTCCTCTCCCTCCTCCTCCTCCTCCCCCTCTACCTCCTCCTCCTTCTCCTCCTCTTTCTCCTCTACCTCCTCCTCCTTCTCTACCTCCTTTACCTCCTCATCCTCCTCTACCTCCTTCTCCTCTACCTCCTTCTCCTTCTTTTTCTCCTCTACCTCTTCCTCCTCCTTTTTTCCTTTTCCCTCTTCTTCTCTGCTCCTACTCTTCTGTCTTCTCCCTCTGCTCTTTCCTTCCTTCTTCTCTCTTTCTTTTGTGTACCTCTTTCCCATCCTTTTATGATTACCATTGCATTGTGGACTTACAGATTAAATGTGAAATACTTACTGTGACCCCAGTTCCTTTTCTGTAAATCCCTTGGGGAAAGACAGTCTAGTAGCATCCACTTCATATCAGGCACATTGGTACACACAGAGTTAATTTGAAGAGAGCAGAGAGCATCCTGCACATGATAGCTACTAAGTACATATGACCTTTGGGCAGAGCTTTATGGGTTTTCCAACATTTCCTTGCGTTCTAGCATGAGAAGGCCCACTTTGTCCTCTTCCAATCTCAGTTTTGTTATCAGTTATGTCTCTAGGAACTCTATTTCTTAATAGCAACTGTATTTATAAAGGTCCAAGCATTAGGTTTAAGGGAATCTTTTTTTTTTTTAAAAGCAGTCTTATAAAAACAAGTAGAATGTAAGTGAAGACAGAACATTGCTCCAGCATTGCTATTGCTATAGCACAGATATTTTTAGGTCACTGGAATTTATTTAGAGAGCAGTGAGTTTAGTGACTAGGTGCATGCACTGTGCAGCCACACTATATAGTTTTTGCTAAGCTCTGCCTGCTCTACCTTTCTGACTTACGGGAAGTTATTTTGTCTCTCTATACCTCTCTGCCTTTACCTCTTCATCTTTAAAAGGGATGTAATATGGGACTATCCTCGTTGAATTGTTAATTTATTCTTTTGTTTAACTTAATTTTATTGAGTACCTAGTACACCTAATATGTGACAGATAGCCACTCTTACAACAGGTACAAGACCAACAAACACCTCTATCTCTGGAGTTTCCATTGTCATGTGGGTGATAGATTCCCCGCCCTTCCACAAGTCCCAGACAAACAAATGAAGGATATGCTCAGATGCTGACAGGTTCTATGGAAAAAATGAAACTGCCTCAAGGTAGTAGGTTTGGGGAGGGTTGCTATTTTATATGAGCTGATGGGAGAAGTCTGCACTGATTGTATTTGAATGGGGAGCCAAAACAAATTTAGGAGAGTTCTCCATACAAGACAAAGCGGGCACAACACCCCTCAGCAAGGTGAGGAATATACTGCATAGAAGGATCGAGAACAAGCCTCCAGGTTGAGGAGGCTAGAACAATGGAGTGGTGGTTGAGTGGCACTTTGCAAAGACTCCTATTTATAAAAGGATATGAGAAACCATTAGAAAGTTTTCAGAATAGTGGTGACACCAACTGACTTATGGTTTTAGAAAGATAATTCCAGCTATTGAGCTCAGGAACAGAGTGAAGAGGGCCCAATAAGGAATAAGCAGGTGAGTTGTGAGGCTGTTGCAGTGATCCTGAAGGTCAGATAGGACAGGTGGTGGATGGTGATGAAATCTAGATATATTTTCAAGTAGAAGACCACAATGTTTGTGGATGGGTTATGTGGAGTATAGGACAAGGGAAGCAAACAAGGATGGCTTCACAGTCTTGACCATTGATTTTGGGGCTTTGATAAGGATTACATAGTTAATTCACATAAAACATTTAGAACAGTGCCTCACTGGTGATAGGCAATCTATTAATGTTAGTTATTTAAATTACTTTTCATGCCTATGAGTCATTTCCTACTTTTTTTTTTTTTATCACTTTATGTTGTGTTTGACTTCTGGATTTTAACTTGGCTGTCACCTGAATGATTTTTTGTGTTTGGTTTTTTTTTCTAAAAATGCTAACCATCTAACAAATAAATTTTTGGAATGCAGTCATCTTAGTACCAATGCCCAAGACTGAAATCAGCATATACTTCACTTACAGTGTAGCTGTGGGCAAATTACTGATCTCTCAATTTCATCTCCTATGAAATGAGGATAATGATATTTACCTCCCAAGGCTATTATGAATATTAAAGAATATCTAGATTAAAAAATGAAAGTCACTATGAAGTATGAGTTATTGCAGTTTTTATTGTTGCCTACACTCTGAGAAGGCTCTTTATGCTAATCCTAGCCACTTAAAGAAATGAAAGAAATGAATTTGAATGCATTAGCCATTCACACTGAGTTTTATTTTTGTTTGGTAATATTTGAAGGTTTTTATTGGTGAAATTTGTTTTTTATATTTCACAGTTTGGGATTTATTGGGACCGGAACAGTTCTAGTGAACCACATTTAAAAAGCTTTAATCAATCCAGATCTTCCATTCAGGATGATATTGAGTCCAGGAAGGGAATGTGGCAGGGGAAGTTTAGAAAATGTGTCTAAGTCACTTCAGAGAGCTGAACACCTTAGTGCATGCTAAATACTTTCAGGATACAGCTATCAAACACAACTGCTATAGTTTGGATGCTCAGCAAATGTACTGTCTAATAATTACAAAAATGTAAAATGCATTTCTATTTGGGATAAAGTTGCAAAGCCTTGATCACTTATACAAAAATTCTGGAAAGACTACTGAGGGGTTTTTGTGGCTTTTTATCATTTTATTTCAAACTACAGGCCAGTGCATGAAATTCGTGCATGGGGCTGGGGGGTGTTCTTCAGCCCACCCTGCACCCTCTCCAATCTGGTGGAATTGGGCCTAAACAGGCAGTGGGATATCCCTCTCACAACCCAGGACTGCTGGATCCCAACTGCTCACCTGCCTGCCTGCCCGATTGCCCCTAACTATTTCTGCCTGCCAGCCTGATCACCCCCCTAATCACTCTCCTGCCAGCCTGATCAATGCCTAACTGTTCCCCTGCCAGCCTAATTGCTCCTCTGCAGGCCTGGTGCCCCTAACTGCCCTCTCCTGATGACCATCTTGTAGTGGCCATCTTATGTCCACAAGGGGGCAGCCATTTTGACCACATGGGAGCAGCCATTTTGTGTGTTGGAGTAATTTGCATATTAACTACAATATTATATAGGACAGTGTTTCCCAAAGTGTGGTACGCATACCCCCAGGGGTACAGGAAGAGTTTAGTGGGGGTACGCTTTGCACCGGAGTTTGGTGGGGTTATGCACTGCATCGTGCTTAGCTGCGCCTAATTCTACGTTCTCATGAGTACGAGGAGTACTCACAGTTACGGAAATTATAGAAGAGGTACACATATGTCAAAAGTTTGGGAAACACTGACATAGGACATTAGGTCCTTACTGGGACTGAAGGTGGAAAACAAAAAACAAAACACTCCAATGTCTTTTCTAGGACAGATAGGGATACATAGCATTACCATGTTCATCAGCTTTAATTATTTTACATGCCCAAATATTTCTCTGTGTGGACTCTAATCTAAAAATCCTTATTCTGATCCATAAGTTATACTTCTTAGGTAGGTGTTACTGTTTCTAATTAATAGGACAAGGAATGGAGGAAAAGGGAGAATAAATCACAGGGACACTTGCTTAATAAGTGAAAGAGAAAGGAATACAACCTTATTTCCAATCTCTCATCTCTATCTTTCAGTTTCAGGCCTACATATTTTTCATTTAGATACCAGAATTGTTCTAATCTGAAAGCGTGGGTGTATGGAACATTCACCCACTTCTCTTGGGAATGACAAAACAGGTCCAACTGCTGAATATTATTGAAATTAATGGTGCCACAAACTGACCAAACCTCTCCACTGCCTACGTTATATTGGAGCCAGGCCATGTGGCAAAAGGATCAAATTTCTCCCAGTTGGCAATCATGGCTCCCAAAAGGGGTCTCTTGAGGTACAGTGGAGTAGTTTCCCTTCCATGGAGAGACAGGCACATATCAAGCCAAAGGCTAGATAAATTCCTACAAGCTTCTAGGTTGTTTGGGGTGCCCTCAAGGCACCTTGTGCCTAACCCATGAGCACCATATGCCCCTGTTGTCCTGAAGTACAGTAGGTTGTCACCCTGTAACCTGCCTCCTGGGAACTACTTGGGGAGTGGAGTATTACCCTATTTTCTGAGGGCAGACTTACCTGTGGTCACAGTAGTGGCTGGGCACTCTTATCAGGCCAGTGCCTTACTGCACGTATCTCAAGGGAGGCATCCCACCCTTGACGACTTCCAGGGTAGCCTGATTACAAGATCCTGCCGCCTCACCTCTCCATACAAGTGGCACTTAGTATCTGCCTCACCACAGATGGGAAACTCATTCTATAACTCTGGCTTTTAGTACTAGGATTAGTGACCTGTGTCCCATGTCTCTAACAGCCCTGGCTTTTGTCTAATAGGGAGAGGGCAGCTGCCCCTTAAAAGGAAAGGGAAGTCCCTGCTGAGCTATCCCTGGAGCTCTGATGCAGGACGGTCCCCTCCTGGTTTCAGTATGCAGTATGCAGAAAATATGTTTTAAAAGATAGAGGACTTGGGTAAGATAAAAATATCCCCAGTGACCTTCATAAATTAGCTGGGTGGGCCAGACTAAGAAAGCACTTTCAGCCCTGAGGGCAAGTTCTATTGGCCTATTCTAGAAAGATCATAAATTTCTGGGTATGAGAGGGCATAGGATTTGTAAGAAAAATTTACAAATGTTGTTAGTGTCAAGATTAGTTTCCTCTCATGGAAGTTCCTTTAAAACCATTATGTTTTAATTGATTTACTATCTGGTTTGTTTAGTTCTAAATGCATTGCATTGTCTTGGAAAAGAATATATGGGATATCACTGATTTCAAGAAAATCTCATTCTATCAGGTGACATTGTTCCATAGCATTCCCTGCTTGGAAGTGATTAGGTTCTGATTTAAAAACAGGCATTAGCTGATTAGCTATTCCTGCCATTTGTGCAGACGCTCTCCTCAGAGAGAAGGCAGCTTGGGTGCCTGTGGTTAAGAACAGATAAAGTATTCCCAGGATCTGAGCAAGCTTCAGTAGCTTCCTTCCCCCCTTTATGATAATGTTAATAGCTTCTAAACTAGTACTAAGGAGAAGAGGAATGCCCTCTCACAGTCCTGTGCTTGTTTCTGTTTCTTTTCTCTTTCTAAATCCCATTTCAGTTTCCTATTGGCCTTCTCAAGGTGACCGGGCGTTCTACAGTAAACACAGACTCCTCCTTAATAATGCTGCTGCTTTGCTCCCAGAAACCCCTAGGCATATTAATTGGAATAGTTCAAAATGGCCAGGGTCACATGTTCTAACAGTTAAATTAAACTTTTTTTTTTTTTTTTTTGTGACCTTATCAGATTTCTGGAGCAAGTCAGGGGACATCTTTAGTTTTAGTCCAAGGAATGCAGCACTGTTTCTCCTCCGCCCGAGACCAGCTTTTCTGGGTTTCTATTCGGAATGTAATTTACCTGTGCTCCTCCTAGAAGCTTTTAATTTCCAGTCAAGATAAGCTTCCCATTTATTCAGTTTATTTTTAAAGCTGACTTTTTCTAATTTTCAATGTAAAAAAATATCATTTAGCTGTCCAAAAGAGCTACATTTGGCCATCTTAAGTTGATATAACTTCTAGCTAAGTCATTCTATTTCTGTAAGTAGTGTACTTGTCCGTAAAGGTTTCTTATTAATTGTATGTCTGCAGGAATATCAATGGGGGCTGGGTTCTTGGAATTTCAAGTCTTTCAGGCATAATTTCCCATGTTGATTATAGTTTTATTTTGAGTTCTGTGAAGTCTGAATAAATTTCTAGGGATATTTTTTAAAAATATATTTTTATTGATTTTAGAGAGAGAGGAAGGGAGAGACACACTGATATAGAAACATCAACGATAGAGAAACATTTATTGGCTGCCTCTTGCACGTCCCTACATAGGGGAATGAGTCTGTAACCCTGGCATGTGTCCTGAGTTGGAATTGAACCCGTGACCCCATGGTTCTTAGGTTGACACTCAACCATTGAGCCATACCAGCTGGCCTCTATGAATATTTTGTAATGAGTTAAAGTGGGCTGCTTGTGAATAAAGTTCCAAGAGGCTGTCAACTTCCAAATCATCTAAAATTCTGTTACCTGTCTCAGCTTCTCTCCCTGGTTTTCTTATACAATCATGAGCACTTGGAGAACTAGACAACCAACCTTTACGTTCATATGTTTAGACAAGTCAATTATTTAATTACATTTGAGTTGGCATTCCCTATGGGGCTCCTGTACGTCATGAGTGGTACCTCTGACACCTCCACAAAGATTCTTACTTATCTAAGAATACCTGAGGTTTGAGCTAGAGGAATGAAGTGCCCCTTCTCTTTAGAGCCAAGCAAGTTCAGGCTCTCCTTTATCCAAGCAAAAGGTTTTGTTCAGACCTTTAGATAGCAATCCCAATTGAAAGCCAAAATTAAAAACTAGCCCTGCATTTTTCTCCTGTCCTTAGTTATTTTGACTGTTAAATATTTCTTTAATTCTAACCCCAGAATATGTTTTTATTGATTTTGAAAGAGAGAGAGAGGGGGGGGGGGAGAAACATGAATGTGAGAGAAAAACATTGATCATCTGTCTCCTGTATATGCTTTGACTGGGGATCAAACCATAACTCTTTTTTGGTGTACAGGATGATTCTCCAACCAACATAGCCGCCCAGCCAGAAATTGATTTTATTTAACTTAGGTTCCATCAACCCTTCTCCACCTCAAGAATTTTAAGAACCAGTTAAAAAGTCCTTCTCTTACCTTAAAACAGGAAGGTCTGTAATTCTAAGAAAAACTTACCCAAGTTCACCTGATGCAAAGCAAGGAGCTGGTTGCACACAATGGGCCCCTGTGGGTACCTAGCATGGGTTAGGTCTGCAAGATGGTCCTGGGTGAGCTTCTCTGAAATCCAGCCACGTTAAGCTATGATAAGACACTCCAAGTCACAATTTAAGCACTGCACCAATCTGGTGCATGTGGTCAAAGGATTATACTCTTGTGAACTACTTAGGATAAGAAATTAGGATAATTTGACCAAGTCTGAACATGAATTGCTATTCTTCTCTACCTAATTACAATGAGAATAGCTCTAACTCCAATCTTAGATTCATTGCAATTATATCTCTTGAATCCTCATTTGATTTGAAATTATTATTATTCGTTCCTGTAAGGAGGTACAAAAGATAGATACCTATTTCAGACGGCTTAGAAGAAATTTTATTTGCAAGTATATCACTAATTCTTCCATTATTAAAACTAAAAAAGAAAAATTAGAGATTGTAGAGACATTGTAGATAATGTATTCTAATACCCTATTCTAAATGAATCCAAAATCTAGTCTTCTTAAAGGATTTGTTCATGAAGTAAAAGCTAATTATTGGTATTGTCACTGGTAGAAGACAGGTCTCTTTCATCTCAGGAAGAGCACTTCCCCGCTAAGCAATACTTTTCGATTTTTATTATTCATGAGAATCACCTACAGTTCCTATTGAAATGAATGTTCCTGGTCTCAACCTCAGAAATAGTGCTATAGTAAGCAAGGTGAATAGGCAACTATCTTTTTAACAGTTATTGAGTGTGATTTAAATATAAGTTGTCCAAGGGCCATGTTTTGTCAAAGAGTATAATTTCCTGCTAGAAAGATTGGTAAGCTAAACAAATAATGATAACTAGCCTTAATTAATAAAGATAAAAGTAATTCAGCCAGTTTCTGGGCTAATAAATATGGCCTTTAACCTTCAGGAATTCCACTGGTTAGAGCTGGTGACACACAGGCAAATCCACCACGACAGTATGTTTGATGATATGAAACAGAGCACCCAGATGAGGACACATCAGTGTGAAACAGAAACATTGATTGGCTGCCTCCCATACATTCCCCAACCTGGGATTGAACCCACAACCTATATATGTGCCCTGACCAAGAATGGAACGCACAGCCTTTTGGTGTATGGGATGAAGCTACCTGGCCAGGATAGTTACCAAATAACTTATTTGAGTTTTGAGGATATAGATTTGTACTAATTTGTTTTACAGTGACCTAATTTAGGAATCTCTAATATTTGAAGCTCCACCCTAAGAAAAAACTAAGTAAAAAGACACCTAACTGCTTATTTAGGGGTAAAATTTACCCCATTGAAACATATTATTGACACAATATTAACTAACTATTATAGCAACCACAAGCATGTTAGGAGAAGCAGTTTTAACAATCTAATGTCGTCGTCCCTCGAATCACATTTGGTGTTATATTAGGCCTTTCAGAATTGGATGAGGAGCTGGGGAAGTAAAATTCTGGAAGGGTTGCTGGAGAAGGCACTGATCACCAAATCTGAGAAGCCAACTGCATAACTGCTGTTTTTAAGTGTGACTAAATGTGGCACTTTTATGACCAATTTTCCTTTTCGAGAGCATTGCTCCTCTGTGTAGCTCCCATATCAGTAACTTCACAGTGAGCATCTGTGATGAACCTGGAGCTGCAGTTCGTCATTAGGGGCCATCGGTTAGGAAAAAGAAGTGTAACTACCTGAGCCCACAGGCCCCTCTGCATCTGTTTGTCGCCATATCTGTCTGCTGAAACACTGTCAGGGAGCTTTGCCAATCGCTTCACTTCTGCTTTCTAAATCTCATAGTCGTTCAACTTTTACCCAACTCTAACATGGACAACATAAAGGAGGGAATTCTGGGAAACAGAGTTCCCAGATTAACTAAATTGGCACAGCATAATCAACCCTTAATTTTACATTGCAAGCTGCCTTCTTCACTTTGCCTTTAGGAGTCAGTGTGGTTCCATATACGGTATGAGGTTGAATTTGATGAGAACATAAGAATGACAGAGAATCAGAATGGCAGCTTACTACTCCTACTCCGATTATAAATAGTATGTATCAACTACTTAAGATGTATAGAACTGTGGAAATTGTTTACGCACAGTTTAATTTTGTCTTCTTAGAAACATGAGAAGTGAATAATATCTCCTTCCAACAGATGAGAGATTTGACTTTAATGGATGGTTAGGTAACCAAATGATATGATTTTTCTGTTAAAAAAGCAAAAACTGACTAATTTGTTAGGCTAAGGGGTATAGTCAATCCACTGTGCTGTTGAAAGAAAGACCAGGATTTCATGATTCACCTAAATAATGATGAGAAGACTGATCAGAGGCCTGGTAGTTGTTTTTATACTTCTTCCTGGTGAAAGAGGACACACTTGCATTCCTTGATATGTTTAGGTCAGAGGTTGACAAAAAGGCCAACCAAAAGGTCCCAGCTCATCAAGGAAAGCGGCCTGGGAGATAGAGTGCCCAGTCTCATAGGACTGTAAGGTCTGACAAGAGGTAAATTGTTTGCATTGGTATTTATCAAGCCTTCTAATTTGGTAGCCTTGTGAACCTTTTGTGTAAGTATCGAGAAGGAAGAGTAGCAGCAAATTCTAAATATCATTAAAAAAAAGAAAAAGAAAAAAAAGAACAAGGGAGGATCACCTCGAAGGGAGTCTAATTTTCCTTTTTGAGTGCATTGCTCTGATGTAAAGAAACTGCTTCTAAGAATTATCATCTCATTATGTATTTTCTAGAATAACCTGGCAGCTCATCTTAGTTGTGGAATCTGCTAGGGAATACGTTCTTAGAGCTTCATAAAGTGGTCTCTGTACACAAAGTGGTGTGTGGACTTGGGGTTAGAGAATGTGGGCAGTTGCTAGTTTCAGGGAAGAAAGAGTAAATAATGCCTGTCTAGTCTAGTTTATTCATGGATTGTATTTTAATTTTACGATAAACTAATAAGAATCAAATTATTTTCTATAAATGAAAACTGTCTATTATGGAAGGTATCTAACTTGATCAATAGACATTAAACACCAAAAATAGGTTTAATTTGGTTTGGAATGTTTAATGTGTTCACAGTAGGACTCATGATAAAATGTATTCCTTTTTTACCTGCCTCCCTCCCCTCCCTCCCCTCCTCCCTCCTCCCCCACATAATAGTCCAGAGTAGAAGCGCCTTAGAAACACCTCCCCGCCCCTTAATTCACCTTCCTTCCTTTCCAGAAACATAACTACAAAATTAAACTCTCCTCACAACGGTCTGCACATTATCTCTAGGTGAGACATGGGGAGTTAAAATTACAATAAGTTTCTCTCTCATAGGAAGTTGCTACATTTTATGTAATTATACCTTTAGCTTACTTTTAAAATGGCATCAAAAATAGCTAATAAACAAGCTATATATTAAAATGCAAAATTTGTGCTACTTCCTTAACTGTAAAAGGGATACTAGGACTTGCAATTCTCAGTTGTATGTGCCATCATTTTTATCATTTTTCCTAATGTAAATTTTTCTTGGTGGTATATAATGCTGATAATAATAAATTTGAATCATACAAATTTGGGGGCTAACTAAATAAGTTCTTAATTTATTTGATATGTTCAAACATTCTGGATTTTTTCTCTATTCCAAGGACATTAAAAAACCCTTAGGAATAATTATGTAAGGTACATTGAATCATAAAATAATATTTTTTTATTTGTGAGATAGCCCTTTAAAACTATTTCTGATTTAATTTTTTCTTCTAATGTGTTGGTATTGATTGAATTGAGATATGGGCTACACAAATCAATGCATAAGAAGACAAGTGTGCATGATGACAGTAATTCTATATGCAAGGTAACTGCCAAATGTCTGGGTACCAATGATTCTATTTCAGCTAGCTGGTAGCACAGGATAATTTGTCAGTAAACCATCTTGCTTTCTTTGGTTATAAAATAATGCTTATTTTCTTCAAAATGTAGATTTTACTTACTGTGTCACTATTATGTTATTGTATATGTAATATATATATATATATATATATATATATATATATGTAATTATATATGCATTATGATTATAAAGCCTGAAAATGCACATTCTTAAATTGGACTTCCTTTTCTTTTTTTAGAGAATGGATGGCACCAGCATCCTCATGCTATCTGGTTTAAAATGTTATTTTATGCAGCAAGCTGCTTGTAGCCAGGTATAAGACAATGATATGCTACTATAGCTACTGAAATACTCTCTAATAGGGACATTTCTGTGCACTGAGGCTAAAGAAAATAAAGGGAAGAAGAGAAGTAGATTACATTAGGAATTTCTATGAAGGGTTAACAAAGGAGAGGTGACAGGTACCATTTCTAGTCCCACCCATGTTTTTGGGTGGGACTAGAAATCTTTAATCTATCCTCCATGCTGTACAGGAAGCCCACCAGGACATCCCTGTACCCCCTTACACACACATGAACTCACTTCTTGGATTAACACCATTAATTGTTAGGCAGTGGAACACATTGTACATGGGAAAGAAATGATAAACATCATAGTTATAAGAAAAGCATTACTCAAGGGAGATACACTTGGGATTTTCAGCCCAAGGACAAATAAACTTTTATGATCTTGCTTAGTTTATTGATTCTTTTAGCTCGAAATATTTAATATAAACATGCAATTTCTATTTTTAGAAACCATTAATGAGATGAGGCTGAAGCAGAGAGCAGTGGTACTATAAAAAATGCCCACTTCAGTTTTAATGGCTAGAACTGACACCTATTATTCACTTAAATTGCAAAACACATTTATTTTCTAATATGTAGACTTGTCCATTTTTAGTTAGAAGTGTAAATCCAATTATAATGCCATGTTAAATTTATTTTTACATTTGTTTTATGTTCCCTTGTAACTGAATATTTCATAAAACTGAAGTTACCAACTTTTTATAAAGGTATATTTTAAGTCATGGATAAGTATGTTTGGTTGTTCATGGTAATTTTGTTTTAAACAGAGATATTTCTTCAGAGACTATTTCTTCAAATATAACTAGCATTCTGTTTTGTTCACATAAGAACAAAGTTATATTAATTGAAAGGACCTAAAAATTTACAGAAGTCACATATTCCAAGGGCTTTAAAATTGTTTTATCCAAATGTTGCTTGGTGCCTTTGAAGGAAAATTGATCAGTGATGTGTTTATTTTGTGCTTACTCCTTTTCTCATTTTGTTAAAGCCCTGGATATTAATTGGGACTATAGGATATTATTGATAAATATCATATGAAGAGTTGCATATTTTTTAAAATCTCATAATCTAGGCATAGAAGAAGGTATTAGTCTTATTACATTTTTCAGAAATGGAAACTGAGGTTTAGAGGGTTAAATTATCCTGTGTTAGGCCACACTAATCAATAAAAGTGGAGTATGTTAGTATTTTGTTTCCTTGATGAATATTTCAAATTATTATCACCGCTTCTACTAAATGGCAAAATGACTCATGCTGTATATAGATGTTACATCTTTACCCTAGAGCTAGTTTCTCAAGGTGCTTTTTAATTAGGGAGCATCCATGTTTGTGAAGGAGAAACATGGGCGACAGGAGTTAATTTCAATTGATGAAAATGCTGGTTTTACAACTGAATTCTATTTTTTTAAAGTTTCAATTTTGTGATTTAGGAATTATCTTATAAATGGAAACAAAATGACCAGGAAGAAATTATTGCTGCTATCAATTTTTCATGGGTAGGAAGTTCTTCGGGAGAGCTCTTCAGCTATTACTCAGAGAGTTTGTGGTAGTTAGTAAAAGGTAAAGAAACATGATGGACTGTTATTTAGAGAATGATGATGATATGGCTTCAATGTCCAATGTAGGCTGTCAGTATTCCTTACTTTTTTCCCCCCCCATCTCTACATTCCTAATTTTAATTGTTATATATAATATACAAATTAGGATTAGAGTCGACTCTTGCTAAAATTTGATGTAAAACAACAGTAAATTGTAACAATTGTAAAAAACAAAATTACCTTATGTTTAGCAAAGGGGATTTTGTGTAAAGTTGTATGTTCTAGCTATATTGTCTAATATAGTAGCCATAGGCACGTGTGCTATTCAGCACTTGAAACCTGACTAGTGTGATAGAGGAACTGAATTTTCAGTTTGTTTCATAATAGTTAATTTAAATTTAAATGCTGCATGTGGCTAGTGACTACCAAACTGGACAGTGATGCATGTGGCTCTAGAGCTCAGGAGTGGTTGCTGGAAATCCACGAGCCTACTGTTTTTCCTGAATCTGAGAGTGCTGCTTCTTTGTTAGGGGTCAGTAAGCCCTGCCTCATGTACAAATTTAAGGCTTCCTTTTCCCTAGTGTGGTCCCAGCTTGATAAGCTGAATATCTATCTATGAAATTCTTTAGTTAGCCAATATCTCCTACTCACCCTCTAGGTTTGAACTATTGGTGGTCTGTCTGCCTTCTCTGATTTTTGGATTCTGTTCCAGTTCCAATTTTGACTTATACTGAGAGCTACTGAGCATGACTTCTGACAGTTCTAGCCATGTACAGTTGGTGATTTGTGATTCTTGAGCATACAAGTTCTTTTTGATAATGTGCATTGGACATCTTGGCTGTGCTTGTCAGGGTTCTGTAGCTAGCTTCTGTAGTCTGTCCTGGATCCCTCCCTGCCACGATGAAGCTGTCATTTCTTTTTGTTACTGCGTAGCTGGATCATTACTAGCTGCAGAACCTTGGCAAGTTATTTAATCCCCTTTGTTTCAGATTCCTAAATTATAAAACAGAGACGGTAATCCTGTGTAGCTCACTTGATTACTTGAGGAATAAATGAGTTAATACAAGAGAAGTATTTTGAATGGTCTTGAAATATAATGACTGTTGTACAAATAGCCATTATCAACAGTATTTCAGTAGTTTGCATCAGATGATCTAGTTAAAACTATTTTATTTCATTTTGCTTTTCATTTTTATTGTATGTCAAAAAGTATATTAATTTTTGTTTTGTTTTGTTTTGTTAATTTAGAATGAAAAATTTGTCAGGGAGACTTAATCCCTACCCTATGATCTTGGGAGATTAAATGTATGTTTTCTTTTTATTTCCTTATCTCATGCTGTACCATCCCTCATATTCTACATTATTGCCTAGTTTAATAACAAATACTGGGTCTAGCCGAAACCGGTTTGGCTCAGTGGATAGAGTGTCAGCCTGTGCAGGAGGCAGCTGATCGATGTTTCCCTCTCGTCGATGTTTCTAGCTCTCTATCCTCTCTTCCCCTCTGTAAAAAATCAATAAAATATATTTTATAAAAAAAAACAAAAACAAATACTGGGTCTACAGGAACTTCTTATAAAGTGGTTTAATGTGGCCTATTTTTAATTACACATGCCCTTTTGTGTTTGCCACTATCCTAAATGGCTTTAGAATTTTTCTACACAGAATACCAAGCCCAAAACAGCTTTTCAAATTGCTTATAAAGAATTATGTTTTCATGTAATTATACTTTTAATATTAAAATGATCATCTCTCAGGTTTGGAGTAAGTAGTTTATAATTGCTGTCTTTACCAAATACCAAGCAGAGTTTGTAGAAGTATCAGATTTCTTGAAGAAAAACCAAGCCAAGGACACTGTGCACTTATCTTTATTCGATACTACTGACTTTATCAGTTGACCTTAAATCTGGCTTCTGTTTCTCTAAACATTCCATTTATATATAAATATATATGTATATGTGCATACATATATATCTTGGTAATTGCTTATTTTTTCAAGCAATTATGTTCTGTATACAGAAGAGAAGAAAAAAGTGGGAAACATGGATGGATAGTCTTGGCAGCTATGAATAGAAATATGTAATTTTGTTTAGAGAGCCAAATGACAAGTTTGTAAATGATGCTGTGAGAAATGGGTAGCCAACTAACAGGAAAAAAAAATGGATCCATATTCAAACTATATACCAAGAGGAATAGTTAACACATTTCATGTAATATGTGAGATCTTAAAAATATAAGAAGAAAACCTGAGAAAATTTGTAACCTTAAAATGGATCAATCCTTTAGAATCAAAATTCCTTATCTGGAACCCATACAAGGGAGAATAATTATATTAGAAAAATCAAAAATATCAAAATTAAATAAATGCAAAAAACAAGGAACATTATTTGTAACTTATATCATAGAAATATACTAATATTGTTAAAATATAATACTTTAGAAATCAAGAACAAGACAAAAATTTAATCCATATAAAAACACCATAAATTTAATGAAAGATAATAAAATATTCTTAAATATATAAAATATCCATCAGAATCCTAACAGGAATTCAAATTAAAGCAATGCTGATAAAGTGTTTTTTATCAATTTGATTGATAAATATGTGTAAGCTTAAACTTACATTACTGATATGGTAGCTGATGTTAACAGTACATCTCACATGTTGGAGGATTTCATAAGAAATATAAATATTACAACTATATGCACACTTTGTTCTCCCTGGAAGTTTTGTAATCCTGTATTTACAAACAAATGAAATAAAGTTTGTACAAAACATTTTACTCAACCAATCAATTAAAAATGGGCAAAGGACATGAATAGACAATTTTCCAAATAGGACATATAGATGACCAATAGACATAAAAAAGATGCTCAACATCACTATCATCAGAGAGATGCAAATTAAAACCACAATATGATATCAGATCACACCTTTGAGAATGGCTATCATTGATAAATCAATAAACAACAAGTGCTGGTGAGGATGCAGAGAAAAAGGAACCCTTGTGCACTTCTGGTGGGAATGCAGACTGGAGCAGCCACTGTGGAAGACAGTATGGAATTTCCTCAAAAAATTAAAAGTGGAACTGCCATATGACCCAGTGTTTCCACTTCTGGGAATATAATTGAAAAAACACAAAACACAAATTCAAAAGACTTATACACCCCTCGTTCACTGCAACATTATTTACAATAGCCAAGATTTAGAAGCCCATGTGCCCATGAGTAGATGAGTGCATTAAAATATCTCTGATACATTTACACAATGTTATACTAGTTGGCCATATAACATTGATAGACTTAGAGAGTATTATACTAAATGGAATTAGCTAGTACCATATGATTTGACTTATACGTGGAATCTAATGAAAAAAGTAAACTAACAGAATAGAAATTTATTCATAGATACAGAGAGCAGACTGCAGCTGTCAGAGGGGAGATGTTTTGGGGGGCTGGTGAAAATGGTGAAGGAATTAAGCAAAAAACAAAACAAGAAAACACCCCACAATAACTCATAGACACAGACAACAGTTTAGTGATTATCAGAGGGGAAGGGAGGTGAAGGGATTAGGTGAACATAAAGGGGAAATGGTGATGGAAGGAGACTTGACTTAAGCCTTGAACACACATATAATATACAGATGATGTATTATAGAATTGACCTAAAACCTATATAATTATAGTAACCAATGTCATTGGTTTATATTTTTTTTAAAAGAAAAAAATAAACTTTGTGAAAAAGGAAAAAAAAGAACACAATAACTTTTCATGTTATTGTAATAGCAGAACCAAAGTAAATTGTTAGTGTTTATGGTTAAATAAATAAAGGTATGTCCATACAGTGGAAAGCTCTTCAATTCTAGTAATTAAAAAAAAAAAAAAGAATAAGAAAGTTTTCTAAGCAGATGTTAGAGACAACCACACCATACTGTTAAGTCAAGCTCCTGAACTGCATGTAAAGTACAACAAAAGCAAACTGAGCCTGAGTGGCTCAGTTGGTTGGGTATCTTTCCCTGCACCAAAGGTTTGCCATTTCAATTCAGGCCCAGGCTCAGGCCTGGACGCATGCAGGAGACAGCCTCTCTCTCTCTCTCTCTCTCTCTCTCTCTCTCTCTCTCTCTCTCTCTCTCTCTCCTTTCTCTCTCGCCCTTCCCACTCCACCTCTCATTGTTTTTTAAGCATGTCCTAGGATGAGGATGATTTTTAAAAAAGGAAAATGCAATCCAATAAAACTACGCAGTGTATTCCTATATTCACATATATTGGGTCGGCAGCTAAGTAATTGCGGATTTTTTAAAGAAAATCAAAGACAATTTTTTCATGGAACTAAATAACTTTATTCTTTAATGTATTGCCCATTTTGATCAATGACCTTTTGCCATCTTTCAGGCAGCATCATAATCCCACGTTCAAAAAACTTCTGTTTTTTATTAGCAAAAAACTGAATCAGGTACGATTTGACATCATCATCATTATTGAAATTTTTACCATTCAAGGAGTTTTGTAAAGATCAAAACAAAAAGTAATCAGATGGTGCAAGGTCAGGACTATATGGTGGATGTGGCAAAACATCCCAACCAAGCTCCATTAATTTTTGCAGAGTGACCAAAGATGTGTGTGGCCTTGCATTGTCATGATGGAATACAACACCTTTTCTATTTGTCAATTCGGGCCACTTTTCTTCAACTGCATTGTTTAATTTCGTTAGTTGTTCAATGTAGACATCAGAATTGATCGTTCGGTTGGGTGGTAAGAGTTCAAAGTAGAAAATTCCTTTGTAATCCCACCAAACTGATAACAAAACCTTCTTTTGATGAATATCAGCTTTTGATGTTGTTTGAGTTGGTTCACCTGGCCTGCTCTATGATCTTTTCCGCTTGATATTGTTGTAAACAACCCATTTTTCATCGCCAGTTATCAGTCGTTTTAAAAATGGATCATTTTAGTTGGTCCGAAGGTTGTGAGTTATTGTTAAGCTGATTAACATTAAAAATGGATCATTTTCATTACGTTTCTTTAGCAAATCGCAGCTGCTAATGCGTTGCGTTAACTGTGATTCTTTCAGTTCGTGAGGAACCCATGTATCGAGTTTTTGAACATAGCCAAGTTGTTTTAAGTGATTTTCAATGCATGTATGTGATACATGAAGCTTCTCTGCAATCTCACGTGTTGTACTGTGACAGTCCGAATTGATTATTGCTTTGATTAGGGCGTCATCAACTTCAACTGGACGACCAGAGCGTCTTTCATCTTTGAGTGAAAAATCACCAGAACGAAATTTGGCAAACCAATTTTGACACTGCCGTTCTTTTAAGGCTTCGTCACCATAAACAGCACATAACTTTTTATGAGCTTGTGATGCGTTTTTCCCTTGCGGAAATAAAAAAGCAAAATATGACGAAAATGTTCCTTTTGATTTTCCATTTTTCAACGAACGCCAAACAAAAACTACAAAACAGATCAAAAAACTTTTTTTACTGATTAACAGCTGAATAGCCAACTATCAAATACAAAATGTGTTTTACATTTGTACTACGTCTGCAAACCTAAAAATTCAACTGAAGCCATATATGTGTGAAACCCGCAATTACTTAGTTGCCGACCCAATATAAAGAACCTCCAGAATACATATTATTGGTACTGTCCTTATGGGTACTGGGTGTATGAGCATAGGAATTTGAAGAAAACTTTTCACTGCATGATCGTGTGTATGTTTTTGATTTATGAATAGGACAAATTCATTACCTACTAAAATAAATTAAATTATATAAAAGGTTAATTAGGGGAAATAACCCTTCAAGAGATTCAAAATAAAAAATATATTTCTATAATTTACATTTCAAGCCATCTGTAATTATATTAACTTGATTTATTATTTTTTGATACAGTGGACCTTTGGGCCTCTGAAGTTTATTGTTTTGACTTTCATCTTTGGTTATATTTCATCAAGTTATAAAATCATACATAATAGGTCATTGAAATAGGTCCAGACTTTTCCCATCATTTTTGTTTCAGCAGATAGCAAAATAAGAACCAGGATGATTGAAGTTGCATAATGTCAAAAAGTAACATAGTTAGAAACTGGATAAATTTCTTATTTTCTAACATTCATCCAATATTTCTTTAATGATGGTAAATCCTATTAAGTAGATTGTTTTTATTTGTTCTACTTTGGTTTCAAAAGCTTCTATTTTATTATTGTGTAAAAACCCTGAAATTCCTCTTTCTAAAGGGCAAAATTGTTAGAAAAATGGAACATGAGCATTTCAAACTAAGAAATATTAATATCCTTTTTAAAAATTTTATCTTTAGTTTGTAAAGGTCATCCTTTGCTCCAAAGGGAATTTATTTCCTAATATGAGACTACTTTAAAAATATAGTGTCTGTAATAGTTAACAAAGTCATGAAAAGAGATTACTATTAAGAAATTTTATATTTAAAATTAAATCAAATTCTTAATATGATAATTATCTAAGATAAGAATGTGAACTTTCTTTGCTGAAGTCTAAAATCATCTTAATGGGAAACTAAAAATTATTTTAGCCTAAAAGTGAAGAGCAACTGACTAGCATTTTTCTCTTTAAAGTATTTCTCTCCCCCCCACTCCTACCAAATGTAGTTTGCTGTGCTTACATCTTAGATACCAGCTCCTTTAGCTTGTCATCTTTATTTGTTCATTCTAGTATCTCTTTAGGCAATCACTCTTTGTTTATTGTACTCCAGTACCACTTTCAACAATACACCTCTCTTCAAACCAGATTGTTAAATAAATCTTTCTAAAACATCAATCACTTCATAATACCACTTCCAAGCCCAAGAAGCCCCTGTATCTCACAATATGTTCAAGAGAAATCAATACTTAAGAGCCAAATCTCGATTCAAAACCTATTTATTCGCATCTAGTCCTGTGTGAAGTCTCAGACTTATTTCCTCTCTCCACCTCTTTCCAGAAGCCAGAGGCTTAATTCATATTCATATTCTGGTTCTACTAGGTGACTTAGGGCAAGTACTTACTTTTCAGTCACCACAGTCTCTTTAGTTGTAAAATTGGGATAATAAGTATACTTATCTAACTAGATGCTATTAGGATTAAATTATGTTAATACAAGTAAAATGCTCTAGAAATATGTTTGGCATATGGTAGGCACTCTACAAATATTATTCATTTTTATTCACTTCTTCCTTGAAGTGCCAAGATTGTGTTTGATTCCTCCCTGTGTTCATCTGTGTCTCATGTGAAAGATTGTAATTCTCCTCCCCATTTGTTAAAATTATATCCTTCCTTCAGGTCACATTTTAAGTGCCTTCTTTCTGCTACAGATATGTCTGTGCACTTCAACCAGATGCCTAATAGCACTGGACTACAAATTCCACTTAGCTCCTAATCAGATACTTCTCTGGAGTAGAGATCATGGTTTTTAATTATTTGATTCCATCTAATGATTTGGCTGCCTAACAAGTAGACCGAATTAATAAAGCAACACACTTCTTACATGGTATGCATTCATCTTATGGACCCAACTTGAAAAAAAAAAATGATAGCCTTCCATCTTTTTATCATGCTGGCTATCCAAACGTGTTTCTGTTTTTACATGATATTCTGTGGCTGTCCCTTGAACACAACGATCTTTCCATTGGGATTTGTAGACGGCTTCAGCGGCACCTCTACAATTCTCCAGGAAGTCAATATCTCAAATATGTGTTAATTATAATCACTTTCCAAGTGATCTCTCTGGCCTCATTTTCTTCATTATTGACTTCCTAGAAAAATATAGAGGTTAGGGGTCAATTAATAGTTTTGTATATAACAGAGATAGTTGTAATAGTTTTCTTTTTTCAGTTTTATTGAGATATTGATATACAGTACTCTATAGTTTAAGGTACAGAGAATATATACATTGTGAAATTATCGCCACATTAAGTTTAGTTAACATCCATCATCTTATATAGATACAAAAATTAAAGTTTTCTTTTCTTGCAATGATGACTCTTAGGAGTTACTCTTTTAACAATTTTAAAATATACCATACAATAGTGTTAACTGTAACCATCATGTATTACGTTATATCCTCAGTACTTACTTATAACTGGAACTTTGTATCTTATGGCCACCTTCATCTGATTCCCCACCCTCTGTACATACTCTCTGCCTGCGGTAACTATAAATCTGATCTCTTTTTCTATGTGCTTGGTTATTGATTTTTTAGGTTATCACATATAAATGGTATACAATATTTGTCTTTCTCTGACTTGTTTCTCTTAGCAGAATGCTCTCGATTTCATCCATGTTGTCTCAAATGACAGATTTATTTCTTGTATAAGACTAAATTATTTCACAGTATATGTAAAAAAGGTGATCAATAGATTATAATACAAGTAATGAAATTTAAGAAATGTATAAAGCAAGAGAAACCTATGAAAAATAAAGGAACCTGAGGAGTTAGAGAACCTGAATAGTTTATGTTCTGAAACCCTTTCTTTTAGATGTAGGTGATTAATGTTGCCAAATGGCATAGAATCTTATTATTTGTGTGGTCCTAGAATTAGCAGGATTAGATTCGTCTAGGATCTTTATCAGATTCTGCATGAGTGAAAATCATTAAGTGATTTTTCTGCACATTAAATGTGAACACTCTACAGAGCAGTGGCTCTCAAAATTGCCTGCACGTTAGTATTACTCAGGGAGCCTTTAGAAATCCCATTGTACAGGCTATACCCAAGATCAAATCAGAGTGAGATTTGAGAGTCAGAAATCACTCTTTTAAAGCTCCCAGGTGGTTCTCTTTTGCCGCTGAGGCTGAGATCCAGTGCTGTCAGATGTGGAAGAGAACAAGGAGAGCTGGAGAGGCCCTCCGAGGCTGGATCCTAGCCCTTGCTCTGATTTTGGGAGATAATAATTTATATTCTGTAAAATCATTTTGATTTTTCTAACTTCTTTCTACAGAAAATACTATTAAGGGCATACTTTATTCCAGACAGTATGAGGGGAGTTTATTAATGATATCCAAACTGTTCCAAGTCTATCATTTATAAATTAGGAGATAATTGGCAACATGTAATAGATGGGTGCTAATCATATATATTGGATCAATGTGTGAATGGGTGGTTAAAAGTTTGCTGATTATAACTGTTCACGTAATTGAGTATGCAGTTCTCATTAGAATATCTATGTATCAAAAATGAATTAAAAAACAGTCAGAGCTGGTTTGAAGAAATAAAACTGGATAAGCTGATATATTTATTTGTGTGTAATTTGAGGAAAGTTTGAGAAAGACAAAACAGAAGAAAATAAATTATGGACACCTATTTTTTTTTTCTTTTTTGATTTTACCAGCAGAGAAATGAGGAAAATCAGATCACTGCATCTCAAACATTAACGTACATAGGAATCTCCTGGGAGTTTTTGTTGAAATGAAGATTCTGACCTAGTAAATCTCTAGGGTAGGGCTTCAAATTCTGTTTTTCAAACAATTATCTACATGATGAAATGCTGCTGTATCAGGACCACATTTAAAGCAATCAGGAGCTGTAGTTCAGGTGTATGATTTCAGGTAGACCGAGGATTGTGTGGAAAGCTGATCTGCTCAGTCCTCTTTCTCAGTTGCCTTGGTAACTCCCCCATAATACTGATAAAACATTGTATGATACAACAGGACTGTTTTGTTTTCAACTGACCTTCATCATAGCCAGTATAAAATCATGTAGGTCATGAATATGCCCTCACCTATTTATGTGCCATTAACATTGAAAGGAAGAAAACATTTCAGAGAACAGTTATGGAGTCAAAACCAGGTAATAATCAGAAAAATGACATTCACTTCTTTTGTAGGGATAGTCAATAGTGAAATTCAAAGGGGAAATATTACAGAGACCACTGAAAGAAAGAAAAAAAAAAGAACTTAAAATTGGGGAAAAAATATATTTTTGTCTGTTTCAAGGATGAAAAAACTAAAGGTCGAAAGTGTAACAGTGGACTCTTCATATTAGAAAAATAAGAAGAAGGACAATGAGAAAAGGGTCATGGCTCGTGGCTTGGTTAGTTGGAAAATTGTCCTGTATACCAAAATGTTTCAAGTGCAATCCCCAGTGGGGGGATGTTGGACAGGCAATGGATTTCTCATATCTCTATTTATCATCTATCTATCATCTATCTATCTATCTATCTATCTATCTATCTATCATCTTTCTTTCTATCTATCTATCATCTCTATCTCAGAATATACCCTTGTGTGAAGATTAAAAAATGAAAAGATTGAGTAAATAGAAAAGGTTTACAGGTCAGAGGAATAGATTCTGTTTGCTACCAGATACAAACTTTTGGTGGAATAGATGCGTGTTTTCTCTATTTATGCTCTGAACTTCAGAGAAGCCAATGGAAAGTAAATGAATGTGTGTAGAGAGGGACTGGTGACTACTGTTGGTAGTATTATGTCACAGAACCTAATTACAGAGAGAAGTAAAGATTTCATGGAAATGGTTGACACATTTTAGGGAAAATAAGAGAAACTGGAAATGAGCCAATGAGTTGCATGAATTGGAAGGAAGGCATTTTAGTTTGAAATCTATGATAAATATAAAGAGTAAAATGTGCGACTTGTGAGATCTGAGAGTGAAAATATGTTTGAAACCTTGGGAATGGAATATGGTACGAGATGACAAGTACAATACATGGTTGTGCATGGCATAGGTGACTAATACAGAGTGAATCTATAACAATAAAAGGGTAATATGCTAATTAGACTGGATGTCCTTCTGGATGTCCTTCCAGACATCCTTCCAGATGATCTTATGGAAGAAGCTGGGGCTGCGAGGGAAGCCCGGGTCCCAGGTACAGAGGGAAGCCAGTGCCAGCAGCCGGGGGAAGGAAGGCCTGCTCTTACATGAATTTTGTGCATTGGGCCTTTAGTATTAACATAAACACCAACAATGAATACTCAGAAAGAGAAACTGAAAAAATAAAATTCTATTTACCATTGCAACAAAAAAATTAAGAAACTTAGGAATAAAATGAATCAAGGCCATAAAAGAGCTATACTCGGAAAACTACAGGACATTGAAAAAAGAGATAGAGGATGATATAAACAAGTGGAAAGATATACCACACTTATGGATTAGTAGAATTAACATAATTAAAATGCTCATTCTACCGAAAGTAATCTATGGATTCAATGCAATTCCTATTAAAATGCCGATTAAATATTTCACAGATCTAGAACCAATACTTCAAAAATTCACATGGAATTAAAAGAGACCCAAATGGCCACAGTGATCTCTAGAAAGAAAAACAAAGTTAGACTGTGCACAATACTGGATACCAAGTTATAGTATAAACTGTATACATTATGTTATAAAGCCATTGTTATAAAAAAAAATAGCCTGGTACTGGCACAGTAATAGACATATAGATCAATGGAATAGGACAGAGACCCTAGAAATCAACCCAAGCCATTATGTTCAATTAATATTTGATAAAGGAGGCAAGAGCATACAATGGACTAAAGACAGTTTCTTTAATAAATGGCATTGGGAAAATTGGACAGGTATATGAAAAAAAGAAAGAAAGAAAGAAAGAAAGAAAAAGAAAGAAAGAAAGAAAGAAAGAAAGAAAGAAAGAAAGAAAGAAAGAAAGAAAGAAAGAAAGGAAGAAAGGAAGAAAGAAGGAAGGAAGGAAGAAAGGAAGGAAGGAAGGAAGGAAGGAAAGAAGGAAGGAAGGAAGGAAGGAAGGAAGGAAGGAAGGAAGGAAGAAACTAGAACACCAACTTATACCATATACAAGACTAAACTCAAAATTGATAAAATATGTAAATGTAAGTCCTGAAACCATAAAAACTCTAGAATAAAACATAGGGAGCAAAATATCAGACATCACTCTTAACAATATGTTTGCTGATACATCTCCTAGGGCCATGGTCTGCAAACTGCGGCTCTTTGTCCCCTTGAGTGTGGCTCTCCCACTAAATACCACAGCCTGGCCGAGTCTATTTTGAAGAAGTGGCGTTAGAAGAAGTTTAAGTTTAAAAAAATTTGGTTCTCAAAAGAAGTTTCAATTGTTATACTGTTGATATTTGGCTGTGTTGACTAATGAGTTTGCCAACTGTCCTAGGGCAAGGAGAACAAAGGTGAAAAGAAACATAAATGGCTTCAAGGAGAGAAGTTTTAAAACTGGGCTGCACAATGTGATTATTAAAGTTAGTATAGATGTCCCAAATGCTGAATGGAAGAGGAATACAGAAGACAGTTCTTGAACTTGTTAAGGAGGGGGAACGTGGAACCTAGTTTTGAGGATTTGGAAAGAGTGGAAAAATAACAATAATACAGATTAATAGAGTTGAGAAAGAATTTAGAGCTAATTTTCCAATGCCCATAATTTACATATAAGGAAGTTTATCATCAAGAAGGTAAATTACTTGTCTACAAATACAAATCTCTTACAAAACAGTTGGGATTAGAATATAAGATGACTGACCTCTCTTTTGTGTCATGGAAAAGACGACAGCAGTGATTTTGATTATATGGGCTTAAAGGTTCATACTGAAGGTCTTATGATAGATGGGAACTTTGCTTATAGCTAATGCAGAATGAAAAGATAAAACGTTTGATTCAAATTCCCTCCTCCAGAATGTTAACTCCATGAGGACAGTGATTTTCATCTCGCTTATCCCTTGGTATATCCCTGATTCATATTGTTACACATTATGATTCATATCTAGCTACTCATTTGCTAGATACATAAGTGAACATATATTTAAGTTTTTTTCTAATCAGCTAGTTCCTACTGTAGAATGATGACTGCTAAGGGCAATGTTGTTTTATTGAATATTTATCACAATACTTATTACTAACTATTGATGGACAAGAGGTTACACTTGTTAAACACACACTAGAAACCACGTGGTATACACATTTTGTTATCTATTAACAACTCTTGAAAATAATTAGTATAGCATGGGATACCAAATCTGTTATGTAAACTATTTCCTACTACTAAAGGATTATAAGGTGCACTTACTGGGCAGAACTTACATAATTTATAAGGAAGATTCACTATTCCCCTGGGGGAGAATGTCTCCTAAAACAAGGAAGATTCCAGGCTAAGGTGGGTTCATCAAAAACCATTCGTTACCAAATGAAAGTTTCTGGTTTGGTAGATGCAGTCTTTCCCTGGCTCAGCTGCATGGATCTATGTGTGTCCTATTGATAGAGAGGAAGGCTGTTGCAATAAATTATGTAATTCTTAGGGAAATGAGTAATGTCAGGATGGGGAAATAAACACCCTCAACTTTTTGTTTACTTAGATACCATTCAATACTGAAAAGGCTCAGGGTGATGATTTTAGAATCAAAGATACCAGAGAAGAAAGTTGGGTTTAGTACACTGATCTGAAAGTGTGACTCCTCAGATTACACCCATGAACCAACAGCATTAGCATTATCGGACGGCATTTTAGAAAAACACACTGACTTTTTCAGGAACTTCATTTTAGCAATGTCCCCACTTTAAAGTAGGTGATGCGTGGCCAAGCAGTTAACTGATGCTGAATCCAGTGAAGCAGCAGCAATGTGAAATGTAAAGGAGATGCAAGACTTACTCTGAAGATTCCATATTGACTCAGTATTTGAATAAAGATGCTATGTGAGCAAATGAAGGTGAATCTAAGTGAATTTTTGGTAATTATTATTAATAATACTGTGTCTATATACACAAGTTAGTAAAGCCTAGAAAATTTGAAGTTTTGTCAGAGAAGTTAACTTGCTCAGGGTGACACAAGGAGTCTGTGTTCTTTCCAATTTTCTGCCGATATTTTAAATGAGAAGTGACCTGGCTAGCTAGAAGCATGCCCTCACTGCCTTCTTTAGCATAATTATAAGCAAGGAAAGACAATATGGCCTTTTCAGAACGAGTATTTGGGCAAGATGGCTGTTGATGTTTAGAAAATGCCAGGTTGCTGCTAAAGCAAAAAAGTGGAGAATGAAGGTGACAAAAGTTTGGTGGTAAAAAGGACTTGGTTGATTTGAAAGGTCACCTGAGACTTAGTTGATTCAAATTGGAATTACATAGCAAGAGTTTCAGGTGTAGCTCTTAAAAAGCCAGCAAAGAATCAGTAGAGACTTTAGAGCACATGTGTCAAACACAAGGCCCCCGGGCCAAATCCGGCCGGCCAGGCCTTGCAATGTGGCCCGCACCGCGCTGTCATCACTGCACTCTGCTGTCAGTTTATGACATTGTCAGTTTATGACTGTTCAGTAAACCATTTGGCCCGCGATTTAGGCTGGATTTTAGATTTTGGCCCCTTCTCTGATTGAGTTCAACACCCCTAGTTTAGAGGCTCCTAATAGTGAACTTGGCAAAGTAAGGAAATGACTAACAAGGATTAAGATTGAGTTGGGGTAGGGGAGGTCTTGCAGGATAATGATTAAACAGTAAATCGGACATCTCACATACAGCCACACTTTTAAATTAAACCGGTATGAGAAAACTGGCACACTATATATATATATATATATATATATATATATATATATATATATATATATACTTATTAGAATTGTGATTATAAATAGTCCAACTTCTATTCAAGAGCTCGATGTGTTTGATAATCATATTAATTTTATAGTATTCCTAGAAACAAGTAGATATATAATACTACTTAAATATATACATTTCTATCTCTCAATTTAAAGGGGGAAATAATTTGGTGAAACAACACCCTTCTCCTAAACTGAAATCGTTCACATAATATTTTTTAAATATATTTTATTGATTTTTTACAGAGAGGAAGGAAGAGGGATAAAGAGAAAGATTGATGGGAGAGAAACATCGATCAACTGTCTCTTGCACACTCCCCACTTGGGATGTGCCTGAAACCAAGGTACATGCCCTTGACTGGAATCGAACCTGGGACCTTTCAGTTGGCAGGCCAACGCTCTATCCACTGAGCCAAACCAGTTAAGGCTCACAGAATATTTTTTATGGACTCTAAGTAAGTCAGATATCTTTTCAAGTCATGGTACTCTTGGAACTCTGTCAAATTACAGTGTGTTTGACTTAATTATTAGAATACCCTTTCAGATTTCTGGAAAGACTTAAAGAAGAAAGAATGAAATTCCAGATATAATAGTTAGGAACATTTTAATACTATTATAGAGCTATAAAAGGCTAATGAGGATATCTATAATTATCTACAAATAAAATATAGTTGTTTAATTAATTAGAAATTGAATAATTTATTGCGTTATTTCAATTAAATTCTTCTAATATTTAAAAAATAATGGTGTATAGTGATATTTGATAATGAGTTCTGATATACATCATGTGATTATATTATGACTAGAGGCCCGATGCAAGCAAGGGGCTTGGCGGGCCCTAGTGCCCCAGTGGCCTCTGCTGGTCCTTGCAGCCCTGGCTTCCTCTGGAAGGTTGTCGGGATGGCCATTCTGCTGTTTGGTCTAATTAGCATATTAGCTCTTTATTATTATATAATTAATTGTTGCCTCAAAAATGGCTCATTTTTGGAAGAAATTTTTTCTATAAACTAATAGATCTTGTCTCCCCCCCCCCCTTTTTTTCCATCTTGAACAATCGAATTTATTCTCCAGGCCCATGAAATAAAACATTTTTGTCTGCTTGTTTAAAAAACACGAATTATTGCAGTCAATTTGACCTATTTTCTCTCTTTCTTAATGTTTTTATTGATTTCACAGAAAGGAAGGGAGAGGGAGAGAAGGCTGGAAACATCAATGATGAGAGAGAAGCATGGATCAGCTTGCCTCCTGCATGCACCCCCCAGGATGGAACCTGAAACCTGGGCATGTACCCTGACATCCTGGTTGACACACACACTGAGCCACACCAGCCAGGATGACCAGTCTTCTTTGTGAATGCATTTCTTTCATTAAACAGAGTGGCCTTCATAGCAGTGACAGTAAGAATGTTCTTTGAACATGTCTACACCCAACTAAAGAGTTTTCTTTTTAAAAAGACTGCAACACACAACAATTTTTGCCTTTTGTTTTCTTTCCTTTGGGAGAATGGCTATTAATAAATATTTGTCTCAGATATTATGTACATTTATCAGAGTAAATGCTCCTGATTTGCTTTTGTTAATCCTCACAAGAGAATTTTTTCCCCATTGTTCCATTGATTTTTAGGGAGAGTGGAAGGGAGGGAAGGAAAGAGAGAGAGAGAAAGAGAGAGAGAGAGAGAGAGAGAGAGAGAGAGAGAGAGAGAGAGAGGGAGAGGTGAAAGAGACACATTGATTGCCTCGTGTGTCCTGAGGTGGGGATCAAACCTGCAACTCAAGAACATACCTTTGGTAATTGTATCTATGCCTGGGCTGGTGCTCTTTCCACTGAGCCACACTGAGCAAGGCAAAATGCCCCAGATTTGATGATCATTTCACAGTAAAACCCTTTGGAAACCAACACACATACTTCTCCAAATGCCAGGTGGTACAATAAATGTCAACATGTTTTATCAAGATTATTATGACTATTTTTCTTAAACCACTCTATGATAGTGTATGTTTTATTCATTTGGTGGACTTTGATCTTCATGTAATTTGGTTTCTTAATTAAAATGGGAGGTACTAATTCTCTACTTGCAATAAACACTGCATACAACATTTTAGTCCTTCTTTGACTTTTCAGAATATTCAACTCTTACCTGAATTAAAACTCTGTTATCAGTTTAAAATGTCCTTCCCATTGAAGTGCTTTATCCTCTGTTCAATTGCAAATCTTTTATCTGAAACAGGAGGAAAAAAGACAGCTGAATTGAAACTAACTCCCTTTTGCATAGCTATGAAATATTTAAGTGTGGATCATTGATACCAATCCATCCTCTGGGGCCAGAAGGGAATGCACATATTTTAAATATTTTAATATATGAGAACTGCTGCATTTTAAAATTTTACTCTCCTGGGGACAAACTCATTTTTCTTCCCTTTTCTGTATTTGCCTATATTTTTAGTTAGCCTAAGTGTTGATGATGACATTACTTTCTTATTCAGGGAATTAAGGGATTGAATATATTTCTTGTTTTTCATTATATGTGGAAAGTTAAGTGTTTCCAAATTTAATTTTCCTAGAAATATTTATTTTATTTTAAAATATTTAAATATCTCATGCCTTTACCTCTGGAACTAGATGGCTTCCACAATTATGAATTTATTGGAATTAAGAACAATTTATATAATTTTAAAGAGCTACGTTGGCCCTGCCAATATCAGGGTTGAGCATCTATAATAATAAAAGGGTAATATGCTAATTATGCTGGATGTCATTTTGGACCTCTTTCTGGATGAAGCTGGGGCCTGAGGGAAGCCCGGGTCTTGGGTGCCAGAGGGAAGCCAGTGCCGGCCGTTGTGGGAAGGAAGCCTACTCTTGCAGGTAATTCGTGCAGTGGGCCTCTAGTTGACCTATGAACCAGGAGGTCTGGTACTGGTCAGGGCACATGCCTGGCTGGCAAACTCATTCCCCAGTAGGTGGGCATGCAGGAGGCAGCCAATCAATGAGTCTCTCTCATTAGTGATTCTTGTATCTCTCTCCACCTCACCCTTCCACTCTGAAATAAAATTATATATATTATATAATATCTACATTATTTTCAGGTAAGATGTGACTTCTTCTTATATGTTTAGATAGCCCTTTACATAGTTGTCATTAAAGTCTGCCTGTAGGTAATTGACATGGATTTGGTAAAATGGGACAGCAGACAGTTCATTTCCAAGTCTGCATGTCACATGAATGGGTCCATTAGCACAGGGTGCTGAGAGGCAGGCACCAAATTGAAAGTTATATTTTAGTCAGTATTTTGGCATCAAGTTGGCCTATTTGGTATTGTATTTCTAGTTGATATTGTAATCAGTATATTTGGACTTGAGAACTAGATAGATGTCACCTGAACTGGAGGAGGCTAACTTTTCACCATGATGATGTGCTTGGAACTTCTTCTTAATGGAAAGTAGTTTATTTTATCCCTCACCTTCCTGATCCAGGCAACTATAAGGTCTGGCACCCATTTTTATATTAGGAGAATATTTCTGGCAGCTTACCTCCAAATGTTTTAGATAGCCAGATTGGGATTCTGTTTAAGTGAATTTGAGGTATCAATAATTTTTGTGCTTCTTAATCTTGTATTCAGAAGTACTTTCTTGTTCACAACTGGAACATTTTCCAATCTAATGTCCTGGCACATTAGATAATTAAGGCTCTGATTTTTTTTTTTTTAATATATTTTATTGATTTTTCACAGAGTGGAAGAGAGAGGGATAGAGAGTTAGAAACATCGATGAGAGAGAATCATCGATCAGCTGCCTCTTGCACACCCCCTACTGGGGATGTGCCCGCAACCAAGGCACATGCCCTTGCCCGGAATCGAACCCGGGACCTTTCAGTCCCCAGGCCGACGCTCTATCCACTGAGCCAAACCGGTCCCGGCTCTGATTTTTTTTTTAATCCTCACCTGAGGCTATTTTTCCCATTGACTTTAGAGAGAGTAGAAGAGAGAAAGGAGAGAGAGAGAAAGAGAGAGATGGAAACGTGGATGTGAGAGAGACACATCTACTGGTGGACTCCCTCTCACTCCCCATTGGGCCAGTGATGGAACCAGGAACCCAGGTACATGCCCTTGTTTGGGAATTAAACCTGAGACCTTTCAGTCCAGGGACTGATGTTTTACCATTGAGCAAAACTGATCAGTGCAAGCTCTGATTTTTTACCTGCCATGGATCAATCTATTTTTAATATCCAATTGTGTATTAGTAAGGGTTCTCCAGAAAAACAGAACCAATAGGCTACCTTACCTAATAAAAGAGTATAATAATATGCAAATTAACCATCACTCAGCTATACTCATAAACCATGCCCACCAGACAATCAAAGCAAGTATGCAAATAAACCAAACCAAGATGGCTAAAGCCACAGAGAGCAGCAGGGAGGCTTGGGTTTCCCAGGCAACAGCGGAAGCCAAGCTTTCCACCTGCCCTTGCTGGCCTAGGCCTCCACTCAAGGCTACAAAGTTTCAATTATAGAAGGTAAACAAATCCAAACAGACATGGCTGCCAGCCATGGAGCAAGCAGGAGGGTTGCCTCTGATCTAGGCTACAAAGTTTCAATTATAGAAGATAGATAAATCTCAGATACCAGGGCCTCTGCTTGGGTCGCCAGGGTGTGTGGCTGGCCTGCAAACCACCACAGGCCCCTTGCCCAGGCCTGCCCATGCCCCAAGAGAACCCCCACTCTGACCTGGGACATCCTTCAGGCAAACCAGCTGGCCCCCACCCATGTACCAGGCCTCTATCCTATCTAATAAAAGAGTAATATGCAGATTGACCATCACCCAACACACAATAGCTGCCCCCAGGTGGTCAAAGATCCTGCCCCTATGTGGACACAAGATGGCCACAACAAGATGGCCAGCAAGGGAGGGCAGTTGGGGGGCACCAGGCCTGCAAGGGAGGGCAATTGAGAGGGACCAGGCCTGCAAGGAAGGGCAGTTGGAAGTGATCAACCCTGCAGGGAAAGGTAGTTAGGGGTGACCAGACCGGCAGGGGAGGGAAGTTGGGGACAAACAGGCTGGCAGGGGAGCAGTTAGACATCAATTAGTCTGGCAGCAGAGTAGTTAGGGGGTGATTAGGCTGGCAGGAAGAAGTGGTTAGGGGCAATCAGGAAGGCAGGGAGGTGAGCAGTTGGGAGCCAGCAGTCCTGAATTGTGAGAGGGATGTCCGACTGCCCATTTAGATCCAATCCCGGTGGTGGGATCAGGCCTAAACGGGCTGGCAGACATCCCTAGAGGGGTCCTAGATTGGATAGGGTGCAGGCTGGGCTGACGGACACCCGCTTCCACCCCATGCACTAATTTGTGCACTGGGCCTCTAGTAGTATATAAATGTGTATAAGAGGAGAAATACAGGAATTGGTTATGGAAACCTAAGTCCCAAGATCAGTCAACTGCAAGCTGAGAACCACAAAAACTGCTAATGTCATTCAGTCTGAGTCCAGAGGCCTCAGAATTGGGAGCTGATGGTGTAAATCCTTACCTGATTCTGAAATCTCAGAAATTATGAGGGCCAATGTCTGAGGGCAGGAGAAGATGGATGTCAGTTCAAACAAAGAGATGGAAATTGCTTTTCATCTACATTTTTGTTTTATTTGGGCTGTTAACAGATTGGCCAAAGCCCACCCATATTGGGGGAGGGTCTTGCTTTACTCAGTTTACCAATTCAAATGCTAATCTGATCCAGAAACAACCTCACAAACAGACCTAATTTTCACAATATCCTGTTATACATAATCTATATATATAAAAAGTCAGCTACCAGAACGCCATAATGACCAGAACAACTGGTAACTATGACGCCCAATATGGCCAGTGAACCAGCCTGGTCAGGGGAAAGGGCCACCAGCAAACCTCCCATGGCCCTTCCACCAGCCGGCCTGCCTCTGATCAGAATCTCCCACCACAATGAAGGGCAGGGTCAGCTAGCTAAACACCCCTCTTGTTCTTCCCCCCTACCAATAGGGAGGGGGGCTGACAGGCCAACCTCCTGCAGTGCCTCCCCCTAGCCAGTCCCACCCCTGATGGGCCTCTACCACCCTCATCAGCCTGCAGCCCCTTCCCGTGGCTGGCCCTGTCCCTGTCACCCCTCCACTCCATAGGGGGTGGGGCTGGCTGATAAACCACCCATGGCCCTTCCCCCAGGCCACTGGCCCCGGATCAGCACCCCCCACCCCATTTGGGATGGGGCCAGCCCACCGCCCATAGCCTTCCCCATTGCTGGCCCTGCTCCCAATCAGACCCCCAAACCCAATCAGGGGCAGGTCCTGCCAGCCAATGGCCCATGGCCCCTTCCTCCAGCTGGCCCAGCCCTGATTGGACCCCAATCAGGATGGGCTGACTGGCCAACCTTCCACTATCTCCTCCTCCCCAAAATAGGCCAAGCTCTAATCTACCCCATTGGGGCCAGGCTGGCTGGAACCCACCCATGCACAAATTAGTGCACTAGGCCTCTAAGTTATTAATAATAAGCTACTATATTCCGAAATTACTGATCACTCTAATTGTGTTGCATTCATTTTCCTTATGCACCTTATGCTCAAGAGCATGATTTCTCTCCACTAATACTAGCAGCGAATATTTTAGCGGCTGATTGCCATGTCCTGGTGGAAGCATTCCTCTCTCTGGAACTAAGATCCCTAGGCCAGCAGAGCATAAATTCGTGGGGACAGGAATAAAAACATTGCCTGTGGGTCAAGAGGGTTAACAGTGAGTGGTGCCACTGCCATTTCCACACCCTAATTCCCCGCACTTGTGAATCCTGGCTACTAGAGAAAAAAACAACAACATACATTAGAAACTAATGCATGCCCACTGATTCAGAGCATATGCAGCCTTGTGGAGAATCTTGCTTGAGCCTGCAAAGTATTGCCACCTACCTGGTGCTAGCTGGCGTAGGGACTGTCTTATTGTAAAGTTGAATTATTTCCTAAATTCTGTATTGTACCAGTATTACTAGGGGGGAAATCACTTATCTTTTTATGCTTTTAGTAATACTTTTTAGGGGAAATGCAACTTTTAATAGGGCTTAATGTTCATAATTCCAGTGTGAAAAACAGCATAAGGATGGCAAGGCTCTTAAAAAATAAATGTGTCTGATTTGCTTATCATTCCAATCTATCGATAGTTAGCTCCATTATTTACTCTAAAATTTTCTACCAGGAGAATATGACCATCTAGATTCTGAGTTCAAGGAGATCTATCTCCATAAGAAGGGAATGAAAAAACAATAAAATGAAGTCTGTGAGACAACAGTGGACAACATAGATCTTTCCAAATGCTCACTGGTTTGTATTGCTGTGAATTTAATGAAGAGAGTCCTTTTATTCTCTTTATTTGGAGGACATCTTTAGATGTCAGCCACAGCTGTAGATTTGGGAATTATTTAGAATTTTCAGAGCAGCCACATGGTTTCCCTCTCTCCCATTATCGCTGCACCCATTGTCTCATCTCCTCGGTACTTTATATCTGACACCATTTTGTATCTAGCTCCAATGAGAATTTCACTTCAACTTTTTAGACTTGTTATATTTGACATGATTTTCTTTATCCTTTTGTCCAAAATATATTGTTATCCATTTTGTCAGTTGCTCTGAGTGTTTCTTATCATTTTTACTTTTTAAAAAAATGAATTAATTATTAATTCGTTAGCTTATTTCTTAGGTTTGCAAAATGGCAATATGTAAGATAAGTTTTCTTCTAACAACTCACTTTCTAAGCTGATTTTTAAATCAAGTAGCCACCAAATCTAATTGTGTGATGGGTCACAAACTTCCTATTAGTTCTTTGGCTATGTACACAACAGAAAATAAATATTCTTCTAAAAGTATTTTGGGAGAAGAATTAAAGAAGATACATATCATATTAGCTGAACTATATGATACATGCCCGTTGAAATAAGTTTATTGTAAGTAATTAGGTTTCTGGCTTCTATCTGCTTATGACTCAGTGCTGTCAAAGAATGAAGGCTAGATGTGAGATATACTTTGTTGAAGTGATATATGCAGGGCAGTCAGCTGTATGAATCATCCATTAATTATAAGGATAAGTTATTATGTGGTTTGACTAGTGCACTTGTTTGTTTCTAGAAGCATTTTAAAGTGCTAAAATTATAATTTGAAAAATGTATCTTTTTTGAATGGAGAAAGTAACAATTTTTCTTATAAATTAACTAATATAATTGCAAATGAGCCTCAAAATCTACTCCGATAAAATGTGAAAATAAATAAATAAATATCCAAAGGACAAAACAGTATAACATACCACACTAAGCAGCAGCTGTGGCTTCAATTGCTTTTTGGAGACTGCAAAGATACTAATGTCACATAAATATTGATGTCACCATAACTTCCAGTTCTCAAAGTATCTAATCTTGATTGTGAAAATTCTTGATGCTACTAAGGTAAATTTTGTTGTGGTTGGGAGTCCTCTACAGAGGATATTTTTTTCCATTGATTTTTAGAGAGAGTGGAAGGGATGGGGAGAGACACATCAATTTAAGAAACACATCCATTGATTACCTCTTGCACGTGCACCCCGATGGGTGGGGGTAGGGGAAATCTCAGGATTGAGCCTGCAACCAAAATATGTGCCCTTCACCTTGACTAGAATCAAACCCAAAACCATTAAGTCCAAGGGTCAATGCTCTTACCACTGACTCAAACTGTCTAGGGCACTAAGGTAATTTGTAGTAGTTTAGGAATGAAACTAAAACAATTTGAGATTTAAGACCTCACATAAAAATAATGCATATTATTTTGCATCACAAAATGTCTTTAGTGATCATTTTGAAATAGTTATTACTGTTTTGGTAATTATTTCTTCCTCATTTTTTCACACAGGCAGACCTAACAATGATAGTATTAGATAAGCCATTATATAGACCCTTTTCTGAGTAGCGTAATACTTTTTTTTTCTTCTTTGCTTAGCTCTACTTAGCTCACATTAGACTGCAATAATTTACCTGTGTCTCATTGTGCTCATCCTATACAATAAAAACCTAATATACTAAGTGTCCAGTCAACTGGTTTGGCCATTCAATCAATCAAAGCGCAATATGCTAATGATATGCTAAGGCCACTCAACCACTCACTATGACGTGCACTTACCACCAGGGGACAGATAGTCTACCAGTAGTTTAGTTTGTGGCTTGGACTGGCAGATTGGGACAGAGCAAGATGAGCCAGATACACACTGGAGTCCTTTCGCAGTCCATCCCCATCCTAAATCTCTCCGCAGCCCTTATCTTGAACCAGTTGGGTCTCTTGGCTTGGCCTGTGCCCTCTCGCAATCTGGGACCCCTAGGGGATGTCATGGAGCCTGATCCCGCAGGCAAGACCAAAGGACCACACTGGTGTATGAATTCATGCACCAGGCCTTTAGTATATCACATATATGCTTATATGTAGGGTTTACATATTTATAATAAATTATATTTGTATAGGCTACACATGCATCTTTTTCTGTATTCTGCAAAAGAAATGTTTTTATATCTATTAAAACATACCAAAACTCTGTAAATTAAATACATATATGTTATAACTGTTAACTTTATGGTCTGTAACTCATTATTTAAACATACCTTATAGAAGTCCTGTCATGTCAACTAGGATACCTCCAGTTTATTTCTTAAATTCATTCACAATTACTCTGGTAATAATTTATCCTTATATTCATTGATTCCACCTACATTGTTTCTACTTATTTTTACCACCACAACCATACTTTAACAGAGAACCTGTACTTTACCCTTAAGTCTTTAAAATATTAATTTTTTTGAATGGATGGCTCCCCAGGAAGGACTTTTTGAGTCAAAGGTTCTCTTAATGTTATCCATTTGGTTTTCAAAAGGGCTATCCAAATTCACAATCTTCTGGCAATGTGTGAATATCCCCTCATGTCTAAGACAACTGCTATTATAATCAATTGCTCAAAATTTTATCAATTTGATGCATATCATCTAATATCTCAGTTAATTTGTGTTTGATCACCTTTTCATGTATTTATCAGCTGTTCTTTTTGTTCTTTTGTGAATTGTTTTCTTATTGTTGATTAAAGCTAGATTCAGTTGCAGTAAATAAGGTATTTACTGCTGCACATAGTAACAGCATAATTTATTAAATGTAGTATTTTAAGTTTTTGGCAGAATGGCTGACTTAAAAGCAGGTCTCTGTTACTAGCAAAGAAGGCAAGAATATATGTTAGAATACCACAAGCACTCACTGCCATCCAGATCCTTCCCTGTATTTCCATTGGATTGTCATTTCTATTAAATTGTATGTACTTCCTGCTACCTTGCTAATATTAGCCCAAGTGTATCATGTGTCTAATAGCTTTATTTATGAAATACTTTACTGCAGGAAGGTTTTAATTTTTATATAGCCAAATGTGTCATTTTCCTCTAAGCTTTCTGTGTTGAGTAGGAACTCTTCCCCAATCATTGAATGCACATGATTATATGAAGGCTTTCTAAGGTGATTATTACTTTAGTCTGCTTATTTAAATTTTAACCATTCTGTACATACTTTTGTAAAGAATATGGTTATGGGTCTAATTATCTTTTTTCTTGATGGATATTAGATATGTTACCATTATTGACTTAAATAATGACATTTGTCATCTCTTCCTTATGGAATTAAAATACCATCCCTGACATTTATTCTATTTTTATACATAGCAACATCAATTCCTGAACTTCTTATTTATTTTCTATTCTTTTGTTAGTTAGCACTTTTGCTGATTTGCAGTGATAATTTTTAGTTTTTGGAAAACTGAACTGCATGGGCCAAACCCAGCTCACTCCTTGTTTTCGTAAACAAAGTTTACTGAAAGATGATCATGCCCAGTCATCTGCATGTCATCTATGACTGCCTTTGTGCTATATTAGAAGGGTTGAGTAATTGTGACAGAGATTTTATTGCCACAAAATAGAAAATGTCTGTCCTTCAGAAGAGTTTGCTGGCTCTTGAATGACTAATTGGGTAGCTCTTCACCCAATTTATGAGTGTTAAAAACTAAGCACCATTGATATTTAAATATCACATGGGTTAACTTGTTGAACAAGAAATAATATGAAATATATGAAACCAAAACAAACTATAGAGTTAACTAATTATCAAAATCAATTTTGACATATTTATACTTGTTTTCACTGTTAATAAAGTTGTCATTTCAGGGATAAAGAACCTTAATAGGGATCTTATTGAATTATGTTTTAAATAATGTTATCTTTTTTAATTTTAAATAAATCTTTATTGTTCATATTATTACAAATGTTCCTCATTTTTTTTCCTCCATTGCTCCCCTCCACCAGGTTCCTACCCCACCCTCTGCCCTTTCCATATCCTCCATTGACCTCATCTATAGGTTCACAGTTTATGTTCAGTCTCTTCCTGCACCCCCCATTCCCCTTTTCCCCGAGAATCGTCAGTCACTCCCCTTCCATACCTCTGATTCTATTGTATTCACCAGTTAATATTGTTCATCAGATTTTTTAATTCCCTTGGTTTTTAGATTCACTTGTTGATAGTTACGTATTTGTTGTTCATAATTTTTATCTTTATTTTCCTCCTCTTCCGAAAGAACCCCCTTCAGCAATTCATATAATTCTGGTTTGGCAGTGATGAACTCCTTTAGCTTTTTTTATTTTTATTTGTGAAGCTCTTTATCTGACCTTTGATTCTGAGTGAAAACATATTGGAAGAAATAGTGACAGAAAACTTCCCCCACCTGGTGAAAGAATTAGACTTACAAGTCCAGGAAGTGCACAGAACCCCAAACAAAAGGAATCCAAAGAGGACCACGCCAAGACACATCATAATTAAAATCCCAGGAGCAAAAGACAAAGAGAGAATATTAAAAGCAACAAGAGAAAAGCAGGTAGTTACCTATAAAAGAGCACCCATTGATTGCTAGATGATTTCTCAACAGAAACTATGCAGGCCAGATGGGAATGGCAAGAAATATTCAAGTTGATGAATAGCAAGAACTTACAGCCAAAAATACTCTACCCAGCAAAGCTGTCACTCAGAATCGAAGGTCAGATAAAGAGCTTCACAAATAAAAAGATAAATAATGTTGTTATCTTTATTACAGGAAACTTCAAATAGACATTATACAAAGTAGAAGTAACAATATAATAATAGCCACTATTATTAATTATCACCAAAATGGCTAATTTTATTTCATTCATTTGCCTAATCTCTTTCTACTTCCTCACTTATTTAAAAACAAACCTCAACATCAATTATTTGATTCACAGATGTTTGAGCTTGTATTGTTAAAAGTTTTAATAAACTTTTAATAAATCACATTACTATTATCACTCTTAAAAATAGCATTAGTTTCTTTATATAATAAAAATCTAATTAGTATTCAAATTTCCATATTTGCTTTATAAAGTTCTTTTATTATTGGTGTTTTCTAACCAAGATCTTCCGTTCAGTGATTTGTTGATCTTCATTGAGCTTCGTTATTTCATTAGGGTTTACAAAGTGGTGATATTCGAGGTTTACCATTATTGACCTACTAGAGTCCTGGTGCACAGATTCATGCACAGGTGGGATCTCTTTGCCTGGCCACCCATTGGGGCTGTGGGAGTTTGGCTGTAGGAGTGCACTGACCTTGAGGGGGCAGCTCCTGCATTGAGCATCTGCCCCTTGGTGGCTAGTGCATGTCATATCGACCAGTCGACCAGTTGTTTGGTCATTCTATCACTTAAGCTTTTATATATATATATATATATATATATATATATATATATATATATATATATATATGATTAGCTGAAAATCTTCTAGAAAGTAAAACTTACTCTTACCATCTATCTTTTACATTTAATTACATAGGAGTGGGCAAAATTAGGTGTACAGTTATAATACAAATAAATAATGCAATAATTAATAAACAATAATACAAGGATAAACTCTGTGTTGTATATCTACAATTGCAAACCCACTTTTGCCCACCCCTGTGGTTTCTGTAGAGGAAAAGCAGGATAGATGCTTGAATCTTTTTATTTATTTAGATGATTTTCTATAAAATATCATGATAGAATACATAGTTGTTTTGGTAAGAAATTTTTAAAGCAATGATATAAATACATTAGATGAGTAATCTCTATGCTCCAATTTGAAACTCATGAATGTATCAATATAGGACATTAGTGTCAACATTAATGTGTGAAATAATTGTAGATTCTAACCAAGAACTTTACTTTAGAAACATTCTGAAAGAGCCTCAAATTAATGCAATTTCATTAATGGCATAGTCCTGAATCGTGGGTTATTAATATTATGTCAGATCAAGTCTTAGAAAACATTTAGTATACATTTTCAAAATCTTTTCTTGAAATAGTCAATGTGGTTATATTTTGTCAAATATATATACTCAGTAGAGAGTTTCCTATTAGTGAAAATGTGCTTAGAATAATACCACAAAACACTGTTTTATGAAAGTAACAGTAGTTCGATTTGTTATAACTATCAAGAAACAAGTATAACATAAAGCTCACTTTTATTTGACTTTTACATTTATCTAATGCTTTATAATTAAAGACTCTTCATTATGAAAATCACTAAAAAATGACAATTTGGAACCATATATTTAAATTTTGATGATGTTAATTTGACTCTCTGTCAGAAAGAAAGATCAGATATCCTGAACAAATATTTTAGTTTAAACAAAAATTTCTAAATATCTCTCACATGCATACACATGCACACACACCTCACAGGAAAATAATACATATCAATTGAAGCACAAGCAAAAACAAAAACTGAAAAATAGCAACATAGAGATAGATAAGCACTTTATAAACTCGTTATTTGCTTTTGGTGTGATTTTAAGGTTTCATTTTTTCGGGTGAGTGCATAATTACAGGAGAAAGGCTATGAAGCCACCACACATACAAAGCTGGTGACGCAGGGGATGCCTATTAAAGCCAATGGCCTGGAGCGTGACATGTTCAGCTAGTGAGAGAAGAAAGAGGCTCCACACAGACAGGAAAATAAGCAGGCTTTTTTGCTTCGAATTTAGCACTGGGGCTACAGAAAGTATTAGATAATCTCCTGAGAATTCAAAACCTCAAACTGATATCTGGTTTAGATTTGTGATCTAAATGTTATTGTACTTTTGGTTCCAAGCTATCGTAAGGTATAAACTTTTTAATTTATTTCTGATTTTTAGTGCTGACAGAAGCAATCATAGTTTCTCTCTTAAAAAAAAAAAAAAAAAAAAAAAAAACTCTCCTTAAATACAAGATTCAAATATGTTTTTATTAATAGAGAATTGGAGCATTAAAAAATATAAGGGAAAAGCACCATAATGAGACAATAAGACCAAACTGAAGTATGGAAAGGAAGTCAGACTTTCAGTGTTTTTAGGTTTTAAAACGATTTCAGGAATGGAAAACCAGTATATGTGTGTGTGTGTGTGTGTGTGTGTGTGTGTGTGTGTGTGTATCTCTGTGTGTTTGTACGTATCTGTTAGTATATGTCTGTGTGTATATGTGTGTTTCTGTGTGCATATGTGATTCATAATAAGTTTTAGGAAGAGGAGACTATGAAAGGTGGCCAAACAAATTAATAAAATAACCAAGTGAAACTTCAACAAATGAAAAAATAATGTTGAAATGTATCACCCAATTAACATCAATTAGAGATAATAAAATAAAGAATTGGTAAAGTTAAGGAAGAACTAAAGAAACTATACAGTAGACCAAGGAACCAAATATGGGGATTATACAGGATATATTGAGAAACATGATGGATAGCATCAGAGAATATTTGCTAAAGAAGTCTTATTATCTATCAAACAGGGATATCTCTATTTTTATATCACCTAATGTCTTTCAAGAAGGGATTAAAAATGTCTCCAAAGATTATAATTTTCTCCAAGAAAAATGTTTTGTAATAGTTTTATTACTGGATACCTTCTTATAAAATTGATCTATAAGTTAAATGTCATTCTAAACAAAATTACAAGTTTTTCTGTGAAACTTGAAATTTATTAAATTAATATAGAACCAAAAGGATGAAGACAAACCAAGACATATTTTAAAAATGAACAATTTAAGATCTTGACTAAATTAAATTATAATTGTCATGTAATATTAGCAATTAAGGCAATGTGGCATTGTCACTGAGATAGTATAAAAAGAGTCCAATGAAAGAAAATAGAGATCTACAAAAAAATCCACATAAATATAAGAATATCCTATATAATAAAAGCCTAGGTGACATCACACCCTCGAGCGATGCCCTCGCATGATGTCACAAGATGGCTGCCACAAGATGGCCATGTGCACAGCAGAGGCGGGCCCAGTGGCTAATCTGCGGGGTGTGGCCTGGAGTTCCCACAGCTCTCCAAGGTGTGAAGGAGTCTGGTCCTGGTGTAGGAGGTGGATTGCGGGCAGGAGAAGGCAGTTGTGGGCAATCAGGCTTGCAGGGGAGGGAAGTTGGGGGCAATCAGGTAGCAGGGGAGTGGTTAGGGGGTGATTAGGTGGCAGGCAGATGGTTAGGAGCCAGCAATTCCAGGTTGTGAGAGGGATGTCCTACTGCAGGTTTAGGCCCAATCCCAGGTTTAGGACATCCCCCAAGGTGTCCCAAATTGAAGAGAGTGCAGGCTGGGTTGAGGTATACTCCCCACCCCCATACACAAATTTCATGCACTGGTCCTCTAGCATATGATAGATCTGTATTACAGATCCATGTGGGAGAGGATGGACTATTAATAATACTTTGTGAACACATGATTTTCCTTTTGGAACTATTTTAAAATTTTGACTATAGTAATCTCAAATCAGTTCCAGTTGGAGTAAAAATTTGTGTGCAAAAACAAATCTTTTAATATATTCTAAGGAAATAATGGGTGGATTTTTATGATGTAACTAGAGACCTGTTGCACAATATTCGTACAAGAATAGGCCTTCTTTTCCCTGGCTTCACTCCCAGCCGCCTAGGAGCTAGAAAAGCCCCATTCCCTGGCTGTCTGGGAGTCTGCATGTCCCAGCTCCCCAGCCACCCGTGAGCCAGCACCTCCTTGCTCCAGGGCCCACCTGAAGCCAGCAAGCCCTAGCTTCTGTCTTGTGCACCACTCCAGTAGCTCCCTCTGCTGCCCCCCTTCCTGTCATAGCAGGTTTCACTCTGCTCCATGACTGCATATGCAAATCAACGTCCATCTTTGTTGGGCTAATTTGCATATCCACTCTGATTGGCTATGGGTGTAGTGAAGTGATGGCTAATTTGCATGTTCCTATTTTATTAGTTAAGATGACAACTACTTAAGCAATTAATATAGAACCAAACAATAAACAATAAAGAGAAAGTGTGCGAGCATGTAGAAAGTTGAGAAATTTGACTTCTGTAAATTAAGATTGTTTTTCAACCTAAACACCCCATAAACTACAAAGATAAGTCATAAACTTGTCTTCACTAATGCAAACTTGAAGGTATATGTAACACATATAACTGACAAAGGATTAGTATGAAGGATATGTGAAAAATCTCTTAAACACAACTTAAAATATCCATAATTACCCTATAAAATGAGCAAAAGGCATAAATAAATATTCCCTACTATAGAAGATAAGAATAGTTAACAAACCTATCAAAATACATTCAATATTATTGGTATTCAGGGAAATACAAATTAAAAAGAAACAATAACACTGTTTTTAATTTACTGTGTTGTCAAACCCCAAAGTATACATAAATCAAGTTATTAGAGTGCATAGAACAAAATTTGTAATTTTTTCTGCTAGTAAGAGGGAAAGTGATTTAATCTCTTTGTGAAACAATTTGTCCTTACTTTGTTCCCCCCTTTTAAATTTGAAATGTCCACACTTTATAATCTAATGCTTCCAGCTGTAGGAATATAATTGCTGAGAAGCTCTTTTTAACGTGAATGAGGAGACATAAGTATCCATGGCTATATTTTTTGCAATAGTGAAATATAAGAATTAATATATATATGTCCACTGACAGAACAATGAATGTGTAAATTGAAGTATATACACAGGAATACTATGTAGCAGTGAAAATGAACTATAATTAAATGCATAATCATGCAAAATTAAAGATCCAATAGAAATGGAAAACAAGATTCAAGAATATTATTATTCTTGCCAAAACTGGTTTGGCTCAGTGGATAGAGCGTCGGCCTGTGGATTAAAGGGTCCCAGGTTCAATTCTGGTCAAGGGCATGTACCTGGGTTGTGGGCACATCCCTAGTAGGGGGTGTGCAAGAGGCAGCTGATCGATGTTTCTCTCTCATCTATGTTTCTAACTCTCTATCCCTCTCTCTTCCTCTCTGTTAAAAATCAATAAAATATATTTTTAAAAAAAGAATATTGTTTTTCTGGATGGGATGTTGAATGGGGTGGAACAGGGTCTTAAGAGTCATGATTAACATTACTATAGAGAGTATGTACATAGGTGCATATTTCTCTTTGTCTTTGGTGGTCCACATATTTGCTCATTCCTCTCATTGAGGATTTACATTGAATCAACTTTACCAGGACATCAACCTATCAGTTTGTTTACCTGCAAAGCTCAGAACATACTTGAACACATAATTATCATACAAAAATGGTTGCTTAAGTAGGTAATAGTATTTCTAAACTATTCCATTTCCAGTTAGCATTTAAGATTAAATGTCTTTTGTTGCCATAAGTGTTAGTGCTTTACTCTAATAAGAATTTAATTGAACAAACTTTTGGTATTTTCTAACATGTAAACGTTAGCACTATTTTAATATTTTTGGTCAAATATGATAAATATTATCATGATTTTTCATAACATTTCACTTCATTATCCACCTATATTCTTCAAACACTTCAAAACCTAGGCAATTAATGGAGTTTATGAAATGTTGATGGGGAAATATATACTGTACTAGAGGCCTGGTGCATGCGACTCATGCACTGTGGTGGTGTGGGGGGCGTCTCCCAGCCTGGCCTGTATCCTCTGCCAGACCTGGTCACCTTGGGGTATGTCCACCAGCCAGCTAAGGCCCGATCCCTGGCAATCAGACAAACCTCTCACAGTCCAGGGCTCTCACAGTCCAGGACCTCTTGCTCCTTACCACCCGCCTGCAGCAGAGGCAGGAAAGATTCCCACCATTGCCAGTGCATTTGCCAGCCATGAGCCCGGCTTCTGGCTAAGCAGTGCTCCCCCTGTAGGAGTGCATTGATCTTCAGAGGGCAGCTCCTACATTGAGTGTCTGCCCCCTGGTGGTCAGTGTGCATCTGAGTGACTAGTCATTCTGCCATCTGGTCGATTTGCATATTATGCTTTTATTATATAGGATAGAGGTAGACAGACTTCCATAATCCTCATAGTCATAAGTAGTTTATCCACAAAATGAAGGAAAATTTATATTAAAGAATGTAATAAAATGGAAAAAATGAAAAATAAGTGAGAGTGAAAACATCTCTCAAATTTAGTGCTTTCCCCAAATAAATGGCTCCTCATGACCGATTTGAAATAGTCTTCTTAAAAATCAAAGAGGAATTCTAAGACCAGATCTTTGACATTTAAAATATTTTCTTGTAGTGTCCTTCCTCTGCATTGAGTCATTAGAACATTCTATTCTGATCCAACCATGTGGAATGTTTAATTGACTTAATCTTGGGTTTTAAACTGGGTTTATAACATAGGAATCAGAATTCCAGCCCTGCCTCTTTGGTCTTTATTAACCTACTCCTTTAACAAAAACACTTCACAGCACGTCACACTTGGTTTTAATTTGCAGGTGGAGACTGTTCTTTCATAAACAAGAGAGTTTACAATTCTTCCATGTTCCTCTTTTGTTTTCTTTCTAATTTCTCTTCTTCAGGTTATACTTCTCAATGGAATCTTTCTTCTGATGAAATTACCTTCCCAATGTTTATATTCTCCTTCATTCTTTCAAACACTTGTTGTCAATTTAATTTATTTTCTAAATCATATCCTCTTTTACCTTATATTTATTGCTCTGAAAAAAAACATAATCTTAAGAAATCAGTGAGCATTTTCTTACACTTTTCTGATACTGTATCTTGAGCTTATAGTTAGTGTTTTAAGATGTACATATTTATAAATAAAGAAGGATGAAGAATAGACATGGTGATAACTAGCAGTTCTGGACACTGTCTGTCCTCCCCACTCCCCACTCCACACCTACTTTACATTATTCTCCATTTGGTTATCCTAAGCTAAACACATTTGAGCCCCAGGCTTAGATGAGTCAATGCATGTTGAAGACAGATTTTCTTGGCACATTTGGGATAGAATATTTTTGTATTTAAGAGAGAACTATAGTGCTCACTTTGGCAGCATGTATACTAAAATGGGAATGACAAAGAAAAGATTAGCATGGCCCCTGATAAAAAATGACACACAAATTATGAAGTGTTCCATATCTTTTTTTTTTTTAAAGAAGAACTATTACAGCTGTATTTTCTTTCTCTGACTAGATGTGAACCACCCAAAATGTAGCTTTAATCTCACTGGAATGTACAAGGTGAAGGGGACAAACTTTAGAGTAAACCTAACACTGTGCCCTTGTGGGGAGTTAGGAATCTGAGTCTGTGATAACACCTCTGAGCCTCCGGCTCTGCTGAAGCCCCTCCTCACCACAAATTCCTCTTCTATCAGCCAATAATTCTTATTCTTTTAAGTCATTTAAGTTGGTCTTCCCATTACTTCTAGTCAGTGTAATGCTAAGGGTTGCATTAGCCTTTATAAAGTGTCCATTCTGTGTCAAATCCTGAGGTTGACATTTGATATATTTTATTACTCTAGCTAGAGGCCTGGTGTGTAGATTTGTACACTTGTGGGGTCCTTTGGCCTGGCCTATGCCCTCTCACAATAAGGGACCCCTCAGGGGTTGGACTGCTGGTTTTGGTCTGATCCCTGCAGGCCAGGCTGAAGGACTTTACTGGTATACATATCTGTGCAACAGGCCTCTAGTATGCATATAGGGTCTTTGATTAAACTCTTCCCTCTTTCCCCTATTCCCACTTCCCTCTGAGATTCATTAGTCTCTTCCATGTTTCCATGCCTGTGCATTGAGTGTCTACCCCCAATAGTCATTGCGTGTCATAGCTACTGGTTGAATGGTTGAAAGGTTGCTTAAGCTTTTATATATATAGACTAGGGTCCCTTGGCCTGGCCTGTGGGAATCAGGCCAAAACTAGCTCTCTGACATCCCCTGAGGGGTCCCAGATTGTGAGAGGGCAGTTCTCTCTTCTCCCAATATTATGTCACTTTCTATCTTTATCTTTCTCACTTCTTTCATCTCACTTTACCCTAAGTTTGGTGTTAACTGAGGACTTGTGTGCATTTAGCTGTAAAATGCAATTAGTTAGCAAACAGGATTTACTGAGCCTGGAATCTAGTCATCCTAGGGCAGGACCCTGCTCATTGTCAGGCTCCCACCCAGGCCCTTCCACCCAGGTGGAGTCCTGTGGTGGCAGGAACCTCCTTCTTCTGACCTTAGCTGCTTCTTTACCTCCTTCCCTCCCTAAGGTTGCCTGCTGGTGCTACTGTCTGCCTGGAAGGAGGGAAGCTGTGGCCAGTTTCCCAGGTCAGAGTGGTAGCGAAAAATTCACTACCTCCACTGGAAATCAATATTGAGCGGATGGGCCGGCACAGGCACCAGATGCTGGGGCCTCAGCTAGTAGGTCCTGCACATCTCATTATTTAGCTAATCAAGTTGAAGTTTCTGTAAAGGCCAGACCCATGACTCTACAATGAGCTAGAGGCTGGTGGGGAGCCAGACTTGAAGTGGGGAGCCAATGAGCTAGAAATCCGGTGCACGGATTCATGCACCACTGGGGTCCTTCGGCTGGCCTGCAGGGATCAGGCTGAAACCAGCTCTCTGAAATCCCCTGAGGGGTCCCGGATTGTGACAGGTTGGTTCTTGGCTGACGCACCCCAGAATTGGGCTCCCTCTTCTCTGGTTCTAGGTGCGTCACCCGAGAACTGCAGCTGCCCAGTCACTGCAGCTTGGGATCTCCTTTGTTGAGCGTCTGCCCCTTGGTGGTCAGTGTGTATCATAGCTACTGGTCAGCTGGCCGCTTAGACTTTTATATAGATGATAGATAGATGATAGATAGATAGATAGATAGATAGATGATAGATAGATAGGCATTGCTTAAAAGCAGGTTTCTCAGCCTCAGCAACATTGACTTGGAGGCCAGATTATGAGCTGCCAGAGGAGACTCCTGTACATCACAGTGCTTAGCAACTTCCCTGGTGTTCTCCTGCTGGATGACAGTAACACCGTCCAGTTGTAACGACTAAAAATATCTGCTGGTATTGCCAAATATCCTCTGGGAGACAAAATCATATGTCATTTAGAAAAAAAAATACGTTAAAGGAAAGTGTATTTATCTTACTTATACATGAAGAAACCGAGAATGAAAACACTTAAGTGTGAATGGATCAATGACTATAAAACTAGAACATTCAGGCAGAAAGACTTGGATCCAAGTCTTTGTAATTCCCCAACTTTAACTCTTTAGCTTCATTAATCAATGCATAAAGAAGTACACTTACTACACATATAGCCATAGGGAGGTATTTATTCAAATACGAGGTGATGGTCGCTACTACTATTAGCATTTTGGTATATAGAGCCGCTGTTTGCCACTGTTTGCCGCTCTGTTGGCTAATGAGTTTGCCAACCACTGCTAGGGAAAAACACTTGAAAACATGTTAATAATGTACTAATGTCTTTAACTTGAAGTCAAAACTTCTGGGCAAAGGTAATGCCCTATGCAATGGTTGGCAAACTCAGTCAACAGAGCCGCAGTTTGCTGACCACTGGTATATGGTACCAGTACATTGAAAGCCACTGCTCACCAGGCTGCACTCACAGATGAACTATTAATGTCCCACACTGGGCTGTATTATCCTTTTGTTACGATGAATCTCTGCAAGCCCCACAACTTCTTCAGTTATTGCTAGATAAGGTGTTTTGATTTTAAGGATCTTTTACTTATAATAACAATGTGATTTCAGAAATTAAATCGCCAGTCTAATATAATTTCCCAATTCCTCATTTTAATTTTATTTCCTCCTTTCCTATAAATCAGAAGTGTGCTTATTGCTGCGTGTCTGAACCAGTTGCTAACAAGACAGGTGGGATTCCTTGGACTGACTTAGATTAATCACAGCTAGGATGTGAAGTTTGGGCCAGTAGCCTAAATGACTAGGCAGTCAGGGAGAGACAAGATGAATTTGAGGAAACCAACTATACTGTCTACTCTTCCTATGCAGTTATGGCACAATAAATACCTAATACAGACTATTTGAATTTCAGAAATTAATCATTTTATGCATACTTTTTTAAAATGTACAAGGAATCCCACCTGTCTTGTTAGCAACTGGTTCAGACACGCAGCTCTAAGCACACTTCTGATTGACATTCTACCTTGTGAGTGAACATGTGACCTATGTCGGGCTTTGAAAACTGATGGAAGAGTATTTTTTTTACAATTTGAGAGATGCTATTGCCGCTTTTCTTGCAGCAGGCAGAACTGAGGAAACAACTGACACCAGAAGCCATCCTGCAACTGTAGGCGGAAGTAGCCTTAGGAAGAAGCTCATCACTGGACCACAGTGTTGGACTAGAAAGAGTCAGGTGCTTTATGACTTTCCTGAACTGCCTTTCTTTCCTCTGGACTTACAGAATTCTGAGCTAGTAGAATGTGTTGTATTTAACTATCATGTAAAAAAACATAAAAAACGCCATCTCTAGAAATGTGTTCTTTTCAAGTTTTTATTTTTATCCTGACTTCGGGTTTGTGTATTCATTTATTGAAATATGTTTCCTTGTTTGTTCTATTTAAGCCTTTCCATTTCAGCAAGAGTAGATTTTTAGTGATTGTTTCCCTATTTTAAGCTAACCTTTTAAATAGCTGATTTTTAAAATATGAAAATGCCCAAGATTATAGTGTCATTTTATAATCATAGTGTGTGGTATTTTTATACCTGTGATATATATGTATATTTTAAGAAATCACTGTTGAAATTATCCTATTATTGTAAGACCTATTATTCCAAGTCACCCACATACACCCTTTATCTCTAACTGCTGTTTTTATCATGGCACCACTTAGCTCACTTAGGAATCTTATAACCTTCAGTCTACCTCTTATGCAAATCCACTGTATTTTCTTACAGTCTCTCTAATCATACCTTTTCACTTCTGAAAAAGCTAAATATAGTTTAAATTATTTTCCCCTTTTCATCCTTTAAAATGTTACTATATATATTCTATTCGATACATATATTATATATGTGTATACATATACATTTATATATATATGTATGTATGTATATGTATTGGAAAAGAAAATATGCATATAAAATATATTTTAAAATACATATATAATATTAAAATAGAAAGCAAAAGACAAATAACCGAACAAAGAAAACAAAAATAAATTAACAAAACCTTTGCTAAAAGTTCATGGTAAAATTTAGCATAAGAATTGGCAGATTCTGCCCAGCTGTGTAGCTCAGTAGTTGTGCATTGACCTATGAACCAGGTGGTCATGGTTCAATTCCCAGTCAGGGCACATGCCCAGGTTGTGGGCTGGATCCCCAGGGTGGGACATGCAGAAGGCACCTGGTCACTGATTCTTTGTCATCATTGATGTTTCTATCTCTCTTTTCCGCTCCCTTCCTTTCTGAAATAAATAAAATCAATAAAAAATATTTTTAAAATTGGCAGATTCTGCTCGAGGACATTATGCTAAGTGAAATAAACCAGAAGATCTCATACTATGTGATTTCACTTATATAATCTATCTTAAATAGTCATGCCCATAGAAGCAAAGAATAGAATGCTTAACAGGGCCTGGAGGGGAGAAAAAATGGGGTGTAAAATTTCATTTAGGCAAGAGGAATAAGCTTTCAAAATCTGTTGCATAACATTAGGTCTATACATAACAAAACTGTATTGTACAGATTTTATGTTGTGTTCTCACCATGATGCAATAAAAAAAATCTAATGACAAAATTTGTTAAAAGTAAATAAAATAATCTTTCTTATTCAAATGATTTTAAAACATTGAAAGGAATACCAAATTTGTCCTTTAAATTGGAAGCATATGTATTTGAGGACACCAAGTTACAAACTAAAAACCTCTGAAATAAATTAAGATATTTATATTTTAATTAGATAAGACCTTTACCTAAAATTTATTCTAATATGCTACAATGAAAGCTGAAATAATTTCCAATTGGACTTCAAGAATAATGTCTATAAGTGCACAGAAATTGATTTATATTAATTAAAAGTAACTATAAAGACATGAAATTATAGTATGTTTAAAGTAACAAAACAACTAATAAAATCAGTTTTTGTGCAACATAATAAACATGTATGCTTACTCTTTTTAAAAAATATATATTTTATTGATTTTTACAGAGAGGAAGAGAGAGGGATAGAGAGTTAGAAACATCAATGAGAGAGAATCATCGATCAGCTGCCTCTTGCACACACCCCCACTGGGGATGTGCCCGCAACCAAGGTACATGCCCTTGACCAGAATTGAACCCGGGACCTTTCAGTCTGCAGGCCAACGCTCTATCCACTGAGCCAAACCAGTTTCGGCTATGCTCAATTTTTATAGAACATTGTAAAGTACTTCTTTCTATTGCTGAGAGTTTACATACTCCATAAATATGGTTAAGAAATTAAAATTGTAAACATATTTTAAGGAGTATATTATAACTAATATACAATGAACACATGATAAACTAAACATAAGGAATTTATTGTACATGATGATTCATTTTCATCTTTACACATAATCTTGTTTGCCCACTATTTTATTATATCAGTTCTTAATTTATCTTTTCTCTAGAGCCATAATAAAAGCCTTACTCATTTTTCATACTCTTTGAAATTTTTATTTATATATCGGTAAGCAGTTACTGCCTTGTAAATTTTCTAGCAACATATTCCCCTATTTTTTCCACTTTTTGTCAGATTGTTCTTTTTAAACAGTCCTGAATGGTTATCTTTTATTGAAATTATTGATGTAGAAAAATACTAGAATATTTTGCCTTGAGCCTTCATCCTTTTCTTATTTTTTAGTAGAAGGTAAGTAGTTGAGTAATGAAGTTAGCAGTCATTATGATATTTTAATAGGCACTTATATGTCCGCTTTAGCACCTTACATTCATTCACCCATTTCAGTTTTATAACCACTTGAATGAGTTGCCTAGAATTAATATTCACATTTAGGGGTGAAAAACTGGAGGCTTAAAGATGTTAATTCCCTAGGTGATATTTCTATTAAGAGGTAGAATTAGCATAAGAAATAGGGGCTATCTGATTTTGGAACCCAATATACTAACTCTTACTAGTATGTTTTTTGCTTCCCATTTGTTTGCATGGCTTCACTTGTTATTTTTGGAAACAGTTGACATTTAATTTCCTCTTCTTTTTAAATATGTTTTTGTTTATTTCAGAGAGAGGAAGGGAGAGGGAGAAAGGATGGAAACATCAATGATGAAGGAGAATCATCCATCAGCTGATCAGCTGCCTCCTGTATGCCCCCTATTGGGGATCAAGACTGAAATCCAGGCATGTGCCCTGAACTGGAATTGAATCGGGACCTTCTGTTTCATAGGTGGACACTCAACCATGGAATCACACTGGCTGGGCTAATTTCCTCTTGATTTACATATCATATGGCTGTTAGGTCAGGCCTAGTGAGAGATCTTCTTTTCTCTTGCTAGACATTTTTGAATGCCTGACACATAGAAACTAATCAGCTGTCTCAAAATAAAAACTGAAAAATTATCCTAATTCTTCAATTGTGCGCATCTTTAGGAGGCATCTTTAAAAAAAAATGTATACCTCTTTTCCCCTCACCCCAATCTATTTGTCAGTTGTCAATAAATATTTGCCAGGATTTCTATAAATTGCCAAATCTATGCAATGATTTCAGAGAATTTCTCATCAAATAATAATTCTCAGTCTTCAGAACTATCCTATATAATAAAGAGGTAATATGCAAATTGGCTGTCACTCCAACACACAAGATGGCTACCCCCATGTGGATACAAGATGGCCAGCAGGAGAGGACAGTTGGGAGGGACAAGACCTGCAAGGGAGGGAAGTTGGGGGCAATGAGGCCTATAGGGGAGGGCAGTTAGGGGTGACTGGACCTGTAGGAGAGGATAGTTAGGGGCAACCAAGCCTGCAGGGGAGGGCAGCTAGGGGTGACCAGGCCAGCAGAGGAGGGCAGTTAAGGGCAGTCAGGCCATCAGGGGAGCAGATAGGTCTCAATCAGGATGGCAGGGGAGTGGTTAGGGGGTGATCAGGCAGGCAGGCAGGCAGGCAGGCAAGCAGTTGGGAACCAGTAGTCCTGGATTGTGAGAGGGATGTTCAACTGCCCTTTTAGGCCTGATCCTAGGATCAGGCCTAAAAGGGCAGCCAGACATCCCTCAAGGGGTTCCAGATTGGAGAGAGTGCAGACTGGGCTGAGAGACACACCCCCCTGCACGAATTTTGTGCACTGGGCCTCTAGTATTGTTATAAAAATATTTTTAGATCTTCCAGGAAATGTATCTGGTCCCGGATGCTATAGATATATTATTTTCACCTCTGTAATAACCACTATATATATACTTTCTTTTATGTTAGGCTAAAAACCAGGCTGGGAAAAGTTCTTCATAGTGTTAACCCTTATCTTGTAAATAGAAATTGTGACACAATTATTTGATTTTTTTATAAGTTATTTATTTGGTAGTGCTTTTATTAAGTTATTTAACAAATGTTTATCTTAAAAACCTAAACATGTAAATGTGAGTGACAATAGAAATACATTACTTAGATACAATGGGAGCACATTACTTAAAAAGGTTGGCTTGCTATTGGCTGCAGGAAGGACCCTTCCTCCCTACTTGGTGCTCAGAAGTAAGATACATTGTCTTTGATCCCCTCACTCATTTTCCTCAATATCTATGCCTCTAATTATTCCATCTTATAGATCTGATCACTCAAAGGAACCCATGGAACTTCACCACCTCTTGTCTTTCTTATAAAGTACCTTAATTTTTCCTTCCTGATTCCTGTCAAGTGAAATGTACAAGTATATGTAAGAAATATAGTATATAGTATATATAAGAAATATACTATGTGAAATGTAATCTTTGTTAATGTGCACCGGAGCAAGTAATACACATGCATATTTTCAGAAACATTCTAGAAATAATAACTAGAAAAACTGTAGTGCATGAATTTCCATAGGTGCAGTGTGATGATGAAATTAAAGCCTGTAATTGCCGGGAATCTAACCCGAGACACTTTGGTATGCAGTCTGAAGCTCTAACTGTTGATGTGCCCCTGTAACTGTATATATGTAGTAGTCTACGTAGTCATACTTTTCCCATAATGTTAATGAAGGTTTGTTCATTTTTTCTACTCTCACTCTCTCTTTATTTATTTATTTTTTTTTGTTAATCCTCACCTAAGAATGTTTTTTCCATTGCTTTTCAGAGAATGGAAAGGAAGGAGGAAAGAAAGGAGAGAGAGAGAGAGAGAGAGATATGTGAAAGAGACATATCAATTGATTGCCTCCCACAAGTGTCCCAACTGGTATTGGGGAGTGAACCCAAAACTCAGGTATGTGCCTTTGACCAGGAATCACTTTGGTGCGCAGTCTGATGCTCTAACTATTGAGTAATACTAGCCAGGACTTTTGGCTTTTTAATGGCCATCATAGGAATTAGTTACCTTTCAAAGAGCCCATTAGATTTTGACATATCATCTTCTCTTCTGTCAGATTATTCTATTAACCCTCCTCCTTTAAATTTGTTTCAAAAGTATAAAGCATATTACACATTATATAATAACTAAACTGTTAACTATTGTTAGGAGTATTGGTGATCTAATAGACACTTGACAGATTTTCAGTAAAAAAACCGAAATCCACATGTTTGCAGAAAAATATATACATATAGAAATATATGCATATAATAATAAATAAAAGTTTGCAATTATATATATATATTAACATTTTTATATAAAATTATTCATTTGATTTTTAGTCTGTTTACTTGTTTTTTTTCCATACCTTATCCCAAACTTGAATGTTGTTCCATGACAGCTCATAATATGTTGATATTCTATGAACCCTATGCAATATGTAGTTATTGACTGCTTGTGTACAGGTAAGGCAATTCTAATCGAAAATGAAATCTCCACTGGTCTTACAGGGACAAAACTTCATGTCATTTATTTGAAGCTGTCTTTGTACATACCTGGAGGAATATGATCCTAATTTGGAAGTTAATTTAAAAGTCATTATTTGAAAAAATAATTTTTATTGATTTCAGAGCGGAAGAGAGAGGGGGGAAGGATAGAAATATCATTGATGAGAGAGAATCATTAATCACCTGCTTCATGCATGCCCCACACTGGGGATGGAGCCTGCAACCCAGGCATGTGCCTGACCAGGAATAGAACAGTGACCTCCTGGTTCATAGGTCAATGCTCAAACACTGAGCCACACTGGATAAACTAAAAGTCATTCTTAACTTAAAATGATGAACTACCTATTGGTAATTAAATGGCTTATTTTAAATTATATTTAATTTTGAGGTAAAAGCTTTATAAATCTCATTTCAGTAATTGAGGTCAAGCAGCCAAAGTTAATCAGCATTGCATAATTTCAAAAAAAATTAAAATAACACCATCAAAGAACAAAATTAAAAATTTATATATATATATATATATATATATATATATATATATATATATATATATATATTCGGATTTCAGGTTTGAAAAGTATGGCTCTTAATACTGGCAATGTCTTTGGCTGTATATGTGACTTTGAGGCTAAGTACTTGTTTATATGTAACTTGTTCAAATACTAGTATTCCAACTGTGCAAATGGTGTGAGTGCTGGGAAGTGAGGGTGGAGGGGAGAATAGGGTGCAACTAATAAGTGCAACTGTTCCCGCCCACTGCAGAGAGGCCAGTGCAGATAGAAGGGGCTGAATTTGGTATCAGGGGTTATTTACCATCTGGTGCTCTCAGGAATAAATACTGAAAAGGGAAAGTTGGCCAAAAGAGAGATATCAAAGGAAAAAAAATTACTCTATTCCATTTTTGCTTAGTAGTTGATTATTAAGGACTGTTTTTGAAGTACCAAATCTATCTTTATTTTTCCGAATCTTTGTGATAAGAAACACTCAGACCTTTTTGTTGAGAGTTTTGGAAGGAGCTGCATAGCATTTAGGGTTTATTGATAATATGATGAGTCTATATTAGAAGAAAAGATTCTAAATTCCTTTGGTCTTTTGTGCAATTTTGTCCATTATCTATTTCCCCCTCAAACCCCACTTTTGCTTATTCTTACATTCTTCTTTAGCTATTTCTTCTAGCTTTAATTACACAGAATTACATTAGAATATCCCTAAGGAACTTTTGTGTGTTTTTTTCATATCAAGCAAACTGTCTCCTTTGTTTTCATAACACTTCAAGAATATCAGCCAGTTCTTATTTGCAGGTCAGTCCTCACCATAATGAGAAGATTCTGGTGATTGTATTGGCGATACCATTCCCATGTATGTGGTTTTTACAAAACCTAAAAGGCTGTACCTATGTGGGCAATCCACCATCACTCACATTTTTCAGGCAAACTTGCAGGGTCAGCAATCACTAACAGTACATACAGAAACATTAGTGTTGCTTCATTTTGAAGAAAACACAAATAAAATGGCTGTAACTACCTCTTTCAGAGTTCAAGCTAACAACTTAAAAGAATCTATAATTCAGAGGAAAATAAAAGACAATAGAATCACTCAGCAGAAACGTCTAATGGTGTCTGAGCCTCATACGGATAGATCATCTTAACGAACCCAAAGACTCTCAAACAAGGAAAAACACACCCTTGTATATCCCTTCCAAAAAGTGACAAAATGAGTTCAACTCTAAAAATAAAACAAATTGAGACCCATTTCTGTCTATCTTTTAATAAGGTAGGAGTGAATGATATTGCATGATCTTTAAACTGTTATTCTGAGTCCTTTTTAAAATTAATTCTAGAATTTCCATTGAAACCAAGAATTATAATCTTTTAAGGATTTCTAATGTTCTTTTTTAAATGGTCACCAAAAGACAGTCCATCAAGTCTACAACATAAGATTGGGAAAGTTCCAAATTTTATAGCTGTCTTATATCTTGAAGCCAAAATGTTTAATGAGTCTCTTGGTTCTAATGTTCTTAACTCAGTTGAATGCCTGAGCATTTTAGATGAGAGACATTTTTATCACTTTAACAAAAATGGCAACTTTAATTTTAATGACTCCATAAAAACGTATCAAACATGTTGTTTTTGTGAGGTCTTTTCAAAAAGGACTAACGGGCAGGCCGCCCCTCTTCTTCCCTGAAGGCCCTCCCTTTGCCTTTCTCTCTCCCATGCTCTAAGGACCCTTTTTTGGCCTCTGTAACTTGCTTTCTGAAAGCCCAGCTGACTCACTTTGACTATCTCTGTAACATTTTAGGTAAACTTTCTCTTGTAATTTGGAAAAAAAAAAACAAAAAACAAAAAACTTACAAACCAACAATTTAGAAACCCATCCATTTTGTCTTAAAAACTTCCCTTTAGCTCAATATATGAACTAACCATCTATTTACACATGGCAACTTTTAAAAATGGATCTGAATTGCAGTTGGAAATCCAGAACAAAGATTTCCAATAGTCAGCTCACTTTTTGCAATGAATTAATCATTCAGTCAAGCTATCAAAAATTGTATCCCCATTCTCACTTTTTTTTTTTTACAATAATAGTTTTCTATTAAATACAGGAAAGAATATTAATTTGAGCAAAAACCTTTTGTGATTTCAATACTTTCTTACCTGTCTGAAGCAATACTTGATATTTTCAAAGTTTTATGGAAATATTTATTGAAGTGTTTTTTAAATTTTATTTTGCACCTCCGCCTAATTTTTTATTATGATTTTATTAATTTTGGGGGGGTGACATTGGCCAATAACATCATTTAGGCTTTAAGTGTGCAATACTATGGTACATCCATCATCTGAATATTGCACTATGTCCACCACCCAAAGTCAAATCATTTTCCATCTCTATATATCTAGCCCCCTATACTGTTTAGTATGCACCTCCTCTTCCTTCTGGTAACCACCACAGTTTGTTGTGTGAGTTTATGAGTATTTGTTTGTTTTGCCTATTTTCCCAGTTTTAAACAGAATAGTTTTTAGATAAATGAGTTCTCTATAAATTCTGTTCAGTTTTCTAAATATTTAGAAATGATTTCAGAGTATTAAATATTTTAAAACATCTGTGATTATCAGATAAATCTTAAATAAGATAATATTTGTTAAATAGGTGAATAATAATTCACTCAATGACAGAGTTTTGTGAAAGAATTAGTACTTATATTAATAGCTAAAATGAAAAAAGAAATAAGTTGTATTTTAAAATATGAGAATTAATCTTCTTAATCAAATCCATAGTACTTATTACCAAAATAATTTTTCTGCTATTTGAGTATTACAATTGTTTATTTAAAAAACAAATCTGAAAATATGTATTTCAAATCATCAGTGTTATTAATGATCATATTATGAATATAAATAAAACCATAGAAATCAATAGACTTTCTAAATGGTTGTATTAGAAAGTCTATTGAAAGTCATTTTGCTGCCGAAACCGGTTTGGCTCAGTGAATAGAGCATCAGTCTGCAGACTGAAAGGTCCCAGGTTCGATTCCGGTCAAGGGCATGTACCTTGGTTGTGGGCACATCCCCAGTAGGGAGTGTGCAAGAGGCAGCTGGTTGATGTTTCTCTCTCTTTGATGTTTCTAGCTCTCTATCACTCTCCCTTCCTCTCTGTAAAAAATCAATAAGATATATTAAAAAGAAAGTCATTTTGCTTACCTTTTATTGCACAAATGTTATGAAATGCTAATTAATTCCACAATTTAAAATTACTGCCTATAATAACCATGTCTTTAACCCCTTCAAGTATTTGGTCATATGAAAACTTATTTTTAGCAAAGTTTACTGAATTTACAAACATTTTAATGACTTGTACTAAAGGAGTACTTTCTGAAATCTGAGACTGGAATGATAGAGAGATAATGCATAGACCATTTCAATAGATGGGTAGGTTGACAAAAAAAACCCCAAAATGTCGTAAGTATCAAGTTTATATTATTTTAGGAAGCCTAAACTATAATTGACCAACCATACTTAGGAGTCAGGAAAGGCTTAACAAAGGAAATACAGTTTGAGTGTGGACTTGATGTGGCATAGTTAGAATATGTATTTTGTTATTTTAAACATGCTAATTTTTTGCTAATGCATACTGCATAATTTTTTATTTAAATAAGTACATACTGATCTAGTCAAATTTACTTTTCATAGCTACTCTTCTGTTTTTAAACATTAGTTCTTTCATATTCCTCAATTCACCATTATATCTAATGAACATCTTTTTTATATATATTTTTATAAAGATAAATACCTTAACATGGTATTTGCAAAAAAGATGAGAGTATTTTTATAATAATTATAGAATTTGAAGTTGCATTTTCTTTTCTGATTGTTGCCAATTTCTAATTTATATTTTTGGATGTTAATTTAATTAAAAGTCCTCATCTGGTTAGTACCCTATAGAGTGCCATGCACAAAATCGGCACAATATCTAGATGTTCCATTTCAAAAATGAGAGGAGATATTTCTTTTATATAGTCCAAATGCCTTACTTTATATCCAAAATATTTGATAATTCAAGAAATTAATTAACTTGCTCAAGAATAACCACAACCAGAAAGTGTGAGAGAATTGAGTCTAGGATCACAGTCTGTAAGCAGCACACAGACTACAAATTCTTGAACCTTCGTTATGTGTTTGTCCACGGCTGAAATTATCTAATTTTTTTTTACATTATGTTTTTAGCTCATATGAATTTAGGGAGTCACTTTTTTCCCTATAAGATTGTATTGGCATCTGATATTTTCCCAACTTCTTAAATTGTTCTCAAGCTTACCAGATTTGACACTTTTTAAAGATAACCTCTCCCTTTGACTATCAGCTATATTTTAGGCCTTTGTATTAACTCTTAACTCAAATGATCTCATTTAATTCTTATGTAAAATAGATGAGATAATTGGTACTTAGGTGAAATGACTTTCCTGTGACCATAAAGCTAGTAAGCTATAGACAAATTCTATTCTTTATGCCATAGTGCTCCTACTGGCACATGACAGACCCTATAAAGTTCCATCTTTGCTCCTGACACTATCCTCCTCTAAGAATCCCAGCTGCATCCTGGAGGATGTAAATCCTCTCCTAGCTGTTTTAGCTTCTTCCTCATTGACCATCATTTTTAAAAATATATATTTCATTGATTTTTTTATAGAGAGGAAGGGAGAGGGATAGAGAGTTAGAAATGTCTATGAGAGAGAATCATCAACCAGCTGCCTCCTGCACACTCCCTACCGGGGATGTGCCCACAACCAACATACATGCCCTTGACCAGAATCGAACCCGGGACTCTTCAGTCCGCAGACCGACACTCTATCCACTGAACCAAACCGGTTTCGGCTCATTGACAATCATTAACCAAAATAATTTTTTAATGTAAATTTGATTATGTAACCTATTCTTGATTTTCCCCCTCTCTGTCTCAGATAGTAGAGCTTAGTTTGGAAGATGAGTTAGCCAGGCAAAGAAGAGGGGTCAGGATACTACAAGTTGAAGAAGTAGTCTATGTAGATGTCTCATCTTTCCAAAAGGCAAGTTGGTTTGAGGGTTTGCAAGTATAATTGGAGATTTTCAAAGTTGTCTTTGAAAGTATATGGCTTAGTATGCATGGAGATCGGTGCATGAATGGTGGAATTCAGATGCTTATGGGCCTTGTGTACCATGATGGAGCTTTAGTTGTGACATATAATTTGATTTGAACTTTATAGAGATAATCATTACAATGTTGAAAAAATGAAAACATGGAGGAAATGTTGTCTTATGATAAGACAAGAGCATGGATTCCCTTTGTGAAACTATTGTATTAATGCAGGCAAGAGGTAGTGAAATACTGAATTAAAATAAAGCTAATGAGGAATAAGTGAAAATACAGCTAGGATGCTAAGGACATTGAATGAAGAGAACTTCATTGATTAGGTAAGACAATAATCATCTTAATATTGAGTGGTCATTCCCATTAAATTGTTGTAATAATTACAAAGAGTTATTGATGCATATTATAACACCAGCACATATTTAAAAAAAAATCTCAAAAATACCAACTTTAAGCCAACATTAATAGGAATGTATGCACATTTTGAAATTCTCTGTAACTTTTATTTTCATATTAATATATATTTTCTGTTCGGCTTATTCATTTTTGATATGCTGAAATAAATTTATACATATATTGCCCTTAGCTCCAAAACAAATTGAAAAAGTATACATAAATGATTTACCAATTTGGCTTCTATGAATTGAATTTCCATTTTATTTTTTATTGCTCACATATTTTATAGTACTGTCACTTTTCTTCTTTATTAACCTGACTTGGTTGAAGTTTCTTGTGCCTGAGTAACTTTTTCTATAAATGTGAAAAATGGAGTTGAGTGGAAAGAGACTTATGAGAAGTCATAGATTCTTTAGTGTCTTGTTTTATCTACTACCTAGTAGTGGCGTAGACTTATGCAAGTGACTTCTTATATTTAGGCCTGAGGAATTAAATCAATAACAGGGCTACCTGCCTCATAAGAATATTTTGAAGGGCACACTAATTAAATTGTATGGAAAAGCTTTAAAAATTGTAGAGTGCCCAATGAAAGTATTAAATTGGCTTTTGTTTTATTCTGAGCTCAGTTACACCTATGCAGAACTGTTTGACTAATGCATGTAATCCATCTAAAGAAAATTACAGTGTGCTCTTCCTTAGAGGCTTAAAGTTTACAGATCTAGTAGCACTTAAAAGAAAGTTCAAATGTACACTTTTTTTAGAATTATAAAAATATTATAGTTCTAAGCATCAAAAATCACAAACTTGAATATACTGGAAAAATAATTAAAACTATATTCCCCTCACACATGTGTATTGAAGTAGAAATACACTACTTATAGGTAGTGTCCTAGGAGTTGAGGTACATTTTTCATTTACAGGTAGTCTTAAAATTTATCATTATATATTCAGTAATGATGCATACATTTATCCTTTAATCTCATCACTTTGTAAGAGGCTTCTCTAAGCAGAGTCATACTCTGCAAGTGCTTAAAAGCCATTTTGCTTTTGCAGAAGGGCCTGCTGAAACCTGGCTGTCTTATGAGAGGCAGCCCCATGAGAAATTAAGATATTAGCATTAGAAGACATCTTCATGACCATCTCCTCCAGCCATAAGTCTTACACAGATTGTTGTCTTTGATATCCATTAGAATGAACCTATCAGCAAATAACAAACTCAATGTTCCAGCTCATCCTTTTGTGAACAACTAGAACAACTAGCATGTTCTTGATGTAAAAATAAAATCCTCATGCAATCTTATCCTTTATTCCAAATCACGTTTTCTGGCTTTAACACTTATTCTTCCTACCCCTTAAACATTACCTTTGAAGATATCTTCCCTGTAAGATATCTTTACCTCTTTCTCAAAATATAATTTCCTGTTTTATTTTTCAGCTATTTTTCACTTCCAGTGGGAGGGGTTGGCTGTACTTGCCTTGGAAGTCTGTCCGAGGCATGTCCCACCAGAATTCAGGATGAGACCCTGTAGTTTAGATGCAATTCAGTAAGAACCAAATAATTCACTGCAACTGTTAAACATATTGCTTGGGATGTTTCTTTTCTATTGATGAATGTTGAGACTGCAACCCTGAAACTTTAAGATCATGGATACAATTAATACCTTAAGTGCATTTCATGTAAACTGCCTTTGAAGATGTACCCTTCAACTTACCATTTAATAGTTTTGTTTTAGAATCTAAGCATTTTTAGCTGTGGCTGTGTTATATTTCATTTTGACAGTCTTGGCCCATCTATTAAACCTATGAAGACATTTTTAAATCCCAGTTTTATGTCAGTCACAGTGTGACAGATTTAATAAGCACTGTTTCTTATATCCTCTTGCAAGATAGTTTTAAAATGCTGAACAAGAAAAGGCCAAGGACAGCAGGGTTGCTGTCTAATGAAATAATGTATCTGAAAGTGCTTTGCAAACGCTATTTTATATTCATCTTTGGTTCTGCATCCTTCCTGATTTTATACATACTACTGTACAATCTGACCTTAAGGGAATTTCTTCCTGTGCAGTCTTCATGGTTTCCTTAGCTTTCTTTCCAGTAACCACTTTGTCATCAAAATCATTTCTAATTGCATCATATGGATTTTACTTTCAGAACTCCCCTTTTTGAATCTTTTCTCTCAGAAACGTTATCTTTAAAATGTAACTTCTCTGAATATTTTACTATATAATTTACCTTTATTTGTTTTTGAAAATATTTAATTTGTATTTCTCGAGTGTCTGGTATAGGTAGCTGAGTGAGCTCGATGCTGCAGGGCATGGAGGCACACATGGGATGTTGGTGGACTTCAAAGAGTTTATAGGCAGGCAGAAGAGCTGAGGCACATGATATACCATTAGTGATTCATTATAAATCTGACATCTCTCACTCCATTCTCTTAGATCCTCCCTGTAATTATAAAGGTGACTTTAAACTCCCCCTCCTCCTACTCCAACAAAAGAAGTAATCGTTGTGCTTCTTGCTTCTAGATACTTTTCTACACCCATAATACCCCACAGTCCAGTGTTTAAGTCAGAGTCATGTATAAGCTCTAGTGTTCTTAGAGTGGCCATTGCAGCCTGTTCTCCGTGTTTTCCTCTACGGGTAGATGGATGGATGGCTTAATATATAGGTATACTTATATAGTGTTCTAATATATATTTAGGTGGGTGCACACGTTAGAAAAATCTGCTTTGTACATATGTACTAGAGGCCTGTGCATGAAATTTGTGCAGGGGGTGGGTGTCACTCAGCTCAGCCTGCAATGACGCCAGCACCACGCGCCCTGGCTTCTGGCCAGAGGTGCCTCTCTCTGCCTGGCTGGGGTGTGGGACTTTGGCCCCTACAGCCCCTCCCTCCATGTGGCAGGGGCATGGGATGCTGGGCTCACGTTGCCAGGGTGACGCTGCCAGAGTCTCCCCTCACCACCACTATGGGTGCTGCCATCTTTGCCAGGGAGTAATGGTTATTTTGCATATTACTCTTTAATTAGATAGGATAGCTATTTCTACAATAATATACTGTGTATATAGTATGATTTTGTGTGGGATCAATTTGTGTACATTATAAGTGCATTCGTTTGGATTTATACATTTTAAGTAAATTTTATTTTTAATATAATTTATTAAGAATTTTCATCAGAGTTTAAAATAATGAATTTTAAAAGAAGAAACTACCACCACCACAACAAAAAGTCAGAAGGACTCCAATCCACACTACTAAGCATTTCTCTCACTCTTTTAAATCACTTTGCATTTCCCAGGCACCAGAAATCCACATTTTCTCTTCTTTTTTACATAAAAAAGGAAAAGAGTATCAGTGAAGAGCAGGTGAAGATTCAACTCCACCTAAGCACAGCAGGGTACACAGCAGTTCATCATTTATCATACCACATATTTCTGTCCCTTATAAAGATGCCACTGATGCACTCCGGAACCCAAAGCAAGCAGCAAGTCAGTCGTTTTTATTGACTATTGGACTTTAGCTCTTTCCGAGGTGTTTTTGTTTTTGTTTTTTAATTTTTTTTATTTTATTTGTGTGTTTGTTTTTTTGTAAGGTACATTGTATTACAAATGTAGTTTGAAAACCACCAATTATTCATTGAAAATGTAAAACTTGGTGTTCTGGATATTCCTTTATGATGGATGAATGCTGAGAGTATAGCCCTGGAGTTGTTGACTCCCAGGGGTAACTTTAAGGTGCATGATGGGCCATTATGTAGATTGACTGCAGTTGTGAGAAATAACAGAGATCCCCATATACCCTACACCTAGTTTCTCCCAATGGTAACATCTTGTATAACTGTAGCACAATAGCTCATAACACAATTAAAAAACTGAATTTATTTGGATTTTACCAGTTTTACCTATATTTGTGTGGGTATATATTTAGTTTTCTAAATTTTAGCACATATGTAGGTATGTATGAAAGTCAAAATTCAGGATAGTTCTATCAGCATGATACCTCCTGCTACCTTTTATAGCGGCAACCACCTCCCTATTCTATCCCTAACTCCTATCTAGTATATATAATTTTAAAAGAATAAATGAGCCCATGTATTACTTGTATAATGAATATTAATAAACAAATGGTACACACACTTCTCATCTGCATATTAAGAAACTAGAGGCCTGATGCACAAAAATTTGTGCAAAAGTAGGCCTTCCTTCTCCCAGCTGCCAGCACCAGCTTTCCTCAGGCACCCGGGACCTGGGCCTCCCTTCTCCCATCACCAGCAGGCACCTGGGACCCAGGTTGGCTTCTCTCGGGCTGCCTGCAGGCACCCGGAACTGGGGCTGCCTTCCCTCCAGCCCTGGCTTCATCAGAAAAGACAACTTGAATGGAGTTCAGAAGTGTAATTTGCATATTATACTTTTATTATTATAGATTGATCTTTTTTTCTACACATTTATGCATGAATAAGAAGTCAGAATTTCATGTAACTCTACTGTATTTGAAAAAGTATTATGTTTAGAAAAGGTACAGTAAAACAATTCCTAAACGAAATTATTTCTAATTTCACCTGCAAGCAATGAAGTTGCGGAGAAAAAGAAGGGAGGGAGAGGGACTGGAGAGAGAAGACAAGATATGGAGGAAAGGGAGGGAGAAAGGGATGAATGGGGGAATGGAAAGAAGCCAGGGAGGAAGGGAAGAAGAGCCAGTGAGAAAGGAAAGAAACACAGTATTCTCTTTTAATTGAAAAGGTTATTGCCAAGGTGACTCACTGACATGCAGAGTAGGGTGACCATAATAACTGTCTGCTGACTTTTTCCAGTTCACTGAAAGGAGCAGGGAAGCTGCATTTTATTTTTCCCTGTATTCAAATCAACAGAACAGGACAGCATCTACCTAATAAAAGAGTAACATGCTAATTGACCATACCTTCACAATGCCCCCTAGCAAATCAGGAGTGAGTATGAAAATTAACCCAACAAAGATGGCAGGTTAATTTGCATAAGCACGCGCTGAGTGGCCAGGGGTGGGATGCTTGTGTAATCACCATGGTGACAACACAGACATTCTGTACCACCCCAGCTGCTCTGGGCTTCTGGGCAGTGTGGGAAGGCTAAAAGGCGGCTCTGGCCAGAGGGAAGGTGGTGCCAGCACCAAGGGGAAGGAAGGCCTACTCATGCATGAATCTCTGTGTATTGGGTCTCTACTATTGTCATAACAGACCAATGGCCAGAGCAGGGAGAAAAAAGTAAAAAGAACAATTCTCTCATTTCACCAAGGGATGCAAATGTGGAAGGGACCACCAAGGTCCAAAGTGAGCAAGCGAATCCCAGACGGAAAGATCTCCAGGGTCCTATAAATCTGATGCTATGGGCCCTTTACCACATGCCAGGGTTTGGAGTAGATGGTGCTGCTTGGAGGGGCTTCCTCGGTGAAGGAGCCTTCTTCATTCAATTTTGGTGAGGGAACTCACCCAAGGTGGTCATGCAGCCGGATTCCTGGACAGAGGGCAGTGCCTTCCACGTGACTGAGCAGATGAGAGACAACTGTGGTGACCTAAGAGTGGTGTTAGATTGAGCAGCCCTCTACCAGGGCCAGTCAGGGACTGACACCTACCTGATACCCCAGGCCCTGGAGCTGCTGCGGATTCCCACCAGCCATGTGTGTACTGTTCATACAGTCTGTCTCCACACGGCCCTTAGTAAGAGCTTAAAATAATGGCATTTTTGTAGGTCCTGGGAGCCCCTCCTTTGTCCTTCCACAGTCCTGGTCATTAAATGTTTATGCACATAGCCTGGAAAGGATCCCTTCAATATTTTCTGCTTCAAGTTTCCCTTTGAGATCTACCCTGAGCACAAAATTGTGGTAATTTTTCACCTGAAAAGAATTTTAAATGCCACCAATTGAGCAAGGTGCTGATTCATTATTTATCAGCCCTATTCCTTGTACTGGGCTTTTGGCTCAGAGTTGGGGAAACAGAAGAGCTGGGGCTCAATAGAATAGCTGGTTTCCTGAGTTTGTTTCTCTAAAACCCTAGGTTCATAAATACCAAGAGGCAAACCCTTACATGGAAGGTGAGTACTTAGGGGTGCGACTTAATGTCAGGACAGCCCTGGGGCAGCTCTCAAAGGTTGAAGTGGAGCATTAGGAAGACATTCAGAGGCAGGTAATGGATATAAATCTGAGACTGAATTAGAGGGGAAAGTCATGCTGGCTCTGATCTCTAAAAGGCTGGGCAAGATCTTGTGTCTGAAGAGTCTTCTCATTCCCAGTTGGTAATAAATAAAATGCTTACTGTTGTAGCTATGATATGTAACCCACTCCTCTTGAAATATAAGATCTTTGATATGAATATTTCATGTCTGTAAAGTGACAGAACCCACCAGCAAAGGAGCTATTGCTTTCCTTGAGGTAATTTTTCCTTTTGCTCCCCACTGCTGACGGTACAGCTTCATAAATAATTTCTTTTGCTGAAGGAAGAGAAAGTGTTTTCTATAAACTCATTATCCGGGGTTGTTTATAGCTGTTGGAAGGACAAAGTCTTCCTTAGTCCCTCAATGTGTGAAGGCAGTGCAGACTTGATTATACAAAATATGTTTTGTAAATGCTGTACTGTTCACCTGCAAATAAACTTGGTATCAAAATCACTAAAAAAAAAAAAAAAGAAAAAAAAAAGAAAAGATATGCCAATCAAACAACCAAATTTAGTAAGTAGGATTTTTTTTGTAATTAAAGTTAAATTATGATAGAACATTTTGTTTCTTCACTAAATCAGTTACTAACTAGTATCTGTTTTGTTACAATGAAAAATATTATTTTAAATGATCATTATGAAATGTAGTGAATAAGTTAGATCCTTAATAACATTTCAAAGTCAACCTTACCTCAACTTATCTTCTGTTCCTCTCAAAAAAGCCCTTCACCTTGGGTTGTATGTTATTGAAATGTACCCATCATTTAAAGTTATTTTGTTTAATGGGAAATTACAAAGGCGATAATAAAAATTTTCAGGTCACTAAGAGTTATGTTTTATTAAACTGCTGAATGCTTGCTATTAGAGGAAAGGATGATTAGTTGTTTTCATTTACACTGTGACATTTACATTAAGCAATGAATGCTCTAGTGGTGCCTTAATTTATTTATCATAGGATTCTAGATGTATACAATAATTTGTAAACATTTTCCTATATTTGAGTATATAATATTACATTTATATTCAATAACACAAATACATTTCTATATTCAATCATGAATCTATCTGAATATTTACGCATTTTGAAAACTCAATGTAAAATTATTTTATTCTATATTTCTTCCCTAAATATATTTTAAGTTATTCCTCTTTTAAACAAACAAACAAAAAACAACAACATGTTTTATCGATTTTTAGAGAGAGAGTTGTGAGAGGGAGAGAAAAAAACATCTATGAGAAAAGGAAACATCAATTGGCTGTCTCTACAGCGTGTCCAGCAGGACTCCACTAGTAAGTTAAGCTACCACTTGGAGCATCTGATCCCTGTTGGTCAGTACACATCATAGAAACTGGTCCAACGGTCGAATGAATGGTCTGACACTCAGCATATTGGGCTTTTATTATATAGGATGACTATGAAGTAAATGAGTTGCAGTGAAATAGCTGGTTTTTTGCATCATGGACATTAAATACAATATCTGCATTATTAAATGTTTAATTTTAATCATTTTCACACAAAGTACATATAATTTAAGACTACTGTAGAATACCTCTTACATGTTATTTATTTTGTACCATTAAAGATAAGATGGAGAGAGATTGGTAATGATACCATTTGGTGGATTCATAATTGTTCAACCTCTATGGATCTTTAAATTGAAGGAAATATTTAAGATCATGCTACTTTTATCTTTGGATATTTCAAGGATTTCCTTTGTGTTCAATGGGTTAAAATTCAGGGCAACCTTAGAAAAAGCTTCCCAAGGGAAACAAAATGATTGCATGTCTACAAATAATAAAGCACCATGATTAGTACTTTCAGATATTATGCCTTGAAATAATTACAGCTTTTTGTAATATTATTGCTGTTTTTTTTTAAAATATATTCTAATTGATTTTTTACAGAGAGGAAGGAGAAAGATAGAGAGTTAGAAACATCGATGAGAGAGAGTCATCGATCAGCTGCCTCTTGCACATCCCCTACTGGGGACATGCTCGCAACCAAGTTACATGCCCTTGACCGGAATAGAACCTGGGACCTTTCAGTCCGCATACTGACGCTTTATCCACTGAGCCAAACCAGTTTTGGCTGTTTTTATTTATTTATTTAAAGAAAACCTGAGTAATATGATTACTGCTATAATTCTACCAAGGTTTATAAGATGTTAATGTCCTACTTTTGCTCAGATAGTGAAATTGGGATCAAAGTACAGACAGTCCCTGATTTATGACATCCAACTTAAGTTTTTTGACTGTATGATGTGTGAAAGTGATTCCATTCAGAAGAAACTGTGCTTCAAATTTTGAATGTTGATCTTTTCCTGGGCTAGTGATATGTGGTATAATATTCTCCCATGATGCTGGACATCGGTAATGAGTCACAGCTTCCAGCCACCCAGGCAGTCGTGAGGGTAAACAACCAGTACTCTACAGTGTTTCCATTGTTTAGATGAGTTTCCCCAATGGTAGGCTAGGTTAAGCTATGATGTTCATTGGTTAAGTGCATTAAATGTATTTTCAGCTTAAATTATGTGTTTTTGGGACATAACCCCTTGAAAGTAGAAGAGCATCTGTATACATTTAGACAACTGATGAACACTTAGCAAAGACAGAGGGGAAGAAAGTTCTTCTAGGGACTGCAAGGGTCATGAGTTTCAGTTTTATTAAAGATATTCTGTAATAACTTCCAGAACTTTGCCAGTTTCCTGAGTTCTTTCAGAGTTTAGTATTGTCATTCAAGGTAATCATTAGAGGAAGAACCATATTTCTTGGGAATACATGTACATACAAATTAACTGTTGCCAGATGTTCTAAGACTGTGGAAGAAGGCAAATATATCAACCTGGAATTAAGAAATCGATCAGAATTTCCTATAAGATGTTTTATTTTAGCATACTCTCAAGAAGAAAAGGAAACACTAGAAAAATTGTATTTTTCTAATTCCAATCTAACTATTTTTGGCATTACAATGGTCAAAAAATATGGACTAAAAAAAGCACCTTATTGTTTCTTTACTATAGAATTTATGATGTTTTTTTGAAATCTTACATCATAAGATATAAGAACATTGATTTGTTGTCAGATAGACCTAGATGAAAACCCCAGCTTTGTCAACTACGAGCTATATTACCTTGCCAAAGGTTAGTTGAAATATTTATACTCCTGCCTCTTATGCCAGTATATAGATAAATGTAATTTATCTCATTTTATTATTGAGAGAATTGACTTAGATCAGGGGTCCTCAAACTTTTTAAAGTGGGGGCCAGATCACGGTCCCTCAGAGAGCTGGAGGGCCGGACTATATGAACTACTAATTCCTACTGTAACACCTCAGCTGCGCTCACTGCCCAAAAAACCTGGCGGGCAAGATCAGACTCCTCTGCGGGCCGCATGTGGCCCGCAGGCCGTAGTTTGAAGACCCCTGACTTAGATGATACATATTTTCATAGTTGGCACACATTAAGTGCTTAATAAAAGTATTATAATGAAAGGAAATGTTATAATTAATAAATAATGTAACCATACCTAAAAAGAAGTTTCTCTGGGAAATTAGAATTTAGATAGCATTATAACAGTCACTATACTCTTCAAGCTAAAATGAATACATGTAAATACTGTTGGTCATTAATCCTTTTTTGTGGTTGTTAGGATAATTATAGGAAATATATATATATATATATATATATATATATATATATATATATATATATATTTTGCTATCATAATGCAATAATATAAAGCATCATTATAAGTTCAAAGTTATTCCTGCTTTATACTATCTCTTCACTACAGAAAAGAGGACATAATCAGAGTTTCAAAAACAATGAGGCTTCTTGTTCTAAACATTTTACTTCTAGGAATTTATTATACATGTATTCACTCTTAGATACATGTATATTGACATTGGTTAAATCACTTTATAATAAACAAGCCTAGAAAATTATTAATTTTCAATTGGAACACGTGAGCAGATTGTGTTATATGCATATGAGAGATATTTGCTGATACAATGGATGGGGTTGTTAATAGAAGTCAGAAATGGAATGATCTCCCTGATATGTTAAATGAAAGGCATAGGACAAACAGGGTACTGTATTCTTAGATATGTGTAAAAATCTATGCACACATACTTTTATGTATGTGTAAACTATTTCTTATAGGACATTCTGAAATGTGAAATTAGTTCTTTCTGAAAGGAATGTGTCTTGCTTTGGAGGAAGATTTACTTTCAGATTTCTTGTAATTTTAGCATGCATGTAAAATTAGTTTAAAATATTAATAGAAAGAAAGAAATGACAAGGCAAACAATAGCTGTCTCAGAGTGGTTAGTGCATGATTGTTTTATATTTGTATGAGTATGTCATGAGTTATTCTATAATTTTATATTTTGTAATATAAAATTTTAAAAGATCATTTTTGACACATTTAAAAGATGATTTGAAATGAACTATAACTTACTTTTATTTAACTTTAGTATTAATGTATGCATTGATGTTTAGCATTTCAGAATAATTTCAGTGTAAACTTAGGCAATAGCTTAACTTATGGGACAATAAACCTAACCTGTTATCTTTGTATCATCTTATATATTTTTTATTATTTTTATTGTTAACTTTGGAATTGCATTATTCCTCATTCTTGCTTCTGTAGATGAAATAAGTCATAGCTTAGGAAAACTACAATGCTTTTATTCATTTTAACATTTTTATAAATTTAGCTCATTTTTGCAGTAAGAATAATGATTGAGTATCAGCTGGTTCTGTTAGAAGAATCTTTGGGGGGTAAATATCGTGTCTTAAAGAATTAGGTCTATTATTATTTAGATTGACATGGAACCCTTAGAAATAGATAGAAATCAACAATCTTCTGACAGAAAGTTAAAATACAACTGGCATAGCTGTGTATTTTCTTCATAGACTTATGTGTTGAAATAAGTAGTTTATCTATTGAAGGAAAAACAGGCAATGCAACATAAGACTAATAGCTTCATGAGGGCAGGATTTAAGAGCTTCATTTCAGTGATATATCCCCAGGGTCATGTATCTGGTGCACAGTAGGTAATTATTATACATTTATTGACTAAGAAAAAATTTTGGCATTCACTTGCAAGTTGAATTAATGGAAATACTATATATAAAATTGAAATACATATCTGTTGATTGTTTAAACTATTTTCAGTTATGAGATAAGAAGACTCCTTCTAAAATGAAAAACAGAACGCGACATATCTATTGAAATCAGAGCATACATATTGCACATTCCTCTAGAAAGCCTCATTATGCAAATCTATTTAAATTCCATTTAGTGATATTCCTGATATAGTTTGAGGTTGATCACACAGTTAACAGCAACTATATTTATCAAAGATACTTCCTAAACATATTTTGATACACCTTTTTTGTGCTTGTCTCCTCTGAAGAGTCCCTGTAATCATTCAGCCAGGTGTTGGGAAGCCATGCAGTAGCTGAGCACCCTTCCTTCTGACACCAGCCTCAGACTCAGTTTTGGAGATGCTTTCACCCTGTGGGTCTGCAGCAGCCAGGCAGAGTGCTGATTCCTTCCCAGCAGTGAGGAACTCTTCAGGCTCCAGAAGTAAGTTGATTGCCTTCAGTTTGATCATTGCCAATGGGAGCTCCTTCCAGTTAAAAAGAATGTTCTAATTGTTGCAGACTTCCGTGGTTGAAAATAATTCATTGCTAATTGTGTTTCAAAGCTAATTTTATACAGGGTGTCCCAAAAAATGTATATACACTTTCACAGCTGAGAGCTCAATTTTGAAAAATGGAATGTATTTTGATAAACACTGCCTTTGTAATTATTCCAAGTGTGTATACATTTTTTGAGACACTCCATATTTCTTAATGATAAATAATAACCTATAGATCTATTGGTTTTTTGATGAAAAAATACATACCATGTACTTACATAGTGTTATTTATTTCTAGTAAAATTATTGACAGGGAAAAAATGGGTTTGCTAATATATATATATATATATATATATATATATATATATATATATATATATATATATATGTATATACCAACAACAACCTGACAGCCTTCGTTATTCTACCATCAGAAATAGAAGAAGCAAGCTAACTTTTACTTAACATTGGCTATGTTCTAGAAACTCTGCTAAGTGTTTGGGCATATATTGCCTATGCTGGGAGACAATCCTTTGAGTGAACAGTTGCTGACTTGAAAAGAAATTCCGAACATTTTGTTGATTGAACACCAGATAATGACTAAGACTAGTCATGTGTGTATCTTATGCCTTGTGTTAGTATGGATCAAAAATGGAATTTTCAGTAATGATTCTCTTTCTACATTTTAACATCCTATTGTATTTAATATTCTCTATCCAATTCATGTCATATTGCAATATAAAAATAATTAGAAAATGTACAGTATATCTTAAATGTTTTGTATCTACAATAAAAAACAGGCAATATCTCCCCCCCCCAAAAAAAACACATAGAAGAGATTTACTAAAAAACCTTACAAATTAATGTACAAATGAAAATAAACATTATTCACTAATTGTTATTTTTCTATCATTTTTCTGGAGATACAAAATATATATTTGTTATGTCTATGACCTATATCTTTATGAAATTTTCTGTTTAATTAGGATTGTTTCATAATGCATTGCCATAATTTATATTTGCAGCTTTGAGGAATAGACAGGGAAAATATTACAATACTAATGTTTGCACGTAAGTACAATAAATAGATGCAGAATGAACAAGTATTTTATCAAAGTACTTTGACTAATGATTTGTAAAGCTGAGATAAAATCCTTGGCCTTTTGATTCATAAAAATCTAGCACTTATTCAGTGTGGCTCGGTTGTAGTGTCATCCTATAAGGTTGTAGGTCTGATTCCCAGTTAGGGCACACACCTTAGCTGCAGATTCCATCCCCTGTTGGAGTACATACAAGAGGCAACCAGTTGATGTTTCTCTTTCACATTGATGTTCTCTTTTCTCTCTCTCTCTCTCTCTCTCTCAAATCAATAAACATATCCTTAGGTGAGTATGAAAAAAAAATCAAGTATTTATTCTATGACTTTGATCTCTTGTGCTATATAGAGATATGGGGGTGAAACTAGAAATAGAATTTTTCCTGATTGGTTGGAATATTGAGTGACATATTTCTTTTGTGTCATTGAAGGAGACTTTGTGGCTGCTTGTAAATATTAATACTGGAAAAAAAAACCTGAAGAAAAGGGAAATCACGTATAAGAAAATGAATTGAAATCAGGAGACAAATTCCAAGCTACATTTATATTTTGGGGCTTTCTAATTACTGGATAAATCAGATAAATGCATTAATTACATGGCTATTTATGTCCATAGGATTTGAAAAGTCAAGACAATTTCTCTGGAAAAGTCCTTACTTTCCTGGTTCATATTTATTGTTCTATTGTTTTGCCATTTTTATAGTTTAGTTAGTTTAAATTTGATATATTTCTTTTTATCCCTCCTTCTCCCAAATATTTGATATAGGCATCTCTTGCTGCTCTTAGGAATATATTTTTATCAAAATGTCACCACACAGAAAATGCTGTGGGTGAATTTTTATAAAGAGCAAGGTTTGTTATAACTTTGATATTGTTGTTTGGTAATTAGGGGCTTAGCAATTAAAATTTCCTTGAAAGAAAGGGTAGAAGACACTTAATAATCTTAGTTTACAGCATGTTACAACTCAGTGTGCCAGCAATATAATGTCTATGCCTGTCAGAGAACATAGAGATGGTTTAAGAATTTATTTTTGAATCATGGTGCTATGGATTACATAAGTTTTAAAGTAGGCAGCAAGTACATTTTGCTAGTATGCTCAAAATAATGTATAAGGACCACTTTTAAGAGATAAACAGAAGGATATATTAGATTATATTGAGGTTAATTTATTATAGCTATAACTGTAGCATAAAATGATGAGTCTAAGTATGCGGGAGACAGATAAGAAGTCATTATTTTAGCGTAAGTTTCTTCTTTGTATATTTTATTACCTTGTACTCCTTTGGTACATGATTTAATCATTTATCTTAAGAATTGCTTTTGTTGCTTAGGTCCTTGAGTTGTTTATTAAATAAAGAAACTTGAGGAAGATATTCTAGATTTTTCATCTTTTACTTTCCTTAAAGAAATAGAGAGCCCCATCTAAGCCTGGTTGAATTCCGCATTTGGAAGACATGGAAATGTATAGGGTTTGTTTCTTAAAAGCAATCACACAAGAGCTCCAGAGATTTTATCTGCCCAAACAATTAGATAATTAATGAATTTTTTGTTTTCCATGAATGAGGCTGACTTTTTAAAAATAAATCATCTGATGTCATGAAAGTTCTTAGCAAAGGAAATACATTTACTGATATAGATTCCCTTATGTAAATCATAAGACTTAGTTAATTCAAATACATTTTCATTTACTAATAGCAATAAGGCTAAAGGATTTACTTAATTAACCTGGCCTTAGAAAGCTAAACAGAAATAATTTATATATTTAAAATGCCTCTTCTGAGTTAATGCTTAATTCAATTTTTTTAATTAGCAGTCCATTAGTCCCTAGAAGTAGAATCTCCTTTCCCCTTCCTATTTTTTTTCTTTGGAGTAACATTAGGCTGAAATTCTTTTGTGGAGTTAATCACCCTGAAAATAGAGAAAGTAAATACATTCCTAATTAGGTTCCCCAAATTTCAAATAGCTCATTGAAAATTCATAGCACATCCATTAAATCCTTTTAAAAATAAATGGAATACTGGGAACTTTCTTAGAGGAAATAATGAATGGAGAAGTAGTACAATAATGAGGCAATGGGATATCCATTAGTTATTAGTGCAGGAAAGGTGAAGAGGTGGTGGTTGTTATGATAGTTATGTTTCTCACTGTGGCATTTTCAATTAGTCTTGGTCAGTAAAATAGTATTTGTTTCTGTTTCTGCTGTTGTTTCTGGTTTAACTAAAGCACTGATGAATTTACACAATAAACAATGTCTGAACAAGAGATGCATATGCCTGTGTAAATAGATTTATATATATATATTGTATAAAGATAATTTGCTATACACATAATAGCAATGATGATCATTCTATAAAACTAATATGCCTTCTATATATTAAGGTTTACTTACTGACATTTAATATGTAATATTTAAAATAATTTTATTTTGTTGAAACAAATTTCCTGGTGTTTAAGACTTGTAAATATCAACTCTGATAACATTAGGTGACTTATCATAATTGCAAACATTATTTAATACTTTCAAGTATTTTTAATAAACATTATTTTTTTTATTCTTATACTATCTGTTTGAGAAACTTTAAAAAATTATATATGCTCTCAACCAGATAGATTTTTTTATGCTTAATATCTTTAGGTATATATTTATTTATATACTTGAAATCATACCAGACACTTGAGCCACAAAAGCACAGTTAGAAAGTTAGTGTTAGCATGATATGCTAACCATAAATACTAAGGTGGTTACATGAATTAGATTTAGTAATCCTAATTATAAAAGAGAGAACAAAGGAGAAACATGTTATACTATGCAGTACTCATTTTAAAAAACAGAGTGCGAAATTCTTAAAGAAAGCAAAGTTTATAATGACTATCAAGAATATATATATTTTGGGTCCAGTTTGATACATCCAATTTCCTTAAGTGCCTTAAATTTAACATGTTGCAAACTAAGCACTTGGTTCTCCCTCCATATATACTCTTTAGATATTTTATGACTTCACAATATACCAGATTAAAATAAAAAAATAAAAAAGGAATCATCTTGTCATCTCTCTCCCTAATTCCACAAATTCAGTCACCTAATCTGGTCATATTTACCAAAAAAACACAAAACAATATGAAATTCATCCACTTTTTTCCATTTGGGACTATCAGTACCCGGTCCCAGATAGTATAATGTCTCCCCTGGGCTATTCCAGAGGCTCCTAAATGATTATATACACAGAGGTACCTATTCTGTCTATTCTCCATAAGCAGCCAAAGAGAGATTTATAGGACACAAGATTGAGATGTCATATCTCTCTATAGACAAAGTTCCTTATCACAACTTACATGCTCTTAGGGCTTAGCACTTTTCTAAATGCACCCTACTTATTCCATAGCTCCCTTCCCTTTCTGCATTCCAGGAACCACCAGAAGTCCTTAGGTTTTTCCCTGTCATGTGATCTCCCACATAGGTCTTTGCACCTACTTGTTTCTCCCTGAAGAGATACTTATTTTGCCTACTATCTCAACAAGCTAGTCACCTCCTGGAGGAAGCCTTCCTTGCTATGCCTGACCATATTACCTTCTCTTAGCACGTGTAACTATAACTCATTACAATTGTATGTCTCTTTGTGGCGGTGTCTGATAATGTTAACTTCTCTGCCAGATTATAAGCACTATCTGGTCACAAACCATGTTCATTTTATGCATCATTGAAACTCCTTTTTATATTGAACAAAGACATAGATTACTCTCTCTCTCTCTCTCTCTCTCTCTCTCTCTCTCTCTCTATATATATATATATATATATATATATATATATATATATATATATCTTTCTTTCTGTGTGTGTGTGTGTGTGTGTGTGTGTGTGTGTGTGTGTGTGTGTTTGTGTTTTAAGAGATAAATTTCTGAAATCTGGAAAAAAATATCATAGGAGTATCAGGTAGGGAAAGAAAGATTCCAAGGATATCAACTGGAACAAAATTTTTTGCATTTTCCTCTTGTCAAGGCTTGATCCTGTTTACTGCAGTCTTACCATTTTTTGGTTCCCCCCCACCCATTGCCATTAAATTACTACCCTTTCCTCTTTTTAGTCTTAGCACCATTTTCAAGGACTTGTTTTCAGATAGGTAATGGATCAAGACCCTGTGCTTGCTGTTATGAAGCAGGTTCAGATGAAATCAAATGAAATTTTTGTCTAAAAAATAATTATATATCAGTAAGAGAAGAAAGAGTAGTACAGAGCAAACAGAACTGCCATAGATAAATAATGATAAAAAGGTGAAAATGGTCTTGGGAGTTCAATGGACAAAAAGGTACTTCCATCTGAGATTATGCAAACATACTCTTAGTAGAAGTAGACTTGTCTGGACCTCAGGGATAACTTTCAACATTGAGTGTTGTTAACATGCTGATGTATTGTGTCATTTCGGTAAAAATTCCAGAAGGTAGACATAAAATGTACAGTTTTCCCCAAAGTCCTTAAGTAATGACACCAAAACTAAAAATGCCTTAGCTGGCAGTATGTGGTATTGAAAGGCCTCTGCTCTCTCTGCCTACTGTTAGTGTTGGCACTGTGGGTTGCTAATACTACAGTTCTTACTGTGCAGTGTCCTGGGAAGAGGTCTGAACAAATTCCTTTCCTTAGGAGATAATGATTACATGTAGGCCCAGGAGAGATTGATGTCATGGGGAGAGTACTCCTGGAAGCTGACAGATGCATGGAAACAATCTTATTGCAAAGCATTGGCTATGAAACCCATTGGGAAAAATCCGATTTGTACAGACTCAGCCTCAGGTATTATCCCAGTTATGTTGATGAGCAACCTGTCCCACTGACCAAGCAGTTAACCTCCCTTATACTATTGTAAGTGTCACCAGGGAAATTTTAGCTTATGTCAGATGTAGAATTTTCTGGGTAAACTGAAGCATCTTTCACCAACATAAAACTGAATGTGGGTGATTTTACAGCAAGAAAAACCTTGGCAATACAAAGTCTTCTAAAAGAAAATCCAAGGTTTGCCATATGGAGAAAATGACAGACTCAAGGAATCTATGTATATTGATCCTAAACACTAACTTAATATTATGAATGACACATTTGAATGGGAAAGACAACTTTGATATTTATAGTTACCACTACATGGGAAGATGTGAAAAAAAGTAGGGCCTTTGTAGACATATCTTAACTGGTTAAAAACAATGTAAGAAGACTTATGTTGGATGATTCACTTGGATAATACAGTTTTGGCCCAGAAGTACTAATGGATAGAATGTTGAAGAACCTCAGTGGTGTTGAATATATTTTACATTTGAGAAGGGATAAATATAGCACACCATTGGGAATATTGACAAACTGGAGTTGAGTTATGAGTTAGTCCCAAATGAATTTAGAAATATTTAATGTGTCACTGACTTGGCATAAAAACACATTTCTCCCCTCTATCCTACCTAATAAAATTAACCATCACTCCACTACACCTACAAGCCACTCCCACAAGCCAATCAGATCGAGTATGCAAATAAACCCAACCAAGATGGCTATGGTCACAGAGAGCAGAAGGGAAGCTTGGGTTTCCCCAGCAATGGAAGAAGCCAAGTTTCTGCCTGCCCTAGCCGGCCTAAGCCTCCACTCCAGGCTACAGTTTCAATTATAGAAGGTAAACAAATCCAAACAGAAATGGCAGCAGCCATGGAGCTGGAAAGAGCCGGATTCTAGAGTTGCCCCTGGCAATAGAAGAAGCAAAGCTTTCCACACATCCTTGAAAGCCCAGGCCTCCACTCCAGGCCATAAAGTTTCAATTATAGAAGGTAAATAAATTCCAGATAACAGGACCTCCAATTGGGATGCCAGGGGTTTCTGCAGGCCTGCAAACCACCACAGGCCCTTTGCTCAGGCCATCCCACACCCCAAAGAAACCCCCACCCTGATCTGGGACATTCTTCATGGCAAACCAACTGGCCCCCACCCATGCACCAGACCTCTATCCTATCTAATAAAAGAGTAATATGCAGATTGACCATCACTCCAACACACAATATGGCTTCCCCCATGTTGTCAAAGATCCTGCCTTTCTGTGGTCAGGATCCTGCCCCTATGTGGACACAAGATAGCCACCACAAGATGGCCAGCAGGGACGGGCAGTTGGGAGGCACCAGGCCTGCAAGGGAGGGCAGTTGCAGGCCATCAACCTTGCAGGGGAGGGTAATTAGGGGTGAACAGACTGGCAGAGGAGGGAAGTTGGGGGCAAACAGGCTGGCAGGGGAACAGTTAGGCATCAATCAGGCTGGCATGGGAGTGGTTAGGGGTGATCAGGCTGGCAGGCAGAAGCAGTTAGGGGCAATCAGGAAGGCAGGCAGGAGAGTAGTTGGGAACTAGCAGTCCTGGGTTGTGAGAGGGTTGTCCAACTGCCCATTTAGGCAATCCCTCGAGGGACACCCCCTTACCCCCTTGCATGAATTTTGTGCATTGGGCTGCTAGTAAAGCAATAAACTATCAAGCAGATAAGGTTTGTCAACTGAGGAGAAAGCTTTGTTTGTGAAAGCAACATTCTCCCCCCCCACCGCCCCCAAAGGCTGTTCTTGGTGTCTGGCAATTCTGAATCCATAATAAAACCTTGGCTTTCCTTTTGATCACTTGCATGCAAATATGGATTATAATACTAAATCCTGAAGCCTTAACATACTGTTTACTATCTGGAAAACAAATAACCTTTTAAAACCTGCTTACTTATTTATGTCATGAAGATAGAGTTCCATTACAAGCACATGAGTACCTCCTAGGTTATTTCAGTGCCTGCTACAATAATGATTCTAACACAGAAATAATCCGCAATTGAAAGCATGCATTTATTATTTATAAAGAAGCAGAAAGACAGAGTAAACTGTTTTGTAACAAGAACTCTATACTTAAAATTGAGAATTGAAAAGTAAACACTAACAAATAAAACTATGTATTATAATATTTTCATTTTATATAGGTTATTTTATGAAGAATTGTTTAACATTTCTTATGTGCAACTTGAAATAAAACTATAGAATCTCAGAATTTTCATTCAGTGTAATTAAAGAATGACTCAATTATAGTGGTTATAGAGATAATAAGAGTGGACCTGCAGCATTTATGAGTTGTATTGTTGTAGCTATATGTAAACACTCCAGCCTGTAAAGTAGTATTCAAGAGTGAGTCACATAATAATGAGTCCAGAAGACATTTAACATCAAAATTACTTGTTTATTTCATTCTCTATTCATCATGACATGCTAGTAACTTTTATTAAATGTATAAATACTTTATAATTTTTTAGCTATATTATTATATTATATTATATTATATTATATATATTATATTGTAATGTTATGTTATGTTATGTTATGTTATACTAGAGGCCCGATGCACAAAAATTCATGCAAGAGCAGGCCTTCCTTTCCCCAGCTGCCAGCACTGGCTTCCCTCCGGCACCTGGGACCCTGGCTTCCCTCCTCTGTCCGCCGGCAGGTACCTGGGACCTGGGCTGCTTCCCTCTTCTGGCCACCCTTAGGCACCTGGGGCAAAGGGCTGGCTTACCTCCTATCCCAGCTTCATCAGGAAGATTATCCAGAATGATGTCTATAAATCATCCAGTCTAATTAATATATTACCCTTTTATTATTATATTATATATATATTATATATTATATTATATTATATGATATGTTATATATTATATATTATATATTATATATTATATATTATATATTATATATTATATACTATATACTATATACTATATACTATATATTATATATTGATATTATATATTATATATTGATATTATATATTATATATTATATATTATATATTATATATTATATATTATATTATATTATATTGTATTATATTATATTATATTATATTATATTATATTATTATATTATATTATACTAGTGGCCCAGTGCATGAATTATTGCACATTGCAAGGAAATTAATTAGAAGAAATATTTTAATATCGCTACTTACCCTTTATAATAGAAGTGTCAACAAAATTCAGGATTGACAATGACAAATCAAAACACATATGTGCGATTGGCGCCAGTGAGAGCTTTATATAAATTGTACATGAGTGACTAAACTTAGCCTTTTATAGATATAGAATAAACTTGCTTAATTAGACCTACTCTCTGATTTAGCTAAACTCTTTCCAGCCCAGTGAAGCACCCAAACTTCTCTTTCAGATAATTGTCAGTATACAGTAACAAATATCAACACGAAGCACATTATTATTGTAGATCATGCAGGGAGAACAAAGGGTATAATATTTAACTGTAGCAGTGTTTGACTATATTCTATGCAGTGAGAAAACCTGAAGTCCACATTTTTTCCTTCTTTTCAGTCAAGTCAAATTTCTAAGCTTTCTAAATCTCAATTTCCGACTAATGAAAAGAAAATAGTATTACCAAGTCTCCTATTTACCTACTCCAGGACTTCTGTGAGGATCAAATGAGATGAGGCACAGGAAAATGTGTCACAGACATTTGGCTAAAGTATAAAATTTTGCACTTGCCTGTAGAGCAAGTCGTGTTCCTGGGCTGAAGAAACTCCAAGGAAGCTCGTTGCTAGGAAGAGGAAGCTGGGCGTTGCTACATGATGTCATTACCCGGCGCCCACAGCCACCATCTCCTGGCTGGGCTGCGGGACACATTTTGCTCCACGGGTCTTGGCAGCATAGGCTGCCATTTGGTGGGCACTCACTCTGGGATGGTGGCAGGGCCTGTGTCCCACTCGGGGGACAGAGTGTTGCTTTGTCAGCACCAGGTCTGCAGTGCTATTTCTTTGTAAAGGGCCAGTGTGCATCACTGCAGCTCCTGCATTGAGCACCAGCCCCCTGGTGTTCTGTGCGTGTCATAGCATATTAGAGGGACACAGCATATTAGCCATATATGTATACACTAGAGGCCCAATGCATGAAATCTGTGCATTGGGGGGGTGGGGGGGGGGCTGCACCCTCTCTAATCTGGGACCTCTTTGGGGATGTCTGACTGCCTGTTTATTCCCGATCCATTGGATCAGGTGTAAACAGGCAGTCAGACATCCCTTTCACAATCCAGGACTGCTGGCTCCCAACTACTTGCCTGCCTGCCTTACTGATTGCCCCTAACCACTTCTGCCTGCCAGCCTGATCACCCCCTAACCACGCCCCTGCCAGCCTGATCAATGCCTAACTGCTCCCCTGCCAGCCCAATCTCCACCAACTGCCCTGACACCCTAGTCACCCGCAAATGCCTCCCTTGCACATTCCCTCTTTATTATTTAGGGTTTTTTTCTTTAGCATATTGCACAGTCCTAACTGGTTTGGCTCAGTGAATGAAGCATTGGCCTACAGACTCAAGGGTCCCAGGTTCGATTCTGGTCAAAGACATGTACCTTGGTTGGGGGCACGTATCCAGTGGGGAGTGTGCAAGAGGCAGTTGATCAATGTTTCTCTTATAGATGTTTCTAGCTCTCTATCCCTTTCCCTTTCTCTCTGTAAAATATATATATATATATATATATATATATATATATATATATATATATATATATATATATAATATATATATTAAAAAGAAACATTTAAGATTCCTCTATATCTGCCTGGTTGGTGTGACTCAATGGTTGAGACCCCAAGCTTCCACTGCTGGAAGGGGATTTCACCCTGGCCAGGCTGAGACCCCAGCCCAGGCTTCCATCTCAGCCTGGCCAGGGGTCGCTTGGCGGGGGTGCGTGGCCCTGCCTGCCTGAGATTCCAGCCCAGGGTTCCGCCACTGGCCTGGTGATCACGCAATGGGGGTGCCCAGCCCTGCTGGCCTGAGACCTCACCCCAAGCTCTCGCCTTGGCCGGAGGGTTGCACCGCTTTGGTGCAGGGCCCTGCAGGTCTGAGACCCCAGCCCAAGCTGCTGCCATGGCCAGGGGATCATGCTGGGCGCTGGCGCCTCCCAGCTGGATACCCCAAGCTGCCGCCACTGGGCAAGGATTGCTGCAAGGGGGCGGGTGCCTCCCAGCAAGACACCCTGGACTGCTGCTGCCAGGTGGACTTGGGGACTCTGGCTGGGCTAAGAAGACTGGGCACCGCCATCTTGTGGCTGTGGGTGCCACCATTTTGTCAAGGAGTGATAGTTAATTTGCATATTACTCTTTTATTAGATACGATGTGTGTGTGTGTGTGTGTGTGTGTGTGTGTGTGTGTTAGCCTTATATATAATTTCTGTTATTCACTATAAATCAGTATCACCAATTTCTAAATATTTTGAGACAAAATCCATATACCAGTATATGAATCATTATGTAGTTGTTTCAGGGTATTCATGTAAAGAGATCTATAATGCCTCATTATGAAAACTAATAATAAAAGAAGATAATGAAGAAATTTTTAAGTAAAAATCTGACAGTCATTAAGTCAAAGTAGAGCTCATCCTTATCTAGTTTTAGTCGGATCCTTAGATTTATTTTGCCACACGATAATCATGAGAACAAGAAAATATTTTGTTCTCCTATATTTTAGACCTTAGAAATTATCAAGTCTGTCCTCTAACCTAAACAGGTGTTTCACTCATATAGGTTTTTTATGCCTTTTTTCCTCAAAATATTTCTCAAGTCACCTTTGGAATAAATGCAGGCATTAATAAAATCTCTAATTTAGTCTATTCCAAATAACAAAAACATGTATTTGCAATGTACTTTTATGCAAATACTCATATGAGAAACAAAAAACAAATATCAGTTATTTAATTTTTTAATGACTGCATCAAATTGTTATAAATAACAAGAGTCTTAAGTCCAAGGCACTGGAGATTCTTATGAGAAATGGCTAGTTATAGAGAGTTATCTCTTGCTACTGTTTTCAGTATTAGGTGCATTTTGCCATGTTGCAGTCAATTTATTGCAAATTAGAAATCTGTATTTAGGACATATAGTAATTTCACTTACTACATGTAGCTTATCCAGCATTCTAGAATCATTCTGAATAAGTAGGAGAAAGGGAGCGAAAAAGAGAAAGAGAGAGAGAGACATCAGTTTGTTGTCCCACTATTTATGCGGTCATTGGTTACCTCTTGTATCTGCCATGACCAGAGATTAAACCCACAACCTTGGCATATTGGGAGGACCCTCACTGAGCTGCCCAGCCAGGGAAAGATTTTCCCTTTTAATGAGACACACATTCATAAGATGAATAACACACAAGCATGCTTTATTGTCAGTACCAGCACCAGGCCCCTGACACTCAAAAGGGCATAAAACGGGAATACAGAGCTGATATTTTAGTCCCACTGGGGAGCAGTTAACAAACACTAAAGAAAAAGGAAGAGTTGGGATTCTGGAATTGTCCCTACATCATGCAGATCCCCAGGGAAATGTAACTCTATCCATCTGGTCATGGAAGGAGCACATCTGTTAGAGGGTGTGCAGGTACCAGAGTGGTGGCCTGGATGGGAGTATGGTTTCTCAAACTCTACTGGAGAGGTAGTCATTACGGGTTCTCCTTTATGGTGTCAGCTGAGAGTATTTCTGAGTCTCATTATTGTGTTTTGATGTTTGAAGGACATTCTGGAGCTTACCTACATTAGCAACCATAGATAAATTTTAAATATGGAAACTAGCGACACATTCCACATTTCACATATAGTGGAGATGCCTTGATTTAGTGAACTTTACTGTCAGCAGGTTTCATCAGCTCTTTTTGTATTTATTAATTTTAGTCCTTAATTTTAAGAGACAGTGTATAATGACAAAAAACATAAATCATTTCTACCTAGAAGAATTTGCATGAAGAACTTCAAGGTCCAGGAAAGAGATTGTTTCAGAAACTCTTTACCCAGATAAAATATTTTCATTTAAATATGATAAAATTTTCAATAATTTATTTTAATTTTGATGTGTGTGTATGTTTTGGGTGATTTTATGCCTGTTGTTTAAGAAATTGTTCTCAGCTATTGAAGAAATATGCATTTGTTTATATTCTTTTAATATTTTGTATTTTTCATATGTTCTGTGTAGTGTGGAAATTAAATTGGATTTGGAATAAAGTTCAGATCTATTTTATTTTGCCATACTTATAACCAATTTCCTGATATTGTTTCTTGAATAATCCATATTTTCCACAGTGAACTGAGACTCTAACTCTGCCATACACAGAGCTTTCATGTATGCAAAGATATAGTTCTTGATTTCTTACCCTATTTCATTTTTCTATTCATCCTCCCTGAACAAATACCATGCTGTGATTTAATTATTTTATGTATAAGTCTTTATAAGATTGTAAAATGAATGAATCCACTCTTTCCATTCCTCCTTCAAAATTGCTTTGGCTAGTGTTGGTTCTTTATCCATTATCCTGTTTCAATTTTGGGAATAGACCACTTCAGGGAAAAATCATGTTGTACATTTTATTGGAATCACATGTAATTTTTTTTTTAATTTAAAAAGAATATATATGTCTAAGTTGTTTGTTTGTTTTTTTTTTTGGTATTGGATATATTTTCAATAATTTTTGGGTCCTACAATAAGGTTTTAATCATTTATCTTTCTAGATATTGCATTTTGTTTCTATTTCTTCACCTTAAGCATTATTTTTGTATTTTTGCAAATACTTTAAAATGTTGCATTTTCCAATTAACTGTGTCTACATAGTAACATTGCTTTTAAACATTATCTTTTAAGCACTTTGCTGAATTCTTACTAGTTTTCATAGTTTGTAGTCATTCCTGAATTTATGTAATTTTATTTATAACATATATAAGTGTTGTGTAAATGTTTATTATATTATCATTATCTAATTGAACACATTAGAAGATCTGATATAATAGTGAATAAAATTGGTGATTATGGTCATTTTTATATTTTTCTCCCCTTTAAGGGAAATATTATAATGGTATGAACATTGTACTTAAAGGCAGAAATTCCCAAATTGAATATAAAAGCAAGATTCAAAACATTATTTCCCTTAAAAGACAGCTACTTTGAATTAAGACATGCATGCAAATAAGTGAATAGCAAAAAAAAAAAGTGAAAAAGATACATCATGTATATATTAATAAAAAGAATATTAACATCATTCAAAATAGATATGAGAACAAAAAATTAACTAGGGAACCGAGATTTAGAGGAATATTCCATAATAATTAAGGTATAGATTTCTTCCAGAATACATGATGATACTAAATTCACATGCAAATATTAATGAAACTAAATGCACATTCAAATATTAAGAGAACTTTGCACATGGAGAAAAATAAAGACAAACCATTTTTAGATAAACAAATATATATCAGAAGGCTACCTGGGTCCCAAATGAGATCCCATGTGCTGGAGACAACCTGTTAATGTGTGTCTCTCACATTGATGTTTCTCTCTCTCTCTCTCTCTCTCTCTCTCTCTCTCTCTCTCTCTCTCTCTCTCTAAAAATCAATGAGAAAAAATTCTCCAAAATATCCTGGTGAGGATTTCCAAAAATCAACCCCCCCTCCCCCCCAAAAAAAGAACAAGATAAATATAAAGGTAAAGTTCTTACTTTAAGTTGAAAGACTACTTTGTTTGTAATCAAATATGGCCATGAAATCCAGGAGTATTTTTAAACACAATGAGGTTGGAAGATTAACACTATCAGAAATCAAAACTTACTATAAAGCTACACTAATTATGACAGTGTGAATAGGTATAGATACAACCAAGTAGAGGGGTAGAACATACAGTGTCCCAACACATTCTTTACTTTACTGTATCCTGCACCATGTCTGTCAGACATTGTGACCATGTATACATAATTTTAAAAATATATATTTTATTGATTTTTTACAGAGAGGAAGGGAGAGTGATAGAGAGCTAGAAACATCAAGGAGAGAGAAACATCAACCAGCTGCCTCTTGCACACCTCCTACTGGGGATGTGCCCGCAACCAATGTACATGCCCTTGACCAGAATCGAACCTGGGGCCTTTCAGTCTGCAGACCAACACTCTATTCACTGAGCCAAACCAGTTTTGACTATACATAATTTTTAAGAAAAATTACAGAGCTCTGAATTGGGGAAAAGAAAAACATTTTATTACTATATCAAATAACTATTAATATAAGAAAAATAAATCTAAATCCTACCTCTCATCATATATAAAACCTATACCAATTGGATTATAATGTAAATGTGAAAGGCAAAAAAATTAAGCTTCTAGAAAATAGCATAAGACAGTTCATTTATGATTTGGAGACTATGGTTTTATTCTACATTAAATAAAATTTAGGAAAAGACTGATAAATTATATAATATTAAAAGTAAAGACTTGTCTTTATCAACAATTACCATTATGAAATTTCAAAAAGCAAAACCTAAAAATGGGACATATTTGTCACACATAGTTGAATAAATGACCTATATCCAGTTATATAAAGTCCTATAAATCAGAGAGAAAAGTTTGACTAGTGCCCATCAGCAGATGAGTGGCACATCTACACAATAAAATTCTATGCTGCGGTAAAACAGAAGGAACTCTTACCATCTGCAACAGCATGGATGTAACTGGAGAGCATTATGCTAAGTGAAATAAACCAGTCAGAGAAAGATAACTAACACATGATCACACTCATATGTGGAATCTAATGAACAAAATAAACTGGTGAATAAAATAGATACAGAGATATAGAAACATGAACAGACTGATGAATTCATAGGGAAGTTGGGGGGTGGGTAGAGATTGACCGGAGAACTTATATGCATATATGCATAGTGCATGGACACAAACAATAGTGTGGCAAAGGATTATGAGGGGCAATGTGGGGAGAAGAGAGTCAATGGGAAGAAAAAAGCACAACATGGACATCTGCAATACTTTCAACAATCCTATATAATAAAAGGCTAATATGCAAACCAACTGAACTGCAGAACAACCAGTTGCTATGACGTGCACTGACAACAAGGGGGCAGATGCTCAACATGGAAATTGTCTCCAATTCTTATATCATAAAAGAGCTAAACAAATATTAAAAAATCAGTGATTCTGTATTATATATAATCAGAACATTATATGTTCATGTTTGGGGTTAAATTTTTCATTTTGCGACTTCTTTTCTATTTTTCTCATGTACCCTTCATACATTTTGCTCCTACTTTCCTGCCTTTTAGAAAAACTACATATTTTTTATGATTGTATTTTATTTTCCTTATTGGATTATATACTTGTACCTGTTTGCTTTATTTTTTCACAATTTGCTTTGGGACTTAAAATTTGTATATTTAACTTAACAAAACTTACCTTTAAGTGATATACCATATCACATAAAATGCAAGAAACTTTATATCCATATTTTTACTACCATTCTTACTTCCATATATGTTATAAATCTTACAGTTCATGGTTATTAGTTTCAATTTAAACTGTTAATTATATTTTAAAGAGATAAATACTGTGAAAATTAATTTTATTTTACATATATTTGCCATTTATGTACCATCATACTACCTAATATCATTTTCCTTTTATCTAAAGAAAATATTTAATATTTCCAATAGTGTTGTCTACATGCGATGAATTGTTCCAAAAGTATGTATCTATTAATTTTTAAGTCCTAATTGCACATATTTTTTTTCTTTTAGTACATTTCAGATGTCTATCAACTGTTATCATCTTTACATAGTTTCTGATAAAATGTATTCACATTTTTGCCTATCTTTTTCTGTTTTGAATGTCTGTGTTGGAGTTTTTCTCTTTATCAGTGTTTTACAGAAAATTGATTCAATTGTGGCTTGGTGTTGTTTATTATATTTCTTTTGCTTGGAGTTTTTTGTGCATTTTCCATCTGTCGGTTTATGATTTTTTTTATCATCTTTGGAAACATGTCTGCCATAGTTGCTTCAAATTTTTTTTGCTTGGCAACTGTTGAGATTCCAACTACACATATATGAGACTGTTTGATAGTCTCACAGGCCACTGATGCATATTTTCATCTTTGTTTTTGTTCATCTCATTATATTTATGGTTAGTATTTTTCTGTGTTTGCTTCATTTTGTATAGTATTGATTGCTGTGTCTTTTCTTAAATTTATTGGAATGACATTGGTTAATAACATTATATAGGTTTCAAGAGTATAATTTTATGATACATCATCTGTATAGTATATTGTTTCTCCACCACTCAAGCTCAAATCTTTATATTCACTAAATATTTCTTCTGTAGTATCAATTCTGCAAGAAGTAATAATCTTGTGTGTTTTTTATTTCTTAAAATATGTTTTATTGATTTCAGAGAGAAGGAGTGAGAGGGATAAAAATATCAATGATGACAGACAATCATTGATCAGCTGCCTGCCCCTCACTGGGGATTGAGCCTGCAACCCAGGCATGTGCCATGACAGACATCAAACCATGACCTCCTCCTGGTTCATAGGTCAATGGGCAACCACTGAGCAACACTGGATAGTTGTGTTTTTAATTTTATATATATTATTATATATAAATATATTTATATATATTAAATATATATATATATATATATATATATATATATATATATATATATATATTTCCTTTTTATTGAACATATTAGGGTGACATTGGTTGATACAATCACGCAGGTCTCAGGTGTGCAATTCTAGAATCCATTCTATGTATGTTTAATAAATCTTTATTGTTCAGATTATTACAGTTGTTCCTCTTTTTTCCTCCCATAGCTCCCCTCCACCTGGTTCCCACCCCAACTTCTGCCCTCACCCCCCCACCCACTGTCCTTATCCATAGGTATACAATTTTTGTCTAGTCTCTTCCCAGATCCCCTATACCCCCTAATCCCCCAAAATTGTTAGTCCACTCTCTTTCTATGCCCCCAATTCTATTATATTCACCAGTTTATTTCTGTTCATTAGATTTTTTATTCACTTGAATTTTATATTCACTTTTTGATAGATATGTATTTGTTGTGACTTTGTTGTTCATAATTTTTATCTTTACCTTTTTCTTCTTTCTCCTCTTCTTAAAGAATACCCTTCAGCATTTCATATAATGCTGGTTTGGTGTTCATGAACTCCTTTAGCTTTTTATTATCTTTGAAGCTCTTTATCTGACCTCCAATTCTGAATGATAGCTTTGCTAGGTAGAATAATCTTATTGTAGGTTCTTGTTATTCATCACTTTGAATATTTCTTGCTACTCCCTTCTGGCCTGCATAGTTTTTGTTGAGAAATCAGCTGACAGTCATATGTATGGGTACTCCCTTGTAGGTAACTAACTGTTTTTCTCTTGCTGCTTTTAATATACTCTCTTTGTCTTTTGCTCTTGGCATTTTAATTATGATGTGTCTTGATGTGGTCCTGTTTGGATTTCTTTTGTTTGAGGTTCTGTGCACTTCCTGGACTTGTAAGTCTATTTCTTTTACCAGGTGGGGGAAGTTTTCTGTCCTTATTTCTTCAAATAGGTTTTCAATATCTTGCTCTCTCTCTTCTTCTGGTACCCCCATAATTTGGATGTTGGTAAGCTTGAAGGTGTCCCAGAGGCTCCTTACACTATCTTCAAATTTTTGGATTCTTTTTTCTTTTTGTTTTTCCGGTTGGGTGTTTTTTGCTTCTTCATATTTCAAATCTTTGACTTAATTCTTGAGATCCTCTAGTCTGCTGTTGGATCTCTGTATATTATTCTTTATTTCAGTCAGTGTATGCTTAATTTCTAGTTGGTCTTTTTTCATATCCTCGAGGGTCTCACTAAATTTATCGGCTGTTTCTAGAAGATTCTTGAATAACCTTTTAACTGTGGTTTTGAATTCTATGTCCAGTAGTTTGCTTTCCTTCATTTCTGTCATTTATGACCTGTTTCTTTGTTTCCACATTTTGGCTGCTTCCCTGTGTTGATACAGTGGCTTTGTGTGCTAGGTGCCCTATAGGTCCCAGTATCTCAGCCTCTCTAATTATCTAAGATGCACACTATTGGTGCACCCCTTTGTGGGCTGTGTGCACAGTCTTATTGTAGTTAAGCCTTTATTGTTGTTGGTATCACTGAGAGGAATTGACCTTCAGGCCAATTGGCTGTGAATTCAGTTGTGTCTACAATGGGGCTTTGGTACTCACTGATTCTGCTCCTTGAGTGTGTCCCTTATGGATCTTAGGAGTTGTAATTTGGATGATCCCACTCTGACCACTGGGTACACTGGCTCTTGGATCTCCAAGAAGGTGCAAATTTAGCTTCTGCCTGAGGCCACCAAATAGGAGCTATGAAGAGATCTGCAGATTTCTCTTCTTTGTTTAGGTTTGGAGGTGTCCACATGAAGCCCAGCTGTGAAACAATGCAGGCTGCTGTGGGGCCTTAGGCTTTCTTTTGGAAGTTTTGGTGCTCTCTGACCCAGTTGCAGTTTGTTAGGTAATTTTATATTGCAAAGGGCCAGGCCATTCATATGCAAAAGCCTCTGTGCACACCTGGGGTGGGGTTGTAAATTGGGTGGGGCAGGGTCTCAGGGAGTCAACAGAGTGGGGCAAACAGCAATGGTTGACCATCAGCACTGCTCTAAGAGTCCCCCAGGTCTCAATGTCCCTTGGTAATCACTGCAAACACCTCTGAGAGAAAGCCACCTTCGTGTTCTAGCCCGCTCCGGACAGTCCAATTTCCCCAGCATATAAGTCTGGGTCCCCAGAGACTCATCTGGAACTGGAGTTCAGAGCAGTTAGGAGCTTGTGTCTCCCTCCTGATTGAAAAAGACAACCTAGTGCTCAGTTGCCAGCCCTTTTAATGCGTGCGCCTCCGTACCTCTGCACTTTACTTCCGCAGCTCCTCTGGTCTCAGTGTGCTTTTTCTCTTTCCTTCTAGTTGTACTATTTCCACTCAGCCAGCCTTCCTGTGGTTCTGTATGATGTCTGATTTGTCTTTTAGTTATAGTTTTGAAGTGGTTGTGTGAAGCAGCAAGTTCAGGTGTTCACCTATGCCGCCATCTTGGTTTCTCAGTGCTTTTAATTTTTTTTTTTTTAATTAAGGTGTTATATGTGTAGATATTTTACCATCCCCCCCCCCTAATTTTTTATATTGTATTTTTTATGTATGGTGTCTTTTGTGTGTCTTCTATTTTTCTTCTCATGCTAGCCATGTTATCCTCTACCTTTTGAACTTATTAAACATCTTTATTATAGCTGTTTTAATATGTGTTATTTGCTATTCTGATCACCTATTTTTTTCTGCATCCTTTTACTGTTTGAGGTTTCATTGTTTCAGGGAAGGTGTCATATTTTTTTTACTTCTTTGCTTTCCTGATAATTTTTAACTGGAAGTCTGACACGATGAAATTTATATTGTAGATTGCAAGATTTAAGGGGATTTTTATGCAGATCTCTGGAACTCTCCTTATACATCACCCTCTCTTCTGCTAGCTGCATACATGTTCTAGACTCTTGACTTCCTGAACTCTGATCACTCCTGACACACTCAGGAAGACTGCTGGCTTCTGTTAGGGTCACCCCTCACTGTGGTACACTCTGGAAACTGCGCCCAGACAGAAAGTGGAGGCAATTTTTGGAATAACTTCAATTTGCTATTTTTCTTTCAGGAATTATCTTTCTGTGCTTCCTGTTAACCAATAAAAAAATGTATCCTATTTTTATACATTTTTCAGTTGTATGGGAAGGCATATAAGTCCTGTTTACTTCATCATAATTGGAAGTAGAAATCTATTTTTTTCTTTAATTTTTAAAAAAAAGTGTACTGACATAGTATTATGATTGTGGATATTTCAATTAATTTCATTGTCAGTTTCTAGTTCTTTTCCTTCTTTGAAGGAATACAATATGTGTGTGTTTTTTCTGACTGCTGTTTTAATATTTGTCAGTTTGTTTTATATAAGTACTTTTGCATTTTTATTCTTTAAAGTATTACATATAGTAGTGCATATATCTCCTTTATTTTCCCCATTGACCTTACACCAGCCTCCCCTACCCGCTGTTGCATACACTCATCCCACTCCACTCCCCCAGTGTCTTGTGTCCATTGGTTGTGCTATATGCATGCAAACAAGTCCTTTGGTTGATCTCTTCTCCCCTCCCCTTTCCCCAACACTCCCCAGCCTTCCTGCTATAATTTGACAGTCTGTTCAGTGCCTTACTGCCTCTGTATCTACCTTTTTATTCATCAGGTTATAGTGTTCTTTATTTTCCATAAATAAATGATATCATGTGATATTTTTCTTTCATTGCCTGGCTTATTTCACTTAACATAATTTTCTCCAGGTCCATCCATGCTGCTGCAAATGGTAAGAATTCTTTCTTTTTTATAGCAGCAAAGTACTCCGTTGTGTAGATGTGCCATAGTTTTCTAATCCACTCATCTGCTGATGAGCATTTAGGCTTTTTTCAAATCTTAGCTATGGTGAATTGTGCTGCTATGAACATAGGGGTGCATTTATCCTTTCTGATTGGTATTTCTAGTTTCTTGGGATATATTCCTAGAAGTGGGATTACTAGGTCAAATGGGAGTTCCATTTTTAGTTTTTTAAGGAAACTCCATACTGTTCTCCACAGTGGCTGCACCAGTCTGCATTTCCACCATAAGTGTACAATGGTTCCTTTTTCTCCACATCCTTGCCAGCACTTGTCATTTGTTGATTTGTTGATGATAGCCATTTTGACAGGTATGAGATGGTACCACATTGTTATTTTGGTTTGTATATCTTGGATAATTAGTGACTTTGAGCATGTCTCTTGGCCTTTTTTCTGTCTTCTTTCGAAAAGTTTCTATTTAGGTCCATTGCCGATTTTTTTATTGGATCATTTATCTTCCTTTTATTAAGTTGTATGAGTTCCCTGTTGGAGAACTCATGTTGGAGATTTAAACTTTTATCAGTGATAACATTTGTAAATAACTTCTCCCTTTCTTGTTTTGTTGATAGCTTCTTTTTCTGTGCAAAAGCTTTTTATTTTGATGAAGTCCCATTTATTTATTTTCTCTTTAGTTTCCATTGCTCTTGGAGTGGTATCTGTGAAGAAATTGCTTCAAAATATGTCTGAGATTTTGTGAATTCCTCTAGTATTTTTATGGTTTCCCATCTTATGTTTAAGTCCTTTATCCATTTTGAATGTATTTTTGTGTATGGTGTAAGTTTGTGGTTTAGTTTCATTTTTTGTTTTTTTTTTTAATGTATCTGCCCAGTTTTCCCAATACCATTTATTGAAGAGACTATCTTGACTTTATTGTGTGTTCATGCCTCCTTTGTCAAATATCGGTTTTATGATGCAACTTTTATGGACTGAATATATGTGTGTCTCTGTGCCCCCCCTCCTCCCCAAATTCATTGTTGAAGCCCTAACCTATAGTGTGATAATATTTGGAGATGGACCTTTGGGAGGTAATTAGGATTAGATGATGTCATGAGCATTGGGCCCTCTTGATGGGAAAAGTGACCTTAAATGAAGAGATACCAGAAATATTGATTACTCTGAAAACAAGGAAGAGATCTCCCAACAGAATCTGATCATGCAGGTACCTTGTCACAGAACTCCATCATGCAGAAGTGTGAGAAAATTAATTTCTGATCATAAAGGAGATGAAACTTATGTTTACCAGAGATAGAGTTGGGGGAAAGGGGATTGGAAGAATGTGGTCAAAAGATACAAACTTCCAATTATAAGATGAGCACTAGGGATGTAATGTACAATACGACTGCAGTTGACACTGCTGTATGGTATATAAGAGAGTTGCTAGGAGAATAAATCTTAAGAGTTCTCATCACGAGAGGAATTTTTTTATCCTTTTTTTTTTTGTGGTATCTATATAAGATGATGGATGTTAGCTGGACCTATTTTTCTAATCCTTTCACAACATCCTTAAACTTATACAGTGATATATGTTAGTTATCTATACTAATAACAGGGTAATATGCTAAGTAGACTAGATGGACCTGATGTCTTCCGGACAAAGCAACAGTGGCAGGGACCAAGGCAAACGTGATGAGGAGCAGTCAGGCTGGCAGGCAGAGGTGGTTAGGTGAGATCAAGCAGACAGGCAGGTGAGAAGTTAGGAGTCAGAGGTCCCAGATTGAGAGGAATATCTGACTACTGGTATAGGCCCTATCCCACAGGGCCTAAAGTGGCAGTTGGACATCCCTCAAGAGGTCCTGGATTGGAGAGGGTACAGGCTACCCTGAGGTATCCCTCTCCTGTGCATGAATTTCATGCACGGGGCCTCTAGTTTATAATAAAACTGGAAAATATTTTCTGTTTTTCTAAGCCACACAGTCCTTAGAATTTTGCTGTGGCAGCCTAAATAAACTAAGACAGTGGGTTATACTTTAATATCTATCATGTTAGGGGTCATAGGTTTTCTTGAATCTATTGATACCCTCTACTAGCTCAAAGGAATATTGTTTATTATATCTTTAAATGGTGCTTCTTCCTTATTGTCTGGGAGTCAGTTTTTCTAGTACTCCATTTATTTGGTAGGTATATCTATTCATGTCCCATATAGCTCTTAATTTTCTTTTCTGGATTTCCCATACTTGTTCTTCCTAATGTTTAACCTAGATATTTTCTTCCAATCTAATTTTACAAATTCCTAATTTTTCTTTAAATTAAATAAACCCATCTATTGAGTTTTGAATTTCGGTTTTGGAATTTATGTTTGAAACTTTTAATAATTCTAATTTTCTTTCAAAATCCTTAATTTTTTCTCGATTTCTAGTTCATATTAATTAAATTTATCTTAGATCTGTGTCTCGTAACTGGCAAGTCAAATATGTTGATACCCTTTGCATTTGTTGGAATTGTGTCTTTGTATTTTTATGAAGTCAAATATTGCCTTTTTATTTAGTTACTTAACTTTTAAAATATTTTGTCCCAAATATTGGGTATAAAAAATTGTGAAAATAATCTGAGTATATGGAAAATATCTAAGTAAAGGAGATTACATGCAGGATTTATTTTTATTTTAAAAAGGCAAGTAAGATGAAGGCTATTCACTTGAATGCAATTAGGGTTTCACTTTAGTCCTTCTGAGGACTGAGCTCTTTGTAATTCAAACTTGTAAGATCTTAGCTATTCTTTTTAAAAAATGTATCTTTATTGTTGAAAGTATTACAGATGTCCCCTATATTTGTTGGTTTGCTTTTTTTCCCATTGATTCCCTCCACCCTGTACCCACACCTCCTAGGTCTTTACTACTTTATTGTGTGTTCATGACTTAGCCATTCTTGATTCCAGTTAAAATTCTGGGATGTTTACAAAAGCCATTTATATGGAAAGACCCCAAATCCGTTTTTGTTTGTGTGTTTTTATTTTGTTAATTAAACCTTGGACTCACAAAAGCTGTACTCTGTAACGTCACCTCTCAGTTGCTTTTGTTTCCAAAAATTGCCTTTCAGATTTTAGTGGCCCAAATTTCGGACTCACTTATTTTTGAGGGAGGGTTTTGCCTTTTCTTCAGGATATGCCACAGACTTTCACTGCCTTGGTCACTTTAAAATAGACACATACACAGTTTTTCAAGAGGATCAGTCCATATCAAAGTAGCCATTGTCAAAAAGAGAAAATACAATAGTCTTACATTATGATTTTGTACCCAGCAAATTCAATTAACTTTCCTATTTATTTTAATAACTAGAGGCCCCCTGCATGAAATTAGTGCAAGAGTAGGCCTTTCTTCCCCTGGCTGCTGGCACCTGGGACCCGGGCTTCCCTTGCAGTACTGGCTTCGTCTGGAAGGTCATCCAGAATGTCCAGTCTAATTAGCACATTACACTTTTATTATTATAGATATATCTGTAGATATCTGTAGATTCTGTCATTTTTTTAACCTTAATAAGTAGCATATATCATTCATCATTCCTTTTCTGCTACTTATGATGTTTAAGTAGCTTTACATTCCTGGAATAAACTTCTATTGTTCATGATATGTTATCCTTTTTTATGTTTTCTTGAATCTGGTCTGATATATTCTTATTAGGTTTTTCTCTTCTGTGTTCATGAGTAAGATCTTCTAATCGTCCTTTCTCATATTTTCAAAGACTATGCTGCTTCAACAAATGCTTTGGGAAATATTTCCTCTTTTTCTATTTTCAAGAAGTGTTGTTATAAGATTGAAATTATTTCTTCTTTGAAAGCTTTGAAGAACTTAAAAGTGAAGGTATAAAAATCTGGAATCCTATTGTGGGAAGATTTGAAATTAAATATTTTACTTCTTTAAAAAAATACACTTTCATTGATTTTAGAGAGGAAGAGGAAAGGATAGAGAGATAGAAACAGCAATGATGAGAGAGAAGCATCAATGGGCTGCCTCCTGCACATCCCCCACTGGGGATCAAGCCTACAACCCAGGCATGTGCCCCTGGCCAGAATCGAACCTGGGAACCTTCAGTCCACAGACAGACACTCTGTCCACTGAACTAAACTGGCCAGGGCAAGATTTTACTTCTTCAGCAGTTACAGGACTATTCATGTTTTCAATTTTCATTTACATAAGTCTATCTTTAACCTAAAGTTAAAACTGTATTGTTGGTTACTTATACATAATATACTTTTTGAAAAAAAATATTTTATTTATTTTAATATCCACATCTTTTAAAAAAATCTTTATTGTTTAAAGTATTACAGGAGTCTCCTTCCCCCTCCTCCCCATTGACCTCTCCCTAGATGCCCTAACCCTCCAGCACATGCCTTCTCTCCCCTTCCCCTCCAGTCTATGTCCTTTGGTTATGCTCACATGCATGCATACAAGTCCTTTGATTACATCTTTTCTTTTTGACTCCTGGTCTAGATCATTTGTAACTTTATCTTTTCTATTTCTTAATTTTACTATGTATCTGTGAACTGCTTGTGTCTTTAGTCTTTTGAAGTTGTAACAATTGGTCTTGTTGATCTTTTCATTGGTGAAGTTTATTTTCTACTCAATTAATTTTAGTTTTTATCATAAATATTCCCTTCTGCTACTTCATATTATTTATTTTGATGTATTTTCTCCTACATGAGATGGATTTTTTTGCTAATTAACTTCCAACCTTGGTTTTTAAATAGCATATAAATTTAAGATTATTTTAAAAAACTGATTTAGTCATATTACATTCTATATAATAAAAGGCTAATATGAAAATCAACCAAATTGGTGGAGCAATCGGTTGCTATGACACACACTGACCACCAGGCGGTAGATGCTCAATGCAGGAACTACCCCCTGGTGATCAGTGTGCTCCCACATGGGGAGAGCCACTCAGCCACAAGCTGGGCTCACTCAGGTAGTGGGCCTGAGTCGAGCTGTCAGTCGGACATCCCCCGAGGGCTCCCAGACTTCTAGAGGGCGGAGACCAGGCTGAAGGACTCCCACCTCCCCCTGAGGGAATGAATTTCATGCACTGGGCCTCCAGTATTATATAAACATCCAGATCAAAGTATTTTTTATTTACATTATTATTTTTTTTAATCAATTCACTATTTGGGAATTGTTTCTTATTTTATAACAGTTTTATTTAACTTAAAGCTTAATTCAGTTTGTTCAGCAACCATAATCGTTATGATTCCAGATTGAAGTGTGTAAGCCTTTGATTTATGGACTGCTCTCTAGTCAGATTTTTAAATGATCTCTGAGTTCATCATATTACTGTGTATCTTACATTTGTTGGGTATTATGTAGTCTCTATAGTCATTGGGTTTACTTGTTCACTATGTAATTAAATCTATATATGTATATTTTTATTTTTTTATTTTATATTATATTAACAAGAGAGAAAGATGTGTTTAGGTCCCAGGTATTGCTTGTATTTACCTATTGGTCCACAAAATCTGGCAAAGTTTTGATCTCCATATTTTGAGGTACAAATTGATTTGTGTGTTGTTGGCTTTTAAGTGAATTGAAAATTTTAGTATTATGAACCAATTCATTATCTGTATAATGTTTATACCTTAAATTGATCACTTGATTAACTATTTTTTTAAATGTCCTTTGGGAACCGTTTTTTCTAACTCTATCAAAATTATAGTTGAGATGATTAGTAAACCACTATTTAAAAATATCTCAATATTTTGGATGTATAATGATCACATCTGTCATGCATCATTTTCTATAAAAATGATCAGTCAAAATCAGGGAGAAATTCAGATGTAGTTATCTAACACTCTCATGTACCTAATTGATGTACTTGCTACTACGAACCAGTCATGTTTACTATAAAGTAAGATCAATACATATAATTGGTGATATGATTTAACTATTTTCATATGCTGTATTGTCATATTAAATTGACACTTAATTTCATTTTGCCCCAAATATTTACTAAGCTCTTAGATGGGAAGTAAAGTGTCAAGACTAACTAATACTTAGATTGATAATTTTTGCCGCAGTCACCTCATTTTAAAAATGTTTCCTGTTAACAGTGTCATTGAATACCTGTCTTGGGTTTATTACTGATAAAACTGCCTTTGGCAATACTGTTTTTCCATTAAGAGGTTTATTTCATCTCAATTTCCAGGTCATATTGCTGCAAGATATGAGTTATTATCTGTGGGCCATCCTTTATTCAAAGGTGAGGTTAGACTGAAAATTAATGCTAGATAAGCCTTCTGAATAATACTTATGAATTAAGAAGTGATTGCTGATTAGTCTTAGAATTTAGGATGTCATAAAAAGGAATGCAATTTCTTTACCTTTAGTTACCCAATATTATAGAAAAACCAATTATTGTACTTTTGCAGCCAATATGGTAAATGTAAATGTTCTCCAAAGTCATAAGTAAAGAACAGCAAACACACAGGTTTGATGAGTCAAAATGTTCTGTGCAGTAGGGCATATTAAAATTCCATGCATAATACCGAATGCATATTCCATTCTTGAAGAAACTACCTTCCAAGAAAATTTTATAGTATTATATATTTTGGAATATAATTTACTAGGAAAACTTTTTTATTTTCACACATCATAATGTATTTTTTGTTATGTTTAATGCTTGAATATTTACTCAAAGAGACCTACCGATTTTATTGCTATAACACAGGACCACTGACTGCTGGTAGGGTGACCTGACAACTTATTTTCCACTTATTGGACACTTTTATTTATCCAGACAAATGGCAATCCTAACAGTATGCTGAGGCAATGGGCATCAATTAGGACTCACCGGGACATATACTTTTACCCGACTCCTAAGGATGCATATAGAAATAGGTGATCACCTCAGGATGGTCCTGCCAATGAAAAATGTGGATCAGATACAAAAGAAAATTGGTGAATAATAACTTTATAGCCAGATACTTTGTTGTTGTTAAATATTTATCCTGGTATTCAGGATTTTTGTTTTTTATTTCTAGCATATCCACTTGAATGCTCCAAAGTTCAGTCTCTCTGGGATTGAATTCATCTTGGGAAATATACTGCCTTTACATTCCTTTACCATACCCAAAAACAGGAGAGTTTTATGGAGTCCTCTTGTCACCCTCTTCTATAATTTATCTGTCACCAATGTTATTGATTTTGCTTACCCTTTCTATTCTCACTTACACTGTTGTGGCTCTGCCATATCACTTATTTTTATAAATGTGACCCCCTCCTAAATAGTATTCTGGTTTTCTGTCTACCCTTGTAACTCTTTGTCAGAGTTTTACTTCTAACATGACAAGTTATTCATGTTGTGACATCGAAAAAATGAACATAGTGGCTTCACAGATGTTCAAGGAATTTCAAGTTCTGTATTCCAGAATCCGTAGCTTCATAACACTCTGTGCTTCATTCATGCCCCCACCCCTGACCATTTCAACTTCCTGTGTGTATGCTTTGTATAATAATACTGATGTGTCATAACCCCTGCCTATCATATATTTCAATAGAAGACAGATGTCACAATTTTTCAAAGATTCAATTTTCTGTGATTATATTAATAATACCCATGTGTGATTATTGTTCAGTGAATGTGAATATGTATGGTAGATAAATAAATACACTAAAATTTTACTTTATATAGAGTTTCAGATTTTAAGTTTTAGTTCATAGATCTTGAGCATTGTGTCTATGATATTTAATATATTTTTTAAAATATGATTTTCAAAAGGCTGGGTCATATATGAGGGAAAAGTTAGCCATTTTCTAATGATCAGGTGTAGAAATATATATATTTTTATATGTATTGTTGTTGGGAATTCAGCAGGTACTTTTAAATAGAAATGTGACCCTAAACAATAAGAATTCTCATATTAAGTTTCAATGATTGGCTTTGGCCAGGTAGCTCAGTTGTTTAGAGCATCATCCCGATGTGCCAATGTTGCAGTTCTAAAATCAATTTAAAATAATTTAATTATTTATTTCCTTTCTGAAACTATCTTGTTAGAGCTGAAAAAAAAAGTATATTAATATTTTGTGACTCTTACAGTTTTCATCATATTATCTTTTACTTCATTTTCTTAAAATTTAGGTAACTTTATAACATAATCCTATTTTAATTTACTTTAACATATTGCATGTGCTCTTCCTTTTTTCTAAATATTCATTTGTCAAAGTATCATATTAATTTAATATTCTTTTTAACCTGAGTTTCCTAGCTGTGGTTTTCTTGTGATGTGTGATTTCTTTTGTTAATTTTTTTCTGCTTCCTTATTTTAACTTGGTCTCTAATTTCCCTTGGATGACCTGGGAAACTTAGATGTAAGTTCAAATTGTAAAATGAAGTATAAATCCATTTGGAAGCATTGTACATTTCCAAAGCTTATTGACTAATGACCTTTGCTTGAGGGTAAACATATAGATTGTTGGCTGCTGCGCTGAGTCAAGGGAACACTAAATCTCAGAATATGATGATCTTTTGTGTGAAGGTCAAATAACCAAAAAACTTTTCTGACCCTTCCAAGAGAATTCACTCTCTTTGTGTGTGTGTGTGTGTGTGTGTGTGTGTGTGTGTGTTTTATTTTAATCTTTTCAGTTTTTTGACCGGGAAGTTAGAGAGTAGATTGCTGCCAGGCATTACCTTTTTTTCAGATAACGTTTTCTTTTATTTTTATTTATTTACTTTTTATTGAATTTATTGGGGTGACATTGGTTAATAAAATTATGTAGATCCCAAGTGTCTAATTACATATAATGCATCATCTGAGTATTGTATTGTGTGTTCACCACTCAAAGTCAAGTGTCCTTCTGTCTTCATATATTTGACCCCCTTTATTTTTTAGTGCCTTTCCCACCTGCTTTCTCTCTGGTTGTCTGTATCTATAAGGGTTTTGTTATTGTTGTTTTTTTTGTTTGTTTGTTTGTTCATTTGTTGCTTTCTGTTGTATATTCTACATATGAGTGAAATAATATGTATATTGGTGGTGGTTTGGTTTGGTTTTGTCTGACTTATTTCATTTAGAATAATAGTCTCTAGATCCATCCATGTTACAAATGGCAGTACTTCATCTTTTCTTATGGCTGAGTAGTAGTCTATTGAGTGTATGTACCACATCTTCTTTATCCAATAATCATTTTGGTTTTTCCTATGTCTTGGTAATTATGAATAATGCTGCAATGAACATAGGGATGGATATATATATATATGTTTTATATATATATGTTTTCACATTTTTAGGTAGATATCCAGAGGAAGAATTGTTAAATCATATGATAGCTCTAGTCTTAATTTTTTGAGGCCCCTCCATAATGTTTTCCATAGTGGCTCTACTAGTTTACATTTTCACTAACTGTATTTCACTCCTCTTTCTCACTATACTTAGTAATTCCAGGTATAATGTCTTTTTCCCCCCTGATCTTCAGATAAGGTTATGTTTATTGATTTGAGAGAAAGAGGAAGGGGGCGAGAGAGAAAATAAAACATCAATGTGAGAAACATCAATTGGTTGCCTGCCATAAATGCGCCAACTGGGGATCCAACCAACAACCTAGATATATGCCCTGACCGGAAATCAAATCCACAGCCTTTTGGTGTACAGGATGATGCTCAACCACCTGAGCCATTGGCCAGGTGAGTTATTATACTCACTCTCATCTACAGCTTTTACTCCCCTGGTTTATAGACATTACATCTCCTTCTTCCACTTTTTCCTGATGTTTGTTAAAATATCTCATTTTGCTGATCGAGTCAGACCTGTTTCCCTCAGGACTATGGATATGTTTCTTTCTAAACTAACTGTCCGCTTTATAGTAGGACAGGTGAGAAGGCTTGGGTCAGTGTGTCTGCTGGAATTGGATGTTGGGAAGTGTGGCTGTTGCTGCTATTTCTACCATTTTTGTTTTAAAATTGTTAAATGTTGAGTGATGAAAATGGAGACTCTCAAGATATGAATTAGAGTCAATAGAAAGGAAAGAAAATAAAACATTTGTTCATTTTTTTATTATTTATTAGGTATAGGACAAAGTATTTCATTTAATATTAATAGCAACATTGCTATATCATATATTATTGTAACCAGCTACAATTTCTAAAAGACATTTCCAAAATCTGACACCTTAATGGTGTGCCATGTGGATCATTTAAAATTTAAAATCATTATCACATCCTATAATTATTTGTCTACATCATTTCATCTCTTCCTTACCAAGCTGCCACTAAATTAGCAGTTTCTGAGGGACAGGATTTATATGTTATTAATAATGTTGTTTTCCAAAACATTAATAATAGCTAGGAACAAAAAATTATCTGCAAGTGTACTTAATAACATGTAATTAATGATTTAATATTTTATTTTCAAATATATATATATATATATATATATATATATATATATATATATATATTATTGATTTTTTACAGAGAGGAAGGGAGAGAGAGACAGAGAGTTAGAAACATCATGCCCGCGACCCAGGTACATGCCCTTGACCGGAATTGAACCCGGGACCCTTCAGTCCGCAGGCAGACGTTCTATCCACTGAGCTAAACCGGTTTCGGCTCAAATATATTTTTATTGTTGAAAATATTACAGATATATTCCATTTTCCCTCCTTAAGGCCCTCCCCACACCCCAGGTCTTCACTACCCCATTGCCCGGGTCCATGGGCTATGCATATAAGTACATAAGTTCTTTGTTTTATCTCTTCTCATCCCCCAGCCCCACATCGAGGTGTGGCAGTCTGTTCCATGCCTCCCTGCTTCAGCTCTTATTTTGTTGGTCAATTACCTTGTTCATTAATTCTACAAATAAATGAGGTCATGTAATATTTGTTTTAATTTGGCTTATTTCACTCAGCACATCCATCCATGCTATCCCAAAGGGTAAGGAATCTATCTTTTTTTATTAGCTCCATAGTATAAATGTCCCACAGTTTTTTTATCCACTTAGCTATTGATGGGCACTTGGACTGTTTCCAAATCTCAGCTATTATAAGTAACATTGCTATGAACATAGGGGTGCATATGTACTTTATGATTAGTGTTTTGGGTTTAGGACATATTCCCAGAAGTGGGATTGCTGGGTCAAATGGAAGTTTCTTTCTTTTTTTTTTTTAATATATTTTATTGATTTTGTACAGAGAGGAAGGGAGAGAGATAGAGAGCTAGAAACATCGATGAGAGAGAGTCATCGATCAGCTGCCTCTTGCACACCCCCTACTGGGGATATGTCCGCAACCAAGGTACATGCCCTTGACCGGAATCGAACTCGAGTCCCTTCAGTCCCCAAGCCGATGCTCTATCCATTGAGCCAAACCGGTTTCGGCAGGAAGTTTCATTTTTTATTTTTTGAGGAAACTCCTATTGTTTTCCATAGTGGCAGCACTGATCTGCATAGTATTTTAACCCCATAATGCTAGATTCACTGGAGTATTAATGAACTAAGAATGGTAGAAGTGAGGAGTTTGCAACTGGTCAAGGGCATGTACCTGGGTTGCGGGCACGATGTTATCTAGCTTTATACTTACTTTTTAAAGAAATAGTATATTCGGTATTTTTCATTGATTTGTGAACGTATATGTATATTATTTTTCACAATTACATATCTAAAGTTATAGGATCATAAAACTAATTCAACTCATTGATCAGATGGTTTTTAAAATTATACTATTATCCTATATGATCCTATATAATAAAAGGGTAATATGCAAATTGACTGAATGGAGGAATGACTGGTCTTGATGACACACACTGACCTCCAGGGGGCAAATGCTCAATGCAGGAGCTGCCCCCTGGTGGTCAGTGTGCTCCCATAGGGGGAGTGTCGCTCAGCCTCATGCAGCAGCGGTAACAAGGCTAAGGATGTTTGACTGACAGCTTAGGCCCACTCCCCAGAGGGCTCTTGGACTGCAGGAGGGCACAGGCCAGGCTGAGGGACTCTCCCCCTCCCCTTCACTTCCCAGTGCTCTAATGTTGTGCACCAGGCCTCTAGTTTTACAATATAGTTTTTGTAGTGCTACACTTAGAACAATGCCTGAAACATAGCAAATACTAAAAACATATTTATTAAATGAATGAATGCCCATTCTCTTAATTACTTTTCTATTTTTAATCAACTCATAACGTCCTGAACGGAACTGACATTATCTCTAAAACTGATAAACATTCATAATAAAGATGTGCATTTTTAAAATGTGAGTATTCTAGAAACCATAATTATATTAGCTATTACTTGTATTAAAAATATCTTCAAGCTGTTAGTGGTGGTAATGGTTTTACTGCTGATGGAGGGAGGAGGGGAAATCAATGCAAATCAAGAACCAGATGGAGGATAATGTTACTAACATTAGCTGCAGAAGAAAAGCAATAAATAGCATCTGTATTTTCAATAAATAAAAATGGATTACGGCACAATTCTATACCTGATTTATCCCTTAAGCAAGACTGGCTCTCAGCAAACATCTGAGGAAGAAATGTTGGCCAGATTGGTAATTATGGAATTAAAAAAAAAACATATCCAGAGTATTTGAACAAAATTATTACATATTTTAAACGGAGAGTAAAATACAGAAGAGAAACTGTATCAGTTACAGAGGTCTGGGCCATTGAATGTTCTCACAGATCCTCAGGACATACTCACACATGGCTTTCCTCAAGGAGCTACAATATAGAGTCAGGAAGAAGGTGCAGGCACAAAATAGCAGTCATGTGGCTTCCTGGTGCAACTCCTCTGGGTGCTTTTTCTGTTGTTGCACAGCATGAGTTTTTCTCCAGATTATGAGTCACTAAGATATCTATGAAGATATCTGTGAGCAACCTTGGTTTCCGAGAGCTTAGATGAGTTTTTAATGAGGTCTTTGATAGACCACTGACCTTGCAGCCAGACTATGTAGCTGGTTAAACCGGTTCTAAACCATCCATCTATAATTTCCTAAACAATAAAGACAAATTAATACTGGTTGCCAAGTTGAGAGTATTAAACTTTAAATAGCACATTACAAAGCACAAACTAGTTCATCTTGCCTTGATTTGGCCAACTGTGGATACTAAACTTCCAGGAGTTCCAGAGATGAGCACAGTGACACCTAGTTGAGCTGTAAGATAACATCACACACAACATTGCACAATTAGATAGGTATTCACCTGGACCATCCTAGGTAAGTTGAATATCTCTGAACTTGACTGCCTTCATTGTGTTCAGCATTCAGCACACACAGACATATGAGCAATCTGTCCACCCAAAGAGTTTACTGCCTTGTTAAAGGAAACTACCAAATGCATGAAATGGAAAAATGTACAAGGTAATCAATTGCTATTTTCTGGTACTATTACTACTACAGTAAGTAGAGAGGTATTCCCACTGAAAGAAGATCCTTTAAAGAGTGATCCTTTATACTGTACAATGAAACCAGATAATTGTCGGATAATGAGATTGGAGGACAGTGTGATTGATACTTGTCTCTGGAATGAGATTGAGGATTTATTTAAGAGGAAATGAATACTAGGGAAATTCAAGATTGATGTTCACAGATCTGCTTAATATGTATAGGTCTGGTTTCTAGGAAACCTGATGTCTAGGGAAGCCTGGGTTAAAGTCTGAGTTTTCACTATTAGGTCTGCCTAAATAAAGGGATTGACACTGTGTGAGCAAACCAGGAGAAGCCCCGGAATCTCATTGATGAAAATGCCCTCTGTGGACTCTTAGCCAGGAAAGCTTCCTTTCATGGAGACTGACCTTCACAATCACAGCTGCTGGAGCCTGATAAACTGATTTTTTTTTTTCTGAAGCCCCATCCCTGATGGCTGTTAGCCCATTGCTCTCTAGAGGAGCAATTGCTTACCTCTTACTTGTGCATCTAGCATTTCCTTGAAAATACTCAAAATCTAAATTATATGGCTATCCAGGAAATTCATACCATCTAATTGGTCAAAAAAGAATCAATTTGAGAAGTAATGAAATAAGATCTATTCCTATTGTGTAAGAGGAGTGAGTGATGTTAACATCTAGAATAATTTGCTGGTATTTTAGGCAGAATCCAGAAATGAAAGTATGTCTACAGACCTGCTCTTCTACCTATTGAATAAATATGACCTGATGAGATTTGCTAATCAGTTAAACAAAAACAAAAATGTTGGTTCAAAATAGTACTGTTTCTTTGTAGTCATCAATTAGAGGATATATTAAACAATATAAATAATTTTCAAAACACGTGGTCAATTGTTGGGTAAATAAGTATTAATAATATGTTATCAGAATTACAATACCCACATAACTAGAATTTTTTTTTAAGTAGAAGAAAATAAGTCTAGAATTATCTTGATCATTTTAAAAATACAGAAAACATTTGATGAAAATCAATTCAACATACATTTACTGTCTATAGCATGAACTAAGTACTGGCACTAGAGTAAATAAGAACTAAAATTGCTTCAAAAATATTCTGAGTACTAATGCAAAAGCTAGTCGAGCCTGGAGCTGGGAATTATATATTTTGGGGTGTATTTTTAGGTTAATACATGAGCATAGGAGCAACCTGCGATGCAAATACAATAGGAAGGAGCAGGTTAAAAGGATTTGAATGCTTGCTACAATGAAAGAAGAAATAACCATGGGGAAAAAAAACTTGTTTTTTCTTGGTATAGGAATATAAGGAAAGGAAAACTCAAAATCTAATGAGACAGAAGTTTCTAACCAAGTTTGCAGATTATCATAGCGAAGAACTTGGGATGGTAAAGAAGTTGGAATGGTAAAAATAATTGTGAGAGTAACATGTTAACATGTAATTTCTGAAGATTCTGCATATCAGGATCACATTGTGGAAGTTGCATAGTGGCACAAAGCTATATTTCTTTGTTTCTATACAGTCTAAATTATGATAAAAATGTAATAAGTAGACCTGTTGTATTCTGTCAATTGACATTTTAGTAAAGAATCAACTCATTGAAAATGAATGATCTACACTGTACGATGTTAAGACAAAGTCTGTATTTTGAATCTCTATAATTCTATGCCTCAAAATGTTCAGAAGTCAAAGAAAGAAAAAAGTACAGAGATAAAGAGGCTAAGAGAGGAAAGGAGGAAGGGAAACAAAGGAGTAAGTATATGAGATTAACTCTAGAAACAGTGCCAGCTATTGCGGCCAGTTTAACAATCCTGACTAAAGTAGATACTTAAAATAGTGTTGAAAATTCAAATGACATCAAAAGAAGCCAAGTTCTTCCTAACTTTTCAAAGTGCACTATGTATGTGTTCATATAATATGTTAACATAAGCCAAGTGTAATGTCAGCTCTGGGCTTTGAGTGTTAGTGGATTGCTCTGTAGGTCTGGGGGAATCCAGCTCCCAACCACCATATTGCCTTGTGCATTTGATCAAATAATTCATCCCACAGAACAGCCTCCTAAGACACTGTACTCAACCAATTAGTCTGTCATTCTCTAAGAGAAAGCCTGTATTCATCTGGCATTGTAACGAGCATCAAGTTTTAGCAGAAAGTATATAGTTATCCAAGGCAGGAGGACATTTTCTTTCTTCTGACAGTTGTTCTTCCTACTGCAAACTATCATATTCCTATGGATATCTGGATTTACTCTAATGAAGCACAGACAAATGTCCTGGTTTATAAAGTTGCATTTTAAATACCTCATGCATTAATAGGATGCTGATTAAGCTATGGAATAGTTATGAAATGAAAATAAAAGGCAGTCATTAAAAATAACAATCTAGATTTAGTATTTTCATAGAAAGTGACTATGATAAATTCAATGGAGGCAAGCAAGCTAAAATAACATGGTATCTTACTTGTATTGGGTCTATAGTATTTGAGAGACACAACTATATGCTCTTTATAGTTTTTATCTTATTTAATAGCTAGTGCAACTCTATAGGATAGGTACTATCAATTTACTTAATTGAAATAGGGAAAATAAGTGATATATAATTATCAACCCAATCATCACATTTTCCAAGCACCAGAGCTGGGATGTATATTAAAAAATTCTGATTCTAGCCGGGACCGGTTTGGCTCAATGGATAGAGTGTCTGCTTGGAGACTGAAGGGCCCCGGGTTCGATTCCGGTCAAGGGCATGTACCTTGGTTGCGGGCATATCCCCAGTAGGGGGTGTGCAAGAGGCAGCTGATCAATGACTCTCTCTCATTGATGTTTCTAACTCTCTATCTCTCTCCCTTTCTCTCTGTACAAAAATCAGTAAAATATATTTTAATAAATAAATAAATAAATAAATAAATAAATAAATATAAAAAATTCTGTTTCTAGAGTTAATTTTCTAAATATGTTTTTATTGATTTTTTTTAGAGAGAAAGTAAATGAGAGGGATAGAGAGATAAAAATATTGATGAGAGAAACATAATTGGTCGGCTGTCACATGCATGCCCCTCTGGGGATCTAACCGGCAACCCTGGCATGTGCCCAGACCAGAATTAAATCAGCAACCTATTGGTTCATGAGTCAAAGCTCAACCACGAAGCCACACTGCCCAGGCCTGAAGTTTAAGTTTTTAACTGTTAAACTATATTATACACTGGAATATATCTCTAATATTTTTGTTAAAACATATAAACCATATGAAGATATTCATTAATACATTAACAGAGTTTAACAGTGGATAATGATTTTTATTTATATTCTTAATATTTCTTGATATTTAAAATAGTTTCTATATCGATCCAGAGACATAAAAGCATGGAACAGACTGTCGAATCTCAGAGGGAAGTCAGGGGAGGGATGGTGGATTAGGTGAGATTAATCAAGGAACTTAAATGTATATATGCACACCCATGGGCACAGACAATAGTGTGGTAAAGGCCTGGGGTTGGGGGATAGATGTGGGCTAGAAGAGGTCAATGGGGGAAAAAGAGGGACATTTGTAATACTTTCAACAACAAAGATTTTTTTAAATAGTAAAAAAGTAAGTAATTCCCATATATTTGTAACTGGCAGGTATTTTTTTTAAATCAGAGAAGACAAAATATGTATATACTACTGAACAAAATTATTGCATCTAGATTTGTAAGATGTAGATCTATAGATACATACCTGCCATTGATGGTTACAGTTGGATTATGAGGAAAGTAACAAAATTTATATTAACAGCAAAATTGAGATATCAATGATATTTCAAAACAAGCAGCCAAGCATGATGCTGTTTGTTTATGTGGCTCTCATCTGTCCTTCTTAGTTGAAAATACCTTCCTGGTATATAGCCTGTAGAAAGGGTACAGGCAAGCATGAACAAAATCAGAAACTACTTGTTAATAATAAGACAAATTTTTATTCAACACCATATATTGATAAAGGAGAGTAAAGTTCTATATTAGATTAAAACACAGCACCAGTATTATTTCATAAGAATATTATCTCTGTTTTCTGTGAGGATGAGGATAAATTGGCAGCAAGGGCAGTAACAAATCTCCAAGGTCTACCTGTGAGTGTATAGCTCCTGAAATATTTATATCAACACATTCTACCTTTACAAATCACTAAGGAAGACTGAACTCTTTCTATGCATTTCCTACAAGAGTGTTTAATTAAAATATGTAGTTACCTTACAACTGAATAAAAAAAGACAAGTTACCAATTTTCATATGTGCAAAAGTCTGAGTGGCTATTTCCCCAAAGAAGGTATACAAATGGCCAATGAGCATATAAAATATTTAACATTATTAGGCATTTGGGATGTTATAATAACAATCACCATGAAATACTACTTTACATCCATTGGAGTTGTAATAATAATAAAGACAGACAATAAGAAGTGTTGGTGAGCATGTAGAGAATTTAGAATCCTTTTACTTTTGATAATGGGAGTGTAAAATATTTCAGCTGTTTTGGAAAAACAGTTTGGTAGTTTCACAAAATGTGAAACATATAATAAAATATGACCCAATAATCACATGCCTAACTGTATATATACCAAGATAAATTAAAATATATATTCACATAAACACTTGCACACTTTATAGCAGCATTATTCTTTATAGTCAAAGAGTAGAAACACCACAAGTGAATGCATAAATACAATGAAGCATATCCATAGAGGGTAATATTATTCAACAATAAAAAGGAATAAAGTAATATGCACTAAATATGGATGAACCTTTATCTTGCTAAGTAAAAGAAACCAGGCAATATGTACTACATATATTTGATTCAATCCATTATGAAATTTTCAAAATAGACAACTCCACAGAGGGAAAAGTAAGTAATGGTTTCCAAGGGATGGGAGTGACAGGACTTGGGAGAAATAGAGAGTGAGTGTTAGTGGGCATGGATTTCTTTTTCAGGGTGATGAAGTCGTGCTGAAATTGATTGTGAGGGTTGCACAGCTGTTAACATACTAGAAAACTTCAGAATCTACACTTTACAAAAGTGAATTCTATGATTCGTGATTTATATTTCTTTTTTAAAATATATATTATATTGATTTTTTATAGAGAGGAAGGGAGAGAGATAGAGAGTTAGAAACATAGATGAGAGAGAGTTATCGATCAGCTGCCTCCTGCAGTCCCCCTACTAGGGATGTGCCTGCATCCAAGGTATATGCCCTTGACCAGAATTGAACCTGGGAACTTTCAGTCTGCAGGCTGACACTCTATTCACTGAGCCAAACCAGTTTCGGCTGTGATTTATGTTTCAATAAATCTGTTAAAAATTAATATAGAGGATAAGATAATAAAATAATCTTGGTAGCAAAACTTTTTAAAATATATGTGTTGATTTTTTTAAAAATTTTGGTTTTGATATTGAAAAGACAACTTTCAAATTTGCCTTTGAGAGAAGATTGGTCACTGATTATATAAGATCATAGGTATGTGGTGAAATGGAATAGTTTCAAATTGAAAACTTATTAATTAATGTGGCAGTACCGTATCTACACTAATAAAAGAGAAACATGCAATTTAATCATCACTCTGCTACACCCACCATCTAATCAGGAGTGAGTATGCAAATTAATCCAACAAAGATAGCAGTGGTCACCAAGCTGGAGGGAGCAGGAGGCTTGGATTGCCCTTGGCCATGGAGGAAGCCAAGCTTCCAACCCGCCCTGGCTGGTCCTGGCCTCCTCTCAAGGCTACTAAGTTTCAATTATAGGAGATAAATAAATCCCAGATACCTGCTTCCAGCTGGCCCTGGCCTCTGCTCAAGGAGGCATGGGAAAAAAAAAAAAGAAGAAGAAGAAGAAGAAGAAGAAGAAAGAAAGAAAAGAAAAAAGCCCCTTACCCAGGTTGGCCACACCCTCATGGTGTGAGGGTTCCCACTGGGGGTCTTGGCCAGCCTGAAACAGCCCTCAAACCCTCACCCATGCTGGCCATGCCCCACAGCGGCGACCCTCACCCAAAGGGTCATGGCTGGCCTGCAAACCATTACAGGCCCCTCTCCCAGGTCACCCCACACCCCAGGGGAACCCCCACCCTGATCTGGGACCCCCTTCATGGCAAACCAGCTGTCCCCCACCTGTGCACCAGGCGTCCATCTATCCTAATAAAAGGGTAATATGCTAATTAGACTGGGAGACCTTCCAGGAGAACTTCTGGATGTTCTTCTGGACAAAGCCATGGGGGCTGAGCTAATGTAGAGGTGTTAGAGGCCAAGAGGGGAGGGCAGTTGTGGGTGATCAGGCTGGTGGTGGTGGTGGGGGGGGACTATTGGGGGTGATCAGACCAGCATAGGGGACAGTTGGGGGCAAGCAGGCCATCAGTGGGGGTCTGTTGGGGGTGATCAGAATAGCGGGGGGAGGGGCAATTTGGAGTGAGCAAGTCAGTAGGTGGGGCAGTTGGGAGAAAGCAGGCTGGTGGGGGAGGCAGTTGGGGGTGAGCACACTGGCACGGGGGCAGTTAGGGGTGATTATGCTGGCTTGCAGGCATTTGGGGGCTAGCAGGCAGGTGGGGAAGGGGGGCAGAGTGGTTAGGGCAATCAGGCAGGCAGGCAGGCAGTCAGGTGAGCCGTTAGGAGCCAGCATTCCCGGATTGTGAGAGGGATGTCCAACTGCCAGTTTAGGCCCGATCCCTGTAAAACAGTAGTACATCCTTCGAGGAGTTTCAGATTGGAAAGGGTGCCAGTTGGGCTGAGGGACACCCTCTATCCATGCATGACTTTAGTGCACTGATCCTCTAGTTTAGACATAATAGAAGACATCTCAATTTTTAGAAATCTTAGCTCTTTTAGAAATGAAACTTTGTTGTTTGTCATTTGGTTAAAATACAAAATTGAATTGAATAAATCTGAAGATTTACTTGGCCTTATTAAGTGATTAATGAATTGGGTAGCATCCCACCTCACAACAGAGGGGTTGTACAAAATGGAAGGTTTTTAATAGGAAGAAGGTTGGGTAAGAGACCTATTAACTGAAGGGACCAGGACAACCTTTTTATTTGGCAGAAGAGAACGTGATGGTTTTTAACATGCAGATCGCCTCTTCTATTTATGGACCATGGGGAAGACCCAATGACTGATTACCTTCCTGGTTTTTTGGCCAGAAAATTCTAAAGTTGTTGGTTAATATTACATTTCTGAGAGGCTGAAACTAGAATTAGATCAGATATTAAATCCAGGTTTGGGATTATGGCTTTCAGCATAAGTGACACTTTTCAAAATGTGTAGTTTTCTATTTAATAGACTTAATAATCAAAAGCATGACAAAGTCACCACTGAGCACAAAAAAATTATTCTATAAATATGAAATATCTACTCTCTGGGACATGTTGCACAGAGGGGAACCATAATATAAGCAAATTGAATACTCCAAACCAATTTGTTATTTAACAGAGATAAAAATCAAAATTTTACTGTCCATAAATACAGGTGAAATTGTATTATAATATTCCACAGTGGCATGGGGGAAAGAATGTATACCTGATTTTAAAACAAAATTATAAAAACAGTAGGATCTGAGACAGACTATATTTTATTAAAGGAATTTGAGTTATTACATAAAATGCTTCTTAATTAGGATTTTTTAGGAGATTTTACTTTCTTAAAAGATTAGCACATTGAAATAATTACAATTTTTAATTTTTCTATTTCCTGGGGATTTTGAAACTATTAGTTTCTATAACCTAATCAGAACAGCTTTTATTTTGAGACATTTATCTCTAATTTCTTATATCATCTGGAGGTAGGAAAATATCTTATACTCAGACAATGGTATATAAAGATTGTTTTCAATTATACACACACACACACACACACACACACACACACACACACACACACACAAATAGGAAACTGGCAGCTTTATTTATATTACTTCAGGCATTTGTCAAAACTAGACATAAGCCAAAACCATTTTGGCTCAGTGGATAGAGCGTCAGCCTGTGGACTGAAAAGTCCCTGGTTCGATTCCGGTCAAGGGCATGTACCTTGGATGCGGGCACATCCCCAGTCAGGGGTATGTAGGAGGCAGCTAATCGATGTTTCTAACTCTCTATCCCTCTCTTCCTCTCTGTAAAAACAGATACAAAATATTTTTATGATTCATACTTTAAATGGAGAATAATGTAGTTATTGGATACGTTAGTCCTTGAGTCTTGTTAGAGTATGGGAAATAGCCCAGCCCAGAATTAACCATGATATAGATGGACCAACAGGATTGCCTAAGAATAAGAAATAATGTTTAGAAATATAAATAAAGTGGAATAAGAAAAACAGATTCAACAAAAGGAAATTTCTATTACCAATGTGTTTTACTTCCAGAACCAGGAGTAGATGTACCTGGGCTAGAGCAACAAATGAGTCAAATTTCTCAGGCAACATAGTTTAACTGGCCCCAGCGGCTAAGTCCTGGACCTTTAGAGGTAACTTCAGAACTATCAAAGTATATTTTTTGTAAGTAGGCATATATCAAAATTTACTTAACTCATTAATGAGGGACATAGCAGAATGGTAAAACTGCTTCCTGCTCTTTATTCATTGTTTCTCAATAAACTATGCATTTCCATGCCTTATGTAGTGACATTTACCTTTTCTTTTCCTGGAATTATCTTCTCTATTTTTCTCAATTTAATATAGAATCACTTATCTTTTTTATTTAATTAAATTTCTTGGGTTAACATTATTTAATAACATTATATAAGTTTCATGTGTACAATACTGTAATGCATCATCTGTATATTTTACTGTGTGCTTGCCACCTAAAGTCTAGTTTTCTTCTGTCACCATATATCTGACCCTCTTTGTCCTCCTGACCCTTTCCTCAACCCCCTTCCCCTCTGGTAACCACCATACTGTTGTTTGTGACTATGAACTTGTTTGGTTTGTTTGTCATTTTTCTTTGAAGGTATAACACTGTCTCACCTACTCTTAAAGTCACTGTGACTTCACTTGTCTTATTAAGTGTGTTTTTCACATTTCATAATTGTAATTTAGACTTTCATTATGATAGTTATTATAGTCTAAGAAAGGTCTCTCTATAATTTTTGTAGTGTTATACTTTTTTTTACAGATATTATACTGTACCATTTTGTTTGTTTGAACAAAATGGTTTCAACCTCATTAATCTGGTCCAGAAAAGGCTATCATTCACATATAAGGTATTTTTTACTGACAATCTATAAGCATTAATTGAACAATAGCAATATATTTGAATTAAATGGCCTAAAGAATCAACAGAGCATAAACTATGGTCCTTGGCCTAAAATGACTTACAGTGCAATTGGGGAGATAATGAACGCATATAGGCAACTCTGTGTTTATAGAATATTTATAGAACCTACTTAAATGATAAATTCTAATGTGCATTCTAAAGGCACTATAGAAAGCAGTAGCAAAATAAATCAATGGGGATTTAAATAGACTAGGAAAGACAATCCTATCATGAACCAGGTACTGAGCTTCATTTTTGCCTGCATCACAAAATCGAATCCTTCAGAAATCTCAGAGGCTTAATTATTCCTTTTTCTCAGATGATGACATTGACCGTCAGAGTTGTTAGCTCTATCACTCTATTGATATTGCTCGAGTTATATGTGACAGACAAACTGAAACTTTTTGACTCTATTACAAGCTGCCCTACTTTGCCAATGTTTTAAGGCTTTTTCTTTATAACTGTGAAAACTGGTAGTTTTGATCTACAATAGACAGTAGGAATTGGATTTTAGTAGAAAAAGGATGTAGCAAAGTATATTGAGAACAACCTGAAGGTGTATATGGGTCATAGACTCTTCTTTCTGTCTTGAGAAGTTTTTTGGTCTTGAGAAGTTTTTACCTAGCCTGTAATTCACTCTGCCAAATAATCCAGGAGCAACAAAAAAAGTCTCCTCTTTGATTCCCAGGGTCTTGCCCCATCTGGAATTCATCTGGATCCTTCAGAATGGACACAGCAGAAGCCACTTAACAGTTAGTTCCTTCTGTGTCATGCAAAGTCTACCACTTTAGGGAAACTTGAAAAAAGCCCTATTCAAAGATCATTATTACTTATTTTAATCTTCACAGCAACCTTGTGAAGGCAGTTTTACTATTATCATTCCATTTTACAAATGAGAAAATGAAACACATTTATTTATCTTTGTTCAATATTTCTTGCCTTTTACCACTATGTCCTAGCTCTTAACTCTTAGCCACCTAACATGGCTCCTTCCCCGTTCTGACAAATGAATAACTGAGCTCTGGTGCCCTAGGTTGAGAAGGAGCATGGCATGTGCTTTGACTCCAGTCTGTCCTATCTAGAAAGATTGGTAGATCCCAGTTTTCTTAATTTCTTGGCTTTGAATTAATTTTCTTCCTAAAACTCCATAGTCTAGTTACACATCAAAAAGCATCAGTTCATTCTAGTAATATACTGGCATCTCTATTCTTTGAGTATTAGCCCTGGCATTGCTATGATAAGAGAAAATGTGTCTTTCCCCCCGAGTCAATAATTCAGTAGCTGAGGACACCTAAGTCAGAGCTCATAAGTATTGTCCATGGTAGCAGTGGTGCAGTTTCTGAGTTTGGCAAGGATCAGAATGTTTATGCTTAGATTTATTGGTAGACCAATTTGAAAATATTAACTTATTTTTCAAGCAATATTTGCAAGTTATTGTAGAAGCATATTTTGGAGAATCTGAAAAAGTAGACTAAGAATTGAAACCTGATATTTGAGTTGTTAGTCAAACCAGAAAACTTTGAGATATTTATTTTTACATTCCCCTTTTTTACTTATTTTCATTTCATTTTATTTTGTTAATCCTCATCCAAGGATATTTTTCCCATTAATTTTTGAAAAGAAGGAGAGAGGGGTGTGGAGGTGGAGAGAGAGAGAGAGAGAGAGAGAGAGAGAGAGAGAGAGAGAGAGAGAGAGAGAGAGAGGAAAGAGAGGTGAGAGAGACACATTGATTGATGGTCTTATGTATGGTACGTGCCCCAACCAGAACTGGAAATCAAACCTGCAATCCAGGAACATGTCCTTGACTGGGAATTAAACCCACAAACCTTTGGTGCATAGGCCAATTCTCTAACCACTGAGATACACCAGCCAGGGCTTCATTTTATGTTTAATGTATCACCAAGTATTATAAGAATTATGAATTACTCCTCCAAAATACATCTAAGTATCAAAAATTAATTTCCCTTTATATTTTCATTAAATAATTCAAATATCTGGTATCTCTTACCGATATAATTTCAATAATCTTCCAATTAGTCCTTATTGCATTAATAGTGTTTTGTGAGAATCGCATGAATTAATATATACAGTAAGCATCCAATAAACGTTATAATTTTCCTCCATTTAATTCTTCCCATAGAATTCAGAGTAATCACGTCAATATTTAATTCACTTCAATTTATTTAAAAATATATATTTTATTGATTTTTTACAGAGAAGAAGAGAGAGGGACAGAGAGTTAGAAACATCTATGAGAGAGAATCATCGATCAGCTGCCTCTTGCACCCCCTCTACTGGGGATATGCCCGCAACCAAGGTACATGCCCTTGACCAGAATCGAACCTGGGACCTTTCAGTCCGCAGGCCGATGCTCTATCTACTGAGCCAAACCGGTCTGGGCTAATTCACTTCAATTTTTAATAAGTAGTATGGATAGGTAGTTCAAAGTCAGGTTGTAACAGACAAGGAATATAATAGTCCCCTGGCCTACTACTATGCAAGCCAAAGTTCTGCTGTATCCACAATAATGTTTTACCTATTATTTTTCTCTGCATTTATGAATAATATTCTTTTTTTAAAATATATTTTATTGATTTTTCACAGAGAGGAAGGGAGAAGGATAGAGAGCTAGAAACATCGATGAGAGAGATACATTGACCAGCTGCCTCCTGCATACCCCCCACTGGGGATGTGCCCACAACCAATGTACATGCCCTTGACCAGAATCGAACCTGGGACCTTTTAATCCGCAGGCTGACGCTCTATCCACTGAGCCAAACAGGTTTCGGCATGAATAATATTCTTATATTATAACTCCCTTTATTCAAATTTACATATCATCTGTTAATTTCTCAAAATAGTTTTCACTAGAACTTGGCTACTCTCTCTTTACTTACTCTCTCTCTAGTCCCCCAGATTTTTTAACTACTAAAATTTTTATTATATCTATAATAAGCATAAACATTTTTATGATTATATAAATATTGTTTATTGAGACCACACTTTCTTGTCTCTATAATTTGTTATTTTTTCTGGGCTTACTAATAATTTTTTTGTTTGTTTCTTTTGCTTGGTTTTAATTGAAATCCTCTTTACTTTTTTTTCTCAAGAGATCTAACACCTCAAACACATGCTTATGCCTATTAGTGTTGTTCCAATGCTCTAAAAATATTTTATTATCTATTTACTTTTTTGTTTATTTAGAGTTAAAGAGAGAGAGAAAAACTGCTTTCTGTAGCCTCATCCCTTGGCCCCTCTCTGAATAGGTGTTCTTTCATTTTCGCTTCCATTTGCCTTCATACTAGAACTTTATTTAGTACTTCTTCTATTTTGATAAAGTTTTCCTATATTTTATAACTTTTTTCTCTGCTTTATCCATATTTTTCCTATGACATTTATCTGTTTGCTTCTAGTAGAAAGAATCCTGGGTGGCAGGCAAATTTTTTGTTTCTACATGTCTTCCTTTTCTCTGACTTTTAATGGCTAGTTTTGTTGAGCAGAGAAAAAGTCCTGGAAAAAATTTTCTTACATATAGTAATATTTTAAAATTATCGCTTCATTGTGCTCTAGTTTTGATGTTACCATGTTCAATCCTATTTTGATTCCAAATAATCTGCTATGACTTGATATTTTTGTGTACATTTGGGGAACTTGACTCAAACTTGTTTTATTTTCTTTAGTTCTGAGTATTTTCTGTTATTTGTGATTTTTCACTTCCTTTGTTTTCTCTAATCTTTACTTAACAAAATTATATTAATTTGATGCTGGTTTTTCTTTCTATTTACCATTTATGCCATTTCATTCTACTTAAACTATATGTATCTTAATTTTAATTTCTAGTAACATATTATTTTTCCAGATTTCTTATTATGTAAATTTTAAATATTGATTTGTGAAGCAATTCATGCAAAGAACAAAGATCTTATATCTTAGGAGGTATTGTCATTGTATTGTGTTGGCTTTGGTAGAAAATTGGGAAATCTAGCTATTTTATACATAGGCTGTTAAATAGAACTTTTGTTGTTGTTTAACCTTACACACCTTATTTCAAGTGTAATTTGCTATATTTTATAACTTTTTTATTTCTTAAATAGTTCTTGGGTTTTGTTTGGGCAAATTATCTATTTCATTTTAATTATTTGAGTCTGTTGTGGCTACCATTGTTGTCAACCATCAGCAAAGTGCTGAAATGTTTTCATCTCTATTGTTAGTCCTCCAATTATCTTTGCATTTTTGTGTTAATTCCTATTTCATCCCTTTCCCATCAGGTTATTGTGAGATGGAACCATTAGGCTGGTACTTCAAAGACAACATTCTGCCTTTTAAACTAGTCTGGTACCATTCTTACCTTACACATGAAGTTCTGATCATCATTGACTTCCTTTAGTTTTTTCAAATGACATCCACGCCTTTCCCATTGGAAGATTTTTATTTTTTTATTTTTGTATAGTGTTTCTTTAGTTTAAAAATATTTTACACTCTCTTAACCAGCAATACTATTTTTTAAATTAGTACAATCTCTTAAATGTTTTCCATTTGAGAAGTGTTCACAGTACTTGCCCAATCTCCTTGATTCACTATCCAACACCTAAAACATAGACGTCTGGTCTGTCATTTGGTCTAACATATATACAATGATAAGAAAGAAATGTTTTGATGTTGACAGAACAAATAAATTCAGTAGAATCGTTATTCTTACATAAATTACAAAACAGTGTAGAATAGTGATTAAAAGCAGGAAATTAGGAGGCAGACTGCTAGGGTTTGAGTCCTGGACTCTGCAAATGCCTAGCTATATGCCTTTGGACAAGTTATTTAACTAAATTGATTGGTTTCCTTATCTATAGCATGGGTAAAATAACTATTAAGGTTTGTAATAACAAAATAAACTAATATATATGAAATACATATGTTTGACATGTTGCAAGTGCTATGTAGGTATTGGTTTAAAAATTTAGTATTTTTGATTCACACTGAGTTAAACAGATTAAATCCACCTTGCAAAGGTAAGTTTCTGTTATCTCATGTTATTTCAGAAATATAAATTAGCTTTTTCTAATTCATAAATCTTGAATTAAAGCACATAAAATCAGAACAAAATCATCCCTACTTAAAGGATAAAAATTAATTAAGATTAGTATCTGGTTGAATTGCACAGTCTGTTTCTTCTCACTTTCAAGAGAAGATCTTTTTAGAGCTTTCCTTTTTATGTTAACATACTAGCATTTTTCATAACAGATAAAAATAAAAGCACAGCTACAAGCTCATGATGGCAATTGCATTTCCCAGTTGCACAAAAAAGGATCTGTGCATTTATTTCTAATTTTCATAAAGAAAGCTGTAGCAAACACTGCATTATGATTATAAATGCATAAGAATAAAGATAGAAACATCTTTTCAAAAATTATTGCTTTTATTACTTAGAAATGTGTATTTGGAGAGCATTTATTTGCATGAGCAAGAAAATATGAAGACAGATACATTGCAAATTTATAGAAGCAAAATATATTGAAGAAAAATAGAAAAGGAAATGAAAAAAAATGAGTGGCATATTCATTAACCACTCCCTGATAATCTAGGTGCTATTTGATTTAAATTTTTCTTCAGCTTAATTTCTAAAATTATGACAGCAAACCATAGGCCAACTATTGTTTTGCAAATTAAAATTTTGCTAATTATATTTAAGATGATAAAATCCTTCCAAACTTAACACTGAGAATAATTTGCATTGACAATGCTTTATTTGTGTATAATAATTTTCTGAAGTATCAATAAGTTTTATTACTTATGATTTTCTATGTTTAGAAGCTAATTTTAGTTCAGATCTTTCTCTTTTCCTACTTTTGCAGTGGAAGAAAACTTAAACCGACTTGATCTGTGATTCCTTCCCTCGTTGCTTCCATTCTTCTTCCTTCAGTATATGCTTTTTCCTCCCTTAAATGTTCTAATTTTGCCCTTTAAACTTGTAATGTTTCAAGATTGTATTTAATGTCGGTGTTTTGTTCATGTCACTAGAGAACTATGTCTGTTCCATAAAAAGAAGTGAGGGTTGTTTTATTATGAAACTGAAGTAAGCCAAAGGGAAATATTTAGGTTAGCTTTCTCTAGTCATAACTTTTATGTCAATAGAACAGATAATATACATTCAAGATTTTAGATATGGAGAAACTCTTTCAGATTTAATGTAGTTTCCTCTATTTATTTTTACCTCACCACAGAACTTCTTTTGCTTTGCTTTTTCCTGTTATTCTAACACATTAATTAATCCAATAAGATGTGTTTGCATAAAGAAGTAATTGTAGTTTACGTCTTGCAACTTGAACAGATTTCTATTTTGTCGGTGCCAAATTAGCTTGAGAAGACAGCAGTGCTAACATATTCTAGTTTATTTTCCTTTTCTACAACTTCTAACCTAAAGCAAACTGATTGGGTTGGAAGAAGGAATGTTACATTTCAGGCCCTGGTCATCTTTTAATGAATAAAGCAAAACCCCTTTTATTTTGAGCCTCATAAACCCTCTGTGCCTTTTCTTCTCTAACGAAGAAATGGGGTTGAGTCTTTTAACCATCATGGTATCTCTCTTTTGAGTTTGGCATACATGATGTTCACCAAGAATTTTTCTGAGCATTAATAAAGAAAAATTCATCTGTATAAACTTATTTTCTCCAGATGCAAATATCTAGCTCTTTACTCCATATCTTTAACAAGGACACCCAAAATCAACATGTCCAGTATTGAACAAATGATTTTTGTCCTGAAACCTACTCTCTCTTTCACTTTTATTTTTCTTTTCTATTGAATGTATTGATGTGACACTGGTTAACAAAATTATACAGGGTTCAGGTGCACAACTCTACAACACACCATGTGTCCACTTTATTGTGTGATCACCACCTCAAGTCAAGTCTCTGACCATCACCATTTATCCCCCTTATACCCTCCCCCACCTCCCTCAACCCCTCCTACCATTAATCACTACACTATTGTCCTTGATCATGAGTTCTTTCTCTTCTTTCTTTTTTGCTCAGTCCCTCCACCCTCATCCCTACCCCACTCCCTGACAGCTGTCACTTTTATCCAATATATGCATTCAGTTTCTCAAGTCAGAAACTTAAAAGTAACTCATGGCAAATTTTCATACACACTCATTTAATAAGTCACTAAATCCTACTAATTCTCCTTCTTAGTTCCAAAATTTGTCCACTTAATCTTCACCTTCACTATCAACACCATGATAGGCAGGAGCACTGACATTTCTCACCTTTTGCATTGCAATATCATGCATTCTCCAGTCTCAAATTAACTACTTCATCATTTTCCTTAAAATGGAAGTGATTACCACAGATTTCATTTTATGGTTTCTCCATACCTCTTTATTCTAATAACTCTCTAGCCTTTTTTTGTTCAATTCCCTCATAACAGACACTAGAATAATAACCCTTTCTCAGATTTAAAACTCTAAGCATTTTCTGGTACTGGGTCTTACTTATGATCTGTTTTCTTATAATAGTTCCCTCTTTCTCATGCATCTCTCTTTTCACAATTTATGATTCAACGATTACTCATTTGCCAAAACAGCTAAAATTTAACTTCCTATTAGTGGAGTGCTCTTTTTCAAAGGCAACTGTGATTATAATATTTTTTTTCTCAGACTGGTGCTTAATTGTTAAACTACAAATCCTTCAACACCACCCACCTCAACTAGTCTTTTTTCAATTTACTCTTTCCCAACATGGGAATGTTTCACATATTGTTTCTTAAACTACAATACATTAACTATATTTAGAAGTTACCTCCTTGGGGAACTTTTCTTAACCTCTAAACTAATTTCAGTTGCCCTGTTATGTTTGCTCATAACATCATGTGCTAGAAATAATCACATTTATAATTTTACACATACTTATATGAATTTCAAAATTACCTTTTCTAGTGGAAAATAACAGCCATGTTTCTTTGAAGAATATTTTATTTTCTGTTGTACAGAATAATTTAACCTGCATTAATTTCTTTCACAGTTTATAATTTTAAAAAGAGTATGTAAAGTATATTTTAAAAAACAGTCATCTTAATAAGAGATAAATTAAGAACATTTTCCATTTCTGTTAATTATTATTTCCCTGTTGATTTTTCTTCTACATTTTTAATTAATTTCATAATGACTATCATCCTTAAGAAAAATACATTTTATTTCTGATTTCAAATACATCATTATTTATTTTCCAATTTTCCTTTAAGTGATTATAATCCTTTGCTCATTTAAAATAGTGTATATGGGGTTTTGTGTGTATATGTGTGTGTGTTTGTGTGTGTGTGTGTGTGTGTGTGTTTACTTTTTTATTGATTAGTGCTCAAAAGGTGTTATTTTCACTTTTCTTTCTAAAACAACTATTTCTTAAATTTTCCGATTTTATACTTTTATGATAATAACTAGAGGCCCGGTGCACAAAATTCATGCATGGAATGGGGGGTTTCCCTCAGCCCAGCCTGCACCCTCTCTAATCTGAGACCCCTTGAAGAATGTCCTACTGCCCATTTAGGCCTGATCCAAGTAGGATCCCAACTGTTTGCCTGCCTACCTTCCTGATTGCCCTAACAGCTTCTGCCTGCTAGCCTGATCACCCACTAACCACTCCCATGCCAGCCTGATTGGCCCTAAATGCTTTTCCCTGCAGGCCTGGCCACCCCTAACTGCCATTCCCTGAAGGCCTTGTCACCCCCAACTGCTCTCCCTTGCAGGCCTGGGTCCCCACAACTATCCTTCCCTGCAGGCCTTATCTCCCCCAACTTACCTCCTCTGCCAGCTTAGTCACCCCTTCCAACTACTCTCCTCTGCTGGCCATCTGTGGCAGCCTTCTTGTGTTCACATGGGGCAGCCATCTTTGACCACACAGGTGCAGCTGTCTTGTTTGTTGGAGTGATGGTCAATTTGCATATTACTCTTTTATTAGACAGGAGGAAAGAGGCCTGGTGCATCGGAGGGGGCCAGGTTGTTTGCCCTGACGGGTGTCCCAGATCAGGGTGGGGCAGCCTAGGAGGTGCTTTGCAGACTGGCTACACCCCCTGGTGACCCAAGTGGAGGCCCTGTTAGCTTGGATTTATTTATCTTCTATAATTGAAACTTTGTAGCCTTGAGTAGAGGCATAGACCAGGCAGGGTGTGCGGAAAGCTTGACTTCCTCCATTGCCAGGGAAACTTAAGCCTCCTGCTTGCTCTGTAGCATCTTGACTGGGTTAATTTTCATACTTACTCCTGATTGGCTGGTGGGCATGGCTTGTGGATATAGTGGAGTGATGGTTATTTTTCATATTACTCTTTTATTAGATAGGATATTAAAATTTGTCTTTTAGTATTTATAAAATATTTCTTTGTACCTTATTTTCTGTGAACATTTCAAAAGTGTATTTAGATGAATGCTTATTTCAGCTGTACTTTTATTTTTTATTTTTAAAACTATTTAGAGCTTTGGATTTATTGCTAATAATAGATTTGAATACATAAATTAGCATTTGAGTAAATATACTGTAAACAGATTTTATTTGATTTTATATTATTTGGTATTATTAATATTATTTATATATATATATATATATATATATATATATATATATATATAATGATATTTATACACTTCAATTTCTAATTTAATTTGAATTAACATGATCCTCAAAAATCAAATCTAAAAATATTAAAGCATTTTGCCGAAACCGGTTTATCTCAGTGGATAGAGTGTTGGCCTGCGGACTGAGAGGTCCCAGGTTCGATTCCAGTCAAGGGCATGTACATTGGTTTTGGGCACATCCCCAGTAGGGGGTGTGCAGGAGGCAGCTGGTCAATGTTCCTCTCTCATTGATGTTTCTAGCTCTCTATCCCTTTCCCTTCCTCTCTGTAAAAAATCAATAGAATATATATTAAAAATAATAATTTAAAAAATAAAAATATTAAAGAATTTTAAGGTTTAAAAAGATTTTTTTCTTGTTTCTTATCAACTTTGTCTTTTATATCAATAATTAGAGGCCCGGAGCATGGAATTCATGCAAGGAGTGTGGTGTCTCTCAGCATGGCCTGCACCCTCTCTCATTTGGGAACCCTCAGGGGATGTCCAACTGCTGGCTCCTAACCACTTGTCTGCCTGCCTGCCTGCCTACTTGCCCCTAACCACTCTGCCTGCCAGCCTTATCGCCCCCAAACACTCCCCTACTGGCCTGATTGATTCCTAACTGCTTCTCTGCCAGCCTGATCACCCCCAGCTACCTTCCCCTGTTGGCCTGATTGCCCCCAACTGCCCACCTGTGCCAGCCCAATTGCCCCCAGCTGCCCTCTCCTGCTGGCCTGATAGCCCACAACTGCCCTCCCCTCCCACAATCTGACTCCTTTGCCAGGACCAACCTCCTCCTTGCACACAGAGCCGTGGACCCCCAGGCCTCACCTCATGGAGTGGTCCCTGGGCCCTGCCTTCACTGTGCATGCAGCCATCTTGTGGCAGCCATCTTGTTATGACGTGAGGGAAGCTATCTTGTGTCAGCCATCTTATGGTGGCCATCTTGTGATGATGTGAGAGTGTTGTGCGAGGACATGAAGACTGCCTAGGCTTTGTTAGTATAGGCGTTATTTAGTATATAGAATATTAAGCAAGGTTTATCTTTATTATAGCTTGTCTATGTAACCTTCTATATCAGTTAGTATTTGATCAGGAATGCTGATTTACTATGAGTACTTTGGAATAAAAAGTATATTCTAGGAGGAAAATCTATAAGTGGCATTTGGAGAGTCAGAGAATGGTCACCAACTATTACTCCAGCAGCACTGGCTCCGATGGACAAATTTGCACTGCAGGGAAGCTGGGCATGCTGACGACCTGTGGAGGGGATCTGAGAGGGAAGTGGTGTAGACACCTGAGGAAGCTGCTGATGCTGTGGCCTCCACATCAGCGCTGTCAGCAATTGGAAAGGAGAGCTGGGCATGAAGTGGCAGAAACCAAGCCAGGCTTGGACTTCCCAACACCTCTGACTTGTCTATCTCCTCATCTCACCCCAACAATCTTCAGAGACTAATAGTTGTGACTTCATTTCTCTTTCCATATCTCACATGATTTCTCTTTAGACAACCTCTACTTTTATCCATACCAGGAATTCTAGGAAAGGAAGCCCCAGCTTATAGATTTATATCTTTTAACAGCACTGCTGTTCACCCTTGAAAACTTGGCATATATATATATATATATATATATATATATATATATATATATATATATGGTGCCTTAAACAGCAGGTATTTATTTCTCATAGTTTTGGAGCCTCTAAAGTTCTAGATCAAGGTTTTGGCCAATTTGGCCCCTGGGGAGGACCAACTCTTTGGCTTACAGTCCACAGCCTCTCTTTCTGTCTTCACAATGTGGAGAGAGTGATTTCTATCTCTTTTTCTCCTCTTATAAATCATCAATCTTGCATGAAGGTCCCACTCTGATAACCTCATCTAATCCTACTTTCTTCCCACAGGCCTCATGTTCAAATACCATCTCATTGGAAGTTAGGTCTTTAATATATATATATGACTTTCTGGAGGACACAGATAACTCCATGGCAGCCTTTACTAAGCACCTCAGCTAGCAATAGGATCTTGCCTGGTTAGGGACCCAAACCTTTTTATTTGAGCAAAGTTTTATTCCTGAATAATCTGTGACTTTCTGGTCAGGCCATTAGTCGACCATTCCAGTTTCCATTGACTCATCACAGGACATGAAACCATTGAGAGGTGCCCAGTAGTGTTTCCTCTATTTCAGATATGCTCCTTTTGTCTTATGCTGTATAGCATCATCCAGTTTCCCCTTAATAATCAGGATAATCCGCTCCTTCTCTGCATGTTGATTCACTGACATGAGGAGCCCAAGCTGACCAGATGGCATTTTCATTTTCTAGTTTAATGGAACCACTGTTGTGACCCTACGTATAAATATTCCTTTCTTTAGAATTATGAGTTTTTGACTTGCAGAGCTCAGTGTGCAATGACAAGAAGCAAAATTTTCACTAGAGGCTCGTCAGTGGCAACACTGAAAGGAGCTATTCACATTTGCACAACACGACTTCTGGAGTTAACCTTGGATATGGGAGAAAACAGCGCTGTAAAGTGATTGTTTATTCAGAGCATATCCCTTCTTCTGGATGACATTGCCACTTCCTCACACAGAGAGCATGATAACTGACTCCTCAAAACCCGGTTTCATTTTTTTTTTTTACAATGTCAGGTGATCTAGGTGAATAGCAGACATGATAATATTAGTAAATTCCAAGAGTGTGAGCCACACACTTTTCCTGTAAAGTAAAATATTATCTTTAACAGAAACATTGAAGGCAGGGAAGGCAAGTCTATATTCAGAATGAAGAACTATTCCTGTGAGAACAACACTCTATTTCAGGAGTGGTCCAGTTTAATCAGCCCATCACTAGGGAGCTGGATCTCCCCTCTCAGAGACTCATGCCATACCAGGGTTTCATTATCTATATCTGCTGATGCTAGTTTGATCATTTCAGCAGTGTCTCTAGACAAACAATCCTTGGTAAGTACAAGTCCACATTTACAAGCTCATATATTACAACTAGAGTCCCGATGCATGAAATTCATGCAAGAATAGGCCTTCCTTCCCCAGCTGCGGGCACCAGCTTCCCTCTGGCACCGGGACCTGGGCTTCTCTCTGGCTGCTGGCAGACACCCTGGACCCAGTCTTCCTTAGCACCCCTGGCTTCATCCAGAAGGTCCTCTAGAAGGACATCCGGTCTAATTAGCATATTATGGTTTTATTATTATAGATATTATTGCCACTATGACAGCTTTTGTTTTTTGTTGTTGTTGTTGTGTTTGTTATTGTTTTTTTACAAGAAAGGAAGTAGCTAGGAAAGAGAGGTTAGGAAAGTCATCTTATTCACTTGATTAAGATCCTCTGTTGAGATTGCTCTGTCTTGAGCATTCATAGGGAACATAAATTTCTTCATTATCTGGACATTCAGAGATATCTACATATAAACCACTTTTATAGAGCCTCTTATATTTTTTCAAATCCTTAACTATCCAGAAAAATATTAGCAAATACCATGTGTCAGAGAAAAAAAAATTAAAAATATATTTTATTGATTTTTTTACAGAGAGGACAGCGGAGAGATACAGAGTTAGAAACATCAATGAGAGAGAAACATCAATCAGCTGCTTCCTACACACTCCCCACTGGCGATATGCCCGCAACCAAGGTACATGCCCTTGACCGGAATCAAACCTGGGACCCATCAGTCCACAGACTGACGTTCTATCCACTGAGCCAAACCAGTTAGGGCCAGAGAAAATTTCCTACTTCTGTCCACCTCTCTTTCCTGGCAAACTTATACCCAGGTGCACTGCTCAGAGTCTTGCTCACTGGGGAGTTGTCCCTTCATCAATGCCTTTTAAGTTCACCTGAGTATTGTGTTAATTCTAGAGCAGCTGCTGTCCACATCTGTAATTTTTAATCAAGAGCAAAGATAATCTGGTGCATCTCTTTTATAGGCCATGTATAGTTAAATCATCAGCTTCTGCAGAGTCAATCATTCATTTTTCTACTTTTTTTAGCTTTGTCAAGTTATTTTTTCATATGGCAACTATCTCCTAGTTTTTTTCCTTTCCTGGACATAAAACTTTTTATGGGGAGAGTTGTTTAGATTCTTTATCGTGAACTACGCATTCTGCTCAGCCTTAACAGGATGAAGTTGTATCTGTATTTACTTATTATTGGGAATCTTTTTCAACAAACTCTACACCAGATATTATGCAAGGGAATAAAGTTTTGTGTATGTTTACATATTTGTATGTTAGTTTTGTACAGTATTGTTTCCCTTTCCAGTGAAAGCAGATGAAACCAACAACATTTATATTTGCCCAACAGCATGGCATGTGCTTGCTTCCAGAGTGACACAGAGCTGAAGATGCCAGTGGGATTCCTAAATCTTATTTTGCATTCAGGTGTCTCAGTGCAATTAGGTCTCAGCTTGGTCTCGTGTTGCACAATAATTAGCCAAAAATCTTGAATATCTCTTGCAAAAGTTTTCTTTTTTCTATTTTTGTATCTATTTCATTTATATTTATTAAACTATTATTAAATTAACTTATGTATTTATTTACATGTGGTTGATTCATTTCACTGGGTATTTTGCAGCAGAAAAAGTTAAAAGAAAGGGCTCAAATCAGCATATTTAATGAAATCTACTTCTGCTTTTGGAACACAATTTAAATTAGGACTCTTAGTCCTATAAACCTTGACCAATCAGGCTAGTCTGCCAAGACCCTTTGTATGCTAGTTACATGACACATGGTGTTTACATTTTCATTTCACCTTACCATTTAATAAACACCCCCTCTAAAGATTCATTTAATTTCTTCATGTTCATGTTAAATGGTATAAAGGGACTTGATATCCAAATATGAGTTACCAGTGGATTTCAGAAGAAATTTGAAATTACTATTAAACATAAGAAAATCTTAGAAACATTGGGCAGGGATACCATTTTTTTTTATCATTATTTGTTGCTATTTCTTAAATATTGTGCTTAAAAGATAACTAAGACAAAAGTATAGCTTTGATAAGAAATATAGGTGGCAGTTCCAGTCTTCAAATGCCCTATTGAGAAGGAAAACAGAATTGAGGCCAGAACAGCTAAACAGATAGAGCAGCATTTTTGCAAAGGAGTAGGTATAGTGGTGAAAAATAAATACTGTATTTCACTAGTTCACCATGCTGTGATTATCTTATCTAATAAAGAGGGAATATGCAAATTGACAATCACACACAAAGATGGTGACACCCATAGCCACAAGAGGGTGATGCCCAATCCTCTCAGCCCCTCTGGAGTCCCACAGTCCTTTCAGCCCAGCTAGGGGGGTGGCAGGTGCATGGTGTGGCTGGACTCACCCTCAGCCCCCCAGCTGCCCAGGGCCAGCCTGAGGCACATGCAAGCCTCATATGGCAGCTGCCCAGCAACCCAGGGCCGCCCAAGGCTCAGGTAACCAGGGCTGGCCAACCCTTGTTCTGCCTGTAATAGCAGCAGCAGAGGTGTGATGGGGTGTCACCTTTCCCTGATTGCCAGGTTGCCTCCCGCCCCTGTGGGCTCCCAGACTGTGAGAGGGGGCAGTCAGGGCTGAGGAACCTCCCCTCCAGTGCATGAATTTTCATGCACTGGGCCTCTGATATGCTAAAATATGGAGTGCTCCCTCTTTTGTGTAAGGGCACAAAATGGTGCTGTAAACAAGAAGTTCAAATAAACCTCTAGCCTGAGCAATTTAAGCAGATGCTTATGTTTGGAAATAGAACACTGCAAAATGACACTCTTTCTTGGGCAATCTCAGTAAATAAAGATCATTTTCACCCACCAAGAGAGCAAACACATTTGGGATGAGTTAAGTAAAAGGAAACACATGTATGTGATTATGTACGTACATATAACATCTGTATATATGACATTTGCAGGTGCATTTATGTCTATGGATATCCATGTACTCACATTGCTAATAGATATAATCCTTGGTCTTATAGGATTTAGTGCTTATTCTGAGATAGTTCCATTCCCTCTGTATGAGTGTGCCACTACACCCAAACAGACTCACTCATAGAGTTTGGGATGCCTCCACAGGAGCACTTATCCCTTCTTTTGCAGTGAATATATATTTTAATAGAGATGTCATTGACATATAACATTGTGCAAGTTCAAGATATAAAGCATGCTGATTTAATACATTTATATATTTAATTTATATATTTATTTCCCTTCTTTTAATAGTCCTTTCTCTCCTTGTATGATATAATCCTCTGAATATCTGCATAGTCAGTGATTTTCCTGTTCAGCCTGCATCTTCCTAAGGAGGGAGGGAGGCAGGGAGCAGGAATAGAGAGGAATGACAGGAGCTAGTGCAGTTTGCTAGTGGATGGGCTAAGATGGGTGAATTTCTCTGAGCCTAGTGCTTACTTGGGAAGCTGACTAGACTAGACTGATTCTCCAGCTTTGAGGATTGCTCTGAGGAAAGAAAACCCAAGCCGGAAGCTCTGGGGAGTTGAAAGGTGTAGCATTTAATTCCACTTGGTTTCCCAAATCAGGGAACTGGGAAGTGGAGAGTCCCTACAGGGTCTTTGAAGAATTCTCACACACATTCCACCAAAGGGCCAGCATTTGAAAACTATCTCAGTGACAACAGCCTCAACATTCAACTTAGTGTCAGAGAAGCTTCCACAGCCTGCAGTTAAGACAAACCTGAACTTTTTCCAGCCCACTACCCCGCCTCGTGGTGAAACACGAGGGCTGAGAGGAGGGCAATGCGGAAAGACACACAAAAACAGCATGTACTCCCATCTGCATGTTAGTCCCCGTGACCTTGTGCTGAGATGATGGGAGAGCTTGAAATCAGAAATGAGATTAAAGCATTACACTAGAATGACTGAATTTTATTAACTGAAAGTTACAGAATCTGGCCGAAGTAACAACCCACTTTAGGGAGAAATATAGGTTTACGTGTAATAGGAAACAGTGAATGATATTTCCTGAGGAAAGATAAAGAGGTAGGCCAGAAAAGGGGAATAGGCCAGAGGCACATGTTAATATTTTATTCGCTGCATGTGCCACCTCTCTGCATACAGATGAATTATGATGTTTAAAGAGTTGCTGCTTTAAAATAACCAAAATAATTTATCTGGGAGTTTATAAAATGATATTCAACATTGCAGCTTATAATGCAAACAAAAGAAAGCTAAATGCTACCATAGTTCTAATATATTTCTGTCTTATGTGCCAATTTTTCACCAATCGATTCAGTGCTGAAAATGTAGGAATTATGTCTCCCTATGGTTGGGCATGCACACAGCATTAGCATACATACAGAGAAATATATTTAGTATTTGGGGAAAAAATTGCAGTATATGAAAAGTAGATAAGGCCCAATAGTTGAGATTTTTACAATGTAAAGCACACCAAAATGTTGACAAAGGGAAAAATTGCTGGGTATATTTTAATTCTCAGTGCACTTACAGTGTAATAATGTATTTTTTTAAAAATCCCATAACACACAAATATTAACTACATTTAATCTATTTTGTATTATTTAAGACCAAAATAGAGAAGAACTTGAATGCCATATTTTTGTTCTAATTTGAAAATTAGACATCAACTATTGTAACATTTTAATGTTACACATTTCACCTTGGAAAATGTAGGTTCTGGCATAGACAATACCACTCACCTAGAGAGATGCTTCAATGGAATAGGACCTGCTGGAGTGGTCCCAGGTTGTATGAGAGCTACATATCCAGGGAGGATGGTCTTTATTCTGGTCTTTCCTCCAGCACCTGGTATAACACCAGCCAGCACTATATAACCTACTTACAAATGTTTTCCTAATGTATGCATTAAGATCTATGAATAAAATTAAAATAAAAATTTAAATAAAATTAAAATAATAAAAAAAAACAATGTAAGTGTAAATAAAAAGAATGGGAGCAATAATGGTTATCATCTTGCTGGCATGTATATCTTGTGTTCTGGATATAAAAAATTTATGAAAAATAGTTCAACTAACCATTGCTATTTCTGTGGAGGAACTTTAACAATAATCAGCTTTTTTCTTCCTGATCTAAATGCCTGTGAACCTATTGCTATATACCCTTGCTGAGGTCTTTCGATTGAACTCCCTTGGCTTTAGCTAATTCAATTCCTAACCAGCAGGTGTTGCTAAAGCATGCTGTGCGCACATACTACCAGCTTTCATAATACAGATGGGAACAAGCAAAGAATCACCAAACAAAGATATGCATGCTGTTCTTGCCATAAATAGTCACATTATCCTGGCATTCTGTTTCTATCTAATTCCTCCCATCTTACATTCTCCTTATAATCCCAATGAGTAATTTTAATTTCATGATTACTTAGAAGAGTAATTAGGGCATGTGCATTAACTATGGAAGGCAACTTGGAAATGTTAACTATAAGAGATCACTCTTTATGGAAAGAAATATCCAGTAACCTATTGCATGATTCATGATGTCCTGAAAGACACAGACAAAATGGATCAATCTGCTAGGCTGAGTGCCTAGCCTTAAAGAAGTTACAAAATATGTATATGGCTTTTTTATTACCAGTGTAAAAGTACTGATGCTACTAAAGAATTCAAACAACACACATGTAGGTTGATGATTGAATATTTTTAAATGTCTTTATTATCTTATAAAATATATAGATGTGTTATATATAGATGTATTATATATGTATATACATACACACTGAGTGGCCAGGTTATTATGATCTCTGAACACATAATAATCTGGCCACGCAGTGTGTGTGTGTGTGTGTGTGTGATATTTATTTTAGAGGCCCAGTGTATGAATTGGTGCATGGGTGGGGTCTGGAGAGCCTGGCTAAGGGAAGGAGACATGGGCAGTTGGCCGGCCTGCCTGGTCGAGGTGACAATTTGCATATTAGCTTTTTATTATATAGTGGCCAGATTATTATGCATTCAGAGATCATAATAATCTGGCCACTCAGTGTATATCTTTACCTACATCCATACCTATATATTACACTGTTAGTGAAATTTGTTTTGTGGTTATTTTCCAACAAGCTATTCCCAAAAGACATTTAGGCAATGGTTTCTAGGAATAAAGTATGTTGTTATTTAATCATACCTATTAAATATTTTAATATAATAATATGCACAAAACATTAAAATTACAGATGTAGAATATAAAATCCTTTATTGGTGCTGAAGTGCAATTTAAAATAGTCTTTCAAGAACTCCAGTATGGCACTCCCAGGCATAAATTATTTTCTGAATGCATCAATAATGTATGTCCTTTTCCCCCTTCATTCCTTAAGTAAGGAAAGTTATAACTTTGCCATTGTATTATCTTATAGGCCAGCTGAGAGAGCTAAAAAGTCATATTCTTCAGAGGGCAGAAAGGCAACTAAAATAATTCTAAGTGAACAGCACACTTATTTGTTATTTATACAACTATCTCTTGTTGATATTAAATGTTTTAATAATAAGTGATTCATTTAGTATAAAAAGTCTGGATTAGAATTATTTTAATCCAATTAAAATAAGAATTTTATCAGAGAAGATATATATTTTAATTTTATTTTTGAAATACAAAGTAAATGTGTGTATTATTTGTTTTATTTGTCAGAATTCAATTTTTATTTCAAAATATTAGTATTCAAGAGATTTGTATATATTTTATAATCTCAAAGCAATAATAGTATATATTTATAAAATAATCAAAAAATTAATTTTTCTCCACAGTAGCAATATGTAACTGACTAAAATGATATGTAAATATATAACTAAATAAATATAGGAACTAAAAATAAATCAATAACTCCTTTATGATATTTTAATATATTTTACAGGCTAATCTACACTAATAAAAGAGAAAGATGCAAATTGGCCATACCTTCGTGATGCCCACCAGCCAATCAGGAGTGAGTATGCAAATTAACCCAACAAAGATGGCAGGTTAATTTGCATACGCATGCTGAGCAGCCTGGGGCAGGATGCTTTCATTATTGCCATGGTGATGATGCAAGCCTTTCGCACCGCCCCGGTTGCTCTGGGCTTCTGAGCAGCATGGGAAGGTGGAAAGATGGCTCCAGCCAGAGTGAAGGCAGTGCCAGCATACAGGGGAAGAAAAGCCCATTCTTGCATGAGTCTTTATGCATCGGGCTTCCAGTATAGAAATAATAAGGATGTTTTCTTTTATTGTCCTAATTGGAAAACGTGTATATAAAGATGGAATACCTAGAAGCACATATTATCACAAAGAAGTTAAATTGCTTTACTGGATAGAGACATCTAGTTTTAGAGTTGGGGTTCTAGGGACACATTGACTTGTTTTTCCCTTCTAGCAAGTTCATAAATCTAACTGGTTGAAGTATGTCTGTATGTGTGTTGGGATGGGTGAATAGTTTGTATTATTTTGTATCTGATTTTTTCTATTCAGTGACATATTTTAGAGATTAATTTATGCCCTGCATATACCAATAATTAATTATTTATATGGCTGTAGAGTATCCCAGTTTGGGGTTATTATGAATAAAGCTACTTTAAACATTCTTTTACTAGTCTTTCTGTATACATTTGTACTCTTTCTTGTTAGCGTATCTGTAAGTGTTGATTTTCTGATCAGAGATAGATGGGTAGACTAGAGCACCATGTACCAGCTCATTAGAGCTGCTTGTTAAAATTTTAGTTATTTTGTGAACTGGTTGTTGAATCTACACATTATGAAAAATGAATTATATACCTTTCCACTGAAATAAATTATATTTAAAACAAAGTGAAAAAAAACCATCATTCTGTAATTATATTTTATTATGTTTCAATATTATCTATATCACTGAGGTTATTTTTGTGTTTGTTGAAAAATCTGTATTAAGATGTTCTCTTGTGCATCTTTTTCCGACTCTACATTCAATGATCTAAAAATCAGACATAATGGGAGTAATTATACTCACAGAACTTGCCGAAACCGGTTTGGCTCAGTGGTGGAGAGTTGGTCTGTGGACTGAGAGGTCCCAGGTTCGATTCCGGTCAGGGGCATGTACGTTGGTTGCGGGGACATCCCCTGTAAGGGGTGAGCAAGAGGCAGCTCGTCGATGTTTCTCTCTCATCAACATTTCTAGCTCTCTATCTTTCTCCCTTCCTCTCTGTAAAAGGATCAATAAAATATATTTAAAAATATATATACATATAGACAGAAAGTACATGAAGAGATGCTTCACATTACTAATCATCAGGGAAATGCAAGCCAAAACAGTGAGGTATCACTTTATCACTAGAAGAATGTATGGTATCAAAAAGTCAAGTAATAGCAAGTGTTGGTGGAAAAAAATAATAGAACAATTTTGCATTGTTGGTGGGAATGTAAGATGATTCAGCCACTATGAAAAATTGTATAGTAGTTGCTCAAAAAATTAAAAGTAGAAGAACTATTTACAATAGACAAAACAGGCAAACAAAGTGTCCAGTGACAAATGAATGGATAAGGAAAATGGGACACACACACACAGACACACAGATAGGAATGTTACTCAGCCACTAAAAAGAAAATCTTGCCATTTGTGACAACATGGATGGAACTTGATGATTTTATTCTAAGTGAAATAAGTCAGAAAAAGACAAATAATGAAATCCTATATGATTTCACTTATATGTGGATACTACAATCAAAATGAAAACAAACTCAAATGCAGAGAACAGATTGGTGGTTGTCAGAGATGGGGGTCAAAGGATAGTGTGGAGCAATTTGGGTTAAGGTGGTCAAAAGGTACAAACTTCCAGTTATAAGTAAGTAATGTACAGCACGCTAACTACAAATAAAAAAATTGCGATATATATTTGAAAGTTTCTGAAAGACTAGATCTTAAAATTTCTCATCACAAGAAAAATGATAGAAGATTTGAATAGAAATTACCTGAAGAAAACATACTAAAGGTCAACCAGTTATGTATAAAGGTGCTTGACATTACTAATCATCACACAAAAGTAAAACAAAAATGTGTGGTGATTGATGCTATCTAAACTTATTGTGGTAATTAGTTTGCTATATATAAGTATATCAAATAATTTTGTTTTATACCTAAAACTAACGCAATGTTATATATCAAAGACTAGAGGCCCGGTGCATGAAATTCCTGCACTGGGCTGCGGGTAAGGGTGGGGTTTTCCCTCAGCCCAGCGTGCACCCTCTTCAATCTAGGACCTCTCAAGGGATGTCCGACCACCCATTTATACCTGATCCCAGTGCAATCAGGTCTAAACAGGCAGTCGGACATCCCTCTCACAATTCAGGACTGCTGGCTCCCAACTGCTCACCTGCCTGCCTTCCTGATTGTCCCTAACCACTCCCGCCTGCCAGCCTGATCACCCCCTAAACATCCCCTGCCAGCCTGATTGATGCCTAAGTGCTCCCCTGCAGGCCTATTTGCCCCCAACTTCCCTCCTCTGCTGGCCTGGTCAACCCTAACTGCCTTTTCCTGCTGGCCTGATAGCCCCCAACTGCCCTCCCTTGCAGGCCTGGTCTCTCCCAACTACCCTCCCCTGCTGGCTATATTGTGGCAGCCATCTTGTGTCCACATGGGGGCAGCCATCTTGTGTGTTGGAGTGATGGTCAATCTCCATATTACTCTTTTATTAGGGAGGATAGAGGCCTGGTACATGGGTGGGGGCAGTTGGTTTGCCCTGAAGGGTGTCCCAGATCAGGGTTGGGATTTCCTTGGGGCGTGGGGTGGCCTGGGAGAAGGGCCTGTGATAGTTTGGAGGCCAGCCACGCCTCCTGGTGACCCAGCAGAGGCCCTGGTATATGGAATTTATTTACCTTCTACAATTAAAACTTTGTAGCCTGGAGCAGAGCCAAGCCTCCTGCTCGCTCTGTGGCTGCCGCCATTTCTGTTTGAACTTGTTTACCTTCTATAATTGAAACTTTGTATCCTTGAGTGAAGGACTAGGCCGGCTAGGGCAGGCAGAAAGCTTGGCTTCTTCCGTTGCCTGGGAAACCCAAGCCTCCCTCCTGTTCTCTGTGGCTATAGCCATCTTTGTTTGGTTTATTTGCATACTTGCTCCTATTGGACGTGGACGTGGCTGGTGGGAGTAGCAGAGTGATAATTAATTTGCATATTATTCTTTTATTAGGTAGGATATCTCAATAAAAATTAATTAATGAATTGGAAAATCAGATGTGAAAAGATGTTTGCAACAACTAGCAAATGAAGATGAATTCTAAATAGCCTTTATTGTACATATTGCTTAAGCAAAGTAAAAAACACTAAGGCACCAATAGATTAAAAAAGCAATGCAGCCAAAACCGGTTTGGCTCAGTGGTAGAGTGTCGGTCTGTGGACTGAAAGGTCCCAGGTTCGATTCTGGTCAAGGGCATGTATATTGGTTGCGGACACATCCCCGGTGGGGGGTGTGCAGGAGGCAGCTGGTTGATGTTTCTCTCTCATCGATGTTTCTAGCTCTCTATCTCTCTCCCTACATCTCTGTAAAAAAATCAATAAAATATATTAATTAAAAAAAAAACAAAAAAACAATGCAGATGAACTGAAAACGCAGAGGGAAAATGTGACAAATTCATGAAAAAATGTTGGTTATGCTAATCACTAGAAAATTCAAATTATAAGAATGGTTCAAATTAATGAATAGTTTCAAAATATATAATTCACAATAATTTTTACTATTTTCTTCTTTCATTGATGGTGCAGTGAAATTCATTTAGTTTCATTAATTCAAAGAGTTGTTCCACTTTGCTCACTTCAATGGGTAGAGGAAACTTTTGAGCTGTCATGGTTCGTCATGATGGTGATGATAATTTATTACAAGATGATTCTAAGTATTTATATATATTTTTCAGCTTTATCAAGGAGTAATTAACAAATAAAATTGTAATATATTTAAGATGTACAAAGTGATGATTTAATATGGATCATGAAAGGATTCCCCACATCAAGTTAATTAACACATCCATCATCTCACATATTGCCACTTTATTTTTAATGAGAATCTTTAAGTTATTCTCTTTTAACAAATTTCAATTATAGAATACAGTGCTATCAATTATAGTCCCCATGTTATATATGAAATCCTCAGACCTTATTTACCCAATTCACAGTGCTTTTGATGTTGTGGTAAGATGGCTATTCTCTTAAATTCCTAAATAAATTAAAAAAACATTCCAAACATTTTATAGACGGTTTAGCAATACTAATGTCACACCCTTCGCTGCTTAAACTACCTTCCTGTGATTATCCATAATTTCATTATTCTGGTAATTTGGCTGTCTGAAAATGTTGCAGCTCTGATTTGTAATATTTTTAATGTGGATACTCCTACCATGTTAAAATTCAAGCTACTAAAAGTTCAATCTATTCCTAAAATTTTAGTTTTTTTGTTTTGTTTTGTTTTTTGTTTTGTTTTTTGTTTTGACAGGATTATTAATACAAGCTACCCTGTTTCCCCAAAAATAAAACATCCTCCGAAAATAAGACCTACTTACAGGTTTCCTTCTGAGTGAAATATAAGGCATCCCCCCAAAAATAAGGCCTCCCTAGGCTCTAAGAATGAAAATTAATTTACCATAAACTGGTCGCTAGGGCTGCCCCGACTGGCATCTAGCAACCAGTGACATTACAAGGAGTCCTGACATCACTGCTGTGTGGAGACGGAGTGGAGGTCTGAGTGAGCGGTGAGCGTGGGGCAGGAGAGAGGAGGAGACTTTCGCAGATGCATGTAGAAGAACAGGAGGATTAGAGCAGAAGGGATGCTGTGAAGGTGGTGAGTGCTGGTCTGTCTCTGTTGACACTACTACCTGATGCTCCTGGCCGCCCGCATGATGACTGAAGGTTCTCAGTCAGTGGCAGACCCTGCTCCAGCCCAGATCCAGGCCCCAGCAAGCCCAGTGACAGTCCCCAGGCAGGCCCCAGGGGGTAAATGTCTGATAAAGGGGTAAGGGGGATGTCTGGTGAAGGTGTTCAGTGGCACAGGGGTGGGGGGAGGGGGATCACTTAAAATGACACAGGAAGATCAGAGGGGGCAATCAAAATGACACAGGAGAATCAAAAGGGGTTACTAAAATGGTAATCCCCCCTCTGATTCTCCTGTGCCATTTTGATTCTCCCCTCTAATCCCCCCTGTGTCATTTTAAGTGATCCTCCTCCCTCCACCTTGATACCCCAATTCCTTTTTTTTACCCCTAGAAATGAGCACAAAAAGAAAAAGCTACGCCATGGAGTACAAGAAAGGAATAGTGGAAGACTCTTGGGGCCAAAATCTTACTGCTTTCTGCAAAGAGAAGGTGTTGAGTATCCAGTTTGTCCGAAAATGGAGAGCAGAGTTTGGTAACCTCATTGAATAAGTGGACAAGGGAAATGCTAAAAAGCGCAAGTGTGGATCAGGTCAGCAACCATTATTTTCCAAGCTAGAAGACCTGATCTGTGAATGGGTTGTTGACAGGTGAGCAGAGGCTTTGGTTGTGAATAGGGCTCAGATTCAAGAATTTGCCCTTGCAATGGCACCACAGTTTGACATAGCCCCCGAAGACTTCAAAGCATCACAACACTGGCTGGATAATTTCCTTCAGCGAAGTGAACTGTCTTTAAGAAGATCTACAACATTGTTTAGGTTGGAAGATACTCAAGTTATTAAGCGAGCACTTGCATTCAAGTCTTTATTGATGATGCTGACTTCTCTAAATACAATCTTTCCAACATGATTGCTATGGATGAAACTGCAGTGTTTATGGGCAAGTCATCTCAAACAACGATTGAACAGTGGGGTGCCTCTTTAGTGTACATTCCTTCCACTGCTTCCAAAATGTACATGCTTCCTGTATTTTGGCAATTCGTCTGGATGGCACTAAAATCCCACCTTTAATCATTTCTAAGGGCAAGAAGGAAAAGATTGAACGTGTTTGGGGCATTTTTATTCTTGAAAATGAAAAAGCCTGAGCTACACAAGCAGTTATAAGGAAGTGGGTCAATTTAATGCTGCCCCTTGTTATGCGAGGGAGCCAAAGAGGTCTGCTAGTCTGGAATTCAGCCAGCACTCACCACGCTAAAGACATGAAGACATTTCTTCACTAAAGAAAAATAGATCAGATAATGATTCCCTCAGGAATGACGGCCTATCTCCACACTCTTGATATTGCAATAAAGAAGCCATTCAAAGACAATTTGCACATGGAAATTAATGACTACATTGAAAATAGAATGGAGAGAAATCAGCATGGAAACTTTGTGAAACCTAAACTGCAAGAAGTTGTAACGTGTGAAGAATTCATGGGAGAAAATCACTGACAGTTGCATTGCAAATGCACTGCGAGCAGGCTACCTTGACAAGAAGTACTCATTTAAAGACAGTGCTATTACTAAACATGAGAGATATGGTCCACTGATTCTGAAAGAAATGGAGTCACAAGAAAGTCACCAAGAAATTCAGGAATTGGATTGTTATGATGATGTTCCAGAAGATGATGACATGATTGTCATTGAATAAATGAGTAAATTCTTAACACTGTAGGATTCAGTTTGTCTGGTTTGTGTTGAAAACTACCTTACTACTGTTCTGTATAAGGTAATAAATTTCCTTTATTTTCATTTAACAATAAATGTGTACCTTATTCTTCTTCATGGAAAAATAAGACACCCCCTGAAAATAAGACCTAGTGCATCTTTGGGAACAAAAATTAATATAAGACACTTGCTTATTTTCGGGGAAACAGGGTAGCACAAGGATTTCACTACATGTACTAATTTTTCTCTCTCCTTTTAAATAGCAGTGAATTGTTGTAGAAAAGATATAATCGCCAATCTTCTTTAAAATAAAATTAATCATATGTGAGGAAAAAAGGATCTAAATATGATTTATTTTCTACATTTCAAATGTAAAATTAAAGACTTTAGTCTTATAAAGCCCAAATTAATAACAAGTATGATATCTAAATGCATGCTTATCTTTAAACACATAAATTCTACTTCTAGTAATTTATCCTTTAGAAAAAGAAAAAGAAATAACCAAAGGAAAAATGATGGTGGCTGGCAGGACGAAGGGGCGGGAGAGGGTATGAGTGAGTGGATGACAGGGGAGTGTGTGAATGTGTGCGGTGTGTGTGTGTGAGCAGTGAGGGACAGTCAGATCCTGTAGGAGTATCAGGGGCTGGCAGACCAGGCTCTCCTGCACAGGGAGCTCCTGACACCACTGTGGGCTCTACCTGGGCTGCTGGGCCATCTTGAAGGGGAGATTAGTTTTCTCTAAGAAATCATCATCACCATCACCCAGACAGGCCTTGGACACTGCCCAGGACCCTGCAGTTACACTAGCCAAAGTCCTGCTGCCTGGCCTGGGGATTTGCAGACCCTAGGACACCCACCTCCAAGGGTGCACAGCTCCCACAGCAGTAATGGGGATTTCCCTTGCACAGGCTGACAACTTCTGAACACCACAGCCATGCTGAACCAGCGTGTGCATGCCCCCCTGACTCCCCACACTAACAGGTAATTTCCCGGTGCCTCCGGGAGCTTCTTCTGGGCATGTGCACATCCAAACAAGGAGCAAAAACTTGGACTCTCCCACCCCGGCTGCCAAGCTTCAGACACTGCAGTTGTACTCAACCAGCCTGCATGGGTCTCCTGACTTTCTGCCCTGGCAGGCGGTTTCATGGTGCCCCTGGGACCTATTGCTTGGCACATGCACATCCAACCAAGGGCACATGGCCTCTGTAGCAAAAACCTAGACTTTCCTCACCCTGGCTGCCAAACTCAGACACTGCAGTTGCACTGCTCGGCAGGCAACCACCAGGTGCAGCTGAGAACCACTGCAAGGCACAAGCATACCCAACCAAGAATACCAGGTTCTTGCAGCAGAAGCTGGATCATGCACCTTCCTGACTACCAGGTCTCTATGGTCACACCGCTCCAGCACACAGGTCCCTTGAGCCCACTGCCCCTGCAGGCAGCTCTTGGACCCCTCTGTGAGTTTCCACTAGATGCATGCCACCCCAACCAAAAACACACGATCCCCTGAGCAGGATCCACAACTTCCCTCTCCTAGCTGCCTTCTTCTGGACACTGGTGAGTTATTGAGGACTCACCTTCCTGGACAAGGTCACATGGCTTCAGCCACAGACACTGAAGCTCCCACATCCCAAGATGCTGGCTCCAGGATCCCCTCGTGATTCACAGAGGGAAATCACTTGGGCCAGAGGCCCACTGCCCTAACAGTAGAATAAGAGACAGCTTCCCCCCATGGTCACGGTCTCTAGGACCATCATAGTAAGTTAGTTGCAGAGTGATGCTATCCCAGCAAGAGTCACACACCAGCTAATGTCACAGTACTGGCCCCCACCCATGCACCAGGCCTCTATCCTATCTAAAAAAAGAGTAATATGCAGATTGATCATCACTCCAACACACAAGATGGCTGCCCCCATGTGGTCAAAAATCCTGCCCCCATGTGAAGATAAGATGGCTGCCACAAGATGGCCAGCAGGGGGAGGGTGGTTGGGAGGGACCAGGCTTGCAAGGGAGGGCAGTTGGGGGCTATCAGGACAGCAGGGGAGGGCAGTTAGGGTTGACCAGGCCAGCAGAGGAGTGAAGTTGGGGGCAAACAGGCTAGCAGGGGATCAGTTAGGCATCAATCAGGCTGGCAGGGGATGTTTAGGGGGTGATCAAGTTGGCAGGCAGAAGCAGTTAGGGTCAATCAGGAAGGCAGGCAGGTGAACAGTTGGGAGCCAGCAGTCCTGGATTGTGAGGGGAATGTCCGACTGCTCATTTAGACTTGATCCCAGTGGGATCGGGTCTAAATGAGCAGTTGGACATCCCTTAAGGGGTCCCAGATTGGAGAGGATGCAGGCTGGGCTGAGGGAACCCCCCCCTCCCCACAGCACCTGCACGAATTTCATGCACTGGACCTATAGTGTTTGATATATAACATTGTGTTAGTTTTAGGTATAAAACAAAATTATTTGATATAATTATATATAGCAAACTAATTACCACAATAAGTTTAGATAGCATCAATCACCACACATTTTTGTTTTACTTATGTGTGATGATTAGTAATGTCAAGCACCTTTATACATAACTGGTTGACCTTTAGTATGTTTTCTTCAGGTAATTTCTATTCAAATCTTCTATCATTTTTCTTGTGATGAGAAATTTTAAGATCTAGTCTTTCAGAAACTTTCAAATATATATCACAATTTTTTTATTTGTAGTTAGCGTGCTGTACATTACTTACTTATAACTGGAAGTTTGTACCTTTTGACCACCTTAACCCAAATTGCTCCACACTATCCTTTGACCCCCATCTCTGACAACCACCAATCTGTTCTCTGCATTTGAGTTTGTTTTCATTTTGATTGTAGTATCCACATATAAGTGAAATCATATAGGATTTCATTATTTGTCTTTTTCTGACTTATTTCACTTAGAATAAAATCATCAAGTTCCATCCATGTTGTCACAAATGGCAAGATTTTCTTTTTTGTGGCTACTAAGTTTTACTGTATTAAAACATCTAAAATGTTCTTATAGTAAACAAGTAGGTAGAGGATGAGAATGTACTTGGAAGAAAGGAGAAAATTGTCCCTATTTTTTGCCAACAGACTTAATAATAATACATTGTAGAAAGTTGTGCCATAAGAGCTTGCTTTTCTTGCATAAAATCAATTAATATAAACCCAAAAATGAGGAGCTAGGTAACAAAACTCTGGTACACCATGTTTCCTACTCAAAGGAAAAGTTATAATGATGTAGCTACCATGGTGTACCTAAGGCTTATAATTAAGCTGAAAAAGTGGTACCTGAATACACATGCTCTCGGTATAAATTTTATAAAGCAACACCGCTAGAAAATAATTATTATCAGAGACTTTTCAAAGCAGATTTAGAATCCTAATATATGAATTAAATTCTGGGAACATGTACTACTCAATTTATATGGAAAATATTTTTAATATGATTGCAGCTATCTATACTAATAAAAGAGTAATATGCTAATTAGACTAAACATATTCCAGATGTCCTTTAGGACAAAGCCAGGGTGGGAGGGGCCGAGGCAGAGGTGGTTATGAGCAATCAGGCTGGCAGGGGGACCAATTAGGGGACAATCAGGCCAGCAAAGGGGTAGTTAGGGCCAATCAGTCTGGCAGAGGAGGGACAGTTAGGGGGGATTGGGCAGGTGAACAGTTAGGAACCAGCAGTCCTGGCTTGTAAGAGGGATGTCTGACTGCTGTTTTAGATCTGATCCTGTAGGGCAGTCAGACATCCCCCAAGGAGTTCTGGATTGGAGATGGTACAGGCTGGGCTGAGGGAACCCTCTCCCTGCACAAATTTCATATTTATATAATACCAGAGGCCTCTGATATGATATAAATACTGATTCTAAACCAAATCTCTCTTCACATATAAGAGCCAAAGTATACAAAGCTGTGATTTTGATTAATTTTAGATTTTTGCATAAAACATTACACAAAGATTCCCCAATGTTGAAACATAATTTTGTGAAAAATTAAAGACATTACATGCATTAATTTAAATTAAACCAATTCATCTGTTTGACAGGAGAACTTATATCAATTGTTTTATTTTCTGAAGCTATTCACAAGGGTTGTTTAATAAAGTAATGTAATTTTTAGTTCAATTTTCATAGACAGATTGATGGTTTATCAAATGCCATAGTGAAGATGATTAAGAAACAGATTTACATTACATGGAAAGATTATTACAATTTCAAATTTGGGTTCAAGCGTTTGATAGTCTTGGACCTTTATACATATTAATAAATCAAAATTGATGGGTTTGTTGCACTTGAGAAAGGTTAGAAATTGGCATGTTTTATTAATGATCTGGTTCTAACATCAAACCGGTGCTGAACTTGATCCCTGTGCATTAGCAGCAGTGATACTTGTCAGCATAACTTAATGCAGGGAAAGGAAGAGAACCTCGGTAGAAACCATAGCAGCCTCTCCTTCAAGTTTTGTGCACATTTCTTTCCAAGCAAATTGTGGTTACATCTGTACTTCCCTAAAGTGTCATTTACTTCCCTAAAATGTCATTATAATGATCAATACATAATTTTCAGCCTTCTCCTTAATTATTATTGTTAATGCAGTCCAATTTGAAAATTATCTATGAGCAAGATGAAATTGTTAGTTCACTTTCAGATATTGGCAAATGATAGCATGATCAGATAAATCTCTTTTGTAATTTTACATTCTGAATCACAGTATGTATTTAAGTGGAGACAACTTTTTAATCCATCACTGTAATCAATGTTAATGCAAAGTTACAAATAAATTTTTAGCACATTATGTAAATTTCCCTTAACATGTTCATTTATTTTTATTAGTTCTCAGGTAGAACACAAATACATTTATTTCCTCACCTTAATCTAAACATTTTAAAAATATGTATAGCTAATTTTGAAAAGCACCCAGATTCTCAGATAACATGTATTGACATAAAAAATTGTTTCTCCCTTTTCCTCCTCCTTTTGACATTCTTTTACTTGAGTTGAATATTTACCTTTTCCTTTTTGAAAACCAAGTTTTACATTAGCACTAGCTTTCCCTATCATCTTCTAAGCCCCTTGCCAAAAGTTTATTCTCCTTGGCTCACAGATTTCCCAAAATCTCTATGCTAATGTTCTTTTAAATATTAGTGTTTCTTTGGTAGTAGTGGATGACCATACTATGAAACTGTCTGCACGTTTTTATTGTCACCAATGAACTATCATATTGGGATAAGTACCATATTCCTCTGCCTGATCTTATCTGGTCACTTTCAAGCAGGTTGCTTTTAAAAGGAATTGTTTATCTGTTTTACTTATTGCTACTCAAATCATTATTGCATTTTTCCCCCAGACTACCTCTTTTGGGTAATTAAAATACATTAATATGTCTCTTACTTACATTATTGGACTAAAGGTGTTTGAGTGCATCAAAGCCCAATAAGACATAAGCAGGTGCTTGTTGCAAAGAATTTAAGTGTTTATTACTTGGGGAAGTGGCCCAGGATTGGAGTCACAGGTAAACCAAAGCTCAAAAATCTGGCTCCTCAGCCCAGCTGGTGTGACTTAATAGTTGAGTGTCTACCCATGAACAGGAGGTCACATTTAATTCCCACCTGCTTTGTGGGCTCGGTCCCTGGTAGGGGGTATTGAGGAGGCAGCTGATCGATAATTCTCTCTCATCATTGATGTTTCTATCTCTCTCTATCTCCCTTCTTCTCTCTGAAATCAATAAAAACATATTTTTTAAAAATATATTAAAATAAATAAAAATATACCTGGCTGCCAATAGCTTTCAGAAGATGGGTTATACAAGGGAAAAGTCATTGATCATGGTGACTCAGGGCATTAGAGTGATGAGTCCAGGTCCCGGTCTCTACTTATTGGTCAATTCTGGGTATGGGGTAGTTTATCAGTGTATCTTGTATTGATGCCAGCTGTGGTGTCACTTCATCGGGTTTCTGCCTCTTTTCTAGGTCTGGAGCTGAAGCATAAGTGAGGTTTAGATGTTCTCTCTAGTTTGACCAAAACTCTGCCTCTGTGTCAGCAGACCTAAGACTTTGTTCTCAAGATTATTTGATGTTGATCAGAACCTCATTGTCCTGAGGGCTTATTGTTTAAGGAAGTGAATATGCATAGGAGAAGGAGACAGGTGAGTCAGGGTGCTGGATGAGGCCAGTTTTACTTAAAAGGAAAGAAAGAGCCCTAGCTGGTTTGGCTCAGTGGATAGAGCATCACCCTGTGGACTAAAGGGTCCTGAGTTCAGTTCCGGTCAAGAGCGCATGCTGAGTTGCAGGCTCGATCCCCAGTAGGAAGGGAGGCAGCCCCGATGGATGATTCTCATCATTGATGTTTCTATTTCTCTCTTCCTATCCCTTCTTCTCAAAAGTCAATATATATATATATATATATATATATATATATATATATATATATATCCTTTTTTAAATGAAATAAAGCAGAAAAGGTCATATTAAATAAATGAAGTTTCTGAGCGGTTATACTTACAGGAGCTATTTTAATACAACATTAGTATTTTTAGGAAAAAAAAAAGGTCTACAGTCAACATGGGTAAAGAAGCTGATGTTTTTAATAAAGTTGGCCTTAGCATTCTTGAATTTACTATTATCCAGTTTGATAATGCAAATGATTTTAAGTAAATATTTTTAAATATTAAACAGAATCAACCTAAAGTTTTCAAATAAATTTGAAAAAAAAAAGTGGGAGGTGAGCATGCTTCATTCATTCATATAACAAGTACTTATTTTAAAGTTTATCATTCTTATATCTATTCTAGGTACAATGAGTGGAATGTCATGACTAGTTAGCAGGAAATTACAGCTTTCTAATCAAATGATAATGGCATCTTGGTCTAGGAATGTTATAATAGATATGAAGATAAGTGTATGGATTTAGGATAAATTTGGCCAGATTGTTAAGATTTAACAATGAATTGGATGTTGGGGCACAAGGAGGAAATGGAGTTGTTGGGTTAAGTCAGGCTTCCATTTCATATATGCAACATTTGAGATACTTATAAACATCTAAATGTTTTTTCAAGAAGCAGGCAATTTTGAGAGTCTGGAACTCACAATGGAATTCAGGGCCAGAGGTATGTTTGAGTGAGTAACAACCTTAAGGAAATTGAAACCATGGGAAATGGTAAGCTAACTTTGAGTAAGAATGTAGATAAAGAATGATTGAAGCTTACAGGTTCTCCTGGACACTGGAGGGGCATCAGTGTTTAGATGTCAGGTAGAGGAATGGCAGAGAGAATAGTCATGGTAATAGTGACACAACTATAATTTATTGTGTCCTTATTCTGAGTCAATTGGTATTCTAAGCATTTTACACTATTTTAGAATAACTATTTAATCCTCATGGCAACCATATACTATATGTACCATTACCATCTTCATTTTGCATGAGGGGAATAAAATAAGGTACAAAGGGGTAAAATGACTTGTCCAAGATGAAGTGAGTTTTTGTTTGTTTTTAATAAGAAAACACTAGAACTCACAACCCTATTACCTAGTAGAGCAAGAGAAACATTGTTACTGTAACAAAGAGAATTAACTACTAAAAGAATGTCCTTGAGAAGATAAACAGAAAGAACTTCCATAATCTAAAACTCAAGAGATTTGTCTTTGAGGAAATGAGTGATTGGAAGAAAGAAATAAGGAATAAATGTGCAATATGAGTATATTGGGGGTTTGTAGTTCATGTATGGCAATATGAGGTTGTTCCCTTTTTATTGTTTCTGTTTTTTGTTGTTTTTTTCTTCTTTTATTATTTTTTAAATTTATCTTTATTTTTGAAAGTATTACAGATATCCCCCTATTTCTTCCCCATTGACCTCCTCCATCCTACATCCATCTCCCAGGCCTTCACCACACTTTTGTCTGTGTCCATGGGTTACGCATATATGCATATAGGTTCTTTGATTAATCTCTCTACACTCACCTAATCCCACCTACACTCTAAGAATCATCAGTCTGTTCTATGGTTCTTTTTCTCTAGATCTATTTTGTTCATCAGTTTATTTTGTTAATTAAATTCCACATATGAGTGAGATAATGTGATACTTGTTTTTCTCTAACTTACTTCACTTAGATTAATACTCTCCAAGTGCATCCATGCTATCTCAAAGGGTAAGAAAGCCTTATTTTTATTGCTGCATAGTATCCCATGGTGTGAAAGTACCACAGCTTTTTTTATCTACTCATCTGAATAGCACTTGGGCTGTTTCCAAATCCTAGCTATTGTAGATTGTGCTGCTATGAACATAGGGGTGCATATATTCTTTCTGATTGGTGTTTCTAGTTTCTTGGGATATAATCCTATAAGTGGAATCACTGGTTCAAATGGGAGTTCCATTTTTAATTTTCTGAGGAAACTCCATACTGTTCTCCACAGTGGCTGCACCAGTCTGCATTCCCACCTGCAATGCACTAAGGTTCCCTTTTCTCCACATCCTCGCCAGCACTTGTGGTTTGTTGATTTGTTGATAGTAGCCATTCTGAAAGGTGTGAGATGGTACTGACTTGTTGTTTTGATTTGAATCTCTCAGATGATTACTGACTTTGAGCATTTTTCATATGTCACTTGGCTATCTGTATGGGCACTTTAGAGAAATGTCTTTTTAAGTCCTTTACCCATTTCTTAATTGTATTGCTTGCCTTCCTTTATTAATGGCTTTTTATACATCAATAATGAATTATCAGAAATAGAAACTAAAAAAACAAAAAAACAAAAAACAAACAAACCATTTACCATTGCAACAACAAAATTAAAACATAACTATTAATAAACTTAATCAGGAAGATAAAAGACACGTACTCAGAAAACTATAGGGCATTGTAAAAAGAGATAGAGGAAGATATAAACAAGTAGAATCATATACTGTGCTTATGGATTGGTAGAATTAACATCATTAAAATGTAGATACTACCCAAAGCAATATATAGATTCAATGCACTCCTTATTAAAACAATCATGGCATATTTCACAGATCTAAAGCAAATACTTCAAAAAATTACATGGAACCAAAAAACAAAAGAAAACAAAACAAAAGCAAAAAAAAAAAAAAAAAAAAAATCTCCGAATAGCAAAGCAATATTGAGAAAGACGAACAAAGTTATTATTCTTTTAATAGGTATAATCAAAGGGAGTTGATTTGTTGGGACATTATCATGTAAAACTAGAATCTTTACATCTCCATTTCATAAAAACCAGTTTACATATTGCATCTGTCATATGAATTGTCTGTCTGTGAGAACCCTGACTCTAGACATGAGTTAATTAAATGCTCCAGGTAAAAGACAGAATTTTTTTTAATAGAGCCCCCAAAAGTGTGCACTTAAACCCAATGACCTTGAAAGGTTCATGGAGAAAAACACATTTCAGCTGACAGTCTTAGAACTAATGGGATTTTGATGGGCACAGTTTTGAGTGAAGGATATTCCAGAGGGAGTTGGCAGGGTGATCAAAGCCATGACCAGAAACTGATTTGGCTTAAATGTAGGGCAAGGAAAGTTATATAGTAGTATATAATTCACCCAAAATATTATGGACAGGTTGTGAAACCCTTGGATATCACACTGAATACAGATTTATTCTGTAATAAACCAGGAGACATGGAGGTTTCTGAGCAGTAGTGATGAGACAATATATTTGGAAGTAGATAATAATCTATTTGGAAGTAGATAAGGAGCCCTACAGTTTGGTGATTTGGAATGTATGATATGTTAATACCACTGAACTTACCTAGTTACACTTTAGGTTGGCATAAGTTTTCTTTATATCACCTTTCTATTCCAAGCCTAGGGAAACACTTGAACACAATTTTCTTTTGGGCAGTTGTGCAAGAATGTCCTAGATACAGGGTGGCTTTTGGTCTGTTAAAAGACAGATAAATATTTAAGCTCTTAGCAGCCTATGCGCATTTGCACTTTGAAAATGTAACTGTAAAGGGATTCTTGTCCACTAAGAAGGCTTTCAATGGCTACTCTTAGCAAGCTGAACTATAGCATTCCTATAAATGTTTAATTAGACCTACTGGCTAAAATAAAATTTTGATTTATCTATTATAACAACCCCAACACGGCTTAGTCAAACAGATGTTTTTAGAAAAAATTATATTCCCTTAGGATGTAACAAATACAATATTTTCTGAGATTATGTGTCACTGTAGACTCTTTTTCTTAGTGTATAGAAACCTCACGCATACAATTTAAGAAACCCTCACTTGTTTTCTTTTGGAAGTTATTTTAGCAATCAATCTGTAACCCTTTTTGTCTCCCACTTTGCCATCCAGATATCTATTCATTTCCAAAAGTTAATTTTGTGTTATAAAGATGGTGCCATTCATGAAAGTATTGGGTTCATATTGTTATATCAACACAGAAATTGAAAATATTGTTTCTCATCAGTGAAAAGTCAAAACTCAGTAGTCTTCTCAGGAGAGGGGTGTGGCGTGTTTGGGTTAAGGTACTCTCCCCTTTACCTGGTTCTTCTTATACCAATCAGAGGAAATTGTTTCGGCGAATCTACTGACTATAGATAAGTCTAGCCAGTAAACAGAGGGAATCAGTTTTTAAAAATACATAATCAAGATGTATATATTGAATGTGTGGTTTTAACCAATCGATTCATGCACATAACAAATATCCCTCGATTATATATTATTTATTAGGCATTGCACTTGTAGCTGGAGATGGAAATGTAAATAATGCATAGCACTTTCCCTTAAGGAGTAACACCCTAGTGGGGCAATAATAGGAGAAAAAATAATGGTAAATGTGCCCACCCTTGCATGCTTGCATTTCAAACTTTTTTTTTTTTTTGAATCATTGACTGAACACATTTGAATGCCCAAGATTTTACAGGTATTCAGTGACAGAGCCATGTTTTGAAAAAGCCCAAGAAATTTAGCCCACACTTTTTAAATAATTTAATTTTACTATTACCCTGAAAACAAAAAGAGATAGATGGCATTAATTATGTTATCTATGCAGTAAAATACTTAGAAAATACAGAGATGAAGTTACACAGCTCTCAGAAACTGTCTTAAACTGGAGTGCAATTAGTCTTTTCATTCATTCATCCATTCAGTCACTCATCCTTAAATTTATCAAACATGTTTCTTTTATACCTCCTACATGGTAAACACTGTGGCAAAATATATACTAGGTATTGTGATACAAAGTTTCAAAAGACACATCCCCTAGAATTGTACACCAAGTATGGAAAAGAAACACCAAGTATGGAAACAAATCATTATGCAGTTCTGTAAGATTGCATTATTATACAATCTACAATAATAAAAGAATGATATGCTAATTAAACTGGATGGCCGAACAGCAGAAGGACCGTGTAGATGACCTTCTGGGGACGAAGCTGGGGTTGCAAGGGCTGAGCCCCTGGAACGAGTTTTATGCTTCGGGCCTCTAGCAGGCCTTAGAAAGAGTGTTGGTAGAAGATAAAGCAAATAGTAATTCATCCCCAACAGAAATGTTAGTGAAGACCAATGTGGAGGTGAAGACACTTAGACTGAAACTTGAAGCTTGAGAACGAGTTAGGCAGGGGGAGAAGTGAAACAGGATATTTCCACTGGAAATGAAAGAGACCAATAAGAATAAGCCAACCATGTGATGAGAATGCAGTCTCAGCAAGGAGTCGGGGAGATGACAACTGTAAAACAGTCTAGAGCCACATGTGAAGAATGTTTATCTTTACCTTGTAAGTAAATAAATACGTGCAAGTGTTGTTTTGTTGAGGGAAGTCATTGTGAGACTTGCTTGTATTACTTAGCTGTTCCCGGGCAAAGTCCTTGGTCACAAACCTCAAGGATTATTCTAAATCTTTTCCACTCTCTCCAAGCCCCCTTTGGACAAGGTCAGCAGAAAGTGTCACCTCTTCCTCAAGGAAAATGCCATTATGCACACCCCTCTAGACTTCCTGATTCCAAACAAACTTCACGTGATTCTGCATCCTCTATTTCCCGTCTCCTGATCAGATTTTGCTCTGGAAGTCAGCACCTCTGGGCCTTAGGGAGGCCTTGCTCTCTAATAGATACTTTTCCTGTCATGGAGTCATCTTTTCTCTTTTGGATCTTTTCCTTAGCTATCTGTGGTTTGGACTACACTAAAAACAAAATGAAACAAAACAACAAAGTAAAAATTTTTCCTTTGATCCTACATGGTTTTCTAATCTTTTTCCTTTCAGTCTCCTCTTCAAAGCCAGACTTTTCTGAGTACTGCAAAGAAACCCACACTTACACGTGCTATCCTCCCACGGTCTCTCCAATCCACTGCAAATTCTTTCTGTCGGCCACTACACACAAATTAATGCATTGTTAACCGCCAGCGTCAGTGGGTACATTTCAATCACAGTCTTATGGGCTCGCCAGGCATTTCACAGGGTTTACTCCTCTTGGTGTGTTCTCACCTCCGTAATATTGTTCTTCCCAGTTTTATTTCTAGGTCTCCTGTACAAAGTCTGTCCTAGATTAATGGCCCATGTGGTTTTAGGGATGATGTGAATTAAGCAAAGACCATTTTGCAGGCAGGCTGTTAAATGATAGCAAATGTGTAAGAGCTGGCTCGCAGTTCGGGTAATTGTAGCATTTGTGAATTTCTGTAACATAATTATTCCTACCAGGGTCATATTCAAAGTATCTTGTGAGGTGAACTAGCTCAGAACATTTAACAACAGTATCTCTCACAATTCAGCGAGTGCCATCTCCAGTACATCATTGGATTAGAAAACTATCAGGTATCAGTCATGAGAAATTACATTATGTTTAGGACTAACTTGATACAGACAGCAGTTCCAAATGATTTTATTAGCCTCAAACTTGTATTAACTTTCTAAGTACCTTTCCATCAAATTCAATTCTGTAGGTAAACCCACATCCATTTGGGAGAGAGGAGGAGTGCTTAATAGAAGTAACCTTATGAGAAAAGTCCACTATTCACCCTAATGATTGTTTCCAACTTCAACACAACAAGCAGACAGTGGCCAAACTCCGTCATGCCCCAGGCCACAGAAGAGGCCACTTTGTTTCCCAGAGAGAGACCCATTTTCCGCAGCCACCATGCCTCCCTGCAGTTAGGTAGTGCTATACATGAGTTCAAATTCTGGAAAAATTATTCAAAGAAAGTTTTCAAACTCAAGAAAAAAATGTTAATGCATTATTCAGATATATGGACATTTAAGGGTATCCTGGCAGAAACTACATAAAAAAGGAGCAGTTTCAACATTTCTGAGATTATCTCCAATAATATTTTAATAAATATTACACTATTGTTATTACTGTTAAACTTTAACACCCCCTCACTGTTTTCACCATATCAAAAGCATCTCTTTTCTCTTATTTATGCTAAGTCTCTTCGACATTATAACTGATCAGTTATCACAGCAGTCACCCTACCCTATCTTCTGCACTGGGTTTTGGAGCCAGCTCACTGCTCACAGTCAGACAGAGATATGTGGATTATCCACCACGATGGCGTAGCCATAATGCATTCTTCTGCTTGAATTTTGTCCCGGTATTCCAGAATTGACTCCAAGAACTATGAGTCCAGAGAGCTCTCACTGCCAGCACCACCTTAACACAAGGCCAGCTATCTAGAAAGAAAAGTAAAGCCCAGAATCTCCACTGCAGGCCAGAAAACAAACAAAAGATAAAAACCCCAGGAAAGTCAGAGGCATGATAATATACCTAGCATTTACAAAATAAAATAAAAAAATCCTTGTATGCTTCACACAGACTGGGATGAACAACAAAAGCAATTGCTTTCATTGCATTTGTTTTATTTATAAAATAGTTATAAAAGTTTCAAATACTGCAGGGTTTTAGAAAGTAAAAGCGTAAATTTTCATTTATTTTCCAATGTTAGTAGCTTTGGTTTTATATGTATTTTATTTTAGGTCTTTTCCTGTATAAACTCACATAGATAGCATTTTAAATGTAAGTTGATTTAGTAAAGTATATTTTTCTGAAACTAATTATTTTTCATTTAAAATTGTATCATGGACATTTATCTATAGTGTACATCAAGATTTACATTTTTTTTTTTTTACTGACTCATAGCATACTTTTTCCTCAACATTTATTTATTTATTTATTTCTTGATAAAAATTTTGTGAACCAGGGACATGTGGTCTGAGAAGTTCAGAACAGAGGATGGAGGGATTAAAGCAATTTTCACTTATTTCCTTCACATTTTTGTTTAGGGCTCATGTTCTTTCAGTGAGTTTCTAAAGCGTGGCAGAGCAACACCTATTTCAGTAAGTTTCCCACACCCAGGGTTATGGAAAGCAGTTACTGAGATAATATGTGTAAGGTACATAAAACAGTGCCTGACACATGATAAGCACTCAGTAAATACTAACTATTGTTGCTGCTATTATTTTTTATTAAGTTGTTTGGAGAAATGGTTGAACTGTTTACATTTCCTTTTTTTGTTTTGTTTTTTGTTATATTTAACCAAGTTGATGAAATCACTCTTTAAAGATTAAGTGAGGAAAGAGAGGGCTTTATTTCCATTTTCATCCAAGATTGAATAAAGGCAAGTGACCCCGTTTGGCCTAGTTTGGCTCACTCACTTCCCCTTGTCCAGGGCTGGCAGGCAGAGAGCTACTGTGACTAGTCATTTCCCAGAACCACCTGGGAAGACAGAGGGAGGTCTCCAGCAGATGCAGCAGATTTTTAGCAGGCGAAGGAGGATGGAATGCTTGGCAGAAACAAAGAAAAGCAACAGACATCCACTAAAAAAGTGAAATCCCTGAATTTTTATATCAAAATGAATTTAAAGAAAAATAATTCACATTTTAATTAAATAACTCACTTTTAAAGAGGGATTAAAGCCAACTATCCTAATGTTATTCTTTATAGGAAATAAATAATTCTGGTTCAGGGTCTAATCTATGTTGCATTTAGTTTTTAGGTCTCTTTTAACTTAGAATGGTTCTGCAGAATGATGTTGATATTTATAAATGTTTAATACTTTGACAGGTTTCTTTTCTACAAAGCTAATACATAAATCTTTAAATTAGTAATTTTTGTGAGGAGATATTTTAAGACAATGGAAATATCATATTTTTTATGGAACTTTCACCAACTCTTTTAACGCCTATTAATGATTAATGGTCTGGATCAGTCAATTATTACCATGATGTTTGCCAAGTGATTTCTCTAGATCTATTATTACTTCTATATTTATCAGTTGCTATTCTAATACTGTAAAGATCACCATTTTCTTCTCTTCCAGTTGTTTATATATTTATTTACTTGTATCAGTATAATCAGCATTGACTCCTGGATTCCTATTTTAGTCCACAGATTAGAATCCATTGCTACATTTTGATGTTCAAACACTATTTGAGCAGCAAGGTTTTAACGAGCTTTATGTTAGCAAATTCTGCACTGCATTTTTTAAAAAATATTTTATTGATTTTACACAAAGAGGAATTGAGAGGGATAGAGAGTTAGAAACGTCGATGAGAGAGAAGCATCGACCAGCTGCCTCCTGCACACCTCCCACTGGGGATGTGCCCGCAACCTAGGTACATGCCCTTGACCGGAATCGAACCCGGGACCTTTCAGTCCGCAGGCCGACGCTCTATCTGAGCCAAACTGGTTTCGGCTGCACTGCATTTTTATTGAATATGTTTTTAATTTTCACTGGCACTTTCTGAGAAGATGGACCTTGTTTCACTCATCTCTATATTTCCAGTGTCTGGCAGAATACTTGGATTTGATAGTGATCAACAAACACTTGTTGGATGGTTAAAGACTACAATAGGGATGAGACCAAAATGGCGGCACAGGCTAATGCCTGTACTCACCACTTCCCACAACCACATCAAAATTACAATTAAAATACAGAACAACTGGAAAGCTGACTGAATGGAAGTTCTACAACTAGAGAAATGGAAAAGAAAGCACACTGACACTGGCATGGAGGTGTGGAGTGGGCTGGTCCAGCACACTGGTGTGCCACTTTTTTAATTGAGAGAGAGATCATTTCGGTGGAGGCCACCCTGAGGAGCAAGGGATCACAGCCCCACACCAAACCCCCAGCTCTTGGGTCCCAGAGCTGGGAAAACAAGTCCCTCCAGGTAGTAAACACTACAGGCTGCAAAAACCAGTGTATATTGGGGCTCAGTGACACACAGACTACTGGAGACACAACTACTCCTTTTAAAAGCAGAAACTGGTTTGCCTCAGTAGATAGAGTGTCAGCCTGTGGACTGAAAGGTCCCAGGTTCGATTCCGGTTAAGGGCATGTACCTTGGTTGCGGGCACATCCCCAGTAGGGGGTGTGCAAGAGGCAGCTGATTGATGATTCTCTCTCATTGATGTTTCTAACTCTCTATCCCTCTCTCTTCCTCTCTTTAAAAAAATCAATAAAATATATTAAAAAATAAATAAATAAAATTTTTTAAAAAGCTGGCACCATGAACCGAATTTACAAGCTCCATTTCCTCTGAGCTCCAGTTCTGGGAACCCAGACACATACAAGGAAGAACTGGGTTGTCTGGCATCAGGGCAAGGTCTCGGGGGTGCCTTTCTTCCAGACAGAGGTGCTCACAGGGATCATTGTTCTTATGCTGGGACCACTGTGGTTGTAGGGCTAACTGGCAGCTATTTTTCTTTCCTCCCCTCTGGTGATTCCTTAAGACCCTGCTTCATCCAATTTGCAGCAACACTCAAACTGTCTGCAGAGCATTTTTCATATGAATGGCCTGTTCTTGGGAACCTCAAACCTATCAATAAAAGGCCAAAGACCCAGCACCAGCACCAGCACCAGCCTACCTTACTTCACATCTGGGCCTACTCTGGGCAGTTCTAAACCCAATATAAAGAGAAGGAATCTTCAAATCTCTCTTAGCTCCTGCTGGGTGGTCCCAGACAGTGGCTAACTTTATTCATCCCTGGAGACCTAAGCCAGTGGTCAGTGTCAGACCATACCAGATTACAGCTCTACACATCCATAAGTGACAGACTAAAGGGGCAGACTCAGTGAGCACAAAGCCCCACTGAAGCAAGTCCTGTTGCCTAAGGGTGTCTGCTGCACAGCAGCTCTCCCACTGTAGGCACAGTTGGTCCTCACAGCCAATTGGCCTGGAGGTCAATTCCTCCCAGTGACACCAATATCAATCAAACCTCAACTACAACAAGACTGTGCACACAGCCCACAAAGGGGTATACCTAGTCCATCTCAGGTGACTGAGGAGGCTGAGCCACTGGGCCCTATATGACACCTACTACACAAGGCCACTCTGTCAATTCAAGGAGATATAACAGCTCTACCCAATCCATTAAAACAAGCATAGGAAAACAGATAAAATGTGGAGACAAAGAAACATGTCACAAATGAAAGAAATGGAAGAAAGCAAACTACTGGATACAAAGTTCAAAACCACAATTATAAGGTTGCTCAAGTAACTTCCAGAAACCTAGGAGGGACTTAGTGACACTTTCTAGGACTTAGTGAGAATGAAAAAAAAAAAAAAAAAGTACTGGTCAGACATTAAGCATAAACTGACTGAAATAAAGAATAAGATACAGGATTCAACAGTCGACTGGAGGATCCTGAGAATCAAATCAATTATTTGAAATATGAGGAAGCAAAATACACTCAACCAGAAGAACAAAAAGAAAAAAGAATCCAAAAATATGAAGATAGTGTAAGGAGCCTCTGGGACAACTTCAAGCATACCAGCATCCAAATTATGAGGGGGCCTGAAGAAGAGAGAGAACAAGATATTGAAATAATGTCAGAAAACTTCCCCCACCAGGTGAAAGAAATAGACTTACAAGTCCAGAAAGCACAGAGAACCCCAAGCAAGGGGAATCCAAAGAGGACCACACTAAGGCACATCATAATTAAAATGCCCAATACCAATGGGTGGTCAGACATCCCTACAGCTTGCCTACCTCTGCCTGATTGCCCCTAATTGTTTCTGCTTGCTAGGCTGATCACCCCCTAACTACTCCCCTGCCAGCCTGATTGACGCCTAACTGCTCCTCTGCTGGCCACCTTTTCTCCTAACTATCCTTTCCTGCTGTTCTGGTCACCCATAACTGCCCTCCCCTGCCAGTCTGGTTGCCCCTAACTGTCCTCCCCTGCAGGCTGGTTGCCTCCAAATGCCTTACCCTGCTGGTCAAGTCACCCCTAACTGCCCTCCCCTGCAAGCATGGTGCCCCCCAATTGCCCTCCCTTGCTGGACTGCCCCTCCCAACTGCCTTCTCCTGCTGGGATGGTCTTCCCCAACTGCCCTTCTCTGTTGGCCCAGTCACCCCTAATAGCCCTCCCTGCTGGCCTAATCACCCACAACTGCCCTTCCCTGTAGGCCTGGTTGCCCCCAACTGCCCTCCCCTACAGTCCTGGTCCCCCCAAACTACCCTCCTTTGCCAACTTAGTCACCCCTAACTGCCCTCCCTGCTTGCCTGATCGCCCACAGCTGCCCTCCCCTGCAGTCTTAGGTCCCCCCCAACTGCCCTTGTCTGCTAGCCTCGTCACCCCAATCTGCCCTTCCTCGCTGGCTTGGTCTCCCTCAGCTGCTCTCCTCTGCAGGCTTGGTCACCCCCAACTGCCCTTCTCTGCTGGTCTGGTCACCCCTAACTGGCCACAACTTCCTTCCCCTGCAGGCCATCTTGTTGTGGCCATCTTATGTCTACATGGGTGCAGCCATCTTTGACCACATGGGGGTGGCCATCTTGTGTCTTAGAGTGACGGTCAATTTGCATATTACTCTATTCTTAGATAGGATTGGCTTCTTATAAATTAGCTTTAATAAAATGATTATTCAATTATCCTATCTAATAAAAGAGTAATATTCAAATTGATTGTTACTCAGACACATAATATGGCTGCCCCCATGTTGACACAAGATGGCCAACACAAGATGGCCAGCAGGGGAGGGCAGTTGGGTGTGATCAGGCTAGAAAGGGAGGGAAGTTATGGGTGACCGGGCCAGCAGGTGAGGACAGTGGGGGTGACCAGGCCATCAGGTGAGCAGTTAAGTATGTATCAGGCTGGCAGGGGAGTGGTAAGGGGTGATCATGCTGGCAGGCAAAAGAAGTTAGAGGCAATCAGGGAGGCATGCAGGCAAGCTGTTGGGAGCCATCAGTCCTGGATTGTGAGAGGGATGTCCGACTGCTGGTTTAGGCCTGATCTTACCAGGATTGGGCCTTAACAGGCAGTTGAACATTCCTCAAAGGGTCCCAGATTGGAGAGGGTGGAGGCTGGCCTGAGGGACACTCCCCCAACATGCACATATTTCATGCACCAGGCCTCTAGTTTTACATATTTATACTAGTTATTATTTTCTTATTTATTTATATAATTATTTATATAATTGTGAAACCCAAAATATGAAATATTAAACCTAAAATACGGTTAGGTCCAAGCTCTTTGTTTCATAAAACCAAATAATGGATTCATGGCCAAAAATGGGGGGAAGAAAACAAAATTTATTGGGGGGAAACAAAGATGTTGGGGGTGATATATGGACTTCAGGCTGCAAAGAGGAAGGGAGCCTAAAATGGGTTACCACTTAAGCTCTTTGTTTAGGGGGATAGTCATATACTCTGCTAGCTTCTGAGCAGTCCCTCCAAGGAATTCTGGCAATATCCAGTTATATCGAAGTTTAAGTTCCCTCCTGTGGGAGTACCTGAGTGAGGACTGCCACTTCAGACCCCCGGGGACATCACTGCTCCTGCCTAGCAGAATCCATAGTCAAATTCCCCCGCTCAGCCAGATTTGCCTAGCTAATTCTAGGCCCTTTGTTCACTTCCAAGTCTGACTTTCCTTCCCCCTACCTCCCTCTGGTCCCTGTCCCTGACTGCCTACCTACATCTATTTGTCTACTTCACTTGGATATGAATTTTATTATTGTATGTGTAGCAAAAACCTTCTAAACTGTTGTTTCTATGCTCTCTTCATGGTGTCCAATGTCATACATTTTTAATTACTGCAGTTTTATAACATATCATGCTTCATCATAGAAAAAAGCCACACATCTTGTGATTTTGTTGAGTTTTAATCAATGGCATTTTTACACTATGGCATTTTTATTTAACTTATTTTTATTTAATATTTCATTTTATTTATTTATTTATTTATTTTGTTTTATTGTTTTCCTAAAGGGTAACCTTAGGTATTTGACTTTTTTCCTGCTATTTCCAAGAGTATATTTTTATCTCTAGCTTTAGCTTTTCTTTGTACATTGTCAGTTGCAAATAAAAAAGATTTTACTTTTTCCTTTCTATTATTTATATTTTTAATTTATGTTCTTCTTTGTTTCAGTATCTAGAACATCCAGTACATTGCTAAATAAAAGTGGTGACATTGGATGCACTCATATTGTTGCTTTCTCAGACAGAAAGCATTCATTGATATTTTTAGATATCATTTATCAAGTTAAGTACAGTCTATTCTATTCCTAGTCTAGAAAAAGTTTTGTTTTGTTTAAGTCAGATAGACGTTGAATTCTATAAAAGTCTTTTTCTGTTGACATGATCGTCGTTTTTTACCCCCCTCCTTTGCTCTGTTAAAGAATTATACTGATTTTAAAAGGTTAAAAATTATTCTCAAAATCCATCCAATTTCATCATTATGTGTTTTGATTTTATATATGGTTATACTCAGTTTAATAATAATGTGTGAAGAATATAAGTGCCTGTGATCCTTACTGAGATCAGTTGCTAATTTTCTTCTTATAACATTCTCATCAGTATTTACTGGTAATGTTACAATGATTTCATAATAGAAATTGAGAGTGTCTTATCTGCTTTTATTCTCTAAAAGAGTTATAAGATTGCTATTATTTCTTCTTTACTTGTTAAGAAGTATTATTCAGTGAAAACATCTGTGCCTGAATATTTCCTGGTAGGAGCATTATAATTATGGATTTTAATTAAATTATAGAATATTAACAATTTTATATTTTTTCTTGTGCCAGAGTTGGTAATTATACTTTTATATAAAATTGTCCATATTATGTAAATTTTCAAATGTATGGTTCTAGATGTTTTAATAGCTTCAGATATTTTTATTAAGTGCCTTTATTGTATCTAATTAAGTTATTTTTCCCTTGCCATTATGAGCCTTGATAGTGGGTAATTACTTTTAATAGTTATTTTAAACAACATTTTCAGATTGTTGATGTATACTTCTGTTGTATATTTATTTTCTATTTCAATTATTTCTGTCTTTGCCTTTATTACTGTGTTTCCCCGAAAATAAGACATCCTCTGAAAATAAGGCCTACTTACAGGTTTCCTTCTGAGTGAAATATAAGGCATCCCCCAAAAAATAAGGCCCCCCCCTAAGCTAAACATGAGAGATTTGGTCCACTGATTCTGAAAGAAATGGAGTCACAAGAAATTCACCAGGAAATTCAGGAATTGGATTGTTATGATGATGTTCCAGAAGATGATGACATGATTGTCATTGAATAAATGAGTAAATTCTTGATACTGTAGGATTCACAGTTTGTCTGGTTTGTGTTGACAACTACCATACTACTGTACCTTTTACAGGTAATAAATTTCCTTTGTTTTCATTTAACAATAAATGTGTACTGTATTCTTCTTCATGGAAAAATAAGACATCCCTTGAAAATAAGACCTAGTGCATCTTTGGGAGCAAAAATTAATATAAGACACTGTCTTATTTTCAGGGAAACAGGGTATTTTCTTCTGGTTTTAAATTTTCTTCAGGCTTTATTTGCTGTTTCTTTTAAAAATATTCTCATTTTATGTGATGTTAATATTTAATGTGATGATTAATCATTGCTTTTTAGCTTTCTGCTTTTCCAAAATATTTTTGTCTATTAGGCATTTACCTGTTTATGGTAAATGCCTAATAGACATTTACCAATAGCTGAATTCCACAATATTTGATATGTAGTTTTCATTGTCATTCAATTTAAAATACTTTATGATTTACATTATTAGTTCTCTTTGACCCATGGGTTATTTAGAGTTACTGGTCAATTTCTATATATTTATATATTATATAATATGGTTTTCTTATTAATTTCTAGCTTAATTGCACTACATATAAAAATTATTCTAAATAATTTGTCTTTTGACATTTTTGTACACTTGTTTTCATTCACATAATGTTTGATTTTTAAAAATACTTTCTGTGTTTTTTACAGTTGATGGACACAGTGTAATATATAATTTTCACATGTTTATTAGAGCAACTAATTTATGATGTGTTCTACTACTTTATATTCTTACTAATTATTTTCTGTGTTTTTTTTTCTTTCATATATAAGAGGGTGAGTGTTAAATTATACATAATTATTATTTATTTATGTTGCTCCTCATATTTTGAAAATTGTTTTTTTTTTTAATCCTCGCCAAAGGATAGTTTTTCTATTGACTTTTTTTTTTTTAAGAGACTGGAAGGGAGGGAGGAGGGGAGAGGGAGAGGCAGAAAGAGAAACATTGATGATGTAAGAGAGACACATATATTGGTTGTATCCCATGCAAGCCCCTACTGGGGCCAGGGATCAAACCAGCAACTAGGGTACATGTCCTTGACCAGTAATTGAACCCACTAGCATTTCAGTCAACATTAATCATCGAGTCAAACCTGCCATGGCTTGAGATTTTATTGATTAAAAAAATACAATTTTATAATTTGTATATTATCCTATGGAAGTGTGTTTTTTTCTTCTAGTAATGCTTCTTGTCTAAAAGTTTGTTTTCTGATATAAATGTAACTGTACTTCCTTTCTTTTTTAGCATTTTTCATCCTCTCTTTTTAGCATTTATATGTATCTCCTATAAGCAACATAAAGCTTAAGTTTGTAATTAAGTTTAACAAACTTGTATTAGTTTGCTGAGGCTTCTGTGACAAAGTACCTACAAGTACCACAAACTGAGTAGTTAAGTAACAGAAATGTATCTAAATAGATCACATTCAGAGGTATGGGGATTAGGACTTCAGCATATGAATTCTGGGGGGATATAATTCAACCCATAACAAAGTATTTACTCCATTTAAACTTCATGTAAATGAATACTTTGAAAGAATTTTTTCAACTTTTGTAGGCTCAGGAGGGTGAGGACCAAGTCAGGTTACCATTGTAATTACTGCCATATTAAGTGCTTTACTCTTGGCTCTCTCCTGGGGAAAATGGTTTATCCCAAGTCATAGTATATGTGAATTTAACCCAAGAATTTCCAGAAGATTCAAGTAAACTAATTGAGCAGGTTGATCAGATTCCTATGGTACCTGTTCTTCAATCCACCTTGATAACCTCAGGCAGAATTTCTTATCCTATATAATAAAAGGCTAATATGCAAATTGATGGAATAACTGAATGAGCAGTCACTATGACGTTCCTCTCTGTAAAAAATCAATAAAATGTATTAGAAAAAAAAAAAAAAAAGAAAGAAATTGAACATACTGCCTAGCTGGGTTGGCTCAGTGGACAGAGTGTCAGCCTGTGGACTGAAAGATCAATTTCGGTCAAGGGCACATGCCTGGGTTGCGGGACCAATCTCCAGTAGGGGGCGTGCAGGAGGCAGCTGATCAATAATTCTCATCATTGATGTTTATCTCTCTCTCCCTCTCCCTTTCTCTCTGTAATCAATACAAATATATTTTGAAGAAAAGAAAAAAGAAATTGAATATACCAATAATTCCCAATGCCATATGTGTCATATGGAAACCACATTTTTCTCCATCCCATCAAAAATAAACATATCCATAAATATCGGTTAATGAATAATAGGTATTATGCATAATTGAATCATGCATCATATGGGCACATAAAAACAAACATTTTATGTCGATCACTTGTTTGCTTTTCTTTATAGGTTTATCATATTTTAAATACATTCTTGGTTTTTCTAATATATGTAGATCATCCGTTGTGTTTACTAATATGTGGCTTTCATTTGCCTATATTATGTTTATAAACAACATGTTTCCCCCTTCAGCAGTAGTCATTTATTTTCATTGTTTTGTGGTATTCCCTTTTAAAACTATACTCCAATTCATACTTTTATTTTACTCTAGTTGACAACTGGGTTGTTTTCCATTTGGAGTTCTTACAAGTAACAAGAGTAAAACATCTTCCTGCATGTCTCCTGAGCTCATGTGCAGCACCACAGGTGTATTAGGAAGTCTTTGTTTCATGATCAGAAAAAAAAAATTAAAAAAAATCTCAGGACAGTTTTGGAGAATTAAGCTTATCTCTGTATGAACTTCTGTTTCCTAAAATTCAATCTGGTATACCTCCCTCCCTTGTTAACTTTATGGAGATTTTTAAAAGAGATTTTCATTTGTATTTCATCAGCTTTTTAAAATTATCATCAGTGAAAGGGATTATATTATTTAGCCCAACATTATTGGAATCAGAACTATATGATCATTGTTTATAGTTTTAGCTTATTTTTAAAAGTTATGGTCATAGTGACATCAATTTTATTACCCACTTTTTTAATCTAAATATTTTGTATTACTTTTTTGAACTTAACTTGGTGTCTTAAAAAATGCAGACTGGTTATTTTAATAGTTTCCACAGTTTATTCTGGCTTTATTCCACATCTTACCTGAATTCTTGCTGGTTTCACAAAGCTACAATAAATGGTTGGCTATGTTGAATTCTTATTTGGAGGCTTAACTAGGAAAGAACCACTTCCAAGTCCATCAAGTTGTTGGTAAAATGAATGTTCTCACTGCTATAGAATCCAGACAATTTACATCTTCAAAGCCAGCAAAGGAGAGAGAAAGGCCCTGCTACTTGCACTGTCTAACTTCAAGGAAAGTTAGGGCCTTCTTTTAAAGACTCACCTGTTTGGTCATGCCCCCAGAATATTTGTCATGCCCTCTTTCTATTAAGTCAAAGTCAGTCTAATAATTAAGCATCTTTACATATGCAAAATCTTTTTACTTTTGCCACATGCTACTGGTTAAAAGCAAGTTACTAGGGATGGTGAATAAGGGGTTATCTTAGAATTTTGCCTATCATATATATATATATATATATATATATATATATATATATATATATATATATATGCCTAAGCAACTGTTCCACTATTCAACCTGTACCTATAATGTGAACTGACAACCAGGGGGCAGACACTCAGTGTACAGGTATGAAAAATGGAACAGACTGATGAATCTCAGAGGGAGGGAATGGGGAAGAGATTAACCAAAGATCTTATAAGCATACAAGGGGCCTGGTGCAGAAATTCATGCACCAATTGAGTCCTTTGGCCTGGCCTGCAGGGATCAGTCAAATTCAGCAGTCCAGCATCCCCAGAGGGGTTCTGGATTACAAGAAGGCTCAGGCCAAGCCAAGGACCCCACTGGTGCACAGGGTGTATGAATCCTTGCAACGGGCCTCTAGTACATTATAACACACATTTTCCCATTATTTTTAACTGTCATAAAGATTTTTCCTGACTGTTTTACATTTAAACATGATGTACATTATAATTCACTCAAATACTAGATTAACAGGAAATATTTATTTTTATATGCTCTAATTATAATCTGAAAAATATTTGTGTGTCAGTTTTCTCAGATTTATATAAGTGTTTTTAACAACTGGAAAAATATGAGGGGTGGGTAGATTATTAAAAAAAACCTACTTGTTCTCTAGTTCTGTTTTAAAAAACCTAAACCAAATAGTAGACACTAGATTCATGTCATTAAAAAATGCTAGGATTTCAAAATTTGACATGTAGCACTTAAAATAATCAGGAATCAAAAAGTAAACATTATTTTATAAAATAATAAGTAACTATGAAAGTACTCCCAAATTTAGACAACAGAGTGCTATCAAGATTTTTAAAATAACACATTTTTTATTTTTTTTTATAATTCAAATTCTTTACTGTTTACAGTATTACACAAGTCTTTGTTGCCTGCAAACTGGCCATATTCATCATATCCTTCAGGAATTATATACTCACAGATTGTAACACTAGTATCTTCTTTATTTTAAAGTTTATTCAGCTCTAATTTAATTAGCACAGATGCCTTCAAAAATAGATTATTCCAAACCAACTCATTATATCATATCACATTTATATCTCCTTTCCTATATGCTCTGCTATAATTAATGTATCCACTCCATTCCCCAAGACAAAATTGAGGAAGTAAGCTAACTCTTGGCATTTACCTTACATAATCAATCAATGACCAAGTTAGAAATCTATTTTTAAATTGTATTTCCATAGAGAATATCTACAGTGGATTCAATACCTAATTTTTATAAAATTTTCTTTGGTTAGTTTGAAATAATTAAAGAACTTGTCTAATTTAATATAAAAAAATGCCTCAGGGATTGAATAAATAGTGTCTGCTTGCTAATATATAACAGTTTTATGCTAAATGTATTTACTAACTTGGATCATCATAAGATAACTATTTTTAATAATTTTGTGGGGTTTGCTATAGCTCAGACTAATACCTGCCAAAAATCTCTCAATAAGCAATTTTATAATCATGTCTCATAATTAACACATATGACTTAATATTAAAGAACCCAAATTCATTTATTTTATTTTTATTTTACAGAAATTATGTGCTCATTCCATACAATGTTTTAAAAATATTTGAAATATCTGAATTTTGAAATATTGAAATAGAAATAGACTTAATGTATAGTATATTTTCCCAGTCATTTTTAGCATATTCATATTTGGTACCTTTGTGTTCTTAAAATCATATGTAACAAGTTGAGATTAGTTTGGCTATGAGTAGCAGAGACTTTTCATAACAGTAATGTAAATTTGTTGGTAGATAATCCAGGGCTGGTAGAGCAACTCCATGATAATGAGGAAGGCCTCCTCCTTCATCCGGACTCATGACTCCTATCTTTAGAGTCACCTCAATGTCCTGGTGGGCTCCTAGAACTACAGACATCATGTCAAAATATAATTCAGAAGGAGGCAGATGGACAAGTGGGGTGCATCACATCTTGGTTGTCTCCCTTTAAGCAGCCTTTCTGAAGTTGTGCCTAGATTTCAGTTACACCTCATTGGAAGGAAGGAAATCACATGATTAACCTTTCCACAAATGAAGCTAAAAAATAAACTCTTCATTCTAAGAATCAATACAACATGTAAAATTAGGGTTCTGTTATTCAAGAAGAGAAAAGTGGAAATTAAAAAGGCAACTAGTACTTACACACACATGCTCATGTACACATGCACAATTCATATACACACATAGATTTGAATATATTATATATATATTTATACACACACACACACACACACACACACACACACACACACACATATATATATCAAAGGCCCAATGCACAAAATTCATGCAAGAGTAGGCCTCCCTTCCCCTGGCTGCCAGCACCGGCTTCTTTTTGGCACCCAGGACCTGTGTTTCCCTCACACCCCAGCTTCGTCTGGAAGGTCATCTGGAAATGACATTACATCTAATTAGCATATTATGTTTTTATTATTATAGATTATTATAATTAGATTACTTATTCTGTGTGGGGTTTTTTGTTTATTTGTTTTTGGTGTGTATTTTTTTTTTTTTGCATTAAATACCTGTCTAACTTCCACTTCATTATGATTCATAAACATTTAATGGCTTGACTAAAAAGTCACCAAATTAAAATATTTCATTCTAAAGTTGCTAATGGGCTTTTCTACATTATTAGTATTTGTACTGCTTGCTGCAGGTGCTACCATGATGACTGTTGCTGCTACTGTTTCTATTCATGGAGCATGTCTCCTGAGTCAGTCATTCTGCTAAATAGCTCAGAATGTGAGTACCTTGCCTGTACAGTATGGCAAGGAAGTCATGGTTTGATTCTGGTTGGGGTACATGCCCAGGTTGTGGGCTTGATCCCCAGTTGGGGTCTTGCAGGAGGCAGCCAATCAATGATCCTCTCTCATCATTAATGTTTCATTTCTATCTCTCCATAAAAGAAGGTTTGTATCTTTAGGCATGGGCTAGCATAGTGTAGCATTTGAAGGTAACAGAAAACCCAAAACCAGAAGCATTTACAAATTGCGATTTTTCTTCAGATGTAGAAGAGGAGATGGTCCCTCTCAAAGCAAAATAAAACATCCTTTAATGCTCTTAATGAGTTTCATCAAAACTCAAGGTTGCTCAATTAATGACTTAATCTCCCATTTTAACAGCCTGCCAATATTGGGCTTTTCTCTTATCCCCCCATTGCATACATATTCTTTTCTCCAATCTTCAGGATCTTGTAAATTTTAGAGGCCATATCACTCTAAATGTCTACTGCCTGTAGCAATGTATGAGATCACCTTTTCATTGTAGTCTCATCAGCACTGATATTATAATGTAAAAATTAAACACTAGTTTTAGAAAATGTTGCTTTCATTTATATTTTAATTGTTACAAATTTGTAATACTTTCTCAGACACATGATGGAAGTTAGATTTCCATTATTTTTCACTCAATTGATATTTTTTGAGAACCCTCTTTGTGCCAGTCCTTCCACAAGGTGTTATGGCTAGAGTGGTAAACAAAACAGAAAAATGTATTCCCTCATAAAACATTAATTTTATTTTGGTGGAGTTGGAAACTAAACAAAGAAATGAAATGTATAGAAGGTGAGTTAATGGTAATTGTTATGGAGGAAAAAAATAAAGGATGGGAGAGGGGGTTAAAATATAAATAGAATAAATAGGATAGACCCACTCTGAAGGTGATCCTATCTAATAAAGAGGGAATATGCAAATTGATTATCACACCATCACAAAGATGGTAGTACCCAGTTCTCTCAGCCCTACTAGAGTCCCCCAGCCTTTCAGCCCACTGGAGAAAGGGTGGCAGGTGTGCAATGTGTCCAGACCTGCCCTTAGCCCAGCTCCCAGCTGCCCAGGGCTGGCCCAAGGAGTAGGCAAGCCTCTGATGGCTGCTGCCCAGCCTCCCAGAGCTGCCAGAGGCTCAGGCAACCAGGGCTGGCCGAGGCTTGCACTGCCGGCAATGGCAACAGCAGAGGTGTAATGGGAGTGTCACCTTCCCCTGATCGCTCAGTTGCCTCCCACCTCTGAGGGCTCCCAGACTGTGAGAGGGGGCATGCCGGCTGAGGGACCAACTCCCTCCCCTCCAGTACATGAATATTCATGCACTGGGCCTCTAGTATTCAAATAAAGACTGGAAGGAATTGAAGAATTAATGAAACATGCATAATGATGGGTATTGAAATCCAGAACAAAAGGAAGAGAGTGCAGTCTTTAGTAATAGTTTTCCTACTGTGTTTGAGAAAGTGGCTCATGTGATAAGAGTGGAGTGATCACTGAAATCAAAGAAGCAGTGGTAGATGGATCAGGTAGGAATTTGTGGTCATTGTAAGGATGTGAGCCTTTCCTCCAAGAGGAGCATTTTCTGAAAGTAAAAAGTTTTTGGTTTGCTTTAAGTTTTCATAAGATCACTTGGGTTACTTTGTGGAAATATACTGACGGGACATAATGTCTGAATTGTGATGAGGTGATTGGTGATGAGGCTACTTTTGTACTACAGGTGAAAAACAATGAAATGTCATTGTGGTAGATACGATCTCATCATATATTTTTACTGTGTAGTAGAAATATTAATGAACACATTATGGTATATAACAGAAAGAGAAGAGTAATGAATAACTACTGTTTGGGGTCTGGGCTTTGAAAATAATGTAGTTAGCCTACAATTAGAGGGAAATACTACAGGAGTAGTAAAGCAGATTTGAGACACAAAATTAGGAGCTCAGTTGTAGACATGTTTTGAGATTAATAGAGATCAAAGTGGAGTAGACAGACAAGTTGTCGGTTCAATACAGACAGGGAGTGGTCAGGGTTTCAATGAATCATCTGTTTCTGTCCTTTAATCAGTTATCTCTTAATTTTTTATATAAATGAGCATTGACTTTTTATATGGTAATATATTACTTTTTAAATTTGTATAACATTACATTAAAATGACCATTATGTTGTAAAAGGTATAAAATTTTAATTACAAAAAAAGCTAGGGGAACCTAATAACACTGTATAGGGTTTGAGAGAGATGGGAGGGAAGGAAGGAGATAAGAGAGAGAGAGAAATATATATATATAGAGAGAAAGAAAACATTGCTTTCAGTGGTATAAAAGCTTCCATATGGTGTTAGTTTGTCAAAATATTTCTATAGGAGTACTGCCAGAACTTTCCACCCACACACATATTTAGTATTTAAACCCTCAGTAGTAAACTTCTTCCTTTGTATTTCTTTGCTTTCCCATTTTCTCAGCTTTTCAATTAGATTTTTATACTGGTGATAACTTGGCTGTCTCAATGACCACAATGATTTCAAGAGAAACTCTAAACCACTTTTTTTCTGAAGGCTTGTCCAGATTTCTAGATGCCTGAATTGTGTCAGACCACATATTTGTGCTGATTCCTCTGTCAGCATTGCTCTGCAAATGTACCTCTTTAATTACTATGGCAACAGCACAATAGAGCCAATATAACCACAGAGACTAGTTACATGAAACGTTAAACACCATCCAGAAACTGTAGCATAATGGATAGCAAGCCCTCTCAAAAGCTCAGAGACTCACCCTTCAGGATATCAAAGGAAAATGGATAAAGTATAAAATCGTTTACTAGATTTGAAAAGCCAATTAATGGCATTTATATTTGTATTATAAACCTCTCTCTGCCCTTTCAAGTTGTCATAAAATCGAGGTGAATTCTGAGGAGGAAGCTTCTGTATTCTTGGAAATTGGAAGAAAGCAAAGGTCATCTACTATTCTGCCTAGGCAGGGGAGTCATTTCTCTGCATTTCACATTTGCTATATTTCATGTCCCGGACATTTCCTTCTCCCCTGTGTTCATTGAAACCTGATTATCTTGCAAGGAGCCTCAATCAAAAGAGAAACCAGGGCATTAAATCCAGATTGGACTCTAGCAGGCCTATGCTGGGATTCAGTTTCATCTTCATTTAGTACCAGACCAGACATAGAATACAGCTGCTTTTCCCCTGATGTTCCCCACATGGCATGGACGTGCTGGTGCACACTTCTTCAGGTTGAATTTGATGAGGAGCAACCATGTCATAATACTGAAGCAAACTAGATGCTCTTTATCTGACAGGTTACTTATCTGTGACTATTAATCTGAAGGCCACATGCCTATCACTGTTTTACACAGACTATTCTCTCTTTATGTACTTCTGTCACTACTCTCTACTCTCATATCTTCCCCACAGTGGACATTAACTTAAATTTATTAAATATGGAATTTGGCTATCCCTTGTTTCATTGCCCTTTAAAAGCATGCTTTCAGATGCTCACCATTCAGACACAAGGGATTATCGAATTATTTTTCTAAACAAATAACCACCTGCTCTCCAGAAAAATTAAACCTATTCCGTAGGGGCATTATTGTCTTAATTGAAGTTTTAAATATAAATTACCTTGCGCTTTTATACACACATTAACCCTCTCCCTTCTCAAATATTTTCCACCAATATCTGAACACCCATAAAGAGTACCCACAATCAATACACATTCATTTTAAGAATCTGCTTGCTCCCTGTGCCTGCTGACCCAGCTCCAAACTATGGCAGTTCCAGCACTGTTGAGAATCTTCACATCCTCTTAGCCCAGGATTGTTCCAGGCTGCTTTCTCTCTCCAAGCTGTTTTCTGCAAAAGTGTGCATTCTACTACTAATGGTATTCACTAACCCTCACCTTCAATGTCATGATCATCTCTGCAGACAGACTTCCAGGTGGGCAAGAAGAGAGATAACTTAGCCCACATCAGTGGGAGAATACTGTCCTCTTTATACACAGAAACCACTCTCCTTCCTCTGAGGTAGAATTTATATTCTTAAAATAATATTTAGCTTTATGGACCTAAGTATTTGGGTAACTTCAGTCATGTCTTGACATATCAAAGAAAAATGAATAACAGTGGCTAAATATGTCATTTGGTTGTCATCCAAGGTGCTTTGATTTCTCTACCGTGGTAATATGCTAGCAACCTTTTAAATGTAATTTGTTTATAAAAACAGACCAGGAAAATAACTGAGTACATCAATCAATGAGTTTAAGGAATCGTCCTTGGAGTCAACAACCTTTTATGTCAAGTGCTACATAATCAGAAAAACATAATATTTACAAGCATTATTTTATCCAAGAAAGAACATAGGTTTAAAAAATAGATATGTCTTCATCTTAAACCTACTGTTTGACCATGAGGGATGGCTTAACATATCTTAAATTTTGTTATATAAAATGAGAATAAAAATAACTACTTTATATGGAGTTGTGCAAGGATTAAATGGGATATGGTGTGATAAGTACATCACATAACAAGTCCACTTTTGTTTCTCATGTAAGCTAACAAAATATTAAAAACATTTTAAAAAAGAAATAAAACATTTACATAGCTTTTACCTTAATTTTTAAAAGCAAAGAAACATTTACACATCTACTAATTAGATATGTGTACCTTTACTGAATGGCATATATTTCATTTAGTAAACTGGATTAATTTAATAGTTATCAGCATTTAAATCTCATTTTTTCATCTATAAAATAGACCATTACTTCCTTCATGTTTACCTGTTCTCAATGAATAGAAACTATTATTTTTTTTAATTTGATTTAAAATAATTAGCCTCTTATCTGTAGTTTATTAGTGTAAATAATATGTGTTTATGTACACACTAGAGGCCCAATGCACAGATGCATGCAAGAATGGGCCTTCCTTCCCCTGGCTGCTGACACCACCTTCACCAGAGCCGCCTTTTCACTAAGGCCCAGAGACACCTTTCCACCTTCCCATGCTGCCCAGGGGCCCAGAGTGGCTGGGACAGTGCAGAAAGCCTGCGTCATTGCCATGATGCAAGCATCCCACCCAACCTCTCGGTGCCTGCATATTTAAATTCACCTGCCATCTTTGTTGGGTTAATTTGCATACTCATTCCTGATTGGTTGGTGGGTATTGCAAAGGTATGGTCAATTTTGCATCTTACTCTTTTATTTGTGTAGATATGCCATTAAATAAAACATACAAGTATACAGACATATTGAGATTAAAAACTACAGAATGCTGTGTTCACTCACAGAGTCATTTGAACTGTGTAAATTTAAATATTAAAATATATATTAAGTTCAACCTTTTCAGTCAGTCTTCTAGAATTGAGTATGTATTTGTCCTTGTTAGACTCCAACCTTCTAAGCTTGGTATGTTCTAGCAATCACCTTGCATGTGGTGCAGATACTAAATAAATCTTGATGCATCCTTTGTAATAAAGAGCTAAAATGCAAATTAACCCTCACACCCTCATAAGATGGGTGCCTATGACCAAATTAGAAAGGGATGACCAAATGACTGAACAAGCAGGCTGCATGGGGTGACCAAGCCAGCAAGGCAGTTAGTGAGGGACGATCAAATGACTGAACAAACAGGCTGTGTGGGGTGACCAGGCCAGCAGGGGGGTTAGTGAGGGACAGCCAAACAATTGAACAAGCAGGCTGCATAGGGTGACCAGGCTGGCTGGGGTGTCGTGAGAGGTTACCAGGCAGGCAGGGGAGGCAGTTAGGGATGACTGGGCCAGCAAGGGGGGCAGTTGGGTGTGACCAGGTTGGCAGAGGGGGCAGTAAGAGGTGATCAGACTGGAGGGAGGGGGTGCAGTGAGGGTGACCAGAATGGAAGAAATGGCAGTTTTAGGTGATTAGGTTGGTAGAGGGTGCAGTGAGAGGTGACTAGGACAGTGGGGGTGGGGGGCAGATGGAGGAGATCAGGCCAGTAGTGGGTTGCAGTTAGGGGCAAGCAGGCAGGCAGAGGAGGGCAATTGGTGGTAACCATGCCAGTAGGGGGAAGTTAGTAGCAACCAGGCTGGCAGGGAGGGGGCAGTTGGGGGCGACCTGGTGGGCAGAGGGGGCAGTTAGGGACGACCAGGCAGGAAAGCAGGTGAGCAATTAGGAACCAGTGGTCCAGGATTGTGAGAGGGATGTCCGACAGCTGGTTTAGGCCCAATCCCCGTGATCTGGCTTAAACTGGCAGTCAGACATCCCCTAAGGGGTCCTGGATTGGAGACACCCCCCCCCCCCCATGCACAGATTTCATGCATCAGGCCTCTAGTAAGTTGATAAAAGTATGAGTGAATGGATACAGGGTGAATTTTAAAAACATATGTTCAATGTGTTTAGGAATTTTACTAGTGGTTATCATAATCAAAGACCAAAGGATAATTGCTGTACGTGATAGCTGTCATATTTTGAGGCCTGGGTTTAACAGATTCATTGGTCATATACTCAGAACATATTTTGGTACAGAATGGAGTTATAAGGTTATCATTTATAGTACTTAAAATTTGTCAGAAATCTAAAATATTTAAGTGAATATCACATGAGTTTTATTATCTAAACTATATTATAAAAGTTCCATTACAACAAATCCCAAAACAGCTCATCAGCATCAACAGGCATCAGCTTCTGTCCCTCAGCATTGGCCCGGGCAAAGGCATGCTAATTGGACTGGTAGAGCTCTGCTGAATAATGGCAGCTCCTGAGTAGCCCAATAGCTTTTCTTTAAGGCAACGTATAAATTGGTACCCTATTGGTTTCTGCAAAAAATAGATTATATTCTCAGTTTGTTCTAAAGTCTAAATTAGCTTTTATATCTTAGCCTAATTGCCTATATATATATATATACATACACACACTTCCATAGGCTGAAAGAAGAATGCAGTACTGGACAGTCATTTTCCAGTTTGTATGTGGTTGACTCTTCTTGTTTATAAAAGTGTCACTTTGTGTTTGAAAGGAATTAGCTTGAAAGAATATAAAGTATAGAGATGTGTAAATACTATCTTAAGAGCTGCAACTGTGTGCTGTTTACTGAGTTATAGTCTCTCTAAATATTATTAAAAACCTATCAGTGTTGTTAGAGAATTGAACTATTTAGAGAAAGCAATACTTTTAGAATAGTGTCACTTAACTAGATAAGATGAAAATAGATTGTTGATGACTTTTATAAATTTTAAATCATGAGTTCCAGTAAAATATGACAACTCTGCTCTACCATTCACATTTATTTTCTTCAAGTGGTCATATATTAATCTAATAAGTAAGTCAATAATAAGTATGTGAAATTATAAGAGTTAAAAACTGTTTGTTTACATGATTCCTTATCCTTTGTCTTTTAGAATTCTCCACCCTGTCCTTAGAAAATGGAAGAGCTCATGAATCACAACTCATACGATTTTTTTGTGTTAGTTATAAGAGTCCTTAAACAAAAAATAAACATAGAGTTAAAAACATGGCCCATATTTTATTCTAAACTTACCCTTATTTTTAAATCACCCTACTGACATTGAGATCATGTTATATTAGGCAGTATTTTATATTACTGGTAAAATAAATCAGATTGTGAAATAAGGGGCATAATTTGGGTTGGAATGAAATGACATCTTTGAAGATATATGACAGAGCTGAGAAAAATATTGGGTAAGTTCTGATTAACTATCAATAATGTGTCATTTTATAAATTCTTTCTTTTGAACCAATATTTGGAAGTATAATGTAAAATCCATATTTCCTTTATTAATCTGATCAACTATATTGAGGTATTCTTAAATTTTACATGTATAATTAATGAACTGTGATAAATGGATATATCTGTATACTGCTATTCCAAATATAATATAGAATATTTATATGTCCCCAAAATTTCCTTGTATTCCTTTCCAATCTATTATCCTCCTACTAGGCCAGTGGTCAGCAAACCGCGGCTCATGAGCCACATGCAGCTCTTTGGCCCCTGTAGTGTGGCTCTTGCACAAAATACCACATGCGGGCGTGCATGTACTGTGTGATTGAAACTTTATGGCCCATGCACAAGAAGTCTGTTTTTGGTCTGGGGGAGTCTATTTTGAAGAAGTGGCCTTAGAACACTTAAGGGGTCAAAGAGCCACATGTAGCTCATGAGCCGCGGTTTGCCAACCACTGTACTAGGCAATTACTGATTTGACTTCTGTCACTAAGGATTAGTATGGCCTGTTGTAAATGAACATAGAGGGTGGGACAAACAGTTTTTCAGTTGTGAGTATGGGCAACACAGAGTTTATTCTCTTATTCAAACAGTTAATTATTGTATTATTTTCCATATAAGCAACTGTAATCCTACTTTTGCTCCACGTGGTATACTTGGAAGTGTGTAATATATATTGATATATATCTGCAATTCCTCTGTTAAGGGAAATTTCTTAGAGACTTATATTTAGAGTTAGAGCTGCTGTAACACTATCACAAACTGGATTCTTAAATGGAAATTGTTTCACAATTTGGAAGCTAAAAATTGGAAATCAAGGTGTCTGAGATGGTTGGCTACCTTTTGAGGGCTCTGAGGGAGAAACTGTTTTCTTCCTCTTGCCTAGATTCTGGTATCATTAAAGCTTTCCTCGTTTTTATAGAGAACATTCTCATTGTGCTTCATGTTGTCTTCCTTCTGTGAATATCTGTCTTTGTATTGAAACTTCCACTTCTTATAAGGTTACAATAATTGGATTGCAAGTAAGGCGCATAAGGGAAATTAATGCAACAGGATTATAGTAATCAGTCATTAGTGAGCCTTGTAGATCATTATTAATAATTATGTATAATGGGATATTGTAAAAATTAACCTACAAAATTTTTGTTAAAACATTTCTTACATACCATTATATTGGCTGGACTGCAAAAAATATTTTCTGTAGGCTGCATGCAACCCTCAGGCCTCGAGTTTGAGATGCTTCATCTACAGCAGTATTTCCCAAAGTGTGGTACGCGTACCCCCAGGGGTATGGGAAGAGTTTGGTGGAAATATGCACTGCATCGTGCTTAGCTGCACCTAATTCTACGTTCTCATGAGTACGAGTGGTACTAAGTGTTACGAAAATTATAGAAGGGGTACACGTATGTCAAAAGTTTGGGAAACACTGGTCTACAGTAATCACCTCCCTTTAATTTGATAATGTATAATGATCTTTGTTCCAAATAAGGTCACAATTATGGGTTAGGACTTCAGCATCACTTCTTTGTTGTTATTTGAGATATAATTTACATATAGCATTGTGTCAGTTTAAAGTGTACAATGTCTTGATTTAATAGATTTAATATTGCAATGAGATTGCCACCATAGCATTGGCTAACATCTCTGTTGTGCCATATAATGGTCATTTCTTTTTTTGTGTGGTGGGAACAATTAAGATCTAGTCTCTTGGAAGTTCTGATGTTTATGATACAGTATTGTCTATTAACAGTGTGTTGTGCATTAGTAAATTTGCAAGACTTATTTATCTACTGATTGCAAGGTTTTACCCTTAAACAAGATCTCCCAATTCCTCCACCCCATAGCGTCTGGAAACCACCATTCAACTCTCGGTTTTCACAAGTTTGGGCTTTTATATATTCCACTTGTAAGTGATACCAAAAAATATTAATATTTCTCTCTCTGACTTAAATCACTTAGCATACTGCCCCAAGGTTTACCCATATTTTTTGAGAAGATACAATTAAACTATAACAAAACCCACCCATGTAATTGAGCATATCAGTAACATTCATTTTCCTTTCTATTACTCCTTAGCATTTCTTGTATGAATGTAGTGGAATTTATCTCTTCCACTGTTAGTAGACATTTGAGTTGTTTTGAATTTGGGGCTATTAGCTATTTTGAGCATTCTATAGAGCACCTTTTTGTATACCTGCACTCTTGAATCTCCTGTAAATACTTGGAGTGCAATTGCTATATCATTAGGTAAATAAGAAAATATTTAATGGAATAAAACCACTGCCAAGCAGCACTCCACAA